>NC_141698.1:462791278-463991278 GCF_964263255.1 Lissotriton vulgaris | reverse complement strand
TTAGTTAAAGCTCGTAAATCAGTCAAATGTACTCATGATTGACCTGCTAAACATATGAGTGCGGTCGGAAGATCGGGTCCTACTTCTTATGATGCCACTTCCTCTGAGGTCATGGGTTATGATGCCTCTACCTGTGATTTCGCATCCTGCATAGCTACTACCATGTCACCCACTGTGTTTGGCACACGCTATGATGTCACCTACATACTGCCTAGCTTGGTTGGTCCCCCCCACTTCTTTTTTCAGGACTTGTACCCTGGTCCTTTCGGAAGGAAGAGAGGAAGATAGAGCGACGCCAAAGGAGTAGAAATTGAGGGCCATATTATCAAGGAACGTCGATAACCTTATTGCCACTTTAGCGGCAGGAAACTACAGCTAAAGCGGCGATAAGGGGCTTGATAATATACCCTTGTGAATTCCCATAGAAGCCCAGGTTCTGATGTGAACCTGGGTTTCTATGGGAATTCACAAGGGCATACTATCAAGCCCATTATCGCCGCTTTAGCGGCAGGTTCCTGCCGCTAAAGCAGCGATAATTTTAACACCGTTCTTGATAATATGCCTCTGAGTGAAGGGGAAATTAGACAGATGCGGAAGGGAGAGTGGCATGGAAGGGCGAAAGAAACTGATTTTATGTGGATTGATGATGAAAAGCCAGTGGGAGGAAAGGAAGAGAGAGAAATTGGGCGGAAACGGAGAAGAATACAAGTGTAGGAAAATAAAAGAAGATAGGCCAGAGGAAAAGAAAGCGAGAGAATGAGATTAATGGCGGAGAAAGAAAGCACGGCATAGATGGGAAAAATCGAGAGGAGGGAAAGATTAATTAAGCAAGCGAACAGTAAGAAATGTAGAGGTTACAATAAAACATATTATGGTTCAAAGAAAGAAGGCGAAGTTAGTGAGTGATGAAAAGAATGAGGAGGGAGAGCGTGAGAGTACGGGGAGAGCCTTTCCAGCGACATAATGGTGCTTCAGTTGATACACTAATGCTCCAGCTTTCCACCCACACAGCTCTTTCGATGCATTAAGTACATTTCATACAATTTCGTAAAAAAGAATAAAGTTACATTTCGGTGTTGTATTCCGAGCTGTGACAGAATGATGCACAAAGCTAAAACAGAAGAGGAAAATTGCAGGTTCTTCTTGAAAACAGACCCTTTACTTGAAGCACTGAACATTTTCGGAGACACTGAAATTGGTTCTGATTTACAGGCCCACCGTTTGTGATTTTTGATTTTTTTTTGTTTTGCTGGAAGGTATGTGAGGCTCTGGGCGCCCATGTGGAAGAGGTACACTGAACACGAGTAATATCTTACACCAGGGAGCAGCTCTGTCGCACACGTTTTATGAACCTTAGACAAAAGAGCAGCTTGACCTTCTGCCACTTCCATTTGGGTCATGCTTTAGGCCTTGAATTGCGATCAGACACCATTTTGTGGTGCTTACAAACACCTTAATGATGCACCAGCCATGCATGGGAGTTACAGCGAGCAGTACATAAGACCCCATGACAACACGCTGTATTTTTCGAACAGCAATTGCTACTACCATGGTCTTGCCGTTTCATAGCACTGAACATAAATAGGCGCTAGTACTAGCCAATGTATTCGCCCTCAATTTACCAACTTCAAAACGATGAAAGCTCGAGTTAGTTCAGCTAGAGCTTGAGCCTGTGTCCTCCAGACCTCACACAGATGTCAGCAGCTGTCTGAAGTCACCCCTCACTCCAAGGGTCACCCCTGCTATCAGTCTCAAGGAACACACAAAAGATATCCCTTCCTCTGCATCCTTTGCAGGAGATGCGGTGTTCTGGATGCCACATATGATCTCTCAGGATCAATCCCACAGATGGTAGGTGCAAGTGTTTTAAGTTCTCTGGTCCTCTGAAGAGTCAAAGTTATGAGGCAAGTTGGACTGGGACAAAAAATAGGCCCAGCCACCAAAATAAAAGCACCCCCCTTTAGCGAAACAGACAGCTAACAAATGGTAATAGCAAAGAAATCAACAGTTAAAACCGGGCCACCTGGCCATAAAACAGGCACACAACTGCTAAAAAAAATGGCCCACACACTGATATGTCAGACTAGCCCATCAGCACTGCCTGATTGCCCTATAGGTCAGTCCGACCCTGCACTGAGCTGTATTCACTATCAGGACTATAATGAGTGACTGCATGGGTGAGTGAGTAAATGTGAGAGTGGCCGTATGGGTGAGTGTGTTCTTGTGCCAGTGATTGCATAGGTGAGTGAGTACTTACGTTAGTATCTATATGAGTAAGTGAGTGGATGTCTGAGTAACTGTATGGGTGGGTGAGTGGCTGTAAAATTGACTGTGTAAGTGAGTGAGTAGGTGTGTGAGTAGCTTTATGGGTGACTGACTCAGTGTGTAAGTGGCTAAATGGGTGTATGAGTGGGTGTGTTAGTGCCTGAATGCCTGTTTGACTGTATGTGTGAGAGTGACTGTATTGGTGAGTGAGTTGGTGCATGAGTAGCTGTGTGGGTCAGTTAGTGGTTGTGTTAGTGGCTGTATGAGTAACTGGATGTGTGACTGGCTCTATAAATCAGTGAGTGGGTGTGTGAGTACTTGTATTGGCCTTTGAATCGGTTTGTGAGTGGCTGTGCGGGAGTGGGTGTATGTGAGGTTGTATAGTGGTATAAGTGGGTGTGTGAGTGGCTTGGTGGATGATGTCATCAGTGATGTCATTTGAGATGTCATCAATGATGTCACTGGCTTTGTCATGAGTGAGGTAATATGTAAGGTCATAAGCAGTGCATTACATGGGCATAAGTTATAGTTAGCTCAGGTAACTGTAACTACTGAATTACTATGGTTTTGTACGAGTGAAATCCGAGGTTAACTATAACATGCCTGAAACCTTCAACTTTTTGAGTGAATTTCTAAAGTTTTTGTAATTCTATTACCTAACTATAACAACCATGTAACCTTTGTTTTTCCAGTGAATTTCTACAGTTTTTTAAATTCTATTTCCTAACTATAATGTTCTAATAACCTTTGAATTTTTAGGCGAATTTCTAATGTTTTTTAAAACTAGACTGTGAGTGGGCGTGTGAGTGTCTTGGTGCTCTCTGTTTTGCCCTCTGCTGCTCATTCTCTGCTAGTTTTCTGCTCTCTTCATTTTGCCTCTTTCTGCTCATTGCTAACCGTTATTCTGCCTCTTTCTTTTTGCTTCTCACCTTTATTTTATTTTGCCTCTTTCTACTCATTCCTGACCTTTATTTTGTCTCTTTCTTCTAGTTTCTCACATTAATCAGACCTTGATCAAACCTTTATTTTGCCTATTTTGATAATTTCTCACCTTTATTTTGCCTCTTTCTGCTCATTTCTGATCTACATTTTGCCTCTTTCTGCTCATTGCTGAACCTTTATTTTGCCTCTTCCTGCTTGTTTCTGATCTCGATTTTGCCTCTTTCTTCTCGATGCTGACCTTTAGTTTGCCTCTTTCTACTCATTGCTGGCCTTTATTCTGCCTCTTCCTGCTCCCTTATGACCTTTATTTTGCCTCTTTCTGATAATTTCTCACCTTTTTTCCCTTTTTTTGCTCGTTGCTGACCTTTATTCTGCCTCTTTCTCCTTGTTTCTCACCTTTATCTTGCCCCTTTCTGCTAGTTGCTGACCTCTTTTCTGCCTCTTTCAACTGGTTTTTGACATTTATACACCTTCTTTCTGGTCATTTTTGACCTTTATTCAGCCTCTTTCCGCTCATTACTCACCTTTATTCTGCCTCTTTGTGCTCATGGCTGACCTTTATTCTGCTTCTTTCTGCTTGTTTTTCACCTTTATTTTGCCTCTTTCTGCTTGTTGCTGACCTTTATCATGCCTCTCTCGGCTCATTTCTGACCTTTATCATGCCTCTTTCTGCTGGTTGCTGGCCTTGTTTCCACCTCTTTTTCCCACTTGTTTCTGACTTTTATTCTGCCTCTTTCAGCTTGTGTCTGACCTTTATTATACCTTTTGCTACTTGTTTCTGACCTCAATTTTGCCTTTTTCTTCTCACTGCTGACCTTTATTTTCCTGTTTCTGAATTTTATACTGCCACTTTCTGCTCATTTGACACCTTTATTTTGCTTCTTTCTACTCATTACTGACCTTTATTCAGCTTGTTGCTCACCTTTATCTGGCCTCTTTCTGCCTGTTGCTGACTTTTATTCTGCCTCTTTTTGCTCATTTATGACCTTTAGTCTACCTCTTTCTTACCTTTATTGGGCCTCTTTGAGCTCGTTTCTCACCTACAAGATATCTCTTGCCCCTTGTTGCTCGTTTCTGAACTATATTCTGCCTCTTTCTGCTTGTTTCTCACTTTTATCTTGCCTCTTTATCCGCTTAATTCTGACCTTTTTCTCCCTCTTTCTGCTCATTGCTGTCCTTCATTTAGCCTTTTTCTGCTTGTCTCTTACTTTGTTTTGCCTTTCTCTGCTTGTTTCTGACCCTTATTCTTCCTCTTTCTGCTTGTTTCTCACCTTTATTCTGACCCTTGCTGCTCGTTTCTGACCTCTATTTAGCCACTTTCTGCTCATTGCTGACTTTTGTTTTGCCTCTTTCTGTTTATTTCTGACCTTTATTCTGTCTCTTTCTGCTCATTTCCCACCTTTATTTTGCCTCTTTCTGCTGTTTGCTGACCTTTATTCTGCCGCTTTCTGCTCGTTTCTCACCTTTATCTTGCCTCTTTCTGCTTGTTACGGAGCCTTATTCAGCCCCTTTCAGCTCGTTTCTAGCCTTTATTCTGCCTCTTTCTGCTTGTTTCTCACCTTTATCTTGCCTCTTGTTGCTCTTTTTTGAACTTTATTATTCCTCTTTCTGCTCATTGCTGACCTTTATTCTGCCTCTTCCTGACCTTTAATTTACCTCTTGCTGCTCTTTTCTCCGGGACCGTGGGGAGCCTCAAGGCCCCAGCTGTCCCTGATGGCTCCCCGCCTTTTGCAGAAGTCAGCATTGCTACTGCACAGAGGGAGCTGCTGAAAGATGTGTTTGCTCTGACTTTGTGGGAGCTGTCAAATCTCTAACCAAGTCAAAGCAAACAGCTATTTGCCTTGGTTAGGCACCCCAGGAAATAGCAAGAGCCGGCCTTGGATGGTGATGGTCCCCATGGCCAATATTGACTCCAGGAGGGCAGCCGGGTGGCACCCCTACTTCTGTAAGCACGGACCATTCTAGGGGAGGTGGGGGTCCCCAAAGCTGTATTTGGCCCCCTCCCACTTTTAGAATGGTATTTTGGCCCCAGGGAAGTGGTGTTTCCCTTGACATGTGGGGACTATGGGGCCCCTGATTTCTTTGCAGCTAGCCCCAGGGAGGTAGCAGTCACCAGGGACTGGAAGGCCACACGGCCCGTAACATAAACATAATGTGGTCGTCCCTGGCAATTAAAAATGCCTCAAGAAGGGGAGCCCTATGGCCCCCCTCCTTTTTTTCTGTATGTTCCTGGGGTCAGGCCCACCCGAGGGCAAAACATTAGAGATGCGCGGAAGCCAGTCCTTCTTTTTTTCTTTTTTGATATCAGCCGTATCCATGGATCCAGTGTGACTCCTACTGAATTGTTTTTTAAATACATTTGTGCCCCATGAGGGGTCCTTGCGGGACCCCCTCTGTGAGAAGTCAGCCTGGTATATGCTATCCACTCATTAAAGTGGGCACTGTGTACCAGTCCAAATAACCCTTATGATGTATGAGGTCAAAAATAACCTTTAGAAAGCTATCCTAGTGGTAGCTGTGGAGAGCAGCCTTCAGGCTTAATCTTGAAGGAATGTAAAGCAGCTGGTTTTACCAGAATATCACCACCTGAATTACTAAATGAGGGAGAACCACACAGTAGTTATATAAAAATATGTATTTTTCAATATAACACTCTCTACTATCCTCTACACGAGGATTGAACACAAAGCACACAATATTAGATCGATAGAACAGTTGTAAGTAGAACAATACACAGTGGGCTCCAAGGGGAGACCAAACCATACACTAAAATAATGGTATTACTGTCACAACTGAGATCAAGACAAGGTCTAGAGCATGAAGAATCACAGGGACCCCAAGGAACCACCCAAGGTGAGTAGACAGGGACCCCACGGAGGCTGGGGCAGTGTGGGAACACAACAGCGGGCTCCGTACAATTCTATGGGGAAGACGTGGTTACACTTTCAAAGTTTAAGGAACCTTCTATTGTATTTAATTTATTTCACAAAATAATTTCCCCCTGGTTTTCTCCCATTATGATTGTATTCTCATTAATTAATTTTGCTATATGAACTTGACCTTTAAATAATTCCCTTTTTGAAACATTGTTGTATGTTACTGATTATTGCCCTAGTCTCTCCATGGGGTTTATGGGCTACCTCCTGTAGTCTGGTACTGCTTCAGGATTGTTAAGGCCTGATATAGGGGTGACTTATGAGTTTTAAGTGTAGTGACCAATAGATATAGTGAACCTATATCTAAAGGAAGTGGTGCAAGCACCATCTTACACAGGCTACAGTAGCACACCTAGGAGCTCCATTTGACATGGCCTCTCATTGGTGGCATAATACATGCTTCAGCCCAGGGGAGGCCTCTGGGGTACCTATGTCCTTGGTAAAGGGGTACCATATACTAGGGACTGATAAGGCTACCCCAGTATCCAATTTGGAGTCAACCAAAGTACAGGTATGTCAATTTAATGGAGAAAGCAGATAGACTGGGGTCCTGATTAGCAGGATTCCACTCAGACTAGTCAGAAACAGTGAGATATCAAGCAAAAAGTGGGGGTAACCATAAGAAGCAGAGCATACTTTCCTATGCCCTCAAGATGCCTAGGGAGTCAGGGTAATCGTACCCTTCCCCTTCTCTCTTTTTTTTTTTTTACAGTTTTTTTCGTTGGACTCGGCTGAAGCTGGTTGAATTATTGGTAGCCAATCAGATTTCAGCATGGGGATTGTCAGATCCTCAGAGGAGCTACGTCCCTATATATGTAAACTTGTTTTTTTTCTCTCAAAAACAGCAGAATGGAATTACACCAAATAACAAAAGGGTTCTTTCTGGACCAAGAGCTGGGCTTCTGCCAAATCGGTAGTCGTAACTAAATTCTCTGTCTGCTAACATAGGTAACACACTTTTTTTTACACCCCTCTTTTTCTTGGCCCCCGCTTGACGGATCACCCTGAAACTTTCCAAGTGCAACAAGAATCACCGGGGCTCTTTTTTTTAGAACATTTTGTGAAGATTTCTGAACCTGTGCTAAAGATTTAGGCAAGTCAAAAAATTATTTTTTATGGAAACATGGTCCTAACTATAACAACCTTCTGGCAACTGGTAGGAACTACACAATTGTGAAGTTCCTACCAATCCGTTGGACCTGTGCATTGTTTGGACAAAATAAAGTAATGCCTTGGTGCCTAGACTGGTTCCAGACACCCCTGCAGGATATGTTGGCCTATAAACCAGCTAACTCACAGTGCAAACATAGGCCCCCCTAACCTTACCAGGGAGTGAATGGACTCTGGCAACCACTGAACATGACAACTCTAAGCACTCGGGGATCATGAAAACAGTACAGAATCTTTTGCTCAGTCACTCGTGCTTACTTACTCTCTGAGAAGTATACAGAATACACAGGGGGACCATTTCAATACATTTATTGTACCAACGCTACACTTGTATAAAATACATGTTCTGCACTGAATAGGAGACAGAATCAAATACATTATATTACTAGCACCAAAAAAGTGAAGAGTAGATACATTTCTACCATGGTGCTGCAGCATTGACTAGAAGCGGGCATATATGCAAAACGGTAATCTAGTGTACTCCTCTGATGCGGACCCTACACTAAGTGTACCTAGAATGTGTATTGGTGTAGAGCCAAGAATCTCCCCAAAGCACAATATTGAGATATTTAAAAAACTAAAGATAATGGAGCACAACAGTAACTATTTCATTTTTATGTAATTGGCAACACCACTGGAGATGATTTAAATGGACCTAACACTCGGTGTACTTTACGGTTGACAAAGGCTGATTAAGTAGCCAAAACGCGTCCCAGTTTTTTTTACAAGTGCTGTCTTTGAAATAAAATGGATTACTCTAGAGTTTCGAGTGCAGACCTTTTCTAGATAATGAGATGGCAGTCTTTGTATTTAATGATGCGCTTGCGGTATCACCTCTATTCCCACCACTGGAGATTTGACTTCACTCCAGTAATTCCACAAAACCCCAGGATGCAGTTGTATGCACTGGAGAGCCCCGGAGCACTACACCAGAACAACCAAGGATGGTTGGGTTGTTTGTAAAAGCACACGTTCGGCACTGGGGGTCTAAGGGCTACCCCTCGATGGTGACTCAAGCTCTGCAGGAAGCCCTTTCATTGGATGTATGGCAGTGTTCGGAGCCGGGCACAGCTACAGATACATGCCTGGCAGTGGATCTCTGGGACCTCGTCAATATTTGGCAGCGCATGTTTTAGAAATGCAAGTTCCCGCAGTCTAAACAGTGAATATAATGTGAGTGCTGATGAGTAACTTTGTGGACTATGGAACTAAAACATGTGTTTAAATCGTAATTTCAAACGTATTTGGCATTAGTTAGGTGGAAGAAGATTATTCATGAACTTTTTTTACTTACTGGCAAGCTGGGAAATTAATTTGTGAAAGGCTGCCAGCACGTTTAAAATGGACATTTTAATTAAGGACATTGATGTTTTTAAAGTTTCCATGAAGAATATGCAGCACGCACAATGCCAACATTAAATTGAAGCAAATGATTTTTATATTCTGGTGGAACAGCCAAAGAGAATACGTGTTTACAAGTGCTGTCTTTTAAATCAAATGGATTACCCCAGATATTTGAGTGCTGGCCTTTTCTACATGGAGAGATGGGAGTTATATATATATAGAATCCAAGTAGCGAAAAGAAGTAAGACGCGCTCTCAGGAAGAGGACGTAGCCTAAGAGACATACCAGTACACAGTGACATCACTACAGTAGAAGAGAGCAAAGGGATTAACTTGCAGGGCTTCTTCCGATGCGGCCATTGCAAGGCGTGCCATGGTAGGGGCATGAGAAAGGAGTTCCTCAACACCAGCAACAATACTACCACACATATCCAACAGTTCCTCACATGCAGTTCTTCCTGTGCCATTTATGTACTAGAATGCCCCTGTACTCTATGCTAGGTCTGGAGTGCCACACTTATGGCCAAAAAGAGGGTCTTAGAGCATATGAGGGCCATCACCAACAGGGACCAACATTACCCCATAGCAATGCACTATGAGACACACCACTACTTGGACAGCTCCAAATTGCAGTATTTTATAATTCAACAGGTGCCAACCAAAAAACCAAGGAGGGAATAGAGTACTGCAACTCAGGAAGCATGAATCTTGGTACATCATTGGCCTAGTAACCCGTTACCCAGGAGGGTACAATGTTGATGAAGAAATTGTCATACACTTGCATGAGGAGTAGTCTGGTTTAGAATGCTATATGTAGTGTGTAGTTTGTCTACTACAATGCTTCTGCCCTGCATTTGCTTTGTGTTATTCTGTATTATTCTGTATCCTACGTCATTATTTGACTAATCGGAATGTATATCTTTTTTCACAGGAGGAAAGGAAGGGACCTACTGGATTGGACTGTTAATTCCATATGGGTTCCCTACCCTTTTCTTCATGACATCATCCTCCTGATGTGCCTGTCACCCCAGGTAAAACTTTTCACTTTTCTATATTATTCTTTACACTATGGTGAATCACATGTCTTCACTCTTGTAGATTTGACAGAGCTCTCTAAAGACCAGTACAACTGTTTTTGTTATACAACCCACTAGGGGTGGATTTTCGTGCAACAGTATTTTGTGAATTATTATGTGCCATGATACTGGAGAACTGCTACCACTTGCATTGTACATTTAGCGGGATACGGTCCATCACCACAGTGGTGGTTTTTTACTTTGGTTCTGCATCCATCATGATCATTTTGAGACCATTTTGTTATCGTTACATATTGAATATAATGGGTTACCTGTTCACATACAATAGGTCTCATACATTGTCCCCATTTGGCATATGTTCACTTGGATAATACAGCACTGGCGAAGCCAGCAAGCAGACTCGTGTGTATGCCTTTGTTCATATTTTGAGAATATGATCACTATTACTGAGCACTGTTTACGTTGTACATTTTACCATTACAAGATGGCAACCTCACTTTGGAGGCCAGTCCTTATAGTTTTTATATTTTGTGTATGTAACTATGCTTTGTTTCACTCTACACTTTGGGTGACCAAGGCCGCTTGACGGCGGAAATGTTGCGATTTATGACTGAATAAATCGGCTGTTTTTGGACATCTCTGTGTCGTTCCTGAGAGCGCGTCTTACTTCTCTTCATTACTTGGATATATATATATATAAATATATCACAATTTACTTACTTCACAGCGCGTTGCAAGAGATGACAACACCTTTTTCCTGCCTCAAAAATATTTATTGGGTCAGCTACAAGGACGCGTTTGGACTGACCAGCAGGCTTGTTCACCAATATTTTACTCTTTGCAAAACGGCCATTTTGAACCATCAGATGCCAAAGCACCATCACGTGATGTGACTACAAATGCAATGTAATGGATAACAGACTCGTAGTTTTAACAGGTAAACAAAAAATTTATAACAAAACAGTTTGCCCAAAATCATTATCACTTTCAATATTAGCATTGCTGGCTTCTCATACGGCTGAATATTACCAGTATAAAATACTGCATTACATTCCCCATGTACGTACAATCCAAAATTTCTGAACAACGAACAGCTTTATTAGTCTGCTGCCGCTACACACTGTGGCCACAATAGGATAACTAAAAACCACATCCACTCGGGCACATCAAAAAGATCGGAGCCTAGATAAGCTCTCACTAGCAACAGTTTCGTGTAAATACTGCACGTGCAGATACTACCATAAAGCTACATATTAGCTAAAACGTTATTATTCTTACACAAACTTTGTCGCTACCACAAATTAGCGCATCGTGTATTAAAGATCAGGGGCCCACTTCTATATTTTATTAGTGGCAGGCTACTTACCCACTGGGGTAGGATTTCCCAATATTGATAACACCGTGCACAATGAGCAAATTTGTGGTAGCGACAAAGTTTGTGTAAGAATAATAAAGTTTTAGCTAATATGTAGCTTTATGGTCCCAGAATAAAGCATTAAAAAAGAGAAAAGGGGGCAGGGTAGGAATATCCTGACTCCCTAGACCTCTTGGGGGGAGACCACACAGGGCTAAAAAAGCATTTGTTTGACAGATCCTGCTAAAAGAAAAACTTTTTAAACAAAGCACAGACTCCTGCATTTTGTTAGTTCTCGGTTCCTGGCTGGGCCAGGTCCTGGGGGCATAGTGATAATACGCCAGTGGCTTATTAGTGTCCCAGGGACCTCCACATCCCTGGGTCTTATTCTTTTACAAACGGGGGACCTCTTGGACACCCCAGGGGCTGATATATTATCATGTGGTGGGCCTCTCTGATCCCCTGGCCCCGGAGACCACCACCTCCCCAGGGCCAAAATGAATTTTGTATTTGGGAGGCCTCAGGGACCCCCTTCTCCCCAGGGTTGTGTTCCTTCAAAATAATTTGGAGGGGGCCACACAACCACGCTCCTGGGCTGTTCTCTGCCCTGGGGACCTCTACCTTCCTTGGGCAAGCCTTACAGTAGGAAGTTGGAATCTGACAATATGGTTGCCCCCACTTTTCTCCTGGTGTTTTGCTGGTTTTTCGACTCAGTTGGTCTGGGACCCTGTTAATCAGGGCCCCAGCCTATCTGCCTTCTCTATAAAATGGACTCCATATACTTTAGGTACATACCATATTGGGTATTGGGCACCTCTGTGAGCCCCTGCACAGTGTAACATAGGTACCCAGGGCATAGGTGCATCCAAGGCCTATCAGGGGCTGCAGCATGTATTATGCCACCCCTGGATGGCCCTCCAAACTGACACCACAGGTCTGTTCACACAACCTGAGTAAGGTGGTGAAATCACCCCTTACTTAGATATAGTATACCTATATCTACCTTATATATAGATACATAGTGACCTATAAGTCACTCCTGTAGCAGGCCTTAACAATCCTGGAAGCAGAGTGCTTGGTTTTATGTGAGAGGGTGCCCTAGCATGAGCTGAGCCCCTCTGCAGCTTTCGGAACCATCTCCTTATAGCTGTTCTATGATATAGTCATACCATATACTCTTAAGTGCATTATAATCCTCACAGTTAATGCTAACTTTGGTTTGGCTTTATTAAAACATGTCGTGTAAGGTGTCAAACAATTTGGAATACTACCCCCTCCCCCACCAGTCCTGATGGCAGGGGTAGCATTCCACCCTTCTAGAGGGAGAAGACATGTAGTTACTGGTAAACCCGGTTGAAGTTAAACAGAGCCTCAGCATCACAAAATGGATGCTGCTGCCACAGACATGAGTCTGACCTCCTGCTGCTGGACGAAACTCCGGCAGGATAGGGCATCCCTAGTGGTTAAGAGACCAGGACCTAGGGGTGGAACCAATGAGATAAGGATGATAACAGAGTTCAACGTTGAGTCTAACATGGTCTGCGAAACCCTGCAGAAACACTGGCACATTGTTAAAAATGATCCAGTGATAGGAACAAAAGTCAGTGAATTCCCTATGGTCACATACAGAAAGGCACGCTCCCTGAAGGACATGTTAGTCAATAGCTACATGGGCACCAGTAAGCAACAAAGTTGGATACCGCAGCAGAACGTTTTTTTTCAAATGCGGGAAGTGCAAGGCCTGGAGCATGAGTAAGAACAGGAAAACATACCCTCTACCCACAGGGAAGCCAGGAAACATAACCAAATGTAAAAACTGCAATACAGACTACTGTGTGTATGCCATAGTGTGCCCCTGTGACAAAATGTCCATAGGGAGTACCATCTTCCCTGTAAAGAAGCGAATTTTGGAACACATTAGGGCAATAAGAAATATCGACCTTAGTTACTCGACGGCAAAATACTGGCTGAGATACCATGACAAGAACACTAACAGTTTGTCTTTCTTTGGTGTTGACAGGATGGCAGCAAGTCCCCGAGGGGGCAACCGTGAGAAACAACTGCAAGTTTTGGAGTCTAAGTACATCGTACTCCTCGACACTAAGAACCCCTTTGGCCTGAATGAGGATGAGGAACTCTCAGTCCACATAGGATGAGTACACCACCAGCTTACTGACTCTTTTCTGCTTTCAAGAAGTGATACATGATTTCTCTGTGTATACTGTGTCTCGGGGAGGGCTCTCCACCTTGACACAGTGTTAGCAGGTTGGAAAATGTCACACAAAGCATAGCCTCCAAGGTCAACCCGACCACTCCAGAAGGGTCTGATCTTCCCTTCACATCCCTGTACAAGTTGAATGCCGGCACTGTGCCACTGACATCAAATTTAGAATCTGAGAATCAACCTAGTCTGCATACTCTAAAAGGATTTCCCTATGTTCGTTCTCTTTTTAATTTTCATTCCTTTCACCTCCACCTTACCACACACGACGGGCACTTGCCGTCACTATACCTTCCCCCACCCCCCTTTCCTATACACCCTGCCCCCACTATACTTTGGAGCACTGTCTGGTTCTCAGGTATGAGAATGTATTTTGGGACGCACGATAGTCCCTGTGGGTTTAACAGGGATGATTCCTTTTGTTTTATATATTTATGTATATACTCTTGGGACCATTAATATACTGTTTGTTGGAAATGTGAAATACGTGATGAATCACAGGGCCACATGGCCACAATTGCGTATGAACCTGACAATCATCTGATAGATACCACATAACCACAGTAGTGAAACATTTTCTTTTCTTGCAACAAATGTATATATTATGCTTACAAGGATGAATTCACTTTGTATTACTATGTATATATATTCCACACATGTTGTTTTTTTAAATTTTTAAATGTGTTTTATTGATTTTAAAGGCAAAAACAGGCATCACAGTACAATAGAAAGGCAGCAGGCATATAAAGCGAGCAAGACAGACAGCACGTCTTCTCTGTAAGTCGAACAGTAGGCGAGGTACATATGCCAGATCAGAGATGTAATGCCAGGACTGCGAATGATAGGCTTTGTAAGAGAGCAAAACTGTAAAAACAGAAACCAGGAACCCACTCCCACCCCCAACCATCCCCCCTCTACCACCCCAACCAGTGTGCCGTACATGTGAAACAATCTCAGAAGCAGTCAGGCAGTGATACATGAGATCACAGAGGGTCCTGCGCAGCCTCTGTAAGTCGCAGTATGCGGAGGTATCTGGGGCAAGTGAATTCATTAAACTCTTTGGTCAAGAGGGATGGCAGCAGTAGCCAGACCTTCTGAAATGCAGCTGTGGTATGTGTAAGTGTAGCCTGAATACGTTCCATCCCCAAGGTAAACCAGAGTCTATGTAGCCACCCCGTATGAGTAGGCCTGGTGGTTGAGCCCCAGAGTGACAGGACATGTTGCGTAGCCGCCTGGATGGCAATCTCCCCATTTGGCGACCCCGGGGAGATTTCAGGGGAAAAGTGAGTGCGTTAGGTAGGCCCAGGATGGTGTAGGCGGGAAATCTCGGGATTTCAGAATCAAAGTTAAAGTCAATGTCGTCCAGGACCGTCTTCCAATAGTCCTGAATTTCACAGCAGTCCCAGAAGAGATGGGTCAAGGTGCCCCGTTCCCCGCATCCCCTCCAGCACAATGCGCTACGGGTTGGGTTTCCCTTATTGAGCCGGGCCTGAGTGAGATGCCAATACATGGCCAGCTTCACTGCTGTTTCCCTGCTTGCAGTGTTGCGTGCGGTATGTAAGGCCCTGTAGTATATGTAGCTCCATTCCGTGGACGTCAGGGCCCTGCAAAGTTCCGTTTCTCAACGCTTCTGGCCCGCTGGTTTGCCCGGTGGGGCGGGGGGTGTGAGCATTTTGTAGAGGTCCGAAATAAGATGTCTATCCGAGTCTTTTGTCTCCAGCCATTTCTCAAAGTCCGTCATCTGTCGACCAACTAGAGAAGCACAGACCGAAGTTGGAAGTATTGGAAAAGGTGGGGATCCACTACGTCATAGCCCTGCGTGATATCCGAGCGGGGGAGAAAGCCCCGCAAGCCGAAAAGGTGGCCGGCGGAACGGCAGCTGGTACCGCGCCATTGCGAGAAGGCGTGGGGATCAGTGCCCGGTAGGAACTCCGGGTTGTCCAGGATGGGGGTGAGTGGGGAGGGGAAGGTCGTCAAGCCTCTCTTAACGGCGACCGCATCTCAAACCTGCATGATGGTGCGAGTGATGGGTGACCTCAAGAGGTATCGCGGCCGGTGCCGCCGGAGGAGGTATGGAACTTTCCAAAGGGATGTCTGGGCCATCGCTCTGTCCTGAAATAGCCACAGTTTCTCGGATTCCGGCCTAAACCATTCCACCAAGTAGTGGAGTTAAGAGGCCTGGAAATATTGAAATATTGAAGAAGGTCGGGGACTCCAAGACCCCCTTCATCCACGCTCCAGTATGCTAGCCGTTTGTGTAAGCGCGACCGCTTCCCCTCCCAGATGAAATGGCGGAGAATGGCTTGTAGGTCCGCGATGATGCCAGCAGGGGGCAGGACCGGGAGGGCCTGAAAAATGTATACGATTTATGGTAGAGCCGACATCTTCACTGCCGCGACACGCCCCAACAGGGAGAGAGGTTGCTTGGACCAGCGCGTAAGATCGGTCCGGATCTGGGAGGTGAGGGTTTTGTAGTTGAGAGCCACCGTCGATTCCGTTGAGGAAGTGAGAGTAATGCCCAGGTATGGGAGTTGTGTGGTCAACTGTAAGCCGCCTCCGTATGCGGGTGTATCTATGCGTGGGTAGGCATTTTTGCCCAGAGGCAATTTCTCCAACCCCCTTCCTCCCATCCCAACCCCGCCCTCCCAAACCCCCAAAGTCCCGGTCCCAGACCCCCCTTTCTCCCTCCCCGACCCCAACATCCCAACTGTGAAAGTTCAGAGTCCCAGTCCTGCCAGTCCAGCACAGGGCTGCGGTAATGTTACCTGGTGGGGTGAAGTCCAGTGGCGGTTTCGGTGGCCCCCCACCCGTCCCCCCGTCCCGCATGTAAATATGCTGAGATGACCCTCCCTCAGGGATGTAATTTAATTAAGAGATGACGTTTCTTTGGCCACTTCTAAGATAGCCGTGGCCCTCTCCTGCGAGATGATGTGAGCCTGCGGTTTTGAGCGCAGATCTGGGGAGCGTCTGCGGTTCACCACCTACCAGCCTCCCCTGGATTGTTTCTGCGAAGGTGTCCCCAGCGGCGATTCGTCATCCAATTCTCTGCCAAGTAGTGCACACGTGTCTTTGAGGGACCGCATCTGCTGTAGGGTACCCTTCCACTTGAATATGAGGCGGAACGGGTGGCCCCAGGAGTATGGAATCTCATGCTGACGTAGAAAGTCCTTGGCCACCTTGAATGTTTTCCTCTTTTGTAGAGTAATGGCCGAAAGGTCCCGATATAAAGCTATGGGGTAACCTCAGAATTGAAGAGGCTGGTGCTTGCGGGCCTCCCGGAGGATCCTCTCTTTAAGCAGGATGTCAGGGAGGAAGGCCAGGATGTCGGGAGGCGGGGCAGGCGAGCGTCTAGGTAGCCCCACTCCATGCGCCCTGTCTATCCTGATGTCAAAGTCGGAGGGTTCCCCTAAGATGTTACGGAAAAGGTCCTGCAGGTAGACAGTGACGTCCGACTCTTCTTCTTTCTGAGGGACCCCACGGACCCGTATGTTGTTTCGACGGGACCGGTTTTCCAAGTCCTCTGCGTGGGCCTGTAGGTCAAGTTGCTGATCCTGGAGCCGCAGGACCTCCTGCTGGAGTTGTGCAATCTCTTCGCCCCGGGGTTGATCGGCGTTTTCGATAGCAACCACACGTTCTCCAAGGCCCTCCACATCCCTTCTGAGTTCCCTAACCTCCCCAGCCACTTCCTGCTGTAATGATTTGAAATCGTCCCGGAGGGAGTAAAACAAGGATTCTAGAAAGGACTTGGTGATGGGCATCTGGTCAGCATAGGATACCGGTGGCGTTTTCGTGACTTTGGAGGAGGGTGGTCCCTTATCAGCTCTGGACTGGGTTTTCGCAAGCAGCTCCGGAAGTGTGCGGTCCCCCTTCTTCCTAAGGTTTGCCATGGCATCTGCAACGCTATCCCCGGATCTATGTGTGGGGCACTCAGAGGCCCCGGGTCACAGGCGTGCGCTGGTATGTTCCCAGGGCCGACTTCCCCCCGAGGCGTGGTGAGCGTCAGTCCTATGGTAGTTGCTATGCAGCCGGCCTCAGAGAACTTCGAAAGGGGGCCTCGCCTCTTGCCGACCGCTGCCCCAGGCAGGTAACCGTTACCGGGCCCTGATGCAAACTAGGCCCGTTGGGGCTCGCTGCTGGAAGTTCTTTTAGGGACCTCCAGGCTACAACTGGATCCTGCAAAATGGTGTCCGAGATCCCCTTGTGTCCCGTCTCAGCCGATCTCCAGTGGCCCGTCTGTTGGGGCCCCGCTGTCTGTGGTCCCCTCTGTGCGTGGCTCAGTCTCCCTCCCGGGGCTCGCTGGTACGTGTTATTGTTCTGCGCCACCCTCGCACGCAGATGCTGAAGGCCTGTGGCCGGCAGGGCCCACTAGGCCCGACGCCGGGGGCTCGAGTTTGCCCCCCGAGGTTCCAGCCTCCCCTGGTCTTGCGCGGCGCCTCTCACCTCTGTAGGGGGTCTCTGGTGTCACAGCCTGGTCGAAAGCTTTTATGGGCCGCCACAGTCTGGACTTCGTAGGCGTTTGCACTCTGGGACGCCGGGGGCCCCGACATCGGCCCGTGTAGGCCCAAAGTCGGGGCCTCGATTTCAGCGCCTCCTCGCCAGACCTTTCTCCTGCCGCCAAATGTGCTGTGCATATAGTCGCTCTCGCCGCTCGCTGCCCCTTCTGTCCAGTGTCCCCCGGCCAGTAAGCAGAGGCACCGGGTGGCTTGTCGGGAGGGGCTAGGTTCGCTCACATTGGCCCCGTGCAGGCCCAAAGCCTGGGCCTCGATTTTAGCGCTTCCCCGCCGGACCGGTCTCCTGCTGCCAGGTGTGCCGTGTAGGCAGTCGCTCTCGCCGCTCGCTGTCCACTCTGCCCAGTGACCCCCGGTCAGTAAGCAGAAACCATGGGTGGCATGTCGGGAGGGGTCAGGGTCGCTGCAGTCACTCCGTGGGGCCAGCCGCCATCATCTGTCCCCACGGCCCGGAGGGACTCTTGTGGCCCGGAAGGGTTCCGAAAGGCTCGCGGGTTGGATCTCTGACCCGGAGAGGTGGGTACGAAGCAACCGGTCAAAATAGGCGGGCCCCAAGTTGCTGGGGGGGTCGATTAGGGTGTATAAAAGGGCATTAAGAGGAATCGGAGCGGGGAGCCACCAGAACACACGTCCGCTCAGGCCGCCATCTTGGCCACGCCCCCATGTGTTTTTTTTTAACTAACAGGCGGTGAGTCTATTTTCTGCAACAAAAATCATGACAATAGTATTTCTACAATGTAAACATGTTGCGATGGTCTTTCTTTTATGTTGTAAAATGGTGGTCACTTGCGGTGAAACTTTGGCATATGAAGAAGATCGCTTGATCGGAACGCGTTGCCAGTAAAGTAAAACCTTGTTATAGTCACCTTGGAGTGCGAGTATTTTCTTACCAGAGGAAAACGATAACACCGAAAATTTCTTTCACATACGCTTTGATCCGACACCTGGAACTCGTACCAACCCCAAGTGGAGTGGTGCCGGTTCTATGTCTGAGATTTTCCTCATATATATATATTCACTGAAAAAACCATAGGTTTCACACCAGTTATAGTTAGCTGGAAATTTTACTGATATAAAACCATTGAAATTCCCACGTTATAGTTAGTCGGACTCACTATAACTTGCGCGTGCAATGCACTGCTGATGACGTCACATATTACATCATTCATGACATGGTCAGTGACATCACTGATGACACCATCCTTGTGACATAGTGACAGACCTCCTTTCACTGTAATGTAACTCTTGAAACACATATTCAAAAATAGAAACTGAAATTTTAAAAAAAAGCAGATACCCATATCAGTTACAACAAGTAATTCAGTAATTCCACCATCTATATACACATCAACTCATACATATACTCACTCATCATATGAAATGATACACCTATACATCCTGTTACACACCAACAATCATTGAGAAGTTACTCACAGACATACTCACACATGCAAATAAACTATTGAACATCCATTTATTTGAATATAGAGTTATACACACACTTCCACCTTACTTCTATTGAAAATTACACATATTTATTCTCTTAAACAATCACTTATAGAAACACATACTTATTTAAACAGGAACTCTTTCAATCTCTCACTCTCACATAAACTCACTTATATACATCAATATTCACATATACTAGATTAAAACATATGTCGTTATTGATAAAGACACTAGTGAGACAGTCATTCACTCACTAACACACACATATACACACTCATCCACCCATACAGTCCTGCACATATGCTGTCTTCAAAACACATACAAACAGAGAGTCAGTCACTCATGCATCTATGTGCTAAGTAATACCCCCACCAAACCATATAGACACTCATACTGATACTAAGAGAAACATCTAATAACCCATATACATACGCATGTAGCTACTTACCAACACATGTAGCCACTTATACACAAAGTGAAACACTAATATATATATTTAAATATTTAAACATTACTCACTAATATTTATTTTTCAGAAAGACACATATTCACTGGATGGTGTCATCAGTGTCATGAGTGATGTCACTGACCATGTCATGAATGATGTAATATGTGACGTCATCAGCAGTGCATTGCACGCGCAAGTTATAGTGAGTCCGACTAACTATAACGTGGGAATTTCAATGGTTTTATATCAGTAAAATTTCCAGCTAACTATAACTGGTGTGAAACCTATGGTTTTTTCAGTGAATTTAATAGGTTTTTTAAATGCTAATTCCTAACTATAACTGGTGTGAAACCTATGGTTTTTTCAGTGAATTTAATAGGTTTTTTAAATGCTAATTCCTAACTATAACTGGTGTGAAACCTATGGTTTTTTCAGTGAATTTCATAGGTTTTTTAAATGCTAATTCCTAACTATAACTGGTGTGAAACCTATGGTTTTTTCAGTGAATTTCATAGGTTTTTTAAATGCTAATTCCTTTGTATATCGAGTTTCTAACCTTTTTTTTTTTTTACAATTTGCTGTTTTTTTTTAAGTATTCATTTTTTTTATATAATTTTTTTCTTTTGCGCTCTGGGTGCGCGCTCCGGGAAGCTTTCAGCTAAGCTCTCCGGTAAGCTTTTCCGTGAGCTCACCTGAAAGCGCACCCAGAGCGCTACTGTCGTTCGTGAAAAAAATATGAATGAAAAGTTAATAATAATGCAAAACATTTCGTACCATACAAATAAAATTAGTTTTTTTTAATAAGGAAAATGATTATGCATTTCTGTAAAAGTTTGATGACGTCACTTCGGCGCGCAACGTAAGTGCCCTCGGAAGCGCCTACGTTCGCGCCGCGTAAACGCACGCAAAAGCGCCTACGATCGCGCCACGTTTGCGCCCCGGAAGCGCCTACGATCGCGCTGCGTAAACGCACCCGGAAGTGCTCCGGAGCGCGCAGCGTAAACGCGCGGGTCATGTGACCCTAAAATAACACTTTTCATTGGTTGCTAACAGTTTTTTTTACAATGAATGAAATCCCCACCCATTTCCTTCACTTCTTCTTTCACTTTTGTGACTGAAAGACCTGTTTTTTGCACCTGGATCTTTTGTGAATTACCATGGCTGCCAGAGAATCCAGCAGTGAGGATGAACCTGAGTTCATCAATGAAGAGCCTCCTACCCCAAAGGTGAAGGAACATTTCATATGGAAATTTTTTAAGTTTCCAGCAGACCAGAAGAAGGTGAATGCACCAAAAGTGGAGTGCAGGATCTGCAAACAGGTCCTGTCACGGGGTAACCCCCCAAAAAAGTACTCTTTTGGGAACTTCACCATGATCCGACATGTGGAGAGGAGGCACCCCCAGAATTTTGCCCGGGAAAGTGTCAGGGCTCTGGCACAAGAGGTTCCCAGAGATGGGGCCTCTACATCAACCGGAGGAGCAACTTCTTCTGGGAGAGAGCAATCGCAGGAGCAGGTGCCAAACATACAACCTGCATTTAACCATGGGGTCGTCAAATGCAGATACTGCAATCAACTCCTCACCTATGGGGAGCAAAGTGTCCAGCTCATGGTTCGAGCATTGGAGAACCATCGCTGCCCTTCCGACCCCTAATTTTTTTGTTTTCTTTTTGCTCCTGTTGAGCAGTTTCCATTCCCTGTTTTTGTTCCTGTTCAGTTAAAAGAAGAAAACCAAAAGTTCTTTTCAGAACTACCTTCAATTCTCATCAAAGAGCTATATTCTTAAAAAAATGAAGAGTAAGTGAAATATAGTGCATTGATAATTGAAAGGAGAATGAGTAAGAAAGAACAGAAAGGTATGAGAGGTGAAAGGAAGTGAAGTAGGAGGAATGAAAGAAGGTGAGTGTTAGAAAAGAAAGTTATGACACAGTGAATAAACTGGAGGCCTCATTTCTGAAAAGTGACGCATCGCTACGTGAAAACAGCGATGCGTCACTTTTCTGGACGCACTCCTTATGACATTCCAGATATGTCATATTTAATATATGACTAATCAATTCGCAAGGAGTTACAGATATGTCAGTATTTCTGACGTATCTGTAAACACAAAAGTAACGCATTGCTGGAGTGCGTCACAAAAGTGACGCAACTCCAGTAATGTGTCCTTTCACATGGAAAAAGCACCATGTGAAAGGTCTGCTGTGAAGCAGGCGCAAGATTTTGACGCAACAGCATCCTAAAAGTGACGCACTGCGTCGTTATTACCAAGCTTTTTGCGGGGGAACACCCCCTCTGCATGCATTATACCTGACGCTATTTTTAAAAAGTGATGCATCTAGGTACATGGGTCACTTTTTAAAACTCTGCGCCACATTATATCTGCATCAGGTATAATGTATGCAGAGGGGGCAATCCCTCGCAAAAAGCTTGGTAATAACGACGTACTGAAATCTATGAGATTTCTCTGCGTCACTTTTAGGATGCTGTTGCGTCAAAATCTTGCGCCTGCCTCGCGTCACTTTCATGTTTACAGATATGTCAGAAATACTGACGTATCTGTAACTCCTTGCAACATGATTCGTCATACATTAAATATGACACATCTGGAATGTCATAAGGAGTGCGCACAGAAAAGTGACGCATCGCACCAGCAGTGTAAAAAAATGTGCCTCGTTGCACTATATTTAAAGGACGCAACAGCATCCTAAAAGTGACGCAGTGAAATCTCAAAGATTTCACTGCGTCGCTATTACAAAGCTTTTTGCGGGGGAACACCCCCTCTGCATGCATTATACCTCACGCAGATATAATGTGGCGCTTGATTTTAAAAAGTGACCCATCTACCTAGATACGTCACTTTTTAAATATAACGCAACGAGGCGCATTTTTTTACACCACTGGTGCGATGCGTCACTTTTCTGTGCGCACTCCTTATGACATTCCAAGTAACGCATTGCTGGAGTGCGTCACAAAAGTGACGCAACTCCAGTAATGTGTCCTTTCACATAGAAAAAGCACCATGTGAAAGGTCTTGCGTCAGTCTAACACCTGCTGTAAAGCAGGCGCAAGATTTTGACGCAACAGCATCCTAAAAGTGACGCAGTGAAATCTCAAAGATTTCACTGCGTCGCTATTACAAAGCTTTTTGCGGGAGAACACCCCCTCTGCATGCATTATACCTGACACTATTTTTAAAAAGTGACGCATCTAGGTACATGGGTCACTTTTTAAAACTCTGCGCCACATTATATCTGCGTCAGGTATAATGTATGCAGAGGGGGCATTCCACTGCAAAAAGCTTGGTAATAACGACGTACTGAAATCTATGAGATTTCTCTGCGTCACTTTTAGGATGCTGTTGCGTCAAAATCTTGCGCCTGCCTCGCGTCACTTTTATGTTTACAGATATGTCAGAAATACTGATGTATCTGTAACTCCTTGCAAGATGATTCGTCATACATTAAATATGACACATCTGGAATGTCATAAGGAGTGCGCACAGAAAAGTGACGCATCGCACCAGCAGTGTAAAAAAATGTGCCTCGTTGCACTACATTTAAAAAGTGACGCATCTAGATAGATGCGTCACTTTTTAAATATTGCGTAACAATGCGCATTTTTTTACACCGCTGGTGCGTCACAAAAATTGACGTACAGGCGGCGCAAAACTGGCAGCGCAAGGCCTTCATAAATATGGTCCTGGATTTTCCCCGTGCTTCGCTTCCCGGTGCGCGTACCATGCGCTTCCCCCGCGCAAAACGAAAAAAAAAATAAAAAATGTAATGCCCCGCAGGACCCTATTTTAGCCCCCACATCAAACCTAGGGGGTCAGAGGGGGTCTACGCTTCCCCCTTATGGTCATTTGCCCCTTTTTTTTTTAAACCCCTTGTGTCTCGATTTTACCGAGACACAAGATGGCGGCCGCTCCAGACTGTTTAGACTGTTTACAGACACCCAAGAGCCAATCAGCTTTCTGCGCACAAGTCGCGTGTCGCGCCAGGAGCGCACTCCGGTGCGCGCACCGGAGAGCGCCTATAGATATATATATTTTTTTGAACGTAAATTACTCAAAATCCACTGCAGCACACATCTTGAGACATAGCAAAGGCACATCGGGCTACCAGTCCCTTCAATTTTGCCAAGTTTGCTGGAAATCCATTCAGCCGTTCGGGCTAAAAGTGAAATCGACCGCCCTATGGAAATTAACATGGGGAAAACGCGTTTTGGGACCCCCATTTTATCTCGGCCCCCGCTTGACGTATCCCCCCCAAACTTTCAAGGAAGGACCGGAGCTCGACGAGGCCATTTTCAGGAAATTTTCAGGCAGATTCGTCAACCTGTGCCAAAGTAATTCCAAATAGAATTTTGAGATTTAACATTGAAAAAAATCCTAACTATAACTACCTACTGGCGACCGCCAGTAGGTAATGTGTATATATATATATATATATATATATATATATTTATATATATATATATATATATATATATATATATATTAGTTGCACTAACTATATATCGCGCACCCGCAATCCACTGCTGATGATGTCACATATTACATCATTCATGACATGGTCAGTGACATCACTGATGACATCACTGATGACATCTCAAATGACATCACTGATGACATCTCAAATGACATCACTGATGACATCACTGATGACATCTCATTTGACCTTACTGATCACATCACTGATGATATCATTCATGTGATAATACGATGAACCTCTTCAGACTCTAATATAACCTTAGATACAATCAGTGTAAACAGACACTCACAGACTGTCACTCATCCATGGAGTTACTCACACACCTAGTCAGTCATGCAAAGAATCAATCACACCTCCATTTCCTCAACTATACAGTTATACAAACTTTACTTATTCAAACATATACTAACACATATTTACTCTCTTATACAATCCCTGATACAAGTTCACAATGATCCATACAGCCACTCACACATTCACTGGCTCTTATGCACAGTTATTTATATATGTCAACTCTCACATGTACTGTGTTTTACATATGTACTTACTTTAACATGTAGCACTGAGATATCCATTCACTCACCAATACACTCATGCACACAGTCAACCGCCCATACAGCTGTTTCCACATGCACTTTTGAAACCATACATCTAGTGAATCAACTGCTCACACATCTATGCACAGAGTCATACACCTCCCAGCCACCCACACACACACTCAGTCTCCCATACAAATACTTGGGCAACCAATCAATAACCCATATAGTTACTCATATAGCTACTTATCAACACATGCAACAGTTTACAGAACAACAGACATAATGATGCACAAATTAAGACAGTTTAGTCACTAACCCATGCACTCAGTGAGACACATTAAATCACTCACTCATACAGTCAGTCATGCACCTACTAAATCCTTCATCCAGACACTTATACATCCACTCATTCTTCAATATGTAAAACATATTTTAACTTTACAGAAACATACAGTCACTGGGTGTTGTCATCAGTGATGTCATCAGTGATGTCATTTGAGATGTCATCAGTGATGTCATCAGTGATGTCACTGACCATGTCATGAATGATGTAATATGTGACATCATCAGCAGTGGATTGCGGGTGCGCGATAGTTAGTGCAACTAACTATATATGGAATTTCAATGGTTTTGTGTGAGTAAAATAAGGTTTTGTAAATGCGAATTCCTAACTATATATGGTCTATAACCTATGGTTTTTTCAGTGAATTTTCAAGGTTTTGTAAATGCTAATTCCTAACTATATATGGTCTATAACCTATGTTTTTTTCAGTGAATTTTCAAGGTTTTGTAAATGCTAATTCCTAACTATATATGGTCTATAACCTATGGTTTTTTCAGTGAATATATATATATATATACATACATATATAAACATATATCATCTGTATATCTATATAAATACAAACATAAATGCATGCATACATATACTTATATGCATACAGATGCATGTTATTTACATGAAAGTTGAAAAAACACTAATAAAAGCAAAGCTAAAAAGCCACCTCATTACAAACAGAATGGCTTTAACTTAAACGAGGGCGAGATCTATTGCATTTTCAATGCTTGTTTACTTTGGTTCCATCAAGAAGGCATTCAGATGTGTCACACATTTGCCATAAATTCTGAATGTTAGCACTCTAGTTGCACATTAGATCACTGTAGTAAAGCTACTGCTCACCAGGGACGTCTGCTGCTGGTATTCAAAGTGCATGTTTCAGTCTGCATGTCAGAATTTTTTTAATGAAATAGAAGAGGATTTGAGAAGTCACTCAAAATGATCCCTAATTTTTCTTTCTGAAGCACTAATCATACTTTCTATGGCAAAATTAACCCCCTCATGTTGTTCCTTTTTAAATTGAGTGTTTTCAGACTTACCACTTCATTCCAATCAAGATGGCTTCTGGTGTGCCATACTTTTGTCATAAGTAAGACTGTTAGCGCTCTAGTTGTTCTTTAGAACACTCTGGGACATTCTGTCATTGGGCTATACTTGGGGTACATCTGGGTGATATTTGGGCTACATTTAGGCTCTTTTGTCTCTGGTGGCCATCTTGGGAGACTGTATGTCAGAATTTTTTAATTAAATTGAAGAGGGTTTGAGAAGTCACTCAAAATGTGCCCTAATTTTTCTTTCTGCAGCACTAATCATAATTCATATGGCAAAATATACCCCCTCATTTTGTTCCTTTTTAAATTAAATGTTTTAAGAGTTACCACTTTATTCCAATCAAGATGGCTTCAGGTGTGCCATACCTTTGTAATAAGTAGGACTGTTAGCGCTCTAGTTGTTCTTTAGAACACTCTGGGACATTCTGTCATTGGGCTATACTTGGGCTACATCTGGGTGATATTTGGGCTACATTTGGGCTCTTTTGTCTCTGGTGGCCATTTTGGGAGACTGCATGTCAGAATTTTTTAATGAAATAGAAGAGGATTTGAAAAGTCACTCAAAATGTGCCCTAATTTTTCTTTCTGCAGCACTAATAATACCTTCTATTGCATAATATACCCCCTCATTTTGTTCCTTTTTAAATTAAATGTTTTAAGAGTTACCACTTTATTCCCATCACGATGGCTCCAGGTGTGCTATACCTTTGTAATAAGTAGGACTGTTAGCGCTCTAGTTGTTCTTTAGAACACTCTGGGACATTCTGTCATTGGGCTATACTTGGGCTACATCTGGGTGATATTTGGGCTACATTTGGGCTCTTTTGTCTCTGGTGGCCATTTTGGGAGACTGCATGTCAGAATGTTTTAATGAAATAGAAAAGGATTTGAGAAGTCACTCAAAATGTGCCCTAATTTTTCATTCTGCAGCATTAATCATACTTTCTATGGCAAAATATACCCCCTCATGTTGTTTCTTTTTAAATTAAATGTTTTAAGAGTTACCACTTTATTCCAATCAAGATGGCTTCAGGTGTGCCATACCTTTGTAATAAGTAGGACTGTTAGCGCTCTAGTTGCTCTTTAGAACACTCTGGGACATTCTGTCATTGGGCTATACTTGGGCTACATCTGGGTGATATTTGGGCTACATTTGGGCTCTTTTGTCTCTGGTGGCCATTTTGGGAGACTGCATGTCAGAATGTTTTAATGAAATAGAAAAGGATTTGAGAAGTCACTCAAAATGTGCCCTAATTTTTCATTCTGCAGCACTAATCATACTTTCTATGGCAAAATATACCCCCTCATGTTGTTTCTTTTTAAATTAAATGTTTTAAGAGTTACCACTTTATTCCAATCAAGATGGCTTCAGGTGTGCCATACCTTTGTAATAAGTAGGACTGTTAGCGGTCTAGTTGTTCTTTAGAACACTCTAGGAGGCTGCAGTAGAACACAAAGGAATCAACTGACAGTCTCTGTCCTTGTTGGATGTACATGTTTTACTGAGAATGTCAGACTTCATTTTCACATGACTGAGAAAGATAATGTGAATTTACAGAAAATATGCTTTCAGTTTAGCTTATAGATCCCCTTCCAAACCACTGTGGGAAAATCATGAGATATTAGTTTTCTTTCAAACAATATTCATGATATCACAGCAGAAGGTTTTTTCACATGGTAAAATCACCTTAGAACCCACCACAATTCCTAAAACGAGTATGGTACCATCAACAAATGATTTATAATGTAACTAAAGTCCTAAAACCCTCTATTAACTACAATGCTTTTTAATGAGGTGCTATCATGTATATTGGTCCCAAGATGGCTGCCAACACTTCTTGGATGAAGTGCTGACAGCCAATCAGATCAGATGTGTGGTTAGGCTCCGCCCAGATATATATCTTTTTTTGAACCTAAATTACTCAAAATCCACTGGAGCACATATATTGAGACCTAGCAAAGGCACATCGGGCTAACAGTCCCTACAATTTTGCCAAGTTTCGTGCAAATCCATTCAGCCGTTCGAGCTAAAAGTGAGGCCAACCGCCCTATGGAAATTAACATGGGAAAAATGCGTTTTGGGACCCCCCTTTTTTCTCAGCCCCCCCTTGATGAAACCCCCCCAAATTGTCAGGGTCTGCTCAGAAACAAAATGTTCCATTTTCCTGAAAATTTCAGCCAATTCCATCCACAAACGCCAAAGTTATTAGACATAGAATTTTCAAAAATCCCATAGAGAAAAAATCCTAACTATATATACCTACTGGCGACCGCCAGTAGGTAATATATATATATATATATTCACTGAAAAAACCATAGGTTTCACACCAGTTATATATTAATTTTTTAAATGCAAATTCCTAACTATAACTGGTGTGAAACCTATGGTTTTTTCAGTGTATTTCATAGGTTTTTTAAATGCTAATTCCTAACTATAACTGGTGTTAAACCTATGGTTTTTCCGTGAATTTCAAAGGTTTTTTAAATGCTAATTCCTAACTATAAATCTCAGTTTATAAGTAAGCGCACTAGTTGTTCTCTGGGACATTCTGTTATTGAGCTATATTTTGACTTTTTTTGGCTGTTTTTTTGGCTACATTTTTTTTTGTTTTTTGTCTCTGGTGGCCATCTTTGGGCTACATTGGGCTACATTGGACTACATTGGGCTACTTTTTGGCTCTAATATATATATAGCCCAATGTAGCCCAATATATATTTTTCAAAGTTCATTTTCGTAAAAACGACGTGAGCATATATCTTGAGACATAGCAAAGACACATCGGGCTACCAGTCCCTACAATATTGCCTATTTTTTAAAAAAATATATAGAAATATATTATTATTATTTTTTTTTTTTTTGCCTTGGTGCGCTCCCGGAGCACGCCCTGGCGTGCGCCCCAGAAAGCGTAATTAATTGAAGCGCCCCGGGGAGCGCACCGGGGAGCGTCCCGTAAGCGCCATTATCGTTTTCTTAAACATGATAGTGACGTATCGCGTAGCCGCTTCTGCGTGAAACGCACGGCGTAAGCGCACCCGGAAGCACTCGTGCAAATACAATCGCGCAATGTAAACTTCCGACGCGCTTACACGACGCGACCCGGGGCGCTCCCCCGGGCACGCCCCGGGGCGCGTAGCGTAAGCGCGTCGGGTCATGTGACCTGAAAATAACACTTTACATTGGTTCATAACAGTTTTGGTTTCATAATGATGAAGCCCCTGGTCATGTGACCTGAAATAACACTTTTCATTGGATCTAACTTTTTTTTTTCCTTCTGATGAAAGACCCCACCTTTTTCCTTTCTTCTGACTTTGTCCTTTAACTGAGGAAGACCTGCTTGTACCTCTCTGTACAATTTTCATCTTCATAATGGCTTCAGTAGCAGCAGCAGCTGGTGCATCTGCACCACCACCACCACCACAACAACCAAAAGGACCACCACAAGTGTTCATTGGTGGTCAAGAAGAGGAGGAAGAGGAGGAGGAGGAGGAGGAGGAAGAAAGGATGGGAACATTTCTCCAAGAACACAATACCCCATACCAGCCTAGACCACACATTATTTGGGAGTTTTTTTCTCTTCCACAGGGGAAGAAAAAGGTAAATGCAGCCAAGGTGACTTGCCTAATCTGTGGCATGGAACTTTCCAGAGGGAACCCTCTTAAAAAATATTCCTTTGGAAATCACACAATGATCCGCCACATGCAGCGCAAGCATCCTATAAACTATTCTGCTGCAGAAATGAAGGAACTGGCCAGTAACCCTTCCCCATCAACAAGAACCAGCTCAAAAAGAAAGCAACCCACTCCCTCAACACCAGAAGAAAATGAAACGATGCGTTGCGTTCAGCCACGATTTGCAGATTTCAGAATCACATGCAAATATTGTGGGAAGACCATCTCCTACGGAGAACAGAGCGTAAAGCTCATCGTCCTTGCTGGGGAAAACCACAAATGCCCCAATCGACCCTAATTATTTCTTTTCTTTTTTTTCGCTCCAGTTGAGCCATTTCCAATTCCCTATTTTTTCGTTTCTCCCCATGAAAAATACACAAAAAATATAAAAGTGTTCTGAAAAGCCAAAAAAAGTTCAAAATGTTCATAAAACATAAAAAAATATAAAACAACAAAAAGAAGAAAAAAAACAGTTCTTTTCAGAACTACCTCCAATTTCTAATAAAAGGCTACTTCTTTTTAAAAACTGTCATTCTTTTTTCCCCATGGTAAGCTTTCCGGTACGCTCCCCGGTGCGCGTACCGGGCGCTGCCCCCGCGCAAATAAAAAAAAAAAAAAATCTTTTGCCCCGCAGGGCCCTTTTTTGGCACAAACATCAAACCTAGGGGATCAGGGGGGGTCTATCCCTGCCCCCTTATTGTCATTTCCCCCTTTGTTTTAGCCACCTCTTGTGTCTCGATTTTACCGAGACACAAGATGGCGGCCGCTCCGGACTGTTTCGAATGTTTACAGACACCCGAGAGCCAATCAGCTTTCCATGCGCAAGTCGCTTAGCACGCACGCTGCGCTCCCCGGGGCGCGTACCGGGGCGCTGCCATAGATATATATATTTTTTTGAACCTAAATTACTCAAAATCCACTGGAGCACATATCTTGAGACATACCAAAGGCACATCGAGCTACCAGTCCCTACAATTTTGCCAAATTTGGTCGAAATCCATTCAGCCGTTCGGGCTAAAAGTGAAATCGACCGCCCTATGGAAATTAACATGGGGAAAACGCGTTTTGGGACCCCCCCTTTTATCTCGGCCCCCGCTTGACGAATCCCCCTCAAACTTTCAGGGAAGGGCCGGAACGCCGCGAGGCCATTTTGAGGAAATTTTCAGTCAGATTCGACAACCGGCGCCAAAGTTATTCCAAATAGAATTTTGAGATTTAACATTGAAAAAAATCCTAACTATAACTACCTACTGGCGACCGCCAGTAGGTAATATATATATATATATATATATATATATATATATATATATATATATATATATATATATATATATATATATATATATATATTCGATGCTCCAAACTACCAGCTCCCACTCATTGAGTCAGCACAAAATCACAAGCATAATGTGGTAAGCCTTTAATCTGGGTATGGAAGTATTTCTGTTCCCAGCTCACATATGACAGCCAATTCCTCCGCCTGACCCGTTTCGAAAGTTCATTCTTTCTTCTTCAGAGGCTTATCAGAATTGAATGTGTGCGTCTGGTTACAGCCCCTTTAATGCTATAATTACGCCCTCATTTGGCCAGTCTATTTACTGCTGGATTATGGGAACTGTGGTCCCGGTATTTGCATCCCTCAATGGTAGCACTATTTTCTGTCTTCCTTTCACGCCCGTAGATGGGCCACGGCGAGCAGTGTCTCTCCTCAATCCCTTGTTTGTGGTCCACATTTCGGCATGGAATATTCCTGGACGTGTGTCCCTCCTCTTTTGGGGCAGTGCGGGACTCGGCGGCTGGGCAGCCGCCCTATATTCGATGCTCCAAACTACCAGCTCCCACTCATTGAGTCAGCACACGACCAAAAGCATAAGGTGATAAGCCTTTAATCTGGGTATGGAAGGACTTTTGTTCCCCGCTCACATATGACAGCCATATCTTCCGCCAGACTCGTTTCGAAAGTTCATTCTTTCTTCTTCAGAGGCTTTTCAGAATTGAATGCATGCGTCTGGTTACAGCCCCTTTAATGCTACAGTTACACCCTCAATTGGCCAGTCTATTTACTGCTGCATTATGGGAACTGTGGTCCCGGAATTTGCATCCCTCGATGGTAGCACTAATTTCTGTCTTCCTTTCAAACCCGCAGATGGGCCACGGCGAGAAGTGTCCAAAGTGACCCTCAAGCCTCTGTGCTCTCCACTACTGGTGCTCTGTGCTGGCGCCGTATCATGGCCCAATTACAACAATTTTCAACCAAAGGCACGGCACTCCAGACTCTGGTATTTTCACTCTGTTTATTCAGACAAGGAGCTCGAACCAATGCGTTTCAGCCTACATCGGCTTTGATCACGGTAAGTAAGCCATTTTTTGTGTTAACTATATATCTTATTTCTTCCCTTAGGCGGCATTATGGGATACGTAGTTCAATAACATCATCATATATACACATATATACATATTTCTAGTGTCAGACGATTCACTCCCAGTGTTTTTTTGCTTTTAAAGTATATGGTTATGCTTTGCAGATTTTATAGCACACATGTGACATGGTATAGTACCTAATTCAAAGTTCATGATGGCATTACATCATTGTTTTAACCTTTGCAAAGCATTCTAGGGTATATAGTACAGCCCCTTTCAACTTCAGCACAAGAAAAATTGTTATTTCACAAGTAATTGATTTTTGACTTTTACACATGAAAATCATGTTACCTCCTTTTTGGGTATAGTACCCCAATTGTTCTAAATGGCAATTTTATGTTTATTCTTTTGTTGGTAATGTCTTATATGGTTTTAATCGCATTATTTCTAACTTCTTAAGTTCAAAGGCCACTAGATTTTATTTAAAGCATTCCCGGTATAGTATCCAATCCAAGTCTATATCTGTGGTTGATGCTATTTTGATTTTTCAACCGTTTTCCGTTTTCTGATTATAGTTTTTCAGTTACTCCTCCAGATGTACATAGAGTTCCTCATCATTATTGATTCCTCTTGGCGATTTAGTTTTCAGCCTTATGATAAATCGTGACTCAGTCTGTCTTAACTTCTTCTGTCTGTCTCCTCCACGTTCATCAACTTTCACCATGTAAATGCCGTAGTATGACATTGCCATCCAATTGCTTTTTTGACACATTGCCATGTGTTTGGCGGTAGCATAGGACATGTCCTTCTTCTTCACTGCCCTAATGTGTTCTAGAATATTCTTTTTTAGCATACACGTTGTGCTACCAATGTATTGCATTTTACACTTACATTCAATAATATACACCACATGTGTCGAAGTGCAAGTTATCTTCTCTTCTATTGGTATTTTTTTTCCATTTGGTTCTTCATAGGTATTTTTGTTCAGTCCTATCTTGCAGGATTTACAGGCATTACATTTCTTGAAGCCTTTTTGTTGACTCGTGAGCCAGTTGTCTTTTCCTTTTTGTATTTCTCTGAAGTGGCTTTTTACCAATTGATCTCGTAGTGATTCTGTCCTTCTGTAGCTTATCTTGGGACCATCTCCTATCAATTTCCCAATGCCTGGATCCCCAGATATCAGATGCCAGTATTTTCTTATTTTGGTTGCAATTATCCCACATTCTTTACTGTACGTTGTTATGAATCTCGGTGGTTCTTCTTTTTCTTGTGATATTTTAACACTTGGATTCAAGATTTCTGCTCTTGATCTCTTCTGAATTCGTTTCTTACTTTTTTTCCAAGATTCTCTCATTATATCCTCTTGCCTTCAGTCTGGAAATAGTTTCGTTTATTTTATCATCTGCATCTGTTTCCTTGGAACAATTCTGCTTCATGCGAATAAACTCCCCATAAGGTATGCTTGAAATTAATGTTTGAGGATGGAAACTAGTTCCATGTAATATACTGTTGGTTGATGTCTTTTTCCGGAAAAGAGTTGAGTGAATCTTTTTGTCCTCAATGTAAACTTTCACATCTAGAAAGTCTATTTCCTTTTTGCTTATTGCCTTTGTGAATTCCAAACCAACTTCATTATGGCAGAGTTTTGAATAGTAAAGATTGAAATCATGCAGAGTTCCATTCCAGATTAAAAACAAGTCATCAATGTAACGGACCCATAGGATTATTCTATCCAGATCCGTTTGATTTACTGGGTCCCAAGCAATTGTCTTCTCCCACCAGCCCATTGTTATGTTCGCGTAGTTCGGTGAAAAAGATATGCCCATGGCGGTGCCACATTCCTGCTTGTACAGCTGGTGGTCGAACAGGAATACATTGTTTGTGAGGCATAGTTCAATCATATTGAGCAGCATACGAGTGTGCTGAAGTTCACTGATATTTCTTTGTGTCCGAAAATATTTGCAGGCCTGCAACCCAATTTCATGTTTATTTGAAGTATATAAGGATACTACATCAATTGTTATCAGTAGGTATTCCTCATTCCATGTGATCCCATTCAGGATTCTTAAAAAGTCACCAGTATCCTTGATGTAGGAGCTCATATTTTCAGGCATGATGAAACGATTGGCCTGCCGGGTGGATCAATCAGTGTTTTATGAACTTTGGGCAGAAAGTAGATGGTTGGAATTACTGGAAGGTCTTTTGAAAGAAACTTAAATTCATCATCATTTAAAAGCCCTTTATTGCACCAATCCTGTAGATGTTGATTTAATTGTAATGTAATTTTGTTGATAGGATTACTACTTAATTTGCAATAGTTCCTTGTGTCATTTAATTGCCGCATTGCTTCTTTAACATAGTCCTTGATATCCATCAGAACTATGTTTCCCCCCTTGTCGGCAGGTTTAATTATTACGTTGACATCTTCCTTTAAGGACTTTATTGCATTTCTTTTTTTACTTGTGAGATTCTCTCTTTTCGATATGTTGCGTGTGTTTGAAATCTTCTCAATGTCTTCAGTAATTGCTTCTGAAAACAGATCGAATTTATTGCCTGGGGATAGTACTGGGCAAAATCTGGATTTGCGTTTCAGGCCACTTCCGACCCATTGGTCTGTTCTTACATCTAGGCGTTCCATTAATTGAGTTTCAGTTATTTCACCTGTATTTGGTTCAAACAGGAGTCCAAATATATTTTGTAAATCCGGTATTTCTTCAATTGTCCAGTTTGTTTAATTATTTATTTGTGTCACATCCATGTGTTCTGATGTTGTTACCATCTTGTGAGCATGAATTTTCGCTAGTTTTAATTTGCGTATATATTTGTATAGATCGATTCTTACTTGTGTTCGATCAAAATGCTTCTCAGGACAAAAGGAAAGACCTTTATTGAGAAGAGATGTTTCTTCTTTTGTTAACACATGGCCTGATAGGTTAATATCCAAATGTTCTATTTGCGGTTTCTTAGAGGGTAGTACCTTTTTTGTTTTTGCTCTTCTGGTTTTTCTGGACCTTGTGTTTTGGTTTGTTGTCCTCTTCCTCGGCTTTGGTTTGATCCCATTGCGCTGCCCCTTCCTCTGGACATTGTCTTGTCCAGATTCAGGAGCCCCACCTCCTCTAAAAAATCACGCAGAGCCCCTCCTCTTCTTTTATCCGTTGTTCCATTCTCACTTACGTCTGATTCGCTTGTGCTTGTTGGTGTCCCAGTTGGTGGCTGGTAGGAAAGTTCTTTTTAAGAGTATCAAATCATTTAGCAAAAGTGAGAATTCTGCCTTGGGCATAATCCTTTTCATCTCTTATGTATTTCCTTTGTTTGCTTTCCTCGATCTCTGTTTCATATTTTTCTAGCCTGCTGTCCATTTCTTTTCACAGTTTTACAATTTCCTCTTTATTTGTTTGTTGTTTAATCATATTTTCTATTTCATTGATCTTGTAGAGGATTTCTACTGTGTCTTTCTTGGCATGCTTAACTAAAATGCGCATCATATTAATGGAACATTCTACATTGTTCTCCACCGACTCATCAATCAGGTCCTTTTTAGTATCTGGGTGCGTAGGCATTGTAAAAATTCTTAACCCTCTGGGTATCCGCCTGATCTCCATGTACTTTTCTAATGCAATTACCTCCCAACTTTTGTTGATTTCTTTTTTATACAATTTTTCCACTTGATTAAATAACTGCTTTAATGTACTTGGTTGAGAAACAGCTGTACTGCTGGCACTTGGTATTTCTGTTTCAGTTTCTTCTATAATTTTAAAGAGATTTTCTGCCCTGTCAGCGCGTTTAGCTGCTTGCGCTTCCATTTGTTTGATCTTGCAATCACTTTGTCAGCTTGGTTGTGTTCTGTCTGATTCCGCCACTTCCTTCGAGCTCACACAGTCTTTTTGTTTTACTTTATTGCTTCCCAAGTCGCTGTTAGATAAGCCTCTAAACCGCCGTATTGTTTATGGATCAGCTGTCCTCATGGGCTCAGAGCTAACTGAATAGTTTTTCTGCTCTGTGTTTACCGCTTTTATTGCCCCTCACCTCCAGGGAGACTCCTGATTGACCGGCGTCCTCCAACTCCGTTTCATGACGCTCGACCTGTTGGGGATTTTGCTTCTGCCTCGCACTCTCTCCACAGAAAACCGGGCGCATTGAGGTCATCCAATTCTCGTTACCCCCCAAAAAATATATATAAATATATGTGACAAAGCTCTTTCGGGGAGCGAAACCCGTCATGGATGGGCATTTTTTCCCCTTCATTTTTTGTATTGAATAAATTCACTCTGCTCTTCACTTTAAAAATTAATTAGAATTTGGTGTCTTGTTTGCTGCAAGCGTGAAGACGAGGTTGAGGTCCCCGCCTGGTTTACCTTCGCCGAGTACTGGTGGAACAGGAACATCATTGTATAGATACTGGATGCACGAAACGTGTCAGGACCGCCCGAGGCTGTTCATTAAAAATGGTCTGAAACCACAGTGTTATGAGCGGGGCTCATTCTTTCAACTAGGGAAAAGTTTCTGCGTCTATATTCAGCAGCTTTGGTTCCGCCGCAGAGCAACGCGCCGTCATCAAGTGCGCCATCATTACCAGCCTCTGAACCAAACTAGATGCCTCTGTAAACCGAACAGGGTAACGGACGCTGCCACATACTGAAATGTGGCATGGCACCTGTCAGCCTCGAAAATAGGACTGTGTAGGGGTAACACGCTTCAGGATGGATCTGGCTTCCTGGGAGACAGCATGAGAAATTGCCACCATCGATTGGGTGTTTTCCATCGAGACCAATGTGAAATAAACCACGCATACCAGCATGCACCATGAACTTACCATCTAGGAGTCACCACTAGAGGGCTAGAAACAACTAAATGTGAGAACATTTCCGTGGGTTCACAGTCGGTTCCTGTGGCTGGGCTTACCTTTGAGGAAGTGCACTGGATGCACGAAACGCGTCAGGACCGCCCGCAGCTGTTCATTAAAAATGGTCTGAAACCACAGTGTTACGAGCGCAGCTCATTCTTTCAACAAGGGAAGAGTATCTGTGTCTATATAGAGCTGCTTTAGTTCCTCCGCAGAGCAACGCGCCGCCAGCAAGTGCGTCATCATTACCCGCCTCTCAACCAAACTAGATGCCTCGGTAAACTGAACAGGGTAACGGACGCTGCTACGAACTGAAATGTGGCATGGCCCCTGTCACCCTCGAAAATAGGACTGTGAAGGGGTAACACGCTTCAGGATGGACCTGGCTTCCTGGGAAACAGCACGAGAAATTGCCACCATCGATTGGGTGTTTTCCATTGAGACCAATGTGAAATAAACCACGCATACCAGCATGAACCATGAACTTAGCATCTAGGAGTCACCACTAGAGGGCTAGAAACGACTAAATGTGGGAACATTTCCGTGGGTTCACACTTGGTTCCTGTGGCTGGGCTTACCTTTGAGAAAGTGCACTGGAGGCACGAAGCGCGTCAGGACCGCCCACAGCTGTTCATTAAAAATGGTCTGAAACCACAGTGTTACGAGCGCGGCTCATTCTTTCAACAGGGGAAGAGTATCTGTGTCTATATCCAGAGGCTTTCGTTCCGCCGCAGAGCAACACGCCGCCAGCAAGTGCATCATCATTACCCGCCTCTCAACCAAACTAGATGCCTCAGTAAACCGAACAGGGTAACGGACGCTGCCACGTACTGAAATGTGGCATGGCCCCTGTCAGCTTCGAAAATAGGACTGTGAAGGGGTAATATGCTTCAGGATCGACCTGGCTTCCTGGGAAACAGCACGAGAAATTGCCACCATCGATGGGGAGTTTTCCATTGAGATCACTGTGAAATAAACCACGCATACCAGCATGCACCATGAACTTAGCATCTAGGAGTCACCACGAGAGGGCTAGAAACAACTAAATATGAGAACATTTCCGTGGGTTCACAGTTGGTTCCTGTGGCTGGGCTTACCTTTGAGAAAGTGCACTGGATGCACGAAACGCGTCAGGACCGCCCGCAGCTCTTCATTAAAAATGGTCTGAAACCACAGTGTTACGAGCGTGGCTCATTCTTTCAACAGGGGAAGAGTATCTGTGTCTATATCCAGCGGCTTTGGTTCCACCGCAGAGCAACGCGCCGCCAGCAAGTGCGCCATCATTACCCGCCTCTGAACCAAACTAGATGCCTCGGTAAACCAAACAGGGTAACAGACGCTGCCACGTACTGAAATGTGGCATGGCCCATGTCAGTCTGGAAAATAGGACTGTGAAGGGGTAACATGCTTCAGGATGGACCTGGCTTCCTGGGAAACAGCACGAGAAATTGCCACCATCGATTGGGTGTTTTCCATCGAGACCAATGTGAAATAAACCACGCATACCAGCATGCACCATGAACTTAGCATCTAGGAGTCACCACGAGAGGGCTAGAAACAACTAAATATGAGAACATTTCCGTGGGTTCACAGTTGGTTCCTGTGGCTGGGCTTACCTTTGAGAAAGTGCACTGGATGCACGAAACGCGTTAGGACCTCCCACAGCTGTTCATTAAAAATGGTCTGAAACCACAGTGTTACGAGCGCGGCTCATTCTTTCAACAAGGGAAGAGTATCTGTGTCTATATTCAGCGGCTTTGGTTCCGCCGCAGAGCAACGTGCCGCCAGCAAGTGCGCCATCATTACCCGCCTCTGAACCAAACTAGATGCCTCGGTAAACCGAACAGGGTAACGGACGCTGCCACGTACTGAAATGTGGCATGGCCCATGTCAGTCTGGAAAATAGGACTGTGAAGGGGTAACATGCTTCAGGATGGACCTGGCTTCCTGGGAAACAGCACGAGAAATTGCCACCATCGATTGGGTGTCTTCCATCGAGGCCAATCTGAAATAAACCACGCATACCAGCATGCACCATGAACTTAGCATCTAGGAGTTACCACGAGAGGGCTAGAAACAAATAAATGTGAGAACATTTCTGTGGGTTCACAGTTGGTTCCTGTGGCTTGGCTTACCTTTGAGAAAGTGCACTGGATGCACAAAATGCGTCAGGACCGCCCGCAGCTGTTTAATAAAAATGGTCTGAAACCACAGTGTTACGAGTGCGGCTCATTCTTTCAACAAGGGAAGAGTATCTGTGTCTATATATAGATATAAATATAAATATATATATATATATTCACTGAAAAAACCATGGGTTATAGACCATATATAGTTAGGAATTCGCATTTACAAAACCTTATTTTACTCACACAAAACCATTGAAATTCCATATATAGTTAGTTGCACTAACTATATATCGCGCACCCGCAATCCACTGCTGATGATGTCACATATTACATCATTCATGACATGGTCAGTGACATCACTGATGACATCACTGATGACATCTCAAATGACATCACTGATGACATCTCAAATGACATCACTGATGACATCACTGATGACATCTCATTTGACATTACTGATCACATCACTGATGATATCATTCATGTGATAATACGATGAACCTCTTCAGACTCTAATATAACCTTAGATACAATCTGTGTAAACAGACACTCACAGACTGTCACTCATCCATGGAGTTACTCACACACCTAGTCAGTCATGCAAAGAATCAATCACACCTCCATTTCCTCAACTATACAGTTATACAAACTTTACTTATTCAAACATATACTAACACATATTTACTCTCTTATACAATCCCTGATACAAGTTCACAATGATCCATACAGCCACTCACACATTCACTGGCTCTTATGCACAGTTATTTATATATGTCAACTCTCACATGTACTGTGTTTTACATATGTACTTACTTTGACATGTAGCACTGAGATATCCATTCACTCACCAATACACTCATGCACACAGTCAACCGCCCATACAGCTGTTTCCACATGCACTTTTGAAACCATACATCTAGTGAATCAACTGCTCACACATCTATGCACAGAGTCATACACCTCCCAGCCACCCACACACACACTCAGTCTCCCATACAAATACTTGGGCAACCAATCAATAACCCATATAGTTACTCATATAGCTACTTATCAACACATGCAACAGTTTACAGAACAACAGACATAATGATGCACAAATTAAGACAGTTTAGTCACTAACCCATGCACTCAGTGAGACACATTTAATCACTCACTCATACAGTCAGTCATGCACCTACTAAATCCTTCATCCAGACACTTATACATCCACTCATTCTTCAATATGTAAGACATATTTTAACTTTACAGAAACATACAGTCACTGGATGTTGTCATCAGTGATGTCATTTGAGATGTCATCAGTGATGTCATCAGTGATGTCACTGACCATGTCATGAATGATGTAATATGTGACATCATCAGCAGCGGATTGCGGGTGCGCGATATATAGTTAGTGCAACTAACTATATATGGAATTTCAATGGTTTTGTGTGAGTAAAATAAGGTTTTGTAAATGCGAATTCCTAACTATATATGGTCTATAACCTATGGTTTTTTCAGTGAATTTTCAAGGTTTTGTAAATGCTAATTCCTAACTATATATGGTCTATAACCTATGTTTTTTTCAGTGAATTTTCAAGGTTTTGTAAATGCTAATTCCTAACTATATATGGTCTATAACCTATGGTTTTTTCAGTGAATATATATATATACATACATATATAAACATATATCATCTGTATATCTATATAAATACAAACATAAATGCATGCATACATATACTTATATGCATACAGATGCATGTTATTTACATGAAAGTTGAAAAAACACTAATAAAAGCAAAGCTAAAAAGCCACCTCATTACAAACAGAATGGCTTTAACTTAAACGAGGGCGAGATCTATTGCATTTTCAATGCTTGTTTACTTTGATTCCATCAAGAAGGCATTCAGATGTGTCACACATTTGCCATAAATTCTGAATGTTAGCACTCTAGTTGCACATTAGATCACTGTAGTAAAGCTACTGCTCACCAGGGACGTCTGCTGCTGGTATTCAAAGTGCATGTTTCAGTCTGCATGTCAGAATTTTTTTAATGAAATAGAAGAGGATTTGAGAAGTCACTCAAAATGATCCCTAATTTTTCTTTCTGAAGCACTAATCATACTTTCTATGGCAAAATTAACCCCCTCATGTTGTTCCTTTTTAAATTGAGTGTTTTCAGACTTACCACTTCATTCCAATCAAGATGGCTTCTGGTGTGCCTTACTTTTGTCATAAGTAAGACTGTTAGCGCTCTAGTTGTTCTTTAGAACACTCTGGGACATTCTGTCATTGGGCTATACTTGGGGTACATCTGGGTGATATTTGGGCTACATTTAGGCTCTTTTGTCTCTGGTGGCCATCTTGGGAGACTGTATGTCAGAATTCTTTTAAATAAATTGAAGAGGGTTTGAGAAGTCACTCAAAATGTGCCCTAATTTTTCTTTCTGCAGCACTAATCATAATTCATATGGCAAAATATACCCCCTCATTTTGTTCCTTTTTAAATTAAATGTTTTAAGAGTTACCACTTTATTCCAATCAAGATGGCTTCAGGTGTGCCATACCTTTGTAATAAGTAGGACTGTTAGCGCTCTAGTTGTTCTTTAGAACACTCTGGGACATTCTGTCATTGGGCTATACTTGGGCTACATCTGGGTGATATTTGGGCTACATTTGGGCTCTTTTGTCTCTGGTGGCCATTTTGGGAGACTGCATGTCAGAATTTTTTAATGAAATAGAAGAGGATTTGAAAAGTCACTCAAAATGTGCCCTAATTTTTCTTTCTGCAGCACTAATAATACCTTCTATTGCATAATATACCCCCTCATTTTGTTCCTTTTTAAATGAAATGTTTTAAGAGTTACCACTTTATTCCCATCACGATGGCTCCAGGTGTGCTATACCTTTGTAATAAGTAGGACTGTTAGCGCTCTAGTTGTTCTTTAGAACACTCTGGGACATTCCGTCATTGGGCTATACTTGGGCTACATCTGGGTGATATTTGGGCTACATTTGGGCTCTTTTGTCTCTGGTGGCCATTTTGGGAGACTGCATGTCAGAATGTTTTAATGAAATAGAAAAGGATTTGAGAAGTCACTCAAAATGTGCCCTAATTTTTCATTCTGCAGCACTAATCATACGTTCTATGGCAAAATATACCCCCTCATGTTGTTTCTTTTTAAATTAAATGTTTTAAGAGTTACCACTTTATTCCAATCAAGATGGCTTCAGGTGTGCCATACCTTTGTAATAAGTAGGACTGTTAGCGCTCTAGTTGTTCTTTAGAACACTCTGGGACATTCTGTCATTGGGCTATACTTGGGCTACATCTGGGTGATATTTGGGCTACATTTGGGCTCTTTTGTCTCTGGTGGCCATTTTGGGAGACTGCATGTCAGAATGTTTTAATGAAATAGAAAAGGATTTGAGAAGTCACTCAAAATGTGCCCTAATTTTTCATTCTGCAGCACTAATCATACTTTCTATGGCAAAATATACCCCCTCATGTTGTTTCTTTTTAAATTAAATCTTTTAAGAGTTACCACTTTATTCCAATCAAGATGGCTTCAGGTGTGCCATACCTTTGTAATAAGTAGGACTGTTAGCGCTCTAGTCGTTCTTTAGAACACTCTAGGAGGCTGCAGTAGAACACAAAGGAATCAACTGACAGTCTCTGTCCTTGTTGGATGTACATGTTTTACTGAGAATGTCAGACTTCATTTTCACATGACTGAGAAAGATAATGTGAATTTACAGAAAATATGCTTTCAGTTTAGCTTATAGATCCCCTTCCAAACCACTGTGGGAAAATCATGAGATATTAGTTTTCTTTCAACCAATATTCATGATATCACAGCAGAAGGTTTTTTCACATGGTAAAATCACCTTAGAACCCACCACAATTCCTAAAACGAGTATGGTACCATCAACAAATGATTTATAATGTAACTAAAGTCCTAAAACCCTCTATTAACTACAATGCTTTTTAATGAGGTGCTATCATGTATATTGGTCCCAAGATGGCTGCCAACACTTCTTGGATGAAGTGCTGACAGCCAATCAGATCAGATGTGTGGTTAGGCTCCGCCCAGATATATATCTTTTTTTGAACCTAAATTACTCAAAATCCACTGGAGCACATATATTGAGACCTAGCAAAGGCACATCGGGCTAACAGTCCCTACAATTTTGCCAAGTTTCGTGCAAATCCATTCAGCCGTTCGAGCTAAAAGTGAGGCCAACCGCCCTATGGAAATTAACATGGGAAAAACGCGTTTTGGGACCCCCCTTTTTTCTCGGCCCCCCCTTGATGAAACCCCCCCAAATTGTCAGGGGCTGCTCAGAAACAAAATGTTCCATTTTCCTATAAATTTCAGCCAATTCCGTCCACAAACGCCAAAGTTATTAGACATAGAATTTTCAAAAATCCCATAGAGAAAAAATCCTAACTATATATACCTACTGGCGACCGCCAGTAGGTAATACATATATATAGTCAGGATTATTTTCAATAGAAAATCTCAACATTCTATTGTGAATAACTTTGGTGCCGGTTGAGGAATCTGCTTGAAAATTTCCTCAAATTTGCCTCGTGGCGCCCCGGTCCTTCCCTGAAAGTTTGGGGGGGATTTGTCAAGCGGGAGCTGAGAAAAAAGGGGGGTCCCAAAACGGGTTTTCCCCATGTTAATTTCCATAGGGCGGTCAACCTCACTTTTAGCCCGAGCGGCTGAATGGATTTCCACCAAACTTGACAAAATTGTAGGGACTGGTAGCCCGATGTGCCTTTGCGATGTCTCAAGATATGTGCTCCAGTGGATTTTGAGTTAATTAGGTTAAAAAAATATATATATCTATAAGCGCTCCCCGGTACGCGTACCGGGGCGCTAACCAGCGCGCTATGCAAGTTCGCGCGCGGAAAGCTGATTGGCTCTCGGGTATCTGTCAACATTCCAAACAGTCCGGAGCGGCTGCCATCTTGTGTCTCGGTTGGATCGAGACACAAGAGGTGGCAAAAACAAAGGGGGAAATGAGCATAAGGGGGCAGAGTAGACCCCCCTTGACCCCCTAGGTTTGATGTGGGGGCTATAAAAGGGCCCCGCGGGTCAAATATTTTTTTTTTTTCGATTTGCGCGGGTGGAGCGCCCGGTACGCGCACCGCGGAGCGCACCGGGAAGTGTTTCATGGGGAAAAAAGAATGATAGAGTTTTTAAAAAATGTACCCTTTTTTATAAATTGGAGGTAGTTCTAAAAAGAACTTTTTTTTCTTCTTTTTGTTGTTTTATATTTTTTTATGTTTTTTGAACATTTTGTACTTTTTTTGGCTTTTATGAACTATTTTATACGTTTTTTTTGTTGTTTTTATCGGGAGAAGCAAAAAACAGGGAATTGAAAACGGCTCAACTGGAGCAAAAAAAAATCAGGAAAAAATTAAGGATTTTTGGGGCATTTGTGGTTGTCACCAGCACGGTTGATGAGCGTTATGCTTTGCTCACCGTAGGTGATGGTCTTGCCACAAAAAATACAAGAGATCTTGTATTGCCCAAATTTTTGTTGAATGTTTGGGACCATCTCCCTTGTTTCTGGTCCCGATGGAGTGGGTTGCTTTCGTTTGGAGGTGCTGGGTGAAGATTGGGGGGGTTGCTGGCCAGTTCTCTCACCTCTGCAGCAGCATAGTTGTTGGGATGCTTGCGCTGCATGTGCCGGATCATGGTGTTATTACCAAATGAATATTTTTTATTAGGGTTCCCCCTTGAAAGTTCAATGCCACAGATTTAGCAAGTCACCTTTGGCGCATTCACTTTCTTCTTTCCCTCTGGGATGGAAAAAAACTCCCATACAATGTGCTGCTTTGGCCTGTATGGGGTATTGTCTTCTGGCAGCCACCTCCTCCCCTCCTCCTCCTCTTCTTCTTGACCACCAATGTAATGTTGTGGTGGTCCTCTTGGTGGTGGTGGTGGTGGTGGTGCAGATGCTCCAGCTGCTGCCGCTACTGTAGCCATTATAAAGTACAAAATATAACACAAAGATCTCCAAACAGGTCTTCCTCAGTCAAAGGACAAAGTCAGAATAAGGAAAAAAGGTGAGGGCTTTCATCATTTGGAAAAAAAAACTGTCCAGAACCAATGAAAAGTGTTATTTTCAGGTCGCATGACCCGGGCGTTCATCATTTGGAAACCAAAACTGTTCTACACCAATTAAAAGTGTTATTTTCAGGTCACATGACCCGACGTGCTAACGCGACGCGCCCCCGGGCGCGCTCGGGGGCGCGCCACGGGGCGCATCGGGTAAGCGCGTCAGATGCTTACGTTGCGCGATCGTATTTGCTCGAGTGCTTCCGGGTGTGCTTACGCCGTGCGTATCACGCGGACGCGGCTACGCGATACGTCACGATGATGTTTTCATTCGCGGCAATAGCGCTAATGGGACGCTCACCGGTGCGCGACCCGGGGCGCTTCGGAAAACTGTGCTTTCAGGTGCGCACACCGGGGCGCGCACCGGGAGCGCACCAGGGCAAAAAAATAAAAATAAAAATAGTATTATATAAATATACAATATAGGATTCATTATAAAAAATATTAAATTTCATAGGTTTAAGTCCCTATATATAGTTAGGAATTAGCATTTAGAAAACCTATCAAATTCACTGAAAAAACCATAGATCTCACACCAGTTATAGTTAGGAATTAGTATTTAAAAAAACCTATTAAATTCACTGAAAAACCATAGGTTTCACACCAGTTATAGTTAGCTGGAAATTTTACTGTCATGAGTGATGTAATATGTGACGTCATCAGCAGTGCATTGCAGGCGCGCTTGTTATAGTGAGTCCACTAACTATAACGTTGGAATTTCTATGGTTTTATGTCAGTAAAATTTCCAGCTAACTATAACTGGTGTGAAACCTATGGTTTTTTCAGTGAATATATATATATATATATATATATATATATATATATATATATATATATATATATATATATATATATATATATATATATATATATATATATATATATATATATATATATATATATATATATATATATATATATATATATATATATATATATATATATATATATATATATATCCAAGCTCCAATTGTACCAGACAATCCCAGGGCACTCGCGGGCGGGTGCTTCAACACGCCGGTACCGCGTGTCACAATCCAGGCTCAAAACTCTGCTGTATTTCCAAACAAAGTAGAAGCACTCCGTGGTGGGTGGTCAAACGTTTTTAATACGGCAACAATAATAGTTAGCTGAACAGTTTACTGATACAAAACCATTGAAATTCCCACGTTATAGTTAGTTGGACTCACTATAACTCGCGCACCCGCAATCCACTGCTGATGATGTCACATATTACATCATTTGTTTCTATCTCCTTTTGAACGTGACTTTATCCTTTAAACATCTGATGAAACACAATGCAAAGATTGAATATTTGCTGCATAATAATGGTGCAATATGTATTTAAGTGTGTAGAATGAATTGTTGCTTTTATGTTTAATGTTATGAATTAAGTATATGTGTAATGCTTAAATGTGATGTTTTTCTCATACAATTGAATCTCTATGACCAAATGAAAAAGTAAAGAAAAAGTAAAGGGTATAAATAAACTATACCGGGCAAATCTAGAAATAAGACTGATTGGTTGCTCTAATTAAAGAGCTCTAATAAACAAACTGTAGGGCCAGCACCTTGTTTTTCAAAAAGTAATAGGGCATACAACTTAAAAAGATACTTATGATAAACTATTTAAAAAAGAAAAAGACAACACAATTAATTATGGTGGTTTCCGGACTTCATCCGAGGTGGTGACATGTGGAGCAATAGATGATGCAGTCCAATTTAAGTAGGCAGCCAAAGGGAGCAACAAAAGATCAAGTTTGATAGATAAAGATACAGGGGTAATGAAATTAGTATCAAGTCTGTGATGAAAACAAACAGCGTTCCACCATGCTCTAAAAGTGACTTTGTCAGCCTGTTTCCAATTGGACGTTATTAAATGCAAGGCTATTGCCAGTAATAGATCCACTAATTTAAAGTTGGATTGTGGTTGGGGCCATTGAATGGATAGGGAGCCTAAGAAAATGTTAGAGAGGGAGAAAGATATATCTGTTTTAAAGAATGTAATAATTTGCTTCCAGACTAATTCCAAAAGTGAGAAATAGTGGGGCAATCAAAAAGAAAGTATGAGTTTTAAGTCAGCACGAGTACAAGGACAGGACCAACATGTAGAAGAGGTGTTTGTAGAGAAAGAAGCTAGAGTCGTGGGAGTAAATAAAAGGTGTTAGTATACAAAATAAAGGGTTTGAGAAGTATTAGCAGCTCTGGAAGTTTTGTGAATTTTGAACCATAATTTATCCCAGATGAGGGTCCACCAGCACTCTGACAAGTCCATTCCCCACGTCGAGAAATCCAAAACAACCCTTTACGTCTCCAAGCTTTCCAGCAAATGGTGCGATTCTTTATAAGCAATAAGTTGTTGTGTCAAATGAGTGGTTGATCTAAAGAGGAAGGAAAAGGATAAGAAAATGGTAAAAGGGGGTAGAAAATTTCAGATGTATCCGAAATAACAGGACTTCGAAAAGAAGTTATATTGTTAATAAAGGCAAGAGATTCTTTAAAATCAAAAGGGGACACAAAATTCTTTTCTACAGAAATCCATATAGGAGGATGAGTACTATGTGCAGGAGAAAGTCAGCGTGAAGACTGTTTTGAAGAGAAAGCATAATGATAACATTTGAAATCAGGGAACTTAAGACCACCGTTAGATTTGTCTGCCTTAAAGGAGGATAAAGCTATCCAAGGGGGTTTACCTTTCCAGAGAAATTTTGTTAAAAGACAGTCAATTTCTTTAAAACAAAATCCTGGTATATGTACCAGGATCATTGAAAGAATGTATAGAATCAAAGGCGAAAGCATCATCTTAATGGAATGTAATCGTCTCCACCAAGAAAGAAAAAGCGGGTACCATTGTTCAATGGAGTCATTAGAATTTTAATGGTATGGTCAAAATTTAGTTTCAGTGTTTCAGAAATACTCGAGGCGAACCATAGGCCTAAATATTTTATTTTAGAAGGTTGCCAAGAAAAACAGGTATGCAAAAAATAATGTTTAAGGCATAGTACATTGGCAGCGGATGTGACTGAATTAGGTTTACAGCCGGGAAGGACGAAAATATCCTTACCGTGAAGAATACCCCTGCCGCAGTGCCCAGGGATCATTTTTCTCATCTTTCTAAAATTGGTAAGTTCTGGGAGTTCCAAGACTAACCAACATCCGGGTAAAACCGTGAGTTTTAACACTATATACATTCCCAAGGTTAGGGTACGCCTTAGGGTGCGTATACCGCCTGGGAAGTTCACATATTCTTTTGGGTCCTGATGAAAGCTTGGCTGAAATAGCAATTCCAAAGCAAAAACATGTCGACCTTTTAACCCACATAGGACATATTTGACTCAAATTGATGGTCAACAATGTCTGATTCACAAGTTTTTTTAATAATGGTGGCCTGACTCTTTATTAAAATTTGTATTGGAGGACAGTCCATCCTTTTTAATTGCACTTTTCAAAACACTTTCACTTAACAATTTGTTGATACCTGCTCCGCTGTAGCACAGGCGTTGTAGCATACCGAGGAGACACTTGGTCTCCCGGGTAAAAACCCTATGATGAAGCATGTCATCAACTATGTTGATGAGTGAGGGTTTTATTAATAAGTATTGAATGCTTCCTATTTAGGATGTACTTCCTGTGTGTAGAGTAACATCATTTAAAACAGCGTATTGTGTTCTTTGTCCAGGAATTACCACCTGGGACATATTTAAAGCCTTCTATTGGATTTAGTTTTGTCACTCCATTGTTGTTTTTTAATAGTACATTGAGTGGCAGAACTTCGCATTTGTCTGAGTTAAGGCAATATCCAGATAATTGAGAAAAAATATCAACCTGGCTGAGAAAGGAGGGTATAGATATTACAGGATTAGAGCAACATAAAAGAATATCGTCTGCATATACAGACATTTTGGCTTGGGAAGTATCAAGTTGAAAACCCGTAATCTGAGTATCTTGTCTGATCTTGGTTAAAAAGGGTTCTAACGCTAATATAAATAATAAGGGAGATAAAGGACAACCTTGTCTTACTCCTCTGAAGAGAGGAAAATATTCTGAAGTTTTGCCATTATCAAAAATAGATGCTCTGGGACCCGAATAAAGTAAGGAAATGAAAGAAATTAATTTTAGTGGCAATCTTATCCATTTTAAAGCCTCGAACATGAAGTCCCAACCAATCCTATCAAAATATTTTTCAACATCTAAAGCTATAGCAGCAATGGGGTAATCAAGAGAAGGAGCTTTGCTAAGGATATTAAAAAAGACTCTGGGATTATTGGATGGTAATCGACCTTTTATAAAATCTGATTGTTCGGGCCAATAAGATTAGGTAGGATAGGGTCAATACGGAGAGCGAGAATATTTGCAAATATATTGTAATCAATGTTGACTGAGGAAATGTAGCTGTAATTTCTGCATAGAGAAGGATCTTTATTGTCCTTAGGAATTAAACAGATCATGGCCTCTTGAAAAGTTCCAGAGGAAGAGCCTGCTGCAATAAAAGAGTTAAAAAGTAATAAAATATTTGGAAGGAATAGATTAGAAAAATGCCCATAGAATTCGATAGTAAACCCATCAGGGTCAGGGGCCTTTCCTCTTCTTAATACCGAAACTGCATGCGTAATTTCTGGCAAAGTGATATCTGTTTCTAAAGAATAAAAATCAGTATGAAGAGAAGGAGGGGATTCCATAGATTGAAAATAAGAGGAAAGAGCATTTGGGGTTGGTTGCTGTTCAGGGGTATGTACATTTTTGTAGAATGAAACAAACTCATTTAAAATCTCGCTGTCTCTAAATAATGAAGTGCCATTAGTCCTCCTTATGGAAGCTATTCTAGTCCTTTCTTGTCTTATCTTCAAGTAATTAGCCAGTAATTTCCCCATCTTATTTTGACCTCCGTAATAGCAAGAACTACCTTGTAAATTATATGAGGATGCAGCTTCTGTGGATAATTTGTTGAAGGTAAGTTGTGCATTAATAAGATTCTTTAAAGCAGATTCAGTTTATCTTAGTAAGTAACTGAGCAGTTTGAATTTTAAAGGACTTATTTTTTTGTGAAACAAAGTTCATTATAAAACTTCAGGCTGCGGCCCTGAAAGAGTCCCAAATCATAACAGGGAAGGAATCTGGAGTAGAATTGAAAGAAATTAATTCAGAAACAAAAGAGCCGAATTGGCTAGAGAATTTAGGATCTATTAATAATGTACTGTTAAAGCGCCATCTACCAGCATGAGGGACAAAGGGTAACAAGTCAAAGTCTACGTACACTGGGGCATTATCTGATATTAAGAGAGAACCTATTTCAGAGTGATGAACCTGTTGAGATAAGGATTTACTTAGAAAAAGATAATCAATTCGGGATTGTGATTGAAGTGGAGGGGAAAAGAAACTGTATTCTCAAAGGTCAGGGTTACAGAGCCTGCAATTATCAACTAGAGATTTCGGTGTATGGTGGAAGTGAATTGTGAATGCATCTTAGTGTTGACAAATTTAAACTGAGGAATGCTTGTCTAATATGGGGTCAAGTACTTGATTACAATCTCCACCAAAAATAATATAATCAAAATCAAATAAAATAGGTTTGTCAGAAATTTGGGTCCAGAAAACATTTTCAACATCAACCGGAGCATAAACATTAAAGAGAACTAATGGAATCTGATTAATGATAAGTTTAACAATTACCCAACGACCTTCTGAATCTGGTTCTTGATGAGTAACTGAAATCTGAAATTTCTTGTGGCAAAGAATTGAAACTCCATTTTTCCTACCCAGAGTTGGAGAGGAAAAAACATTGCCTACCCAACATCTTTTTACTTTAGATGCTTCGGTTTCAGATAAATGGTTTCTTGAATCAATGCAATATCCGTTTTTAATTTGGCTGAATGGGTTAATACCCGTTATCTTTTTATAGGAATATTTACTCCCTTAAAGTTCCATGTAGTAACTCTAACATGAACAATCACTATGCAAACAGTGAAACTATCAAATTCACTATTAAAAGAAGGGAAAAAAGATAGAAGAATAAAGGTGGGAATGCAGTTTCAGGACTAAAAAAAGGGAAGAAGAAGTGATAGGAGAGATATGGGAAAGTATGAAAAAGTAGAAACATTTGAAGAGAAGAGGTGGGAAATAGGGACAAACATAACAAAGAATGAAAAGACAAAACAAATCAAACATTTGATATAGAAGAATGATTACAAAAAGAAATACCACAAACAGACAATAAATGCAGGGTTGGTGGAGCCACATAGGGGAGGTTGCACACCGGGTGGAAGACTCCAGAAGGGAAACGGTATGAGGAACATTCTCCAGGGAGAAAGAAGGGAGCATACAGTGAAAGACCACAAAACCTCACCTGGTAGGAAAGAGAAAGAAAATATTAACAACGAACATTACAACATAACAAAATACAGCAGGAAGGAGGATAAATACAAGTAATAACCAACATTATTGAAACAATCAAGTCATTTATGGCCAGGGAATGTCCATGGGCTCATCTCTACAGGTGTTCAAGAAATGCTGAAGAAGTGCAGGATCTCGATAATTTGCTGTTTTGTTATTATAAGTCACCTTGAAAAGGCAAGGATGAAACAAGCCATATCAAACATTCAGGTTGCAGAGTGTAGGTCTCATATCCAGAAACTTTTTCCGGCGATCTGCAGTTACTTTGGCGTAGTCTTGGGCAAAAAAAAATTAGATCCATTCCAAGAGATTTTTCCTTTTTGCTTGGAAGCATCGAGGACTTTAAGCAGATCTGTGTATTCCAAAAAATACAAAATAACTCCTCTAGGCTTCGTTGAAGAAGATGAAGAAGATGAGGAACGAGGGCTCTGCCCCAAGCGATGAGCTCGTTGAATAGTTAATGGAGGAGTGTCAGGAAAACCAAAAGGAGTTGGCAGGAACGATTGAAAAAAGGGTAGGGGATTAGAACCTTCGAGACCTTCAGCAAGACCATAAATGCGTAGGTTATTACGCATTTTGCGGTTCTCTAAATTTTCAACCTGCTGTCTAAGCTGCTGTATCTCTCTGTGCATATAGGGAACCCGATCGGTGACTGCTTGAACAGAATCAACTCGTTTCTCGAGGTCCTCAACTTTTTGCTCAGTATGAGACCAATTGTCTTCAAGGCTCTGGAGACGAGAGTTAGTTTCTTCCATGTATGGCTTGAGGGAACAAATTTCTTCAAGATGAAGTTGCATGGAAATTGAGGAGGAAGAATTAGTAGGAGAAGGCAGGTTCGTCTTCATTAATTTGCCTGACGAAGAAATGGATGCCGAGGGTATTTTGGAACCTGGCTTGGAACATGAACGAAGAGTATTGGGAGTCGAGCCCCTTAGTCCAACAGGTTTAGTGACTACATTCTCCATATTCTCTTGCAGGACACTAAAAGGATTATGATCCTCTAAAGACGCACAATTCATATTCTGAGTACCACTGCGATTAGTGCGGGGCATTGCCATAAAGGATATGTGGAAGGAACTGTCGGCAAAATATTACAATTTCCTACAATGATGCCCGAGGGTACATTAGATAAGTTTTGGGGTGAGAAGAGAAAACAACTGGTTTCAGTCCAGGAGCTTGTAATCCACAAGTTGTTGGTTAGTAGGAGGGAAAATGTTGAAGAAAAAGAAGAAAACACGCTAATATACTGCCAAAGGAGCATCGTGTTGTGAGGAGAAGTGTCTCAGGTTGTGAGGCGGGAAACACGGGGAACGACAGAAAAACACAAAAAATGGCAGCCGTGACTCCGCATTAAGCCGCAGTCGGTAAATATTCTTTAAAAAAACATCATTCGCGGGCACGCCGTTTCTCTGCAATGGTCGCGAACTGTGGAGCAGAAGTTCCGACACATGTGTGTTCGGTCTTGGGGTTCAAAAGGCCAAAATATGAGCCTGGAGAGGTCCCGTCTGTGAGAAGTTGGCCTGGCATATGCTGTCCACTATTATAGTGGGCACCTTGCACCAGTCCAAACGACCCTTATTGATGGTAGGTTTAAGACAACCTTTATAGAAAGTTATCCTAGTGGTAGCTGTGGAGAGCAGCCTTCAGGCTAAGTCTTGAAGGAATGTAAAGCAACTTGTTTTACCAGTTTATAATCTCATGAATGACCAAACAAAAGGAGAACTACACCAGGTATATATAAAATATATATTATTCTATTTATTCTAAACACTTCCCTCTAGTCTCTTTATGAGGCTAGAGGCAAAAGGACAAACAGTAAACTTAAATGGCATACAGTAAATTAGCACGGTATGCGTTTTGCCCTAGGGGCCTCACAAACCATATACTAAGAAAGTGGTATAAGTACCACTACAGTCATAGAGACAAGGCCAAGAGTCTGTAGAACCGCTGGGGCAACCAGGAACCACCCAAGGTAGGGACGCAGGAGACCCACGGGGGACGCATACAGTGTTTAAACACAGCCACAAATCACCATTGACTTCTATGGAGAAAGTTGCAGTCAGATTTTTAAAGAGTAAGGACACTTGGGAGTGAACTAGGAACAAACCCCTTCCATACTGGACGCTTTGCGAGTTGAGACCCACTTTGCGAGTTGAGACCCACGGGAGCACCAAAGTACTCGTGTTACCCCCAGGGAAGCAGGGTGCATTGGTGTCTTTTCGTGTCGGGTTTCGTCGGCGTTTCCTATGGAGAGCTGCAAAGAAATGCTGCAGGCGACCAGATGAAAAGTGTCCAGATGGATCCAAGGGTGGATCAAAGATCTGGAGAACCAGGAGCTGGATTCGAGCTGTCCCACATCGGATGTCGAGTGCTGCGGTGTCGGTATCTGGATTGGACCCAACAAGCCTTGGCAACAGCACCCCACACAGAATGCAAAGATTGGCTTTGGAGCAAACCAGCAAGGTCTGAGGGACTTACCCTTTGGAGGGGAGTCAGGGAACATCTAGAGCAACCAGGAAATCCCAAGAAACAGAAGAGTTACCTTCGTGGGGACCCACCAGTTGACGGACCAGGGATCGCGAAGGAGCCTTAAGCAGAAGTGCTAAAAGTGGGCCCACGGAACACTTGTGGAGTGTAGGACTACAATCTTTGGTGCAAAAGGTGCTCCTTGCTTGGAACCTCAAATAACCTAATGTACAACTTCGGGAAAGCTTGGGAAAAAGGTGTACTTGAAAATATGCCCGGTGTCCAGGAGTTCCGGTCCCACGTCTCTCGTGATAGCTGTGGGTCTCAGCTTTACTGTGATCTTGTGTCTGCCTCAGAGATGTCTGGAAATCTGTGTCCTGTGTCGCAAATCCTTCACGATCTGGTGGGAGCCTAAAAACTGCAGCCCAACAAGATGCTTCTTTGGTTCCTGTTTGAACAGGGGGGTCACTGCTTGACCAGGGGCGGCCTTAGGCATGTGCAAGCTGTGCACCCGCACAGGGCCACCAAACCCCAGGGGCCACCACACCAATATATATCCTTAATATAATAATCCTCTGAGGATGGATACATATTTGTGTGGCGGCCCCTGGCAGGGATTTGGCGGCCTCCCGCTCTGTTCCACTTCCAAACACCCTGACCCCCCCTTCACTGGCCTCCGTGCTCCGCCCCACCCGGATCCCCTCTTCCGGGGCCCCCTACCTACGCTCCCTGCCCAGGGCCGCCATGAGCCTAGAGCCACCCCTGGCTTGACCCCAAGGGAGATTTCTTCCAACTTCTAGTCGAAATAGAATGTCGAAGGTCAAAGATATATGTTGCAGAGTTTTCTCCAGGGTAATCTAAAGTCCTAGGGACAGGGTTCCTATGCTTATACTAAGTTTAGGGGATAGACTAACTCCAAGGTCCCACCTATGGGAGGACCTGAGGAGGGGGTGGTTAGACCCCTTCTCCTTTGTCCAGTTTCGCGCCAGAGCAGGGGCTGAGTGCCTCTGCAACCGGTTTGAACTGGCGTATGCACAGGGACACCTTGGAAACCTATTGTCCAGGCCTCCCCTGCTGGAGTTTTGTCCAGCAGCAGGAGGTCAGACTTGTGTCTGTGGCAGCTGCATCCATTTTGTGATGCTGGGGCTCTTTTTAACTATTACCGGTTAGACCAGTGTGTACATGTCTTCTCCCTCTAGAAGGGTGGAATGCGACCCCCGCTGCCAGGACTGTTGGGGGCGGGGTAGTATTCCAAAGTGTTTGACACCAAACACAACATGTTTTGATGCAGCCATTCCAAATTTAGCATTAACCGTGAAGATATACTGCACTTAAGAGTATATGGTATGGCTGTATCACAGAACAGCTATAAGGAAGGGATTCTGAAAGCTGCAGAGGGGCTCAGCTCATGCCTGGGTACCCTCTCACAAACAAACAAGCACTCTGCCTTCAGGATTGTCAAGATCTGCAAAAGGAGTGACTTATAGGTTTATATGTGTCTGTATGTAAAGGTAGATATAGGTATGCTATAGCTTAGTAAGGGGTGGTTACACCACCTTACCCCTGCTGAAGTAGCAGACCTGTGGTGCCATTTTGGAAGGCTTCCCAGGGATGGTATAAATCATGCTTCAGCCCCTGGTATGCCGCTGGGGTACCTATGCCATTGGTATCTAAGGTACCATATACTAGGGACTCACATGGGTAACCCAGTAACCAATCTGGAGTGTACCTCATGTACATGCAATCAGTTTAGTGAGGAAGCAGCTAGGCTGGGGTCCTGGTTATCAGGGCCACAGCCAGACTAAAGTCGATAAATCAGTGAAACACCAGCAAAAAGTGGGGGTAACCATAGTAAGCAGATCCTACTCTCCTACACAACCCCGGTAAACACAGGGACATTAAACTAACCTTGACCAGTTGAATCTTCATGTTCTAAGTGGAAATATCTGGAGAGTCCATCTGCATTGGCATGGTTAATCCCAGGTCTATGTTCTACTGTATAGTCTATCCCCTGTAGGGAAATGGACCACCTCAAAAGTTTGGGGTTTTCACCCTTCATCTGTTGAACAGTGAAGTCAGTGCCAAACAAGTATGGCCTCAGCTTCTTCAGATCCCAAACCACAACAAAGGCCTCCCTCTCAATAGCTGACCAACATTTATCTCTAGGGGTCAGCCTTCTGCTAATAAAAGCTACTGGCTGGTCCTGACCTTCATCATTCAATTGTGACAGCACAGCCCCTACCCCCAGCTCAGAAGTATCTGTTTGGACTTTGCAGAAGTGGTGCAGTGCACATGGCCTGCTTCAGGTCATAAAATGCCTTTTGACAGCTTAATGTCCGCTGGACTTTCTTAGGCATTCTTTTAGAAGTTAAGTCATTCAGGGGTGTCACAGTGGATCCATACCCCTTGACAAATCTTCTGTAGTACCAAGTCAGGCCCAAGAAAGCTCTGACCTGAGTCTGGGTAGTTGGAGCAACCCAGTCCATTATGGTCTGGATTTTGCTCTGCAATGGTTAAACATGGCCTCCGCCTACAAGGTGGCCCAGGTACACAACCTGACCTATCTGGCACTTAGTAGCCTTGATAATTAGGTCTTCCTTTTGCAGGGCCTCCAAGACATTTCTTAGGTGAATCAGGTGATCCTCTCAGGTGGAGCTAAAGACAGCAATATCATCTAGATATGCTGCACTATAGTCTTACCGGCCTGTTAAGTATTTTTTCACCAAGCTTTGAAATGTGGCAGGTGCATTCTTCAGACCAAAGGTCATTACCACAAATTGATAATGTCCAATATGGGTTGAGAATGCTGTTTTTGGCTTTGCATCTTTGTATCATAAGCTAGTCTGATCTACCAGTAGCCAGCTATTAGATCAAATGTGCTCAGAAATTTAGCAGAGGCCAACATATCTATGAGCTCATCTGCTCTGGGTATTAGATGGGCATCAGTCCTGGTGACTGTATTGAGACCCCTATAGTCAACACAAAATCTCATCTCTCTCTTACCACCCTGGGTGTGAGGTTTTGGTACCAAGACTACTGAACTAGCCCAAGGGCAATCTGAGGGTTCAATCACTCCCAAATCCAAACTTTTCTGGACTTCTGTCCTGATACAGTCCCTGACATGATCAGGTTGCCTGTAAATCTTATTTTAACAGGCAGACTGTCCCAAGTGTCCACTTCATGAGTGCAAAAGGTAGTCTGACTTGGAGTCAGTGAAAACATATGTCTAAACTGATTTAGAACTTGTCTGCAATCAGTTTGCTGCTGATCAGTGAGGCTGTCTGCCAAGGCTACTCCATCAACTGATCCATCATAAGGGTTTGAGAGAGCAGGTCTGGGAGAGGGTCACTCTCTTCCTCCTGTCCTTCATCAGTAGCCATGAGTAAGCCCATGTCTGCCCTGTCAACATATGGGTTCAGTCTGTTGACATGAAACACCCTATGGGGGTCTCCTGGGAGTTCCAAGATCTATAAAATAGGTAATCTTTCCCTTCTGTTCAACAATAGTGTGGGGTCCACTCCACTTGTCTTGGAGAGCTGCTGGGGCCACAGGTTTCAACACCCACACTTTCTGTCCTGGCTGGTAAACAGTCAGTACAGCCTTTTGGTCATGCAGTCTTTCTGTAATTCCTGGCTAGCCTCAATGTTTTTAGTTGCCTTTTTCATGTACTCAGCCATCCTGGAGCGGAGACCAAGTACATAGTCCACAATATCCTGTTTAGGGGGTTTGAGAGGTAACTGCTATCCCTCCTTCACCAGACAGAGTGGTCCTCTGACAGGGTGTCCAAACAGAAGTTTAAATGGGCTGTAGCCAACCCCCTTCTGAGGAACCTCTCTGAATGCAAACAAAAGGCAGGGTAGCAGGATATCCCATCTCTGCCTGAGATTTTCTGGGACACCCTTGATCATACCCTTTAAGGTTTTGTTGAACCTTTCTACTGAACCATTGCATTGTGGGTGATAGGGCGTGGTGAATTTGTAGTTCACTCCACATTCCTTCCACATTGCAGTGAAGTAGCTGGACATAAAGTTTGCATCTCTGTCAGATACTACCTCCTTAGGGAACCCCACTCTTGAGAACACTCCCAAGAGGGTTCTTGCCACACCAGGTGCTGTAGTGGTCCTAAGGGGAATTGCCTCTAGGTACCTAGTGGCATGGTCTACCACCACTAGGATAAACCTGTGCCCAGATGCTGTCTGGGGATCCATTGGTCCAACAATGTCAATCCCCACTCTCTGGTAGTGGTATTAGGGGGGGCCTTTGTAGTGCCACCTGCCTTACCACTGGCTTGACAGGTTACACAGGAGCAAAGGAACTCCTTTGTGTCTTCAGATATGTAGGGCCAGTAAAAGTGAGTGGCAATTCTGTCCTAAGTCTTGTTCTGGCCCAGGTGTCCTGCTAAGGGAATATCATGGGCTTGTGTCAATAAGAAACCTCTGAACTTCAGAGGTATAACCAACCTCCTGGCTGAACCACACTTGGGGCCTCTACTCTCTGAGTACAGGAGTCCATCATCCCAGTAAATCTTATGGGTGCCACTAGCATTTCCAGCAGTCTCAGCAGCACCTTGCTGTCTGAGGGGTTCGAGAGAAGGGCAGCTCATCTCTGCCCTGAAAGGGCCCCCTATCCTCAAGAACTCAACCTGATCAGGCTGAAGCTCCTCTGGGACAGTTCCTTCTTCAGGCTCACAATCATCTCTCTCAAGAGACTGATCATCACTCTGAGTCAGGGGAGAGAGGCATTGCCTTAACCCTACTGCTCCTTTTCTTGAAAGGCTCCTGGTCCATTATTCCAGAATCCAAGGCCTGTCCAGTGTTAGACTTTCTGACCTGTGACCTAGTCACAGCAAACACATGTGCAGGGATCCCTAACATTTCTGCATGGGTCCTTAACTCCACCTCAGGCCAGGCTGAAGTCTCTATGTCATTTCTAAGCAAGCATTCTAGAGGGAGGTCTGCACCTATCACAACCTTCATAAGGCCAGTTACCCCTCTCCAGGAGAAATTAACAACTGCCAGGGCATGGTTGGTCCTGACATTGCTAGCATTGATCACTTGGTAAATCTCACCAAGTATGACTTGTCCAGGGTCCACAAAGTCTGGTGTCACCATTTTGACACTTGCCCCTGTGTCCCTGTAGGCTTCTGATTCTTTCTCATTGATCAAAGGCCGTTGTCTATACTTGCCCAAGTTATTGGGACTCACAGAGGAGGTCATGTCCATGCCCCCATCATACAATTGAATCTCTATGACCAAATGAAAAAGTAAAGAAAAAGTAAAGGGTATAAATAAACTATACCGGGCAAATCTAGAAATAAGACTGATTGGTTGCTCTAATTAAAGAGCTCTAATAAACAAACTGTAGGGCCAGCACCTTGTTTTTCAAAAAGTAATAGGGCATACAACTTAAAAAGATACTTATGATAAACTATTTAAAAAAGAAAAAGACAACACAATTAATTATGGTGGTTTCCGGACTTCATCCGAGGTGGTGACATGTGGAGCAATAGATGATGCAGTCCAATTTAAGTAGGCAGCCAAAGGGAGCAACAAAAGATCAAGTTTGATAGATAAAGATACAGGGGTAATGAAATTAGTATCAAGTCTGTGATGAAAACAAACAGCGTTCCACCATGCTCTAAAAGTGACTTTGTCAGCCTGTTTCCAATTGGACGTTATTAAATGCAAGGCTATTGCTAGTAATAGATCCACTAATTTAAAGTTGGATTGTGGTTGGGGCCATTGAATGGATAGGGAGCCTAAGAAAATGTTAGAGAGGGAGAAAGATATATCTGTTTTAAAGAATGTAATAATTTGCTTCCAGACTAATTCCAAAAGTGAGAAATAGTGGGGCAATCAAAAAGAAAGTATGAGTTTTAAGTCAGCACGAGTACAAGGACAGGACCAACATGTAGAAGAGGTGTTTGTAGAGAAAGAAGCTAGAGTCGTGGGAGTAAATAAAAGGTGTTAGTATACAAAATAAAGGGTTTGAGAAGTATTAGCAGCTCTGGAAGTTTTGTGAATTTTGAACCATAATTTATCCCAGATGAGGGTCCACCAGCACTCTGACAAGTCCATTCCCCACGTCGAGAAATCCAAAACAACCCTTTACGTCTCCAAGCTTTCCAGCAAATGGTGCGATTCTTTATAAGCAATAAGTTGTTGTGTCAAATGAGTGGTTGATCTAAAGAGGAAGGAAAAGGATAAGAAAATGGTAAAAGGGGGTAGAAAATTTCAGATGTATCCGAAATAACAGGACTTCGAAAAGAAGTTATATTGTTAATAAAGGCAAGAGATTCTTTAAAATCAAAAGGGGACACAAAATTCTTTTCTACAGAAATCCATATAGGAGGATGAGTACTATGTGCAGGAGAAAGTCAGCGTGAAGACTGTTTTGAAGAGAAAGCATAATGATAACATTTGAAATCAGGGAACTTAAGACCACCGTTAGATTTGTCTGCCTTAAAGGAGGATAAAGCTATCCAAGGGGGTTTACCTTTCCAGAGAAATTTTGTTAAAAGACAGTCAATTTCTTTAAAACAAAATCCTGGTATATGTACCAGGATCATTGAAAGAATGTATAGAATCAAAGGCGAAAGCATCATCTTAATGGAATGTAATCGTCTCCACCAAGAAAGAAAAAGCGGGTACCATTGTTCAATGGAGTCATTAGAATTTTAATGGTATGGTCAAAATTTAGTTTCAGTGTTTCAGAAATACTCGAGGCGAACCATAGGCCTAAATATTTTATTTTAGAAGGTTGCCAAGAAAAACAGGTATGCAAAAAATAATGTTTAAGGCATAGTACATTGGCAGCGGATGTGACTGAATTAGGTTTACAGCCGGGAAGGACGAAAATATCCTTACCGTGAAGAATACCCCTGCCGCAGTGCCCAGGGATCATTTTTCTCATCTTTCTAAAATTGGTAAGTTCTGGGAGTTCCAAGACTAACCAACATCCGGGTAAAACCGTGAGTTTTAACACTATATACATTCCCAAGGTTAGGGTACGCCTTAGGGTGCGTATACCGCCTGGGAAGTTCACATATTCTTTTGGGTCCTGATGAAAGCTTGGCTGAAATAGCAATTCCAAAGCAAAAACATGTCGACCTTTTAACCCACATAGGACATATTTGACTCAAATTGATGGTCAACAATGTCTGATTCACAAGTTTTTTTAATAATGGTGGCCTGACTCTTTATTAAAATTTGTATTGGAGGACAGTCCATCCTTTTTAATTGCACTTTTCAAAACACTTTCACTTAACAATTTGTTGATACCTGCTCCGCTGTAGCACAGGCGTTGTAGCATACCGAGGAGACACTTGGTCTCCCGGGTAAAAACCCTATGATGAAGCATGTCATCAACTATGTTGATGAGTGAGGGTTTTATTAATAAGTATTGAATGCTTCCTATTTAGGATGTACTTCCTGTGTGTAGAGTAACATCATTTAAAACAGCGTATTGTGTTCTTTGTCCAGGAATTACCACCTGGGACATATTTAAAGCCTTCTATTGGATTTAGTTTTGTCACTCCATTGTTGTTTTTTAATAGTACATTGAGTGGCAGAACTTCGCATTTGTCTGAGTTAAGGCAATATCCAGATAATTGAGAAAAAATATCAACCTGGCTGAGAAAGGAGGGTATAGATATTACAGGATTAGAGCAACATAAAAGAATATCGTCTGCATATACAGACATTTTGGCTTGGGAAGTATCAAGTTGAAAACCCGTAATCTGAGTATCTTGTCTGATCTTGGTTAAAAAGGGTTCTAACGCTAATATAAATAATAAGGGAGATAAAGGACAACCTTGTCTTACTCCTCTGAAGAGAGGAAAATATTCTGAAGTTTTGCCATTATCAAAAATAGATGCTCTGGGACCCGAATAAAGTAAGGAAATGAAAGAAATTAATTTTAGTGGCAATCTTATCCATTTTAAAGCCTCGAACATGAAGTCCCAACCAATCCTATCAAAATATTTTTCAACATCTAAAGCTATAGCAGCAATGGGGTAATCAAGAGAAGGAGCTTTGCTAAGGATATTAAAAAAGACTCTGGGATTATTGGATGGTAATCGACCTTTTATAAAATCTGATTGTTCGGGCCAATAAGATTAGGTAGGATAGGGTCAATACGGAGAGCGAGAATATTTGCAAATATATTGTAATCAATGTTGACTGAGGAAATGTAGCTGTAATTTCTGCATAGAGAAGGATCTTTATTGTCCTTAGGAATTAAACAGATCATGGCCTCTTGAAAAGTTCCAGAGGAAGAGCCTGCTGCAATAAAAGAGTTAAAAAGTAATAAAATATTTGGAAGGAATAGATTAGAAAAATGCCCATAGAATTCGATAGTAAACCCATCAGGGTCAGGGGCCTTTCCTCTTCTTAATACCGAAACTGCATGCGTAATTTCTGGCAAAGTGATATCTGTTTCTAAAGAATAAAAATCAGTATGAAGAGAAGGAGGGGATTCCATAGATTGAAAATAAGAGGAAAGAGCATTTGGGGTTGGTTGCTGTTCAGGGGTATGTACATTTTTGTAGAATGAAACAAACTCATTTAAAATCTCGCTGTCTCTAAATAATGAAGTGCCATTAGTCCTCCTTATGGAAGCTATTCTAGTCCTTTCTTGTCTTATCTTCAAGTAATTAGCCAGTAATTTCCCCATCTTATTTTGACCTCCGTAATAGCAAGAACTACCTTGTAAATTATATGAGGATGCAGCTTCTGTGGATAATTTGTTGAAGGTAAGTTGTGCATTAATAAGATTCTTTAAAGCAGATTCAGTTTATCTTAGTAAGTAACTGAGCAGTTTGAATTTTAAAGGACTTATTTTTTTGTGAAACAAAGTTCATTATAAAACTTCAGGCTGCGGCCCTGAAAGAGTCCCAAATCATAACAGGGAAGGAATCTGGAGTAGAATTGAAAGAAATTAATTCAGAAACAAAAGAGCCGAATTGGCTAGAGAATTTAGGATCTATTAATAATGTACTGTTAAAGCGCCATCTACCAGCATGAGGGACAAAGGGTAACAAGTCAAAGTCTACGTACACTGGGGCATTATCTGATATTAAGAGAGAACCTATTTCAGAGTGATGAACCTGTTGAGATAAGGATTTACTTAGAAAAAGATAATCAATTCGGGATTGTGATTGAAGTGGAGGGGAAAAGAAACTGTATTCTCAAAGGTCAGGGTTACAGAGCCTGCAATTATCAACTAGAGATTTCGGTGTATGGTGGAAGTGAATTGTGAATGCATCTTAGTGTTGACAAATTTAAACTGAGGAATGCTTGTCTAATATGGGGTCAAGTACTTGATTACAATCTCCACCAAAAATAATATAATCAAAATCAAATAAAATAGGTTTGTCAGAAATTTGGGTCCAGAAAACATTTTCAACATCAACCGGAGCATAAACATTAAAGAGAACTAATGGAATCTGATTAATGATAAGTTTAACAATTACCCAACGACCTTCTGAATCTGGTTCTTGATGAGTAACTGAAATCTGAAATTTCTTGTGGCAAAGAATTGAAACTCCATTTTTCCTACCCAGAGTTGGAGAGGAAAAAACATTGCCTACCCAACATCTTTTTACTTTAGATGCTTCGGTTTCAGATAAATGGTTTCTTGAATCAATGCAATATCCGTTTTTAATTTGGCTGAATGGGTTAATACCCGTTATCTTTTTATAGGAATATTTACTCCCTTAAAGTTCCATGTAGTAACTCTAACATGAACAATCACTATGCAAACAGTGAAACTATCAAATTCACTATTAAAAGAAGGGAAAAAAGATAGAAGAATAAAGGTGGGAATGCAGTTTCAGGACTAAAAAAAGGGAAGAAGAAGTGATAGGAGAGATATGGGAAAGTATGAAAAAGTAGAAACATTTGAAGAGAAGAGGTGGGAAATAGGGACAAACATAACAAAGAATGAAAAGACAAAACAAATCAAACATTTGATATAGAAGAATGATTACAAAAAGAAATACCACGAACAGACAATAAATGCAGGGTTGGTGGAGCCACATAGGGGAGGTTGCACACCGGGTGGAAGACTCCAGAAGGGAAACGGTATGAGGAACATTCTCCAGGGAGAAAGAAGGGAGCATACAGTGAAAGACCACAAAACCTCACCTGGTAGGAAAGAGAAAGAAAATATTAACAACGAACATTACAACATAACAAAATACAGCAGGAAGGAGGATAAATACAAGTAATAACCAACATTATTGAAACAATCAAGTCATTTATGGCCAGGGAATGTCCATGGGCTCATCTCTACAGGTGTTCAAGAAATGCTGAAGAAGTGCAGGATCTCGATAATTTGCTGTTTTGTTATTATAAGTCACCTTGAAAAGGCAAGGATGAAACAAGCCATATCAAACATTCAGGTTGCAGAGTGTAGGTCTCATATCCAGAAACTTTTTCCGGCGATCTGCAGTTACTTTGGCGTAGTCTTGGGCAAAAAAAAATTAGATCCATTCCAAGAGATTTTTCCTTTTTGCTTGGAAGCATCGAGGACTTTAAGCAGATCTGTGTATTCCAAAAAATACAAAATAACTCCTCTAGGCTTCGTTGAAGAAGATGAAGAAGATGAGGAACGAGGGCTCTGCCCCAAGCGATGAGCTCGTTGAATAGTTAATGGAGGAGTGTCAGGAAAACCAAAAGGAGTTGGCAGGAACGATTGAAAAAAGGGTAGGGGATTAGAACCTTCGAGACCTTCAGCAAGACCATAAATGCGTAGGTTATTACGCATTTTGCGGTTCTCTAAATTTTCAACCTGCTGTCTAAGCTGCTGTATCTCTCTGTGCATATAGGGAACCCGATCGGTGACTGCTTGAACAGAATCAACTCGTTTCTCGAGGTCCTCAACTTTTTGCTCAGTATGAGACCAATTGTCTTCAAGGCTCTGGAGACGAGAGTTAGTTTCTTCCATGTATGGCTTGAGGGAACAAATTTCTTCAAGATGAAGTTGCATGGAAATTGAGGAGGAAGAATTAGTAGGAGAAGGCAGGTTCGTCTTCATTAATTTGCCTGACGAAGAAATGGATGCCGAGGGTATTTTGGAACCTGGCTTGGAACATGAACGAAGAGTATTGGGAGTCGAGCCCCTTAGTCCAACAGGTTTAGTGACTACATTCTCCATATTCTCTTGCAGGACACTAAAAGGATTATGATCCTCTAAAGACGCACAATTCATATTCTGAGTACCACTGCGATTAGTGCGGGGCATTGCCATAAAGGATATGTGGAAGGAACTGTCGGCAAAATATTACAATTTCCTACAATGATGCCCGAGGGTACATTAGATAAGTTTTGGGGTGAGAAGAGAAAACAACTGGTTTCAGTCCAGGAGCTTGTAATCCACAAGTTGTTGGTTAGTAGGAGGGAAAATGTTGAAGAAAAAGAAGAAAACACGCTAATATACTGCCAAAGGAGCATCGTGTTGTGAGGAGAAGTGTCTCAGGTTGTGAGGCGGGAAACACGGGGAACGACAGAAAAACACAAAAAATGGCAGCCGTGACTCCGCATTAAGCCGCAGTCGGTAAATATTCTTTAAAAAAACATCATTCGCGGGCACGCCGTTTCTCTGCAATGGTCGCGAACTGTGGAGCAGAAGTTCCGACACATGTGTGTTCGGTCTTGGGGTTCAAAAGGCCAAAATATGAGCCTGGAGAGGTCCCGTCTGTGAGAAGTTGGCCTGGCATATGCTGTCCACTATTATAGTGGGCACCTTGCACCAGTCCAAACGACCCTTATTGATGGTAGGTTTAAGACAACCTTTATAGAAAGTTATCCTAGTGGTAGCTGTGGAGAGCAGCCTTCAGGCTAAGTCTTGAAGGAATGTAAAGCAACTTGTTTTACCAGTTTATAATCTCATGAATGACCAAACAAAAGGAGAACTACACCAGGTATATATAAAATATATATTATTCTATTTATTCTAAACACTTCCCTCTAGTCTCTTTATGAGGCTAGAGGCAAAAGGACAAACAGTAAACTTAAATGGCATACAGTAAATTAGCACGGTATGCGTTTTGCCCTAGGGGCCTCACAAACCATATACTAAGAAAGTGGTATAAGTACCACTACAGTCATAGAGACAAGGCCAAGAGTCTGTAGAACCGCTGGGGCAACCAGGAACCACCCAAGGTAGGGACGCAGGAGACCCACGGGGGACGCATACAGTGTTTAAACACAGCCACAAATCACCATTGACTTCTATGGAGAAAGTTGCAGTCAGATTTTTAAAGAGTAAGGACACTTGGGAGTGAACTAGGAACAAACCCCTTCCATACTGGACGCTTTGCGAGTTGAGACCCACTTTGCGAGTTGAGACCCACGGGAGCACCAAAGTACTCGTGTTACCCCCAGGGAAGCAGGGTGCATTGGTGTCTTTTCGTGTCGGGTTTCGTCGGCGTTTCCTATGGAGAGCTGCAAAGAAATGCTGCAGGCGACCAGATGAAAAGTGTCCAGATGGATCCAAGGGTGGATCAAAGATCTGGAGAACCAGGAGCTGGATTCGAGCTGTCCCACATCGGATGTCGAGTGCTGCGGTGTCGGTATCTGGATTGGACCCAACAAGCCTTGGCAACAGCACCCCACACAGAATGCAAAGATTGGCTTTGGAGCAAACCAGCAAGGTCTGAGGGACTTACCCTTTGGAGGGGAGTCAGGGAACATCTAGAGCAACCAGGAAATCCCAAGAAACAGAAGAGTTACCTTCGTGGGGACCCACCAGTTGACGGACCAGGGATCGCGAAGGAGCCTTAAGCAGAAGTGCTAAAAGTGGGCCCACGGAACACTTGTGGAGTGTAGGACTACAATCTTTGGTGCAAAAGGTGCTCCTTGCTTGGAACCTCAAATAACCTAATGTACAACTTCGGGAAAGCTTGGGAAAAAGGTGTACTTGAAAATATGCCCGGTGTCCAGGAGTTCCGGTCCCACGTCTCTCGTGATAGCTGTGGGTCTCAGCTTTACTGTGATCTTGTGTCTGCCTCAGAGATGTCTGGAAATCTGTGTCCTGTGTCGCAAATCCTTCACGATCTGGTGGGAGCCTAAAAACTGCAGCCCAACAAGATGCTTCTTTGGTTCCTGTTTGAACAGGGGGGTCACTGCTTGACCAGGGGCGGCCTTAGGCATGTGCAAGCTGTGCACCCGCACAGGGCCACCAAACCCCAGGGGCCACCACACCAATATATATCCTTAATATAATAATCCTCTGAGGATGGATACATATTTGTGTGGCGGCCCCTGGCAGGGATTTGGCGGCCTCCCGCTCTGTTCCACTTCCAAACACCCTGACCCCCCCTTCACTGGCCTCCGTGCTCCGCCCCACCCGGATCCCCTCTTCCGGGGCCCCCTACCTACGCTCCCTGCCCAGGGCCGCCATGAGCCTAGAGCCACCCCTGGCTTGACCCCAAGGGAGATTTCTTCCAACTTCTAGTCGAAATAGAATGTCGAAGGTCAAAGATATATGTTGCAGAGTTTTCTCCAGGGTAATCTAAAGTCCTAGGGACAGGGTTCCTATGCTTATACTAAGTTTAGGGGATAGACTAACTCCAAGGTCCCACCTATGGGAGGACCTGAGGAGGGGGTGGTTAGACCCCTTCTCCTTTGTCCAGTTTCGCGCCAGAGCAGGGGCTGAGTGCCTCTGCAACCGGTTTGAACTGGCGTATGCACAGGGACACCTTGGAAACCTATTGTCCAGGCCTCCCCTGCTGGAGTTTTGTCCAGCAGCAGGAGGTCAGACTTGTGTCTGTGGCAGCTGCATCCATTTTGTGATGCTGGGGCTCTTTTTAACTATTACCGGTTAGACCAGTGTGTACATGTCTTCTCCCTCTAGAAGGGTGGAATGCGACCCCCGCTGCCAGGACTGTTGGGGGCGGGGTAGTATTCCAAAGTGTTTGACACCAAACACAACATGTTTTGATGCAGCCATTCCAAATTTAGCATTAACCGTGAAGATATACTGCACTTAAGAGTATATGGTATGGCTGTATCACAGAACAGCTATAAGGAAGGGATTCTGAAAGCTGCAGAGGGGCTCAGCTCATGCCTGGGTACCCTCTCACAAACAAACAAGCACTCTGCCTTCAGGATTGTCAAGATCTGCAAAAGGAGTGACTTATAGGTTTATATGTGTCTGTATGTAAAGGTAGATATAGGTATGCTATAGCTTAGTAAGGGGTGGTTACACCACCTTACCCCTGCTGAAGTAGCAGACCTGTGGTGCCATTTTGGAAGGCTTCCCAGGGATGGTATAAATCATGCTTCAGCCCCTGGTATGCCGCTGGGGTACCTATGCCATTGGTATCTAAGGTACCATATACTAGGGACTCACATGGGTAACCCAGTAACCAATCTGGAGTGTACCTCATGTACATGCAATCAGTTTAGTGAGGAAGCAGCTAGGCTGGGGTCCTGGTTATCAGGGCCACAGCCAGACTAAAGTCGATAAATCAGTGAAACACCAGCAAAAAGTGGGGGTAACCATAGTAAGCAGATCCTACTCTCCTACACAACCCCGGTAAACACAGGGACATTAAACTAACCTTGACCAGTTGAATCTTCATGTTCTAAGTGGAAATATCTGGAGAGTCCATCTGCATTGGCATGGTTAATCCCAGGTCTATGTTCTACTGTATAGTCTATCCCCTGTAGGGAAATGGACCACCTCAAAAGTTTGGGGTTTTCACCCTTCATCTGTTGAACAGTGAAGTCAGTGCCAAACAAGTATGGCCTCAGCTTCTTCAGATCCCAAACCACAACAAAGGCCTCCCTCTCAATAGCTGACCAACATTTATCTCTAGGGGTCAGCCTTCTGCTAATAAAAGCTACTGGCTGGTCCTGACCTTCATCATTCAATTGTGACAGCACAGCCCCTACCCCCAGCTCAGAAGTATCTGTTTGGACTTTGCAGAAGTGGTGCAGTGCACATGGCCTGCTTCAGGTCATAAAATGCCTTTTGACAGCTTAATGTCCGCTGGACTTTCTTAGGCATTCTTTTAGAAGTTAAGTCATTCAGGGGTGTCACAGTGGATCCATACCCCTTGACAAATCTTCTGTAGTACCAAGTCAGGCCCAAGAAAGCTCTGACCTGAGTCTGGGTAGTTGGAGCAACCCAGTCCATTATGGTCTGGATTTTGCTCTGCAATGGTTAAACATGGCCTCCGCCTACAAGGTGGCCCAGGTACACAACCTGACCTATCTGGCACTTAGTAGCCTTGATAATTAGGTCTTCCTTTTGCAGGGCCTCCAAGACATTTCTTAGGTGAATCAGGTGATCCTCTCAGGTGGAGCTAAAGACAGCAATATCATCTAGATATGCTGCACTATAGTCTTACCGGCCTGTTAAGTATTTTTTCACCAAGCTTTGAAATGTGGCAGGTGCATTCTTCAGACCAAAGGTCATTACCACAAATTGATAATGTCCAATATGGGTTGAGAATGCTGTTTTTGGCTTTGCATCTTTGTATCATAAGCTAGTCTGATCTACCAGTAGCCAGCTATTAGATCAAATGTGCTCAGAAATTTAGCAGAGGCCAACATATCTATGAGCTCATCTGCTCTGGGTATTAGATGGGCATCAGTCCTGGTGACTGTATTGAGACCCCTATAGTCAACACAAAATCTCATCTCTCTCTTACCACCCTGGGTGTGAGGTTTTGGTACCAAGACTACTGAACTAGCCCAAGGGCAATCTGAGGGTTCAATCACTCCCAAATCCAAACTTTTCTGGACTTCTGTCCTGATACAGTCCCTGACATGATCAGGTTGCCTGTAAATCTTATTTTAACAGGCAGACTGTCCCAAGTGTCCACTTCATGAGTGCAAAAGGTAGTCTGACTTGGAGTCAGTGAAAACATATGTCTAAACTGATTTAGAACTTGTCTGCAATCAGTTTGCTGCTGATCAGTGAGGCTGTCTGCCAAGGCTACTCCATCAACTGATCCATCATAAGGGTTTGAGAGAGCAGGTCTGGGAGAGGGTCACTCTCTTCCTCCTGTCCTTCATCAGTAGCCATGAGTAAGCCCATGTCTGCCCTGTCAACATATGGGTTCAGTCTGTTGACATGAAACACCCTATGGGGGTCTCCTGGGAGTTCCAAGATCTATAAAATAGGTAATCTTTCCCTTCTGTTCAACAATAGTGTGGGGTCCACTCCACTTGTCTTGGAGAGCTGCTGGGGCCACAGGTTTCAACACCCACACTTTCTGTCCTGGCTGGTAAACAGTCAGTACAGCCTTTTGGTCATGCAGTCTTTCTGTAATTCCTGGCTAGCCTCAATGTTTTTAGTTGCCTTTTTCATGTACTCAGCCATCCTGGAGCGGAGACCAAGTACATAGTCCACAATATCCTGTTTAGGGGGTTTGAGAGGTAACTGCTATCCCTCCTTCACCAGACAGAGTGGTCCTCTGACAGGGTGTCCAAACAGAAGTTTAAATGGGCTGTAGCCAACCCCCTTCTGAGGAACCTCTCTGAATGCAAACAAAAGGCAGGGTAGCAGGATATCCCATCTCTGCCTGAGATTTTCTGGGACACCCTTGATCATACCCTTTAAGGTTTTGTTGAACCTTTCTACTGAACCATTGCATTGTGGGTGATAGGGCGTGGTGAATTTGTAGTTCACTCCACATTCCTTCCACATTGCAGTGAAGTAGCTGGACATAAAGTTTGCATCTCTGTCAGATACTACCTCCTTAGGGAACCCCACTCTTGAGAACACTCCCAAGAGGGTTCTTGCCACACCAGGTGCTGTAGTGGTCCTAAGGGGAATTGCCTCTAGGTACCTAGTGGCATGGTCTACCACCACTAGGATAAACCTGTGCCCAGATGCTGTCTGGGGATCCATTGGTCCAACAATGTCAATCCCCACTCTCTGGTAGTGGTATTAGGGGGGGCCTTTGTAGTGCCACCTGCCTTACCACTGGCTTGACAGGTTACACAGGAGCAAAGGAACTCCTTTGTGTCTTCAGATATGTAGGGCCAGTAAAAGTGAGTGGCAATTCTGTCCTAAGTCTTGTTCTGGCCCAGGTGTCCTGCTAAGGGAATATCATGGGCTTGTGTCAATAAGAAACCTCTGAACTTCAGAGGTATAACCAACCTCCTGGCTGAACCACACTTGGGGCCTCTACTCTCTGAGTACAGGAGTCCATCATCCCAGTAAATCTTATGGGTGCCACTAGCATTTCCAGCAGTCTCAGCAGCACCTTGCTGTCTGAGGGGTTCGAGAGAAGGGCAGCTCATCTCTGCCCTGAAAGGGCCCCCTATCCTCAAGAACTCAACCTGATCAGGCTGAAGCTCCTCTGGGACAGTTCCTTCTTCAGGCTCACAATCATCTCTCTCAAGAGACTGATCATCACTCTGAGTCAGGGGAGAGAGGCATTGCCTTAACCCTACTGCTCCTTTTCTTGAAAGGCTCCTGGTCCATTATTCCAGAATCCAAGGCCTGTCCAGTGTTAGACTTTCTGACCTGTGACCTAGTCACAGCAAACACATGTGCAGGGATCCCTAACATTTCTGCATGGGTCCTTAACTCCACCTCAGGCCAGGCTGAAGTCTCTATGTCATTTCTAAGCAAGCATTCTAGAGGGAGGTCTGCACCTATCACAACCTTCATAAGGCCAGTTACCCCTCTCCAGGAGAAATTAACAACTGCCAGGGCATGGTTGGTCCTGACATTGCTAGCATTGATCACTTGGTAAATCTCACCAAGTATGACTTGTCCAGGGTCCACAAAGTCTGGTGTCACCATTTTGACACTTGCCCCTGTGTCCCTGTAGGCTTCTGATTCTTTCTCATTGATCAAAGGCCGTTGTCTATACTTGCCCAAGTTATTGGGACTCACAGAGGAGGTCATGTCCATGCCCCCATCACAGACTAACACAGTCTGAGTTGGAACTCTTGAACTAATCCAGAGCCCCTCTCAGATCCCAGGGTCAGCCCAACTAAACCCTTTTGCTGAGAACCAACATTTGAAGCTGAACTAGGGAGAACAGTTGCCTTAGGGGCAATGGTGGCTGGAGTTGTCTCCTTGGTGCAGTCACTGGCCCAGTGACTAGTCTGCTTACAGATTTTGTACCATGGTTTCTTTGGGCCTTCTTTCTATCTGGAAGATTGGGAGTTCCCACCATTAGAAGCTTTTTGGGGCCCTTGTGAAGGCTTCTGGCCTTTACCCTTCTCCCCACCTTTTTGATCTTGCTTCTTTTGGTCACCACCTTTGTTCTGTACCTTCTGCTTCACCCTGGTTCTGACCCATCTGTCTGTCTTCTTTCCCAATTTTTAGGGAAAGGTCAGATCAGAGTCTACCAGGTGCTGATACAACAGCTGATTCTGACAGTTATTAAGGATCCGCTCCCTCATGATCAGATTATACAATCCTGTATAGTCACACACTTTACTGCCCAGTAACCAGCCCTCCAGGGCCTTAGTAGTACAATCTAGAAAATCAACCTAGTCCTGTGTCTTCTGGGTATCTCTGAACTGTATTCTATACTTCTCAGTGGTTAAGCCAAACCCATCTATTCAGGACCTTGTAATCATCAGCATCCTCTTCTCTTACAGTGAGGAGCTTGTCCCTTCCGTTGTCTGGAAATGAAAGCCACAAGATTGCTGCCCACTGCTCCTGGGGTACCTTCTGTACTTTGCAGGCCCTCTCCAGTGCAGTTATCAATTTGTAGATGTCATCCCCATTCTGATAGGGAGGCACAATCTTGTTAAGGTTTCTATGGTCATAAGACCTATCCCTACCACTAGGGAAGTTGCTGCCACTATGGGGCTCTAGCTGAAGGACTGGGTTATCGTCATAGGATAACATGACAAACAAAAGATTACAACCCGGTTCCCACAGTACATTTCATAGGGGGTCGCTTTCATGTATTCAGGGCCCGGAACATAATTACAGTAGCATTTGTCGGTTCCCAACTGTAAAAGTACATCTTCCCACCATTAGTGCATTCCGTTCGGCTGTAAACGAATCAAGGAAGAGACAGAAACAGGTGCAGAGGAAGACAAGGATAGCGAACAGATCGAAAAGAGTGTAAAAGGGGTGGTATCAGGAAACACGATTGCAGGGATCAAAGGAGACGTGCCTAATGAATGCACAACTGAGACAATAGACCGACACGGCAAGATGTGCCTCGAGCAGGGCCATCTGCCTTACAATGTCATCCCCCTCATCATAAAGACACCCTCAAAGGAACACGTGTCTTCCGCAAGAGTTTGGGAATCCCAGGGTCACGAAGCGAACAGTATCCATTCGCTGGCTACTTGAGGGCAAGAAACAAAATGAATGCCATATCTAAAATGGAACCCGTGGGTTCAGATGAAGAAACCCACGAAACAAACGAACGGTTTAGGCTAGCACAGCGAAAACGCGTACACCCACTAAACTCGTCATTTGCGGTTCATAGATACCAGACTCGACCATATTCGGGCGAGTCGAAAACACCACTTACAATTGTCACGGAACCTCAGACGCTCCTTTTGCCCTCATGTAGGCAAGCACTAGTCGGAATCAGAATCGATTTCGATATTCATCAGATCATCCAGATGTTGCTGCAACATTATTCTATCCATCAGCGCTTCCTTGGTAACAGGCGGCCGCCTTATACACGTCGTAGCACAGAGGCCACATAAGGCAGGACCACACTGCACACAAAGACAACACGTGAACACAAATGCTACAACAACCCCAATGATCATCAGAATTTTCCAACCCCACGTCGACATCAGGCTCCAAAACCACCCTAGTAGCGTCCAATCCCCTACGTCCACGTGTATGGACTTGGAGATCTTATGCAACTTTGAGATGGCTTGATAGACAGTCGGAGCGTTGTCAGGAATGAAAATGCAGCAACTCTAATGGATCACCTTACATACTCCACCTCTATCTGCTAAGACAACGTCTAAAACCATACGATTTTGTAATGTCATAAGCCTGTCCGCCTGAAGCTCTGCTGTGATGTTGCCAAGGGCGCTCGCAGTGATATTAGCGGTCGATTCCACCACTCGAGTCAACTGTCTCAGGTTCCTACTATTGATCATAGGTCCCCAAAACGGCAAGAAACCCTTGAAGAAGTCTCCTGCTTCTTGACCGGCAGTGTCCTCTTCGCTAATTACGCCTCTCACAACTCTGGTCTTGTGATAATCCGACCCAACAGTAAAGGTCGGCGGCCACAGATTCGCACTATAACATGTGCCTGAGAAGTCACGAGGCAGCCATGTATATGCGCGATCGTAACAAACAAAGTAAGTACCTTTGGCAGTCAAAAGAACGGGGGAAGAGGCCGACGGCAAAACATACGTTTCGGTACAGGCACTCCTCCCGAGCTGAGCTCGTGGGCTTCGGCCCAGGCCTTTCAGACAAAAATTACCGAGATGGGGTACGATCCAGATCGGAGACGAGCTCTTAAGCTGTCGATCACCCACTGACATGCTATACTCAGCCTCACTCAGATCTCGGTATGCTCGCACCTCTTCCTCTGGGATAAGCGATGCGTCGAAGATATCCCTATCTAAATCGGCAATCGCTCTTGCCAAAGGCTTGTGGTACGGGCCAGGACCATGATCTGCAGTGCGTGGCTCTCGATGGGGGTAAGAATCTAGTGCGCTACGAAACATTGTTTGGAATGCTCGAGCTGAACCCTGGGAACTGTAAGGAAGGACCAAGTACGGAATTCCCCTATCGGTGGTATGTGGCATTAACCCACACACCCAACAATTGGTAGTGTTCATTACCAACTGATGCTGATGAAGGATCTGAACGAAGGAATTGTTCATGAATTCTGCACGTCTAACCTGCTCGTGTTGTGGTAGGATGTGGAAGGAATGAGGAGAAACAGTGGAGGTAGGTTTAGGTTCAGAAGAAGGGGTAGGTGAAGCAGAAGGCAATAATGACTGTATCATATAATACACTCCACCCACCAATAACGAAGAAACAGTTAGAAACAGAAGGAACACCTGAAACGAAGCATTTAGTACGTGCAATTCTATGCAGTTCGAATCTTTGAGATTGAGTCTTTTCCAATTCCGACAGCCTCGAGAAAGCCATCCTTCTAAAACCGTCCGCAACGTTCTTGACGCACTTCGTTCTGTGTAGCAATAGTCAATCCCCAGGAGTTCCTAGGAATCGACAGTCTCCAACCTAGTGTCAGGACCTACTAAACAGAAGGAAGTACCCGCACGGCCCTACGGTCCACCCGGATGTAAGGTACTTTTAATCAAATAATATATACAAAATCTCCTAGCTGTGGAAACAAACACATATATGCAGAAAAGGACTCAGAATTTACAAAATTACAGTTATTCGAAAATGTTCAAAGTGATAATTGGGTAACGTGAATGTCAGGGGAGGAAGCAAAAATATTTTATTAGTCTCTAGTGTTGGAACGGAGAAAATATCTGCTTCTCCCAGGACGAGTCTGATCTTCAAACAGTTGGTCAGATGGTGAAACAGAATCCTGTCGACCAGACAATGGTTCAGATCTTGAGTTCTCCGATGACAAATGTTCAACAGTATCGTCCGGCTGCACTGAGGTATCTCCCACAGGCTGAGCATCACTGAATGGAACAAAGTTCGGCAAAACCTCAGCTTCAGACGAGGCGATGCCCTTCCTCACCCACGAGTCCGCTGGCAAAGGGATCGGTACCTTCTTGGTGTGGGTGGCGTGCACCCAGTGCTTGCGACCCTCCAAACGAACAGCAGTCCTCGTGGCAAGGAGCACCTGGTAGGGCCCGATGAACCTCGGCTCAAGATTTCGTTTTCGGCCAAAGTTCCTCGTAACCACCCAGTCTCCGGGCTGGAGCCGGTGGCCTGGACCCTCCGTCTGCGTCTATAGTGCTTCAAAAACCTGTTGGTGAATTAACCTCAGTTTAGCAGTCAGATCATGAAGATAATCGATCAACATTGGGTACTCAAGATCAGCGAACACACTGCGTCTAGGGACCCCCCAAACATTGGCAGGACGGCCGAACACAATCTCATATGGGCTGAGCCCTACTCGAGAGTGTACAGTCGCCCTAGTTGACAGAAGAGCTAAGGGCAAAGCGTCAGGCCACGAGAGACCAGTCGTAGCCTGAATCTTCGCGAGTTTCAGTTTGAGAGTTCCATTGTATCCCTCAACCAAACCTGCTGACTGGGGATGGTTGGCGCTGTGGAATTTTTGTGTAATTCCAAGGCCTTTACACACACTTTTCATCACACTCCCCACAAACTCACTTCCGTTATCAGACCATACAATCCGTGGCATTCCATACCGAGGAAAGTATTCCTTCAGTAGGACTTTTGCGGTGGACAGGGCAGTATTGTCTTTAAGAGGGTAGGCTTCGATCCATCGGGAGAATGCGCAAACCACAACTAAAACGTATTTTAGGTTATTGCATCGCTCCATATGGATGAAATCCAACTGGATCACTTCAAAGGGACATGAAGGAGGAGCAAAGTGGCCAGGGGGTGTAGGAGTTCCCTTGCCAGGATTGTACATCATACATATCATGCAATTCTTTTTTTTTTTTTCAAAAACATTTTTATTGCAGATGCACAGATACATGTATAAAATACATCTCCACAATCCAGCAAACAGTAATCAGTGTCTACACCGGTAAGATAGAGGCCCATCAGACCCCCTGCTCTCAACATTGCGAAGCAACAACAAACAAATCGCCATCGCAACCGGGTCACTTAGGCGGAGCCCCGCCCTAGCATAGAAGGTGGCCATAGTGTCCATCCGGGCATCTGCTTTTTTCTTTATTCCTTTTTATCCAGTAACTGTCCCCCGAACCCAAGTAGCAAAACCAACCCCCCCCCTCCCCTGAACTCAACTAAACAATGCGGGGGAAAGTAAGAACTCATCCCATAAGTTAACGTGAGTCCGGATATCCTTGAGAATAGTGCATTCTGTTTCCATCAGCCGCAGCCCTCCCTGTCCCGCCCCACACACAAGCCGCCCCTGGACTGTCGAATTATTGGCACACTCCCTGCACCCTGCGCCCCCACCAAACCAGGCCCGCCGCCCACCCCATCATCCCCCCAAACCCCGGTACCCCTGCATAGGCCCCCTACCCCGACCCACTCTCCAGCCCATGATACTGCCTCCATTTTGACCAAACCCTCTTGAACTTCTTGGGGCAGCCCCTGGCTTTATATGTCACCCGCTCCGCCGCCATGTAGAGGTCCAACCCCCTCCTCCACTCCTCCATGGTAGGCACCGACTCCGCCCCCCAATGCTTAGCAATGTCTCGTTTTGCGACCACCAGGGCCAAGGTTAGGAACGTTAGCAGAGGGCGGGGGAGGTCCACATCATTGGTCATTCCCAGCAGGGCCAGTTTCGGCTCCTGGACGAGTAGCACTGCCAGGACCTCCTTCAGTTCGGTAAAGACAAGTGTCCAGTACGACTGAATCTTGCCACATTCCCATAGAATATGAAAGAAGCCCCCCCCCTCCCGCCGGCAACGGAGGCACCTGTCATCTGAGGCCTTCCCCATCTTAAACAACCTAACCCTGTCAAAGTACGTCCTGTGGAGTACGTTGTACTGGATCAGGCGGAGTCGGGATTTAATGGCCACTTCCCTCGGGTGCATTAGGACTAATTCCCAGTCGATCTCCTCCATACCACCCACGTCATGCTCCCATGCAGCCCTGAGTTTCATTAGATCCCCCAGCATGTTGTTTGTAAGTGTCCTGTAAGTAAGGGATACAGCCTTGTTGGGAATTTGCTCCTGCAGCAGTCTACCTTCCAGGGGTGCATACTCTGGGAGACCCTCCAATGATATCGCCTGGGCCCTCCACGCATGCCGGAACCGTACATATTTATAAAATTGCGATTGGTGGAGCCCGAATTCCGCCCGCAAAGCCTCGAATGACTTGAGCTCTCCTCTAGCAATGACATCACCCACCGTGGAGATCCCGATATCATCCCACTGTTTAAAGCCGCGTAATTTGCTCAGCTCCCGTAGCCATGCACAATGCCAAAGCGGAGTCTGCCGTGTTGGTTTCTGGTCCCAGCCCATACGTTTCGTGGCCACTCTCCATGCCCGGAGGGTGATATTAGTGGCTGGGAGGAGGGGCATCCTCCGCCGGCCCCCATAGAGGTACGTAAGCAGGTGAGAGGGGGATAGCTTTGCCCGTTCCAGCACATACGTGGGGTGGCTCGCCGGGGCATGGAGCCAGTCGTTAATAGGGGAGAGGTGCTCTGCCCAGTAATAGGCCTCCAGGTTCGGCAGGGAGATACCCCCGCTATATTGGTGGCGTTGCAGGGTGGTGAGCGCCACGCGCGGCTGCTTACCCAACCAAATGAAGGACCTAAGGTCAGCGTGGATTTTGCCTAGGAGGTCTCCCGGGATGGGGTAGTACTCGTTCTGCAGGGCGTACAGGTATTTGGGCAGTATCACCATTTTGTACAGTGCTGCTCTGCCCAGAATATCACGCAATTCTTGACCAATCTCTCAGCACACTTAGCGATACCATCATTCTTCCATACAGGGGACAGCAACTTACAAATACCTTTCGCACTAATATGTGACAGGCCGTGTGCCATAGTCACAACAGCTAGCACATACGCATCCGGCAACATCCACCTTTTATTCTCCGACAAATCAATCCAACAGCCATTCGCATCCAGCTTTCCCGTACTCTCTTTCCACTTGGTCTTTACAGTCTCGGTGGCTTTATTCTGAATCGCTTTCACACTCTCAATAGTGTCTTCACACATACCAGCTTCTGCAGGCCACCTTACCGAACTCGTCACATACATTCTAGTTGTAAGATTTCTTGCAGTCTCCTTAGCAATCTCATCAGCGAACGCATTGCCACGACCAACATCATCCGTCACCTTACGGTGTGCGCTACATTTAATAATCGCCACCTGCTTGGGCAATGTAAGTGCATCTAAAAGATCATTCACAAGCTGTCCATGCTGAATCTTCGTACCATGCGATGTCATAAAACCTCTCTCTCTCCACAATCGTCCAAAGCTATGCGCAACACCGAACGCATACTGACTATCCGTAAACACATTCACCCGTTTCCCTTTCGACAACACACACGCTCTGGTTAAGGCAATTAGCTGTGCAGCCTGTGCAGAGTTCTGGTTCAATCTCGCAGTCTCCACAACCGTACTCAACGTCACCACAGCATACACAGTCGTCACATCACCATTCGGCAACTTAAAACACGAACCATCCACATACAAGGTACCATCGGGGTCTTCCAATGGAGTGTTTTTCAGGTCCACACAACCTTTTGTTTCCTCCTCAGTTCGTAGGTAACAGTCGTGCGGTGCTACCTCGTCTGATTCCATATTGGTTGGCAACAAAGTCGCCGGGTTTAGGACATTACAGCGCTTTATTTGAATGTGACTTGCCAGAAGCGTCAACTCATAACCAGACAACCTTGCGCTCGTCAGATGTTGGGTTTTCGTACGATTCAAGAGAGTGTCAACTGCATGCGGAACCATCACCGTAAGCATATTATCCATGACCAATCCTGCAGATTGTCGGATGGACACCGCAGCTGCCGCCGTTGCTCTCAAACAACTCGGCAATGCTCTAGCTACCGGGTCCAAAGTCGAGGAAAAATATGCACATGGACGCTGCTTACCACCAAATTGTTGCGTCAAAACACTCAACGCACAACCTTCCCTCTCGTGAACGTATAGTGTAAACGGCTTACTGTAGTCAGGAGTACCTAACACAGGGGCCGAACACAATGCATCACGCAGTTCAGAAAAACTTTTCTGACATTCTTCCGTCCATGGCAAAGGAGTTGGAACATCCTTGCACGTAAGGGCCACCAATGGTTTCGCTAGCAATGAAAAATTTGGAATCCATTGCCTGCAGTATGACGTGATACCTAAAAAGGCACGCACATCTCTCTGAGTTGTTGGCACAGTCATTCGAGCAATCGCTGCAATCCTCTCTGGGGTCAACCTTCTTCCCTCCTTTGACAATAAGTGACCTAGATAGGTTACTTCTTGGCAACAATATTGCAGTTTAGAAGGCGACACCTTGTGATGTAAATCACAGAGATGCTGCAACAACGACACCGTAGCAATTTTGCAAATGTCCTGTGTGTCCGCAGCCACCAATAAGTCATCGACATATTGGATCAAGGCCGCACCGGCCGGTAACACAAACGCGTCAAGTTGGCTCTTCAAGGCTTGGCTATATATCGATGGGCTCTCACAGTAGCCCTGAGGAGCGCGTTTAAACCTAAAGCTGCGGCCACCTAGAGAGAAACCGAAAAGGTCCCTACTCTCCTCAGCAATCGGAATGCTAAAGAAAGCATTCTTCAGATCGATCACTGAGAACCAGGATGCAGATGCTGGAATCAGAGTCAGTAAAGCCGTAATGTCAGGCACCACAGGGAACTGAGGAATCACAATTTTATTCACCTCCCGTAAATCGATAACAAAACGATAAACAGGAGGCTTAGATGGATCGGTGCGTTTCAAAATGGGTAACACAGGGCTGTTACACACGTTTCCCCGAGTCTCCTCGATAACATCTTTTTCGATCAAATCGTAGATAATCGCTAACAGCGCTCGCTCACCATCAAGGGAGATACGATACTGGGGAATACGTGGTAAACGCACATTGGATTTCAATTGAACAACATAAGGGGAGATGTCAAGCAGGCCCACGTCATTGGGACCTGTTGCCCACAAAGATGCAGGAAGAGAACTCAATTTCGGTGGGAGCTTATCGATGGACAAGTACATAGGAGAGATAACTCTCTCGCCCAATGTAAGCTTTACCCCCGCAGGAGAACAATACAAAGTCGCATACAGACGTTTCAGCAAATCCAGGCCCAAAAGATTTTCACCACAACCAGTAGTCAAAATCAAAGGAGCTTGCAGCTCACGAGGCCCAATTGTAAGGGGCAAAGGGCGTGAAACCGGATTGCTAACAGGGGCGCCAGAGAATCCAACGGAAACATTTGTTAAGCCAGACAAAGGTGCGCCAGGGAGTTTCGAATGCATGATGGAACTTTTCGCTGCACCAGTGTCCAACAGAAAAGGCTCAACTACGCCCGAGGTGGCAACTGCGACGTAAGGCCCTCTCTGATCAACCGGAACTGATACTACTCCCTCTCCTTGTCTATGGCTGTCCTAGTAATTACCGTCGTCAGCACCCTGATCGACGTAATAATCCTCCACATTGTACTGTGCGGATCTGCCTGATGATGATCCACGCTGATCGAAACAATTATTAGAATCAGAGGAATTGTTAGAACGATCATTTTGATTTTGTGTAACACCACGACCTCTAACTCGTGAAGCCTGTTGAGGACCACTACGGCCTCCTCTAGATGAATTACCATTATTTCGATCACGCAGAACTGGACAATCGAATTTCAAATGACCCTCACCCCTACAATAGGCACATTGATTGTACCCAAGTATAGATCTCTGCGAAGAAGAGTCATTCCGCGATTGTGACCGAGATGACTGCGGTTGCGATCTATTCCGCTGCTGGGAATCATTCTGATTCAAACGCGGAGGATATGCTTGTTGCAACAACACTTTCGTTTTGAGTTCTTTCGTCTTTTTGTCTGCAAGATCATTTTCCTCTTTCTCTCTATTCTCATAATATTGGGCCGTAGCCAATATCTGAGCAGAAGTGGAAACAGCCCACGCACTCTCTGAATTCTTTAATTTGTTGCTTAGGTCCGGCAACAAATTCGACACAAATTTGTCCACAAATAATCTCTGACCTCCCTCAGTGCCCAAATCTTGGCCACTGTGATCGATGAATGCCTCCTCAAATCTCGTGAAGAAATCGGAGACACTCTCGTCTTTCTTTTGCTTACAAGCGGACAATTTGTCCCAGTTAACTTTCATAGCTGGCATAAGCGCTTTCATAAGAGTAATTATTCGCTGAGGAAGATCGGTAATGAGCTGTTCAGGCTTAGCCCCACCAATTTGTCGGGTATCAGCTGCCACAAGAGCAGGCCAGTCTCCGCCTAACTCGGCTACATGATTTTCCTGACAAATTTTCGCCCATACAGGTTGCGGTACGACATTTCCGAACAACATATCGATGTCAGCAAGATTCATTATCGTAGCATCCACTAGCTGAGACAATTCTTTATAGTACCCTGCAGGATTTTTGCGAGGGTCGGGCAAAGTCTGCTTAACCTGCAGGACTTCCGATCGTTTCCACGGAAGATGTATCCACACCCTCTGGAAATGTGGCAGAATAATAGGATTCGCATTAGCATCACCTGGCATCCACACTGGTGGAACTTCTCGCATGGGATACTGACCAGGCGTTGCCATCCATTCCTCAGTTTCGTCTTTAAACAATGCTCGAGGCATTATAGCAGGACGAAAATATAGCAACTGCTCGACAGCATGTCGAACGTTGCTACCCACCATTATACCGCTCGAAAACTGGAGCTGAAGGTCAGTGAGAGCAGCCAATACATCATCAGCCGCATCTACTGATATCTCATCGCGTAAGAGCTTGCACATTTCTTCGAACACAAATCTCTGTGTCGGCTCATTGAATTGAGAGAAAGTCTCAACAACTATACGTGGAGGATTCTTAAGGGGGTATCTAATCCAATTTTTCACCATATTATATAGCGTGTCACGTTCCCTACCACCAGGAAGCTGACTTCGTCTTTGGGGAGCATCAGAACCAGCAGACCCAAGAATCGGTCCAAGAGAAGTGTAGAAGTTAGCAGCAACAGTAGGAACGCGACGTCGAACAGACGGGGTGGAAGAGAGAAGCAAAGGGGTAACAATAGAAGAGTCAGAAACAGAAGGAGCAGCAGGAGTAGCCACAAGAGTGGAAGTAGCGGGAACAGTAGTATGAGAAGGTATAGACGGAGGAGTAGTAGGAACAGGAGCAGGTAGAGGAACGGGAACAAGAGGAACAACTGCCGGAACAGCAGGTTGAGGAACAGGAGGAACCACAGGAGCTGTGGTATCCTGTGCATATGGAGGTGGCGATTTTAGTAGATAAGACAGCAAAGGGTCCTCTACTGCTTCCTCTCCCTTCTTATCCGTACCCGTCGGTAAAGCGGGGTAGCACTTATCCACTGTCATACGCTGCAATCTATCAAAAATTTCCTTTTCCTTCTCCTCTTTGTCTCGCTGAAACTGCTCTGCATTTTTCATCGTTGTAACGATACCTTCTCTCTTATTACGTTTAAGCTGCTTGATTTCTTTCTGCTTGGCTTCTTTACGCCACAACCGAAAGGAATCAAACTTTTCTTTGGAACAATTTAGCTTCAAGATTATCTAAAATCGGGGCCTCAAAACTACCATGAGGTGGCCAACTAAGGACACCGTCATCTTTAGTGTAACGAACCCAACACTCGTTGAATATGATTGGACCCAAACCATGTCGACTATATAATTCGTAAGTTGGAGTTCCGACCGGAGGTATCGGACACGAGTCCTCCAACCGGGAATCCGTACCACAACCTCTAAAGCAACTAAACAAAGTACTACAGCCAGGCATCGTGCACACTAACCGAGTTTCACAAACGTCAAGGGTTATTGGATTACAATGTCCCTGCAAAAGTGCAAAAACCCTCGGTTTTTGGCGACTGCAGACGTCAAATAGAACAACGAAGAACAAAATACCAAGAACCACCAATGCAATGGAACCATGCAACAACTAAGCACCCACAACAACAAAGGATTTTGGGAGCGACCCACAAATACTTAACTCAAAGATCAATGGCGTCACCAGGAAGGCCCGTCAATCGTCTCGCTGTACCAAGGTCTACGCCAGGTGCCAAAACAGGTCTACAGTCAGGGCAGCAGTCCGTCGCAGCCGTCAGGAGGCGGGGATCTTCGCGGGAAAAGTCGTCGGGCCACTTGTTTCGACAACAGGATCGATGAAGCGGGGTGCACCTTCCCTCGGAGATTTCACACGAAGTTCCTCACGATCGTCGGGCTTTGGACCAGTACCACTGATGCAGCCCTACGTTGGGCGCCAACTGAAGGACTGGGTTATTCTAAGACCCAGCGGTGCCAGGGATAACACCTGAAACCTTCGTGGGTTACCTGTTCCGGTGTACAAATAACAGAGACACGGGACACTTCCTTCGGCGTCAAAGATTCGAGGTTTATTTACTGCAGGGAACACAGAAGTCACGAGAAGTACATAGCATGTAAGTTCACGGAGTCTGATTCGAATTGTATCTGTGGATCGCTCCTTTTATACAGTTTTTCGTCATAGGATAACATGACAAACAAAAGATTACAACCCGGTTCCCACAGTACATTTCATAGGGGGTCGCTTTCATGTATTCAGGGCCCGGAACATAATTACAGTAGCATTTGTCGGTTCCCAACTGTAAAAGTACATCTTCCCACCATTAGTGCATTCCGTTCGGCTGTAAACGAATCAAGGAAGAGACAGAAACAGGTGCAGAGGAAGACAAGGATAGCGAACAGATCGAAAAGAGTGTAAAAGGGGTGCTATCAGGAAACACGATTGCAGGGATCAAAGGAGACGTGCCTAATGAATGCACAACTGAGACAATAGACCGACACGGCAAGATGTGCCTCGAGCGGGGCCATCTGCCTTACAATGTCATCCCCCTCATCATAAAGACACCCTCAAAGGAACACGTGTCTTCCGCAAGAGTTTGGGAATCCCAGGGTCACGAAGCGAACAGTATCCGTTCGCTGGCTACTTGAGGGCAAGAAACAAAATGAATGCCATATCTAAAATGGAACCCGTGGGTTCAGATGAAGAAACCCACGAAACAAACAAACGGTTTAGGCTAGCACAGCGAAAACGCGTACACCCACTAAACTCGTCATTTGCGGTTCATAGATACCAGACTCGACCATATTCGGGCGAGTCGAAAACACCACTTACAATTGTCACAGAACCTCATAGCCCCATCTTTTTTCTTGCTCTTTCAAGCTGTAGGGTTTCCTTTTCTAAGACTACTCTTTGTCTCCTTATTCTCAGTTGAGCTTCTTCCATTCTAACCTGGTGCTCTCTCTTCTCCTGAGTCAGTTAGGATTATAGGATGTTATAATCAAACTGCCTATTCTGGCATATGGGGACAGGTAGCCTTGCAATAGTGAAAAACCAAATAGGCTGTAATTCACTGCCAGGTCATGCCACACACATCAGGGCATGACCTATTTTTTGCATACAATGCACCCTGCCCTTGGGCCTACCATAGGGGTGAATAACATGCAGAAAAGGGAAGGTTTAGGACTGGCATGTATGAGGGTCTCTTTGGATTTTGCATTTTTCAGTAGGGTGACTCTGTCGGTGTTGTAGGGGATCCAGGAGGCAATGTTCTGGATGGCCTGGTGGAGGTCTGTTGAGGCCTTGGGTTGAGAAGTAGAGAAGGCCTGTGAGTTTCGGTGACCTTGCTCCAGCTGTGATGGAAGGAGGTCTGGCATCTGGTGATGGTGTGCTGGGCATCAATGACAGTGAAGTCTACAATGGTCTGGTCAGTCAGGTGAGTTCTATGGTGTGGCTGTATTTGATTCTGCCACTGGATATGAAAATAGGGTTGAGTATGAGCCCAGTTTTGTGCATGGATTTGGTGACCATTTGGGTGAGGCTGATGTTATTCCGGTTCTCCAGGATGATAGTGGAGTTGGCATTGTTGGGGTCATCATTGTGGAAGTTGAGGTCGCCGAGTAGGATGTAGGGGTGAGAGTTGAATGCTAGGGGGGGCGATGAGGTTGGGGACGGTGTCCCAGAAAGGTGCTCAGCGTCCCAGGGGTCTGTAGATGAGGGTGCCTCCTATTGTGGTCTTCGTGTCCATTTGAGATGTTCCATGAGGGGTGTGGAGTCGTTATTGGCGATGGTGCACCTGATGGTTTCCTTGAAGATACTGGTGATGCCTCTGCCTTTTTTATCGGTGCGATCTTGGTGTAGCATGTTGTTGCATTCGGGAGTGGCGGTTGTGATATCGGAGTCCGTAGAGATGGTGGTGATGGTTTCCCAGATTTCTGTGGCATGTTTGCAGAGGTAGTGGGTGCTAAGCATGATACAATGAAGTGATTGCAGGACGTTCTAGGTCTTGTGGGCAGGAGTGCTGCAGGATGTTTTGTAGGTTGTGTTGCAGGAGAAGTGGCAGTACTGCCAAGTGAAGGGTGATTTGGTGGATTGTGGGGAGCAGGAGACACATCTTTCGTTATAGCCTCCAGGGTCCAGTTCCAGGGGTATCCTTGATGGTGTACTTTCGGGTCATGGGTGGGTCAGGGGTCCTGGTATTGGGCTTTGTCCAACAAGGGTCATTGACGGTGCACCCTCTGAGCGCTTCCTCTGCGTGGCCGTGCGGCATCCTCCATTAGAGTTCCTGGTAGGTGGTCCTGGAAGTCCTGGGATCAGGGAAAGGACCTGGATGGGTAGTGTGGGGACCAGGACAGCAGGCAGTACAGTCACCGGGCAGAGGGAGGGGCAGCTCTGGAGCGGGCAGGGGTAGCAGCAGCATAGTGGGAGCGGTAGCACAGGGTCAGGGACAGCAGAAAGTGCAGTGACTGGACACGGGTAGCGGCAGCACAGGGGCAGAGTCAGCAGTCAGTGCAGTTACCAGGCAGGGTTAGCAGCAGCACTCGGGCACGGACTGCAGGCAGCGCCGTGACCGGTCAAGGGTAGCAGCATTGCGGGGGCAGGGGAGCAGTAGTGCAGGGGCAGAAACAGTAGGCTGCACAGTAACTGGGCAGGGGTAGCAGCAGCGCAGGGGGACCAGTAGTGCAGGGACAGCAGGGGGAGGAGCACCTCAGGGACAGCAGGGAGTGCAGTGACCAGACAGGGGTAGCAGCAGTGCAGGAGCAGGGTCAGCAGGCACTGCGGTGACCGAGCAGAGGGAGCTGCAGTGCATGGTCGGGTGGGTGGGTACGGTATCTTAGCTGTGGGTCATGCATTAGAGGGGTGTCCCCACTATTTATGATGCAAGATATTGCATCCAGATATGAAGCCAGAGGGGCAGAACCAGCAATAACGAGTCCCGGCTCTCCTTCCAGAAGTGGAGGCTGCTGGGAGCTGTAGTTTGGCAGAGGGTCATCTAGAAGTCAAGCAATGCGGGAGATGGCATCCGGGTATGAACCCCTGATTGTATGTGCAGTGTATTTTATTGAACTTGAATGTGCTTGGAAAAATATGTGAGATAATATATCCATGTTGGGGGTCACACCTGCATGTAGGTAGCCCCTCCAGATAGGACTTTTTATGGAGTTACCTCACTTCCTTCTCCTTGTATGTATTTTCTGCTCTTCTTCTTAGATTCGCCTCCTGCCACTGGAACCTGGATTAGTAAGTGAAGATATGAAGTTAGGATTTTTACCTCCAAATTGTTGTCATGAAGTTGAGGTCAGCCAAATTATACTGTACTTCATCATGATTTGTTCACCCTCCAAGGGTTTGATATGAACTTTGATCTTGATTAGTTACTTTGAAAAGGCAGCTGTCCCTAGTATGGCTATGTATCTGGCCACATCAGATGTACACTGTTCACCTTTTCAATCAAGGAGCTCTATACGTCAGTGCAGAGAAAAACAAAGAAAAGATGCCAAATCTGCGTCTCTCTCCCTTTTATTTGTAAGGACTAAGATTGCATCTGAAAGAGAAACTCTGCTGCTGCTGAAGAAGCCAGGAAGCAGTATGACCAGCCAGCCTGCTCAGCCAGAGACTACATTCAGAGAGAATGTCTGGCCTTCAGAATGTTGGGGACGCTGAGCCTTATGTGACGTGGAGCCGTTACCCATTCCACCATATTTAAGCGCTTGTATGCGCCTATCCGTCGCACAGCATTCTCCTGCCTCTTCTGGCAATATTTCCAACAAGTATACCAATATTTTTTCTCAGCTATTCCTCATTGACAATTGATCCATTCATCCTGCTTAACATATCTTTGCTTATTTCTCAAGCGGAGTGTTCATGCCATTTTCCAGGTTTCTCATGTTGCCACTGTGTCCATCCGGACCTCTTTGTAAAAACACGAATGAAGCATTCTTCGTTCAGGGCAGTGTTTATTTGTAAAAAACCCAATGCATTTCGTGCATTGTATGCACTTCGTCAGGGGTCACTATTAAAAAAACAGTAAACAAGCATCACATTATAAAATTCTTTGTTGTGTACATATGCATTAAAACTAACACCTAATGACGATGCGCAACTCTGTACTCTATCCCGTATGTCACTGTTTCCTCATCATGTTAAAACTGCAAGAGGACTACCCTGGCAGCCTAATATTAATCTCTTTAGTTATGGGCTTGCTAATCACGTTTACAAGAAATGACCGTAAACCTGGTGCTCGAGGCTACATGCTGCCACTTAACCTTTCCCCTCTTCCCAACTTGCTCAGAAAATTAACATTCTGAATCTCTTGTTTTAAAACTCACTTGTCAGGAAATTCAATACTTATTATCATTAGCGCAAATGGCGAACCTTTAGCCTCAATCGTTACATTCAATACAATGCTCGTAGCACTCTGCTTACATACCTGCGCTGAACTGTTTAAAAGCATTTGTTCCTCTCTCTGGCGGCTGTAGCTCTTCACTATAACCCTCCCTCAAGGTCACTGCCTTAAAGACTTCGTTGTTTGCCCGCCCACTAATCACATGAATTTAAATGGTTGCACGTGTTCTGTGTATCAATAGGTGACGTCCTATGCCATGGTGCTCAGAAACTACATGCCCCATACTCCCATGCATCAACATATATAATTCCAATCTGTAAATTCATAAACATGAAACTTTAACATATAATGTGAAACGTCCTCTTCTTAATCAAATGAACCCTGTCCTTTCAGAATCACGATGTTAAGTCCGAATGAGTTTAAATATGAAACGATCTTCTCTTGTTTGTTATAGTAGTCTGAATCATTTGGGTGCACTCCCGTGGAAGGGCATTCTTTGTGAGTCAACAATCGTAGGTAACGGGATGCACACCTTGTTTATATCCTCTCAACATTTTAATCCAAAGTTTTATCTGTATCCATCTTTTTCAGAGAGAATGTCTGGCCTTCAGAATGTTGGGGACGCTGAGCCTTATGTGACGTGGAGCCGTTACCCATTCCTCAGTCAGCCTGCGTGCTACCTCCCTTGAAACCCCAGTGCCACCTTCTTCCGGGCCTGTTGACCGAGAGAAGCGTGTGCGTTTCCCCTCTGCATTGCCGTATCCTGTTCAGTACATAATGATCGTGAGATGCCGAGGGCCTGAAATCTGCACCACAGCATCCTCCTGCTAACCTTGACCGTGAGAGCCCTGTGTGCTCGAACACAATGTCTGCGGGAGCTGATGATGATGAGAAGCCTGTGCGCCCCAACCTTGCATCAACGCATACTTTCCCCAGAGACTGAGAGACTTTTGTTGGCCCTGTGCCCCATTCTTTATGCAGCTCATCATTCTTTTGTGGCCGGTGTGTGCTTTTCTCCAAGCCGCAGTTGACCACGCCTTACATATCTCATCCTGGCGCGCGCCCCTGCCTGCTGATTGTCACCCAGCTCTATGGAGCTCCTCTGCTAATCTTTCAGGTGTGCATGTAGCGTCGTGACCGGTGTTCCTCGGAGACAATCACGAGTTTCCTTCTCTTTTGTCGCACATACGTGTTGGGAGCTACAGGCTAGTCGGACTTATCTTGAAAGGGTCGTGGCACAAAGCAGCCATAGCACTGCCTACAGCAGGCCCACCAGTGAGTCAACTGTGTTTCATGATCTGCTGGGCCTCTCGGCTCTATACTGCATTCAAAGGGTCTTTAGCAGACCTTCTGTGTGAGTGACCCCCTGCCGTAACCCTTATGTCTGCGGTTCATCAGAGAGTTTCATATCTTTTAATGAGGCCTTTACCTGGAAATGTAATTCGCATACGAATGTAATTGCCTGTCAGTTACAGCCGGAAGCCCTCATTAAGTTTCCCTGGTTCTTATAATGTGCTCCACGCTCCACCGACTCTCTATTGAAAACACTGCTTAGATTTCAGCCATGCGTCTGGCCTCTTTAAAAAGGTCACCATAGCAGCCCTTTTCATCGTGCTTCTTGTAATGACTGGCTTTTAGCACGGCTCCAGTCCACCTGTCCCAGCTTTAGTGTTTTGTGAAGTCAAGCCTTTCTAATGAGGCCAGACGCATTAAGCGCACACCACCCCGGCCCTTTACCCCCCTCACATCTAGTGTGATTTCTGCATCCTACTGTGTCTGACCGTCGCACCCCAGCCCCTAGAGAGCTAAGCACCAACAAGAGCGGGCTGGATGCATGGGCCCAGATGTAGTTACCTGAGTGGGTAGCCACCCTGCCTTTGTTGTGGGCCACTGTAAACAAGAAAGCAGGCACACATCAAAGACAAAGCGATCTTATTCAGCAGCATAAAAGATAGAGTTCGTAATCGGAGAACCACCAAGAAAATGTTCACCTTAAATGCATTAATAAACAAATATACCTAGTAAAAACAGAAAGGAAGACATATATGCACTCTTTCCTGACTTTCAAAAATGGTTTCAACTCATCTTTTTTGTACACAGGATACATCCTAAACTTCATTGAACGTGGCACTGAGGACAAGTATAAACTATAGGCAACAGACAGTACTCACAAACAGAATATGTGTTGAAAATAAAAGAAAAACAGGTTTAGGCGTGCATTTCTTACAAGGGGGTCCTGGTTCTCACTGGGCTGCTTACATTTCAAGGGCTTTCCATCCAACTCACTGGCATAGCAAGGGTGCGTGGGCCGGGGCTTTAAGAGGGCTGAAACAAGTGTGTGTGTGTGTGTGGGGGGGGGGGGGAGGGGGGGTCGCTGAAAGAGGCGGGCCTATATAATGAAGGGCGACCCATGCACACTACAATTTGAATTGAGAGCTACCCTACTCACGCATTTGCATAGAATCACAACGGCAACTGGCATACTGACCTTTGTTCTGTGCACTATCAAAGAGGCCAAGGATTGGTTTTTATATATATAGCTTCATATATGTTTTCGTATTGTTTCAAAGCTTTATTCGACATTTGTCATAAAAGCATCCATCCTAACTCTATTACAATAAATACTATAGCTAAAAATACTTTTTTTAAAACACGTATTAAACAATGACAGTCGAATACTATACATAATAAAAATTTGACCTAAATTCATAAACATTTTTATAAAAATATTTCAAATGGCAAAACAATTAGGACATGGCAACCATATTTCATTTTGTTACATTTAACAATAAAGTGCGAGTGCGGATTACCCAGGCCCAAGCAAGAAATTTTGCTACAGCAACTACAAAGGTTGTGGAACAGTCAGATTCTAATATTCTAAGTGCTGTCGATTGGCTGCGGGTGCCAATGTTTAGGCGAACTGGTTTTAGCCATTTGCGCCTAGGGCTGGTATATAATGGGCAGCAAAACAGCAGATGGGAGATGTGCTCTATTTGATCCTTACAATGATAACAATGTTCAACCCACGATGGAGACCAATGCTTCTTAAAAGCATTCACTGGTAGTGTTCCAACGCGAAATTGGAAATATAGTTTCCTGTCATGTGGGCGTTCAATTATATCCCAGTATGGTTCACATGACGTAAACATTTTTATGTCCAAAAAGCGGGATGACAAATTTGGTGCAGATCCTTTGCAATACATTGTTATATACACCATCTCCCAATACAATTCTTTTAATTTTGTTTTCGAAGGAAAACTAGTCACATCCTTGTTACCCCATAGGTGCTTCAATTTTAACTTTTCAAGTAGGCCCCGTAATTCTTTTAGCCATACAATACAATGGAAACGATCACACTTGACAGCATCTGACAAAGCTGTAGCATAGTGGCTTAACTCTGGGGTCACCATCAAACGTCTCCAATATAGAAGTGGCCGTAGGCTAGCTATGTCCTCAATATTTTTTCTGCCAAGATCCAGTTTTAGTGGGATTATGGGTGTGCTTTGAGGGGCCATTACAAGCCCTCGCAAGAATCTATTTTCTGCCCGCCCCAACTCTCCTAGATTTGAAAACCCCCAAAGTTCAGAACCATATAAAGAGGCGCTCAATACTTTCATATTATAAATTTCAAGGGCACAATTTATTGGTTTTGTCAGCGAGGCTCTATGTCTTAGGGCAACTACGCCTGCAAGCTGGCTAAACTTCAATGCTGCCGTTTTAATGTGCGATTTCCATTTCATGTTCCTCTGCAAAATAATGCCTAGATAGGAAAAAGCATCTACTTTCTTTAGCGGAGTGCCTTTGTATTTTATTACACCTTTGAAAGTGGACTGATGATTTAGGCACATGAATTTAGTTTTGGTCGTAGTTTTCACATATATGTAAATATATATTGTTTCCGGGGTCCCCATGCATGGGTGGGAATATTCATGTGCTTATGACTTTGATGAGGATGCCCTGGAAGAGAACGCTGATTACACGGTGGAGCTTGAGAGTTCTTGGATTAATTTCCAAACTGTCTTGGCTGGAAATGGGACTTATTCAATGGGGATTCATATCTTTTAGAGGTTCAGCGATCATTTAGGGGGTCATTAGGATGGCCATCCGTGTGTAAACTGGGACCATCTGCCATGCATGTGGCAGTCCCGCACACCTGATCACGATGCGACTGCCACCATGGCGGTCGGATCTTGATTATTAACATTGTGGCAGGTGCTGCGGAGAGCAGCACTCGCCGCGATGTCAATATGCCATATTGTGCATTTAACAGCACTATGTGGCAGGCACCACACGGTGCCTGCCACGTAATGCTTTGAAATGGTACCATAGGTACCCCCCAAGTGCACCCTCACCTCCCACCAACACAAGGGGGGCCGCAACAGGCCCATCACTAATCTCCACCAGCCATTCGATGGCGGCATCGCCGCCATAAAAATGCCGGCTATAGCTAGCATCATGATTTGTTGGACGGTGCCTGCTAGGCATTGCCACCATTTCTGGCTATGGCCATTTTTTGGGTTGTCGCATTTTGTTTGTCCATGAGGGGTTGATAATGAAAACATTTTTTATGCATTTTATTATTTTAGTTTTATGGTTTAAAATGTAGAATTTTTGGTTGGTTTAAGGTATATTTTAAATATTGTTATTTATTCATGTTTATTATATGACTTATATATTTAAAATATGTTCAGCAGTTGTAATTGGTGTTTTTAAAAATGTTTACAACAATTTAACATCTTTTTTTGGAAAAGTATTTCTATTGTGTACAGCCAACAACCAAGCATGCATGCAGTACAATATCTGATAAATAAACAGCATAAAAATGGCCCGATTGGTGGAATAAGCAGTAGTTGCATATCAGTAACAAAACATTAACAACAGAGGATCATAACAGAGTAATCATTCAGTAAAAAAATCACAGTACATGTATGATCAAGTAGCGTGTGAAGTGGCAGCAATAGGGCAATAAATGTTCATTGCATAGTGTACATCATCCGGGAACTATCTAATAATAGCATTTGTCCAAAACAGAAAGCACAGCGGGCAAGGTATCTCCATTAGTTTGCGTGCAGCTCACTCCGGCGTCTCAACAAATGGATGAAGCTGTAGGTATTCTTTAAGCAGCTGCCATATGTCCCGAAGTCTAGAGGTCAGAGGCAGCAGTGTGGCATAATCATCGCTCGTTGTGTTACAGTATACGAGGTTTCAGAGCCATGCCTTTATTGTCTAGGAGTGTTCTCTACCCCAGTGCAAGGAAACTTGACGCTTAGCTAAGAGCAGGGATATGGCGGTGAACCGTCTGAGGCAGATGTATGACGTTACGACGCATACTTTAACCTTTAACGACGCATACATTACAACGCAATTTTTACAACGCAGGATCCTTTACAACGAATGCCTTTACAACACATGACATTACATCCCAGATGCAATTACAACGCATGCCATTACAACGTAAGTATTGGTAAGTATATCATTTTAAATAAAAATGTAATTAATAAATATGTAATTAATTTTATTTATTAAATGAATTTTTTTTTAAATGTATTTGTAAATATATATATATATATATATATATATATATATATATATATATATATATATATATATATATATATATATATATATTTTTTTTTTTTAAATAGTGTAGGTGTTTAAAAATAATATTCTAACTCCAGGGGGGAGTAATAGTAGGGTAAGTGCTGGATAATGTAGGGGTAAAAATTACTGTTCTAACACCAGGGGGTTGTAATAGTAGGGTAAGTGCTGGATAGTGTAGGGGTAAAAATTACTATTCTAACTCCAGTGGGGTGTAATAGTAGGGTAAGTGCTGGATAGTGTAGGGGTAAAAATTACTATTCTAACTCCAGGGGGGTGTAATAGTAGGGTAAGTGTTGGATAGTGTAGGGGTAAACATTACTATTCTAACTCCAGGGGTGTGTAATAGTAGGGTAAGTGCTGGATAGTGTATGGGTAAAAATTACTTATATTTTTTTATTTTAAGAACTTTTTTTAATAAATATTAAAATTACTTAAATTAATTTATTTAATTTATTTAAAGTACTTTTTTAATAATATTTTTTTTATTTTTAATATTTATGAAATTATTAATATTTAATTAATTAAATATTTTTAAAAAAATAAATAAATGTTTTCATAAAATGATATACTTACCTATACTTACGTTGTAATGGCATGCATTGTAATAGCATCTGCAATGTAATATCATGCGTTGTAAAGGCATTCGTTGTAAAGGATCCTGCGTTGTAGTGGTTGCGTTGTAAAAGTAGGCCGTTGTAATAGTTGCATTGTAATGGTTGTTTCCCGTCTGAGGCACCTTTTAATAGGTTTAACATACTCCAACAATCCCAGAAGCGGTGAGGGGGACAGTGCTTGCTAGACCATGAGTGACCAGTGTTGAAATACCTCTCCCTAATATTCCTGAACGTTTATACAATTCCATGCTAGATGTCCAAAATCAGCATTCAGCATCGCGCATCCGGCACATGCACTAGAAGTATTGGTGCATCCTGGATTTTAATTTTGGGGTGATGTATATTCTATGGAGGTATTTATAATGTAGTAGTTTGTGTCTATAGTTGGGCGATATATATCGCGTCTGTGAGCAGCAATATGTCCGAACTATATCCGTAAGCAGAACCCCCAGATCCTGTCCTCAATGTCCGCGATAAGTGTTATAGTCGTGAAACCAGGTGAGTGCAGTCAGGGTAATTAATGACCAAACTGAGAGGAGAACATTCCTCCGATTCAGTAGCCGCTTCTGGCAAGGTGCTCAATAGGGCACCTCGTACTCTATGGAGGAGGAAACTATCCATATATGTCATGCCCACCCCCGATGTCAATTCAGCAATCGTGCGCGGGCGAGAGCCACAATAGTGCACAGTTTTTGGTGAGTGCCTTAGTGGTGGGAGGTAGCCATAGCTTGTCAACTAATGGTATGTGGGCGGAGTATAGGACGTCATGGCGCAAGCAACATTGCAATTTAGTCCATGCCCAGGGGGTCGTTGCCAGGGGGTCTGCATAGAGGTTGGTGAATGCAGCAGATGTGGTGGGGGGTCAATGAGGTCCTGGGACCTGTTGAACACTGGTATACCAGATGGGCCGGCTTCAAGCTCCTCGTTCCTCTGAATCACGGGAGTCAACATCAGAGAGTCAATTTTCCGGGGGTGGGGGAGAGTGGGTGTGCAGGTTGCTGGTGTTGTCATATGCAGTCAGTTCTTGGTCACCTGTGGGTCAGATGGGAAATAGTCATTGTAGTGCACCACGCAAGCTTTGTGTTATGTGTGTCTTATTCACTGATGGTACACCACACAGTTCACTGATCATCACATTGTTTGTATGTGCATTACTGTACCTTCTGACATGATGTTGAGGTACATGCATTACTTGTCCATGGTGTGAGGTGTCAAAACATGTCATGTGCCGCATGCATATTTTGTGATTACAGGGACATGTTGCCATCTAGGGAGTAGCGCAACAAATAATTTCTGTGAAGCATCTTTGTTGATTACTCTGCCCTGGCAGATGTTACATCTGAGAATGAACTGGCCATTGTCATCTCATGTATGCCTTTGTCATGTCATGTGCATATCTGAATTTGTAACACCAAACATGCTTTCTTTGTTTTCATATGGTCCTTGCTCCTCTGGCCCCATTGCACATACACATGGCTGTCAGTGCTGTGCATGATTGTGCACAGACTTTCTTCTACATGTGAATTGGTGTGTCACACTTTGGTTGCTGTGACAGTTTCATTTGCTTAGCTGTCTGCGCACTGTGAGTGGTATCGGTGTGTATATTTGTACAATGGGACAGCTGGTGTTGTCATATGGCACCATTCTTTTTGAGAGGAATGGCTGGGTTCATGTACTGGCAACTTATCTTTTATGTTTTCACATTTGGCTTGGATTTGTGACACATCTGTGTGTGTGTGCGTGTGGTGGAGACTTCCATCGTTCTCAGGGGTGTGACAGCAAAGCATAATATGTCTACCAGCCTGTTATTTGTAAGTGTACAATGCACTGGCTGCCACATGCATCTAGGTGGGGGGGGGGTTCTCCATCTTGATGAGCTGGGAACCAAGGGGTATGGTGGGAATAGTAGTACAGGCCTCCCACCCCCACCCCTACTGGGTGGGTGTGGAGTGCTCCATCCTGCTCAGATATGGGACAGGTGGCATGGTGGGAGTAGGGGTGCAGCCTCCCACCCTCAAAGCCCACTCCCTGTGAATATGGCTACCTACCTGTTATTTGAAAGTTTACAATGCAATGGCTGCCACATGCATCTGGGTAGGAGGGAGTGCTCCATCTTGATGACCTGGGGAATAAGGGGACATGGTGGGAGTAGTAGTGCAGGCCTCCCACCCCCAGACAGCCATCCCAGGGAAGTTTGTTTGTAGTGATACAATGACTTCCAACAGCTTCTGGGTGGGTGTGGAGTGCTCCAACCTGCTCAGGTGTGGGACAGTAGGGTATGGTGGTAGTTTTAGTGTTGTTTGCCTGGACATAAACAGCCCTCTAAATGTTGGCTACCTTTGGGGTGATTCAGATGGAGTGAATGTTTCATCTGTGGGACATGTGGTGGATATTGTGGTGCATATGGATATACTTGTGCCTCTGAGATGTAGGTTTGTAGTTGTGCTGGACAGTATATAGCTGTGTAATAGTCTACATTTGTTTGTACTTACAAGCCTGCACTCTCCCAGCTATTCCTGTAAGACTCTCTGGATGCAGTATGGCACACACCTTCTCCTCCCATGCAGTGAATATTCTTGGTGGAATGGGAGGGCCACCGCCAGTCCTTTGAGCTAGCCCATGGTTCTTGCTCCTCTTCTTTTTGACAACACTCTTCAGGTCATGCCACTGTTTCTTGATTTCCTGTCTGTTGCGCGGGGTGGTCCCTACTGCATTTACCTTGTCAACTATCATTACCCATATTTGATTTCTTGTGACTAATGGTGTCTGTTGGACCAGGTTACCAAACAGTTGTGGTTCTACTCTGATTATCTCATCTACCATGACTGCCAATTCACTCACTGTGAATTTGGGCATTTTCTGTGGTGCCATGGTGTGTGATGTGCAAAGGGATTAGAGGTGCACGTGTGTAAGTGGGGGGAGGGTGATGTTTATGGTGTGTGAGGTGCAGAGGGGTTAGAGGTGCAGGTGTGGAAGCAGTAGTGGGGCTGTGTGTAGTGTGAGTAGTGATGGTGTGTTGATTTGCCTCTCCTTTGTGCTCTGGTGTTGGGCCCTTCAGTTGTGGAGTATTGCAAAGGATTCTGGTCAGGGAAGGGGTTGGTTTTATACTGAGCTCTGTGGGTGTGTCCAAATGGGGTATTGCTGTCAGGTGTGTTGTCCTGGGATTTGTATTTTTGTAGTTGCCATTTGGTTGTGTTATTGGGGTGTGTTCTGTGTTTTTGGGGGCATGGCTAGTTTGCTGTGTGCACTTTGTGGCCTTGTTGTGAGTTTTTTCTGTCGACCACCATATTGGTCCGAATCGGTGGCTATGCTACAGCTCTTCCACGGCTCTCCCATTCATCACTGTTTGCGACTGCGGCGGTTGGCAACAGCACAACATACCATGGTTACATCGGGGATATCCTAATATTCTGTGTATTGTCTCTGCTGTTATGGCGGAGGTTTGATGATTTTCCGCTGCGAATACGACCACCGCAGATGGATTTTAGCCTTCTCTGCCCACTGCGGGCGTTTTTTCGTTGCCTCGATCCGCCGCGGTCTGATTTTTTGGGCGATTGATCCTAATTGTACTGCCGGTTTTTCCGTGGTACGGGTGGGAGGTTGATTTCCGTTACCATGGCGGTCGGAGTGGTTTTCCGACCGCCATGCTAATGGGCCCCTTAGACTTTTAAAAACCTTGCTAAAAACAGTTTTTATTGTGTTTTACTCTTTTAGAACTGACAAGTTTGAACTTAGAGGAACCAGGAACTAAAAAAAACGCACTTTACTCACTAGAATCGCCAGGTGAGGTTGGTGCTCTCGTCTTTTTAGCTTTTCTTGCCAGTATAAGTGACAGCTGGAGCACAGGCTCACAGCAGGCGTGCCTCTGGCACACCAAAGTGAAGCCAATCTGAGCACTTTAGTGTCCCGAGACCAGGGGCCACAAATTCTGCCAGTTTCTTTACAAGTATGGTATGTTATTCTTCCCACCAACTATCCCCCAGATGCATCAAGCATCCATTTTGCGATTCCTTATTAGCGAAAAATAACGATTCGCTAATAAGGAATAGCAAAATGCGATGCAAGAAGAACTCGCTTAAAAAATAGCGATTTCTTAAAATTCCTTAATTGCGACTCGCAAATTGCGACTCGCAATTAAGGAATACCTTCCCATTCATTCCTATGGGCCTAGAGGGCCATAGGAATGAATGGGAAGACAATCTCAATTTGCGATTCTCAATTAGAGAATCGCAAATTGAGATTGCAATTTCAAGGGGGCTTTTGCACCCCTGAATCCTGCATATGGCTACATCTTGCACACACACATGCCCTAAGGGCATGTTTGTGTGTAAAATGGAACTTTGAAAAATGCACTTTAGCGCATTTTTTAAAGTTTTTGTAAATTACCATGAAGTTCAACTTCATAGTAATTTGCGACCCCCATAGCGAAATCACTATTTTTTTTAACTTTAATGCATTGCATTTAAGGAATCTCAATTTTAGATTCCTTAAATGCAAGTAATCGCAATTTTGCGATTTCTTAAATTGCGATTTATGCTTTGGGATGATGCAGCCCAAATGCAAAAATACCGGTCGCAAAGGGGCAGATTCTGAGAATCTGCCCCTTTGCGAGCGGATTTTAGCTTGATGCATCTATGCCCATATGCCTTAAGGAATGCGACTCTAAGTGCTTATGACTGTCACCCATGAACCTAGAGAGTGCAGAGCAGCAATGCACAAACTGCTTGTTCACGTTATATGCACATAAAAAGGACAGAGTGGATCAGATTTCTGCAAAGAGCTGGCATGGTGTTTTTCATGAACTGCATATCTCCCGCTTGCTGCAAACTTGAGCTTTTCTCACTTATTGAAGATGAACGACCAGACACAGTCTTCCTTACAGAAACATAGCTACATGACAACTCCACACCTGATATAAACCAAGCATTACCTGTGAGACACCACATATGCAGGAGAGAATGTGTAAATAAAGCTGGTGGGGATAAAGAGACAGAATATTGAGGGGAAAAAACTCAAACTACATTAATATTGAGTTGAAAATATCATGAAGTGAAAATATCGAGTACAAGAATAACATTGTCAAGAGTATCGATTTGAAGGTAAGTAATATCGATGTAAAAAAAATAGAAGTCATTAATATCGTTTGCAAAGATATGGTTTAAAATATCAATTTTTAAATTAATTTAATGTTTTTTTGGTAACATTTTTAATGGATGTTATGTAATTTTTTGTACACGTATTGTTTATGTTTTTTAATAAATGTGCTTAATTTCTATTAGTTATTATATTCAGGGGCCGATTCTGATTCGGGAAAATCCCTTACAAATAGCCATACGGAGCATATTTCCCGTACGAATCGTACCCTGAAATGTCTCCGTACGTACAATGAACTACGATTTGGATCCAACGCAGATCTCCGTACGATTCGTATCAACAACCATACGACTGAAACATACGTACGATTTGTATCCGGAAGAGGCATTACGCGATGTCCGTACATAAAGAAGCAGCAGTTTCCGGCCCAGCAAGTACGATTTGTCTCTGCGACACTCCGTACGACCCTTTTCCTACAAGAGCTCAAAACGTCCATAAAAGCGGAGTCCAGCCCGAACCACATCCCTGGTCCGCGACATACACGCCAAGTGTGCCCTGTCATTTCCTTTCTTTCCTGTTAAGCACTCCTCCTTGCTAACTACTTGTCTATTGTGCTTGTCTTTAGTTCTACCCTCTTGCTGTTACTGCTATGCGTGTTCCTGTTTGATCTCCAGGATCCGTGGGCACAGCTGACTACCTAGGTGGTGTTTCTTGTTCCCTGTGAGTATTGTCTTTGAGTTAGATTTATAACATCACCATAGGTATAAACTCCACAGACCATGCCTTTGCATGCATATCCTACATGTGGGCATTTGCAGTCAGTATCTGTAAGAGCAATTGTGGGTGAGAAAGTTACTGAACTTCAGTTTACTGTGTTGAGCTCCTGAGTGCTTTACCCCACACTCCCCTTTATTGGAATGCTGTATTATATATATGTCTTCACGTCCGTCCTGGGTGTAGTTAGTCTGAATGCTAAATTGCCTTGTGAGTGCCCTTCCTTTCTTAGTCTTACCCATCTTGTTCACTTGTACAGGCTTCCCCTTTGGATCCCTTTTTCTCCTCTGACTCCCTGTATGATCCTGGGCAGTGCTGTACTCCTCTTTCTGTGTATGTTTTCCACCCAGTTCCCAGTCCTTGCCTTCAAGCACAATACACATTGAAAAGTCAGGAAACGATAATGCTCTATGCTCCGATGCATTCGCACCACCTTATAATGCTGCAGAAAATGAAAAGACCTCCCATGACCAAGTATTCTCTGGCCTATTTCCTCTGACTAAGAGTTGTGAGCTGCCAAATGGTAAAGGAAGTCTGGTCATCAGAGACTCTAAGAAAAGCACTATTCTGAGCCATCCCAAAGAAAGAACGCCAGTGTGTTTTAATGAGCCAAGGAACAGTGAAGATTTCACTATTGACAATAAGGATGTTTCATGGGCAATCCCCATTCCCAGAATTTAAAGACTGTCATCTTTGTGCCTCTCTGCCATCAGCTTGTCTGCTTTCAGAGTCTTCAGAGTCCTCAGCCGGCCAGCTCCCTCCTGAACTTCAACCTGCAGCCTTCCTGCCATCAGTACCGGGGCCTCCAGACCACCTTCCTTCAGAGCATAAGTCCTCAGCCGGTTTACCTACAGGACTTCAGCCTGCAGTCTGCCCTCCTACTTTGAGGGGCCATTACAAGCCCTCGCAAGAATCTATTTTCTGCCCGCCCCAACTCTCCTAGATTTGAAAACCCCCAAAGTTCAGAACCATATAAAGAGGCGCTCAATACTTTCATATTATAAATTTCAAGGGCACAATTTATTGGTTTTGTCAGCGAGGCTCTATGTCTTAGGGCAACTACGCCTGCAAGCTAGCTAAACTTCAATGCTGCCGTGTTAATGTGCGATTTCCATTTCATGTTCCCCTGCAAAATAATGCCTAGATAGGAAAAAGCATCTACTTTCTCTAGCGGAGTGCCTTTGTATTTTATTACACCTTTGAAAGTGGACTGATGATTTAGGCACATGAATTTAGTTTTGGTCGTAGTTTTCACATATATGTAAATATATATTGTTTCCGGGGTCCCCATGCATGGGTGGGAATATTCATGTGCTTATGACTTTGATGAGGATCCCCTGGAAGAGAACGCTGATTACACGGTGGAGCTTGAGAGTTCTTGGATTAATTTCCAAACTGTCTTGGCTGGAAATGGGACTTATTCAATGGGGATTCATATCTTTTAGAGGTTCAGCGATCATGTAGGGGGTCATTAGGATGGCCATCCGTGTGTAAACTGGGACCATCTGCCATGCATGCGGCAGTCCCGCACACCTGATCACGATGCGACTGCCACCATGGCGGTCGGATCTTGATTATTAACATTGCAGCAGGTGCTGCGGAGAGCAGCACTCGCTGCGATGTCAATATGCCATATTGTGCATTTAACAGCACTATGTGGCAGGCACCACACGGTGCCTGCCACGTAATGCTTTGAAATGGTACCATAGGTACCCCCCAAGTGCACCCTCACCTCCCACCAACACAAGGGGGGCCGCAACAGGCCCATCACTAATCTCCACCAGCCATTCGATGGCGGCATCGCCGCCATAAAAATGCCGGCTATAGCTAGCATCATGATTTGTTGGACGGTGCCTGCTAGGCATTGCCACCATTTCTGGCTATGGCCATTTTTTGGGTTGTCGCATTTTGTTTGTCCATGAGGGGTTGATAATGGAAACATTTTTTTATGCATTTTATTATTTTAGTTTTATGGTTTAAAATGTAGAATTTTTGGTTGGTTTAAGGTATATTTTAAATATTGTTATTTATTCATGTTTATTATATGACTTATATATTTAAAATATGTTCAGCAGTTGTAATTGGTGTTTTTAAAAATGTTTACAACAATTTAACATCTTTTTTTGGAAAAGTATTTCTATTGTGTATAGCCAACAACCAAGCATGCATGCAGTACAATATCTGATAAATAAACAGCAAAAAATGGCCCGATTGGTGGAATAAGCAGTAGTTGCATATCAGTAACAAAACATTAACAACAGAGGATCATAACAGAGTAATCATTCAGTAAAAAAATCACAGTACATGTATGATCAAGTAGCGTGTGAAGTGGCAGCAATAGGGCAATAAATGTTCATTGCATAGTGTACATCATCCGGGAACTATCTAATAATAGCATTTGTCCAAAACAGAAAGCCCAGCGGGCAAGGTATCTCCATTAGTTTGCGTGCAGCTCACTCCTGCGTCTCAACAAATGGATGAAGCTGTAGGTATTCTTTAAGGAGCTGCCATATGTCCCGAAGTCTAGAGGTCAGAGGCAGCAGTGTGGCATAATCATCGCTCGTTGTGTTACAGTATACAAGGTTTCAGAGCCATGCCTTTATTGTCTATGAGTGTTCTCTACCCCAGTGCAAGGAAACTTGACGCTTAGCTAAGAGCAGGGATATGGCGGTGAACCGTCTGAGGCAGATGTATGACGTTACGACGCATACTTTAACCTTTAACGACGCATACCATTACAACGCAATTTTTACAACGCAGGATCCTTTACAACGAATGCCTTTACAACACATGACATTACATCCCAGATGCTATTACAACACATGCCATTACAACGTAAGTATTGGTAAGTATATAATTTTAAATAAAAATGTAATTAAGAAATATGTAATTAATTTTATTTATTAAATGAATTTTTTTTTAAATGTATTTGTAAATATATATATATATATATATATATATATATATATATATATATATATATATATATATATATATATATATATATATATATATATATATATATCTCAACACAGAACTGCTCCTGCTGCAACGCGGTGACCCGTGGACAAGTGGCGTACACTCCGGCGAAGCAACCGGAAATAGATATCCATAAACGAAGATGCAGTAAAGTACGCTCTCAGGAATCAAAACTCAGTCCAGAAGTACAGTGAAACCTTGGTTTTAATCACACAACGCGTTTCGGCGACCTGCCTTGATCACGTGTGACCTTTTTTTTTTTTTTTTTTTTTTTTTAACAGTGAAACCTTGGTTTTAATCACACAACGCGTTTCGGCGACCTGCCTTGATCACGTGTGACATCACAGTGAAAAAAAGTGTGCTCTTTACAAACAATCTCACAGATATATGCTGGCACAAGCGAAATAATAATGTAAATGACAATGACATATTCTTGCCACTAGTCATGAAAGCATGGTTCGCACTGCCCAGAAAATCTTAAATGTCCACAATAATATCAGATATGCAAGTTGGCTATGAAAACGATAGACCACAGTATAATGATACGTTCTAGCCACTATACGCATGCGGCATAAATGACAGTGCCCAGGAAATAAATATCCACGCAATGTTATTTGTGAGTGTGCCACTAGACAAGTAGGTAAATGAGTTGGTAAAAGTAATAAACCCATCAGCTACCCAGAGCATTCTGATAGTGCAAAAAAAGTGCTTCAGTGCAACATGCAATAATGTCGAGACCGCCCAAAAGTTCATATGGGTCTCAGTCAAAAAACCTTTCACAGCATAGCAGAAAGGGGATATGAATGACAAGTGTCCGTTGGATAAAAAGTGCCAGTGTTGAAGCCAGTCGACAAATTGGGTGCTGGAATCACGTTAGCTAAGTCCTACAAACGACTGATAGGATGTGCAAAACAGGTGAGTGAACGATACCTGACCGTGAAAAGGTGTCTAAAAGAAGAAGTGCAAACTGGAAGTGTCATTGACAGTAGTGCCCAATTCTGGAATCCATTCATACCAGGAAACCCTGACTGTACACCTGTAAACAAATACACAAAAAATAAATTGTAATTAAATTAATGCATAGGAATAATGTTTCTAGCACACCTCAAGCATGTTGGCGAAAAACAAGCAGAATACAGTTCTCAAGCACATTCTCATATCTATTACCAACTGTTGTCCAGTACTGGACTATCAAACAGTCTAGGAGTCAACCCTGAGGTGTATTTCTAACTCCTCATCCCAGTTGAGCCCACCTGGGTATTTGCTTTGGAAGTTAATAATATGTTTTGACTCCTGTTGTCTCAGGGCTAACAATCTGTCTCCCCCTCTCGGTTTGGCTGAAACCTGTTCAATGAGCATGTAGTTCAGAAGGTTAGCATTAGAAAAGTGTTTTTCACTGAAATGTCGTGCCACCGGATATTTGGGGTCATGGTTGGTTATGGCCCTGCGATGTTCCAATATTCTCTTTTTAGCACAACATTTAGTGCTTCCTATATACCACAGGTGACACGGACATTCAATCACATATATTACATAGCATGTACTACAAGTCAGGAATTGGGTTATTTTTCTTGTTACACCATTGTAAGAAAGTTCATTTTTGTAGACACTGTTGCTACAGGCTTTACAGTGGCCGCAGGGGTAGAAACCCTGCAGACCATTGACTGTCACATCCCTGTAAGCTGTAACATCATTCCTTGAGACCAGATCCCTGATATTACGGTTCCTTTTGTAAGTTATACTGGGTCTTTCATTCACATTATTACCTATGGTGTTGTCCTGTCTCAAGATATTCCAATGTTTGGCAATAACTTTTTTGACAGAGGCCGACTGAGAATTGTAGGTCAGTATCAACCTCGTCGTTTCTTCAGACTCTTCACTCACTGAATCTGCCTCTTCTAAGGTTTCTCTTCTATCAACCTTGTCTACTCTTGTGATAGCTTGTTTAATAACCCAGTTGGGGTATCCTCTTTCCTTAAACCTTCCTGTTATGATGTCCCGTTCTCTCTGGAATGCTTCAACAGAATTACAATTTCTCTTGGCCCTCAGTAGTTCACCATAAGGTATGCTCCATTTGAGCACCTCAGGATGACTACTGAGGGCATGCAATATGCTGTTGCCTGCTGTGTCTTTACGGAACAGCGATGTGCAGATAGTATTGTCTTTAATCTCCAGTCTCACATCAAGGTATTCCACCATGGTATTATTGATGGTACCTGATAATTTGATGTGATATCTGTTGGCATTCAATTTGGTAAGAAAGGATTCAGCTTGTTCTTTATTCCCCTTGTAGACAATGAACAAGTCGTCAATATATCGTAGCCAAACTCTGACTCTGCCAAAGTCTTCCTTCAGGGTTGTACTGCCATGGATCTCCTGCTCCCAGTGTCCCATGAACAAATTAGCGAAACTGGGAGCAAAGCAAGAACCCATGGCAGTACCATTGGTCTGCCTGTAGAGGGCGCCATCAAATGAAAAAATATTATTTTTGAGACAAAAGTCAATCATCTTCATCACCATGACATTATGCTCAAAGAATTTGATGGATCTATTGCGTAGGTAGAATTCGCATGCCTCAAGACCTTGTTGGTGTTCAATTATGGTGTAGAGTGAGTGAACATCTAACACCATAAAGATCCAATCTTTTTCCCATCTCAGGGTGTCAATTTTACTCAGGAAATCCTTGGTGTCTCTCAGGTAGCTAGGTAGACTGACCACATAGTCTCTTAGGAAGTGATCCACGTACTTTGAAATGTGTTCGCAGATACTGCCAATGGAAGAGACTATGGGCCGGCCGGGAGGTTGGGTCTTATGCTTATGTAATTTAGGTAAAAGATACAAGATAGGAAGAATAGGATTATCCTTTTTGAGGTAACAATATTCTTCCCACAAAAGTAATCCCTGGTCCTTCCACATTGCAAGTTTGTCCCAAATTTCAGTAATGCTATTCCCATATTCAGATCTCGTAATCTGTACATAGAAATTGTCATCACTGAGTTGGCGCATAGCCTCAGCGATATAATCGCTTCTATTTAACACAACAATATTACCCCCCTTGTCAGCAGGGCGTATAACAATAGAGGAATCTTCTTGTAGTGTTTTCAGAGCCATGCGTTGTTTCAAGGTCAGATTATTGGGAAGTTTATGTTTATCTCTGTTGCCCACCCCCTGTTTAGATCTCAGTTTAACTAGATCTTTCACCACACAATCATGAAAGGTGTCAATGTTGTCATGGGGCATTGTGGGCATGAATGTGGAACGAGTTTTAAAGCTAGTAGCAGCTGCTGCTCCAACCTGAAAACCTGCCATACTGAGAATATCCACTGATGTGATGGAATCAGTCGTGGTATCCCCTGACACATCAAGTTGGGCTATGGCTACGAGGTTATCTACATCACCCACATTGAAATTGCACTGATTATCATTGGTTGGAATATCAGTGTTCGGACCATGTCCCAGTCTTTTAAGTTTGTACCACTTTTTCAATTTGATTTTCCTTACAAACTTAAAAACATCTATTCTAGTGTCAGTAAAATTAAAATATGCTGTCGGACAGAAGGACAGTCCCAAACATAAAGTGCGTTTTTCTAAGTCACTGAGAACTCTTTTAGATAAATTAACAACAGTTCGATTTACCATTTTTAGATCCATTATTTGTCCTTGTTGGAGCGGGTGATGCGTTTTCCCATGGCTCCCTTTCCCTTGTCTTGATTCCCAGCGTTGCTGTAATCTTTTTTTGCGATTTCTTCGTTTCTTCGTTCCTGTTGTTGGTGCGTTGCCTGGCCTCTGCCACGTCCTCGCCCCCTTCCCCTTCCTCTGGTCTTCTGGGGGGTGGCCTCCCTTGTTTTTTGTCTATCTTTTTGCATCACTCGCAATTCGTTTAAAAAATTCACTTGCTTGGGTAATTTATCACCTGCCGATGCTTGTTCCAAAGAGGCCTCTGAGTCTGTGTCGCTGATCACTGGAATGTCCATAGAGATATTACTTGCTGCTGCTCCAGTTTGTTCGTTCAGCTCTTCTCTATATAAATGATCATACTTTTTGCTAAAGGTCAAGATCCGCCCGCTCTCATAGTCAGCATAATCTCTGTTCATTTTATGTTGTTTTCTTAGTTTGATGTCTTCCTCATGTTTGGTGAGTCTGTCTTTCATTTGTTCCATAAGTTTTTTAATTGTGGACTCATCCGATGATGATGTTATTTCTTCTGTTAGGATTTTGATTTGTTTCAGAAGTTCTTCTCTGTCTTCCCAGGCATATTTTATCAGAATTTCCATCATTGTTTTGGAACTTTTTGCTGAGTTCTCCGACCAATCTTGTAACATCTTGGGATTAGGTGACTCATATGTTGGAGTTATAAAAATTCTCAAGCCTCTAGGTACCATAGATTGGTCTACATAATTCTGAAGAGATATCGCCTCCCACCATTTTGATATCTCAGTGCGGCGCAGTTTCTCCAGTTTTTTCATTTGCGCTTCCACGGTATTGCAACTAGCTGCTGCGCCCATATTTCTTTTATCCCCGGTTATTCCACCCGGTTTTCTGCTAAATAGGGCCTGTGCTGCTGCCCTTCTGCTTGTTTCGTCCTCCATGCTTCTAGTGCTACCAAGGTTTAAATTGATGCCTGGTCTGTGCTTGTCCCCCCCGGGGCAGATCCCGAGTTCTTGTTGCCGCTGGGTAACGCTGATGTTACGGTATTTAAAATTGTTGACAGAAAGTAAACACTGGCTGTTACGTGTGAGGCAACATGCTAAGTCTGTACTTAGACTCGTCGCCCCGGTTCTGTCTCCGAAAAATCCAAAGCGAAACCCTGTCCCGCGTCCCACACTAGCCGGCAGCTGTCACTCGCCCCCGCTGCCCCGCGTACAGACAAACCCAGTCCGGAGTCACCCGCACTGGATTCGCCGCCTCACTAGGGACGGAAAGCAAAGTGGGCTTACCTGGAAAGTGGACGCTTGAGGGAGTCGGGGTCTTGATTCTCCGCTCTCTCTTATCTCCAAAATGGACCGGCCGGTCAAAGTACGTTGCTCAATAAAACTCAACACAGAACTGCTCCTGCTGCAACGCGGTGACCCGTGGACAAGTGGCGTACACTCCGGCGAAGCAACCGGAAATAGATATCCATAAACGTGATCAAGGCAGGTCGCCGAAACGCGTTGTGTGATTAAAACCAAGGTTTCACTGTACTTCTGGACTGAGTTTTGATTCCTGAGAGCGTACTTTACTGCATCTTCGTTTATGGATATATATATATATATATATATATTTTTTTTTAAATAGTGTAGGTGTTCAAAAATAATATTCTAACTCCAGGGGGGAGTAATAGTAGGGTAAGTGCTGGATAATGTAGGGGTAAAAATTACTGTTCTAACACCAGGGGGTTGTAATAGTAGGGTAAGTGCTGGATAGTGTAGGGGTAAAAATTACTATTCTAACTCCAGGGGGGTGTAATAGTAGGGTAAGTGCTGGATAGTGTAGGGGTAAAAATTACTATTCTAACTCCAGGGGGGTGTAATAGTAGGGTAAGTGTTGGATAGTGTAGGGGTAAAAATTACTATTCTATCTCCAGGGGGGGTGTAATAGTAGGGTAAGTGCTGGATAGTGTAGGGGTAAAAATTACTATTCTAACTCCAGGGGGGTGTAATAGTAGGGTAAGTGTTGGATAGTGTAGGGGTAAACATTACTATTCTAACTCCAGGGGGGTGTAATAGTAGGGTAAGTGCTGGAGAGTGTATGGGTAAAAATTACTTATATTTTTTTATTTTAAGAACTTTTTTTAATAAATATTAAAATTACTTAAATTCATTTATTTAATTTATTTAAAGTACTTTTTTAAATAATATTTTTTTTATTTTTAATATTTATGAAATTATTAATGTTTAATTAATTAAATATTTTAAAATAAATAAATAAATGTTTTCATAAAATGATATACTTACCTATACTTACTTTGTAATGGCATGCGTTGTAATAGCATCTGCAATGTAATATCATGCCTTGTAAAGGCATTCGTTGTAAAGGATCCTGCGTTGTAGTGGTTGCGTTGTAAAAGTAGGCCGTTGTAATAGTTGCATTGTAATGGTTGTTTCCCGTCTGAGGCACCTTTTAATAGGTTTAACATACTCCAACAATCCCAGAAGCGGTGAGGGGGACAGTGCTTGCTAGACCATGAGTGACCAGTGTTGAAATACCTCTCCCCAATATTCCTGAACGTTTATACAATTCCATGCTAGATGTCCAAAGTCAGCATCCAGCATCGCGCATCCGGCACATGCACTAGAAGTATTGGTGCATCCTGGATTTTAATTTTGGGGTGATGTATATTCTATGGAGGTATTTATAATGTAGTAGTTTGTGTCTATAGTTGGGCGATATATATCGCGTCTGTGAGCAGCAATATGTCCGAACTACATCCGTCAGCAGAACCCCCAGATCCTGTCCTCAATGTCCGCGATAAGTGTTATAGTCGTGAAACCAGGTGAGTGCAGTCAGGGTAATTAATGACCAAACTGAGAGGAGAACATTCCTCCGATTCAGTAGCCGCTTCTGGCAAGGTGCTCAATAGGGCACCTCGTACTCTATGGAGGAGGAAACTATCCATATATGTCATGCCCACCCCCGATGTCAATTCAGCAATCGTGCGCGGGCGAGAGCCACAATAGTGCACAGTTTTTGGTGAGTGCCTTAGCGGTGGGAGGTAGCCATAGCTTGTCAACTAATGGTATGTGGGCGGAGTATAGGACGTCATGGCGCAAGCAACATTGCAATTTAGTCCATGCCCAGCATGTCGTTGCCAGGGGGTCTGCATTGAGGTTGGTGTTGCAGCAGATGTGGTGGGGGGTCAATGAGGTCCTAGGACCTGTTGAACCCTGGTACACCAGATGGGCTGGCTTCAAGCTCCTCGTCCTCTGAATCACGGGAGTCAACATCAGAGAGTCAATTTTCCGGGGGTGGGGGAGAGTGGGTGTGCAGGTTGCTGGTGTTGTCATCTGCAGTCAGTTCTTGGTCACCTGTGGGTCAGATGGGAAATAGTCATTGTAGTGCACCACGCAAGCTTTGTGTTAGGTGTGTCTTATTCACTGATGGTACACCACACAGTTCACTGATCATCACATTGTTTGTATGTGCATTACTGTACCTTCTGGCATGATGTTGAGGTACATGCATTACTTGTCCATGGTGTGAGGTGTCAAAACATGTCATGTGCCGCATGCATATTTTGTGATTACAGGGACATGTTGCCATCTAGGGAGTAGCGCAACAAATAATTTCTGTGAAGCATCTTTGTTGATTACTCTGCCCTGGCAGATGTTACGTCTGAGAATGAACTGGCCATTGTCATCTCATGTATGCCTTTGTCATGTCATGTGCATATCTGAATTTGTAACACCAAACATGCTTTCTTTGTTTTCATATGGTCCTTGCTCCTCTGGCCCCATTGCACTTACACATGGCTGTCAGTGCTGTGCATGATTGTGCACAGACTTTCTTCTACATGTGAATTAGTGTGTCACACTTTGGTTGCTGTGACAGTTTCATTTGCTTAGCTGTCTGCGCACTGTGAGTGGTATCGGTGTGTATATTTGTACAATGGGACAGCTGGTGTTGTCATATGGCACCATTCTTTTTGAGGGGAATGGCTGGGTTCATGTACTGGCAACTTATCTGTTATGTTTTCACATTTGGCTTGGATTTGTGACATATCTGTGTGTGTGTGTGTGTGTGTGTGTGTGTGCGTGTGGTGGAGACTTCCATCGTTCTCAGGGGTGTGACAGCAAAGCATAATATGTCTACCAGCCTGTTATTTGTAAGTGTACAATGCACTGGCTGCCACATGCATCTAGGTGGGGGGGAGGGGGGGATGCTCCATCTTGATGAGCTGGGAACCAAGGGGTATGGTGGGAATAGTAGTACAGGCCTCCCACCCCCAGCCCTCCTGGGTGGGTGTGGAGTGCTCCATCCTGCTCAGATATGTGACAGGTGGCATGGTGGGAGTAGGGGTGCAGCCTCCCACCCTCAAAGCCCACTCCCTGTGAAGATGGCTACCTACCTGTTATTTGTAAGTTTACAATGCACTGGCTGCCACATGCATCTAGGTGGGGGGGGGGGTTCTCCATCTTGATGAGCTGGGAACCAAGGGGTATGGTGGGAATAGTAGTACAGGCCTCCCACCCCCAGCCCTCCTGGGTGGGTGTGGAGTGCTCCATCCTGCTCAGATATGGGACAGGTGGCATGGTGGGAGTAGGGGTGCAGCCTCCCACCCTCAAAGCCCACTCCCTGTGAAGATGGCTACCTACCTGTTATTTGTAAGTTTACAATGCAATGGCTACCACATGCATCTGGGTAGGAGGGAGTGCTCCATCTTGATGACCTGGGGAATAAGGGGGCATGGTGGGAGTAGTAGTGCAGGCCTCCCACCCCCAGACAGCCATCCCAGGGAAGTTTGTTTGTAGTGATACAATGACTTCCAACAGCTTCTGGGTGGGTGTGGAGTGCTCCAACCTGCTCAGGTGTGGGACAGTAGGGTATGGTGGTAGTTTTAGTGTTGTTTGCCTGGACATAAACAGCCCTCTAAATGTTGGCTACCTTTGGGGTGATTCAGATGGAGTGAATGTTTCATCTGTGGGACATGTGGTGGATATTGTGGTGCATATGGATATACTTGTGCCTCTGAGATGTAGCTTTGTAGTTGTGCTGGACAGTATATAGCTGTGTAATAGTCTACATTTGTTTGTACTTACAAGCCTGCACTCTCCCAGCTATTCCTGTGAGACTCTCTGGATGCAGTATGGCACACACCTTCTCCTCCCATGCAGTGAATATTCTTGGTGGAATGGGAGGGCCACCGCCAGTCCTCTGAGCCAGCCCATGGTTCTTGCTCCTCTTCTTTTTGACAACACTCTTCAGGTCATGCCACTGTTTCATGATTTCCTGTCTGTTGCGCGGGGTGGTCCCTACTGCATTTACCTTGTCAACTATCATTACCCATATTTGATTTCTTGTGGCTAATGGTGTCTGTTGGACCAGGTTACCAAACAGTTGTGGTTCTACTCTGATTATCTCATCTACCATGACTGCCAACTCACTCACTGGGAATTTGGGCGTTTTCTGTGGTGCCATGGTGTGTGATGTGCAAAGGGATTAGAGGTGCACGTGTGTAAGTGGGGGGAGGGTGATGTTTATGGTGTGTGAGGTGCAGAGGGGTTAGAGGTGCAGGTGTGGAAGCAGTGGTGGGGCTGTGTGTAGTGTGAGTAGTGATGGTGTGTTGATTTGCCTCTCCTTTGTGCTCTGGTGTTGGGCCCTTCAGTTGTGGAGTATTGCAAAGGATTCTGGTCAGGGAAGGGGTTGGTTTTATACTGAGCTCTGTGGGTGTGTCCAAATGGGGTATTGCTGTCAGGTGTGTTGTCCTGGGATTTGTATTTTTGTAGTTGCCATTTGGTTGTGTCATTGGGGTGTGTTCTGTGTTTTTGGGGGCATGGCTAGTTTGCTGTGTGCACTTTGTGGCCTTGTTGTGAGTTTTTTTCTGTCGACCACCATATTGGTCCGAATCGGTGGCTATGCTACAGCTCTTCCACGGCTCTCCCATTCATCACTGTTTGCGACTGCGGCGGTTGGCAACAGCACAACATACCATGGTTACATCGGGGATATCCTAATATTCTGTGTAGTGTCTCTGCTGTTATGGCGGAGGTTTGATGATTTTCCGCTGCGAATACGACCACCGCAGATGGATTTTAGCCTTCTCTGCCCACTACGGGCGTTTTTTCGTTGCCTCGATCCGCCGCGGTCTGATTTTTTGGGCGATTGATCCTAATTGTACTGCCGTTTTTTCCGTGGTACGGGTGGGAGGTTGATTTCCGCTACCATGGCGGTCGGAGTGGTTTTCTGACCGCCATGCTAATGGGCCCCTTAGACTTTTAAAAACCTTGCTAAAAACAGTTTTTATTGTGTTTTACTCTTTTAGAACTGACAAGTTTGAACTTAGAGGAACCAGGAACTAAAAAAAACGCACTTTACTCACTAGAATCGCCAGGTGAGGTTGGTGATCTCGTCTTTTTAGCTTTTCTTGCCAGTATAAGTGACAGCTGGAGCACAGGCTCACAGCAGGCGTGCCTCTGGCACACCAAAGTGAAGCCAATCCGAGCACTTTAGTGTCCCGAGACCAGGGGCCACAAATTCTGCCAGTTTCTTTACAAGTATGGTATGTTATTCTTCCCACCAACTATCCCCCAGATGCATCAAGCATCCATTTTGCGATTCCTTATTAGCGAAAAATAACGATTCGCTAATAAGGAATAGCAAAATGCGATGCAAGAAGAACTCGCTTAAAAAATAGCGATTTCTTAAAATTCCTTAATTGCGACTCGCAAATTGCGACTCGCAATTAAGGAATACCTTCCCATTCATTCCTATGGGCCTAGAGGGCCATAGGAATGAATGGGAAGACAATCTCAATTTGCGATTCTCAATTAGAGAATCTCAAATTGAGATTGCAATTTCAAGGGGGCTTTTGCACCCCTGAATCCTGCATATGGCTACATCTTGCACACACACATGCCCTAAGGGCATGTTTGTGTGTAAAATGGAACTTTGAAAAATGCACTTTAGCGCATTTTTCAAAGTTTTTGCAAATTACCCTGAAGTTCAACTTCATGGTAATTTGTGACCCCTATTAGCGAAATAACTATTTTTTTAAACTTTAATGCATTGAATTTAAGGAATCTCAATTTTAGATTCCTTAAATGCAAGTAATCGCAATTTTGCGATTTCTTAAATTGCGATTTTTGCTTTGGGATGATGCATCCCAAATGCAAAAATACCGGTCGCAAAGGGGCAAATTCTGAGAATCTGCCCCTTTGCGAGCGGATTTTAGCTTGATGCATCTATGCCCATATGCCTTAAGGAATGCAACTCTAGGTGCTTATGACTGTCACCCATGAACCTAGAGAGTGCAGAGCAGCAATGCACAAACTGCTTGTTCACGTTATATGCACATAAAAAGGACAGAGTGGATCAGATTTCTGCAAAGAGCTGGCGTGGTGTTTTTCATGAACTGCATATCTCCCGCTTGCTGCAAACTTGAGCTTTTCTCACTTATTGAAGATGAACGACCAGACACAGTCTTCCTTACAGAAACGTAGCTACATGACAACTCCACACCTGATATAAACCAAGCATTACCTGTGAGACACCACATATGCAGGAGAGAATGTGTAAATAAAGCTGGTGGGGATAAAGAGACAGAATATTGAGGGGAAAAAACTCAAAGTACATTAATATTGAGTTGGAAATATCATGAAGTGAAAATATCGAGTACAAGAATAACATTGTCAAGAGTATTGATTTGAAGGTAAGTAATATCGATGTAAAAAAAATAGAAGTAATTAATATCGTTTGCAAAGATATGGTTTAAAATATCAATTTTTAAATTAATTTAATGTTTTTTTGGTAACATTTTTAATGGATGTTATGTAATTTTTTGTATACGTATTGTTTATGTTTTTTAATAAATGTGCTTAATTTCTATTAGTTATTATATTTAGGGGCCGATTCTGATTCGGGAAAATCCCTTACAAATAGCCATACGGAGCATATTTCCCGTACGAATCGTACCCTGAAATGTCTCCGTACGTACAATGAACTACGATTTGGATCCAACGCAGATCTCCGTACGATTCGTATCAACAACCATACGACTGAAATATACGTACAATTTGTATCCGGAAGAGGCATTACGCGATGCCGGTACATAAAGAAGCAGCAGTTTCCGGCCCAGCAAGTACGATTTATCTCTGCGACACTCCGTACGACCCTTTTCCTACAAGAGCTCAAAACGTCCGTAAAAGCGGAGTCCAGCCCGAACCACATCCCTGGTCCGCGACATACACGCCAAGTGTGCCCTGTCATTTCCTTCCTTTCCTGTTAAGCACTCCTCCTTGCTAGCTACTTGTCTATTGTGCTTGTGTTTAGTTCTACCCTCTTGCTGTTACTGCTATGCGTGTTCCTGTTTGATCTCCAGGATCCGTGGGCACAGCTGACTACCTAGGTGGTGTTTCTTGTTCCCTGTGAGTATTGTCTTTGAGTTAGATTTATAACATCACCATAGGTATAAACTCCACAGACCATGCCTTTGCATGCATATCCTACATGTGGGTATTTGCAGTCAGTATCTGTAAGAGCAATTGTGGGTGAGAAAGTTACTGAGCTTCAGTTTACTGTGTTGAGCTCCTGAGTGCTTTACCCCACACTCCCCTTTATTGGTATGCTGTATTATATATATGTCTTCACGTCCGTCCTGGGTGTAGTTAGTCTGAATGCTAAATTGCCTTGTGAGTGCCCTTCCTTTCTTAGTCTTACCCATCTTGTTCACTTGTACAGGCTTCCCCTTTGGATCCCTTTTTCTCCTCTGACTCCCTGTATGATCCTGGGCAGCGCTGTACTCCTCTTTCTGTGTATGTTTTCCACCCAGTTCCCAGTCCTTGCATTCAAGCACAATACACATTGAAAAGTCAGGAAACGATAATGCTCTTTGCTCCGATGCATTTGCACCACCTTATAATGCTGCAGAAAATGAAAAGACCTCCCATGACCAAGTATTCTCTGGCCTATTTCCTCTGACTAAGAGTTGGGAACTGCCAAATGGTAAAGGAAGTCTGGTCATCAGAGACTCTAAGAAAAGCACTATTCTGAGCCATCCCAAAGAAAGAACGCCAGTGTGTTTTAATGAGCCAAGGAACAGTGAAGATTTCACTATTGACAATAAGGATGTTTCATGGGCAATCCCCATTCCCAGAATTTAAAGACTGTCATCTTTGTGCCTCTCTGCCATCAGCTTGTCTGCTTTCAGAGTCTTCAGAGTCCTCAGCCGGCCAGCTGCCTCCTGAACTTCAACCTGCAGCCTTCCTGCCATCAGTACCGGGGCCTCCAGACTACCTTCCTTCAGAGCATAAGTCCTCAGCCGGTTTACCTACAGGACTTCCGCCTGCAGTCTGCCCTCCTACTTTGAGGGGCCATTACAAGCCCTCGCAAGAATCTATTTTCTGCCCGCCCCAACTCTCCTAGATTTGAAAACCCCCAAAGTTCAGAACCATATAAAGAGGCGCTCAATACTTTCATATTATAAATTCCAAGGGCACAATTTATTGGTTTTGTCAGCGAGGCTCTATGTCTTAGGGCAACTACGCCTGCAAGCTGGCTAAACTTCAATGCTGCCGTGTTAATGTGCGATTTCCATTTCATGTTCCCCTGCAAAATAATGCCTAGATAGGAAAAAGCATCTACTTTCTCTAGCGGAGTGCCTTTGTATTTTATTACACCTTTGAAAGTGGACTGATGATTTAGGCACATGAATTTAGTTTTGGTCGTAGTTTTCACATATATGTAAATATATATTGTTTCCGGGGTCCCCATGCATGGGTGGGAATATTCATGTGCTTATGACTTTGATGAGGATCCCCTGGAAGAGAACGCTGATTACACTGTGGAGCTTGAGAGTTCTTGGATTAATTTCCAAACTGTCTTGGCTGGAAATGGGACTTATTCAATGGGGATTCATATCTTTTAGAGGTTCAGCGATCATGTAGGGGGTCATTAGGATGGCCATCCGTGTGTAAACTGGGACCATCTGCCATGCATGCGGCAGTCCCGCACACCTGATCACGATGCGACTGCCACCATGGCGGTCGGATCTTGATTATTAACATTGCGGCAGGTGCTGCGGAGAGCAGCACTCGCCGCGATGTCAATATGCCATATTGTGCATTTAACAGCACTATGTGGCAGGCACCACACGGTGCCTGCCACGTAATGCTTTGAAATGGTACCATAGGTACCCCCCAAGTGCACCCTCACCTCCCACCAACACAAGGGGGGCCGCAACAGGCCCATCACTAATCTCCACCAGCCATTCGATGGCGGCATCGCCGCCATAAAAATGCCGGCTATAGCTAGCATCATGATTTGTTGGACGGTGCCTGCTAGGCATTGCCACCATTTCTGGCTATGGCCATTTTTTGGGTTGTTGCATTTTGTTTGTCCATGAGGGGTTGATAATGAAAACATTTTTTATGCATTTTATTATTTTAGTTTTATGGTTTAAAATGTAGAATTTTTGGTTGGTTTAAGGTATATTTTAAATATTGTTATTTATTCATGTTTATTATATGACTTATATATTTAAAATATGTTCAGCAGTTGTAATTGGTGTTTTTAAAAATGTTTACAACAATTTAACATCTTTTTTTGGAAAAGTATTTCTATTGTGTACAGCCAACAACCAAGCATGCATGCAGTACAATATCTGATAAATAAACAGCATAAAAATGGCCCGATTGGTGGAATAAGCAGTAGTTGCATATCAGTAACAAAACATTAACAACAGAGGATCATAACAGAGTAATCATTCAGTAAAAAAATCACAGTACATGTATGATCAAGTAGCGTGTGAAGTGGCAGCAATAGGGCAATAAATGTTCATTGCATAGTGTACATCATCCGGGAACTATCTAATAATAGCATTTGTCCAAAACAGAAAGCACAGCGGGCAAGGTATCTCCATTAGTTTGCGTGCAGCTCACTCCGGCGTCTCAACAAATGGATGAAGCTGTAGGTATTCTTTAAGCAGCTGCCATATGCCCCGAAGTCTAGAGGTCAGAGGCAGCAGTGTGGCATAATCATCGCTCGTTGTGTTACAGTATACGAGGTTTCAGAGCCATGCCTTTATTGTCTAGGAGTGTTCTCTACCCCAGTGCAAGGAAACTTGACGCTTAGCTAAGAGCAGGGATATGGCGGTGAACCGTCTGAGGCAGATGTATGACGTTACGATGCATACTTTAACCTTTAACGACGCATACATTACAACGCAATTTTTACAACGCAGGATCCTTTACAACGAATGCCTTTACAACACATGACATTACATCCCAGATGCAATTACAACGCATGCCATTACAACGTAAGTATTGGTAAGTATATAATTTTAAATAAAAATGTAATTAATAAATATGTAATTAATTTTATTTATTAAATGTATTTGTAATATATATATATATATATATATATATATATATATATATATATATATATATATATATATATATATATATATATATATATATATTACCTACTGGCGGTCGCCAGTAGGTAGTTATAGTTAGGATTTTTTTCAATGTTAAATCTCAAAATTCTATTTGGAATAACTTTGGCACCGGTTGACGAATCTGCCTGAAAATTTCCTGAAAATGGCCTCGTCGAGCTCCGGTCCTTCCTTGAAAGTTTGGGGGGGATACGTCAAGCGGGGGCCGAGATAAAAGGGGGGTCCCAAAACGCGTTTTCCAAATGTTAATTTCCATAGGGCGGTCGATTTCACTTTTAACCCCAACGGCTGAATGGATTTCCACCAAATTTGGCAAAATTGTAGGGATTGGTAGCCTGATGTGCCTTTGCTATGTCTCAAGATATGTGCTGCAGTGGATTTTGAGTAATTTAGGTTACAAAAAATATATATATCTGTAGCAGCGCACCGGTGCGCGCACCAGGGAGCGCTCCGGGCGCGTGACGCGAGGTGCGCATGGAAAGCTGATTGGCTCTCGGGTGTCTGTAAACATTCGAAACAGTCCAGAGCGGCCGCCATCTTGTGTCTCGGTAAAATCGAGACATAAGAGGTGGCTAAAACAAAGGGGGAACTGACCATAAGGCGTCAGGGATAGACCCCTTTGACCCCCTAGGTTTGATTTGGGGGCTTTAAAAGGGCCCCGCGGGGCATTTAAAATATTTTTTTTTTTTTCGTTTTGCGCGGGGGAAGCGCCCGGTACGCGCACCAGGTAGCGCACCGGGGAGCGTAAAATGAGGGAAAAAGATGACAGAGTTTTTAAAAAATGAAGTTTTGATTTAGAAATTGGAGGTAGTTCTAAAAATAACTTTTTTTTTTCTTCTTTTTGTTGTTTTATATTTTTTTTGTGTTTTTTGAACTTTTTGAACTTTTTTTGGCTTTTCAAAACAGTTTTATATTTTTTTTGTATTTTTTTAGGGGGAGAAACAAAAAAAGGGAATTGAAACTGGCTCAACTGGAGCAAAAAAACAAAAAACCCCAAAAATTACTTCTTTTTGGGGCATTATCACCTGCAAGGACGATGAGCTTAACGCTTTTTTCGCCATAGGCGATAAGCTTGCCACATGCAGAACAAGTGATTTTAAAATCAGCAAATCTCGGCTGAATGCAAGGCATCACCTCGGATGTTTCTGGTTCTGATGAGGTGGGTTGGTTTCTTTGGGAGGGGGTCCTTGATGACTGGGGGAGGTTACTGGCCAGTTCCCTGAACTCTGCACGAGAGTAGTTGTTTGGGTGCTTTCTGGTCATGTGCCGAATCATGGTATAGTTACCAAAAGAATATTTTTTGTTTGGGTTGCCCCGTGAAAGTTCATCATTGCAGATGAGGCAAGTCACCTTGGGCGCATTCACCTTTTTTTTCCCCTCTGGGATTGAAAAAAACTGCCATACAATGTGTGGTTTGGGTTTGTAAGGTGTATTTTCTTCTGGCAGCCATCTTCTTCTCCCCTCCTCCTCTTCCTCTTCCTCCTCCTCCTGTTCTTGACCACCAATATAATTTGGAGCTGGTCCTCTTGGTGGTTGTGGTGGTGGTGGTGGGGCAGATGCACCAGCTGATGCTACTACTGAAGCCATTATTTGGAGCAAAAAAGTAGAGAGAGCAACAAACAGGTCTTCCTCAGTCAAAGGACAAAGTCAGAATAAGGAAAAAAGGTGGGGTCTTTCATCATTTAGAAAAAAAAACTGTCCTGAACCAATGAGAAGTGTTATTTTCAGGTCACAAGACCAGGGGCTTCATCATTATGAAACTAAAACTGTTATGAACCAATGAAAAGTGTTATTTTCTGCTCACATGACCCGACGCACTTACGCTACGCGCCCGGGGCGCGCCCGGGGGCGCGCAGCGTAAGCGCATCGGAAGTTTACGTTGTGCGATCGTATTCGCTCGAGTACTTCCGGGTGCGCTTACGCCGTGCGTATCACGCGGTCGCGGCTACGCGATACGTCACGATCATGTTTTCGTTTGCGATATTGGCGCTCACGGGACGCTCCCCGGAGCGCGCAAGGGGGCGCTTTTCAGAAATACGCTTTTCGGGGCGCACTCCGGGGCGCGCTCCGGGAGCGCTCCCCCCAAAAATTAAAAAAAAAAAAATGGGATAATTGTAGGGACAGGTAGCCCTATTCTGAAGTGGTTTGTAAAAAAATTAACTTTATAAAAATATGTATTGTGCTACATTGGGCTTAATATATGTTAGAGCCAAAATGTAGCCCAAATGTAGCCCAAAGTAGCCCAATGTAGCCCAAAGATGGCCACCAGAGACCAAAAATTGTAAATGTAGCCCAAATTTCAACTAGATGTAGCCCAACTGTAGCCCAATGACAGAATGTACCAGAGTGTTAAAAAGAACAACTAGAGTGCTAACAGTCTTATTTATAAAGTGAAACTTATAGTTAGGAATTAGCATTAACAAAACCTATGAAATTCACTGAAAAAACCATAGGTTTCACACCAGTTATAGTTAGGAATTAGCATTTAAAAAACCTATGAAATTCACTGAAAAAACCATAGGTTTCACACCGGTTATAGTTAGGAATTAGCATTTAAAAAACCTATTAAATTCACTGAAAAAACCATAGGTTTCACACCAGTTATAGTTAGCTGGAAATTTTACTGATATAAAACCATTGAAATTCCCACGTTATAGTTAGTCGGACTCACTATAACTTGCGCGTGCAATGCACTGCTGATGACATCACATATTACATCACTCATGACATGGTGAGTGACATCACTCATGACATCACTGATGACACCATCCTTGTGACACAGTGACAGACCTCCTCTCAGTGTAAAGTAACCCTTGAGACACATATTCAAAAATAGAAACTGAAATTTTTAAAAAATGGACATACCTATATCAGTTACAACAAGCAATTCTGTACTTCCACTATCTATATACACATCCACTCATTCACCAACAGTTCTATATAGTCACTCATACATATACTCACTCATCATATGAAGAGATACACCTATACATCCTGTTACACACCGACATTCATCCAAAAGTTACTCACACACATATTCACACGTGCAAATAAACTATTGAACAACCATTTATTTGAATATAGAGTTATACACACACTTCCACCTTACTTCTATTGAAAATTACACATATTTATTCTCTTAAACAATCACTTATAGAAACACATACTTATTTAAACAGGAACTCTTACAATCTCTTACTCTCACATATACTCACTTATATACATCAATATTCATATATACTAGATTAAAACATATGTAGTTACTGATAAAGACACTAGTGAGACAGTCATTCACTCACTAACAAATACATATAGACACTCATCCACCCATACAGTCCTGTACATATGCTGTCTTCAAAACACATACAAACAAAGAGTCAGTCACTCATGCATCTATGTGCTAAGTAATACCCCCACCAAACCATATAGACACTCAAACTGATACTAATAAAAATATCAAATAACCCATATACATACGCATGTAGCTACTTATCAACACATGTAGCCACTTATACACAAAGTGAAACACTAATATATGTATTTAAATATTTAAACATAACTCACTAATATTTATTTTTCAGAAAGACACATATTCACTGGATGGTGTCATCAGTGATGTCATGAGTGATGTCACTCACCATGTCATGAGTGATGTAATATGTGATGTCATCAGCAGTGCATTGCACGCGCAAGTTATAGTGAGTCCGACTAACTATAACGTGGGAATTTCAATGGTTTTATATCAGTAAAATTTCCAGCTAACTATAACTGGTGTGAAACCTATGGTTTTTTCAGTGAATATATATATATATATATATATTTTAAATAGTGTAGGTGTTTAAAAATAATATTCTAACTCCAGGGGGGAGTAATAGTAGGGTAAGTGCTGGATAATGTAGGGGTAAAAATTACTGTTCTAACACCAGGGGGTTGTAATAGTAGGGTAAGTGCTGGATAGTGTAGGGGTAAAAATTACTATTCTAACTCCAGGGGGGTGTAATAGTAGGGTAAGTGCTGGATAGTGTAGGGGTAAAAATTACTATTCTAACTCCAGGGGGGTGTAATAGTAGGGTAAGTGTTGGATAGTGTAGGGGTAAAAATTACTATTCTATCTCCAGGGGGGTGTAATAGTAGGGTAAGTGCTGGATAGTGTAGGGGTAAAAATTACTATTCTAACTCCAGGGGGGTGTAATAGTAGGGTAAGTGTTGGATAGTGTAGGGGTAAACATTACTATTCTATCTCCAGGGGGGTGTAATAGTAGGGTAAGTGCTGGATAGTGTATGGGTAAAAATTACTTATATTTTTTTATTTTAAGAACTTTTTTTAATAAATATTAAAATTACTTAAATTAATTTATTTAATTTATTTAAAGTACTTTTTTTAATAATATTGTTTTTATTTTTAATATTTATGAAATTATTAATATTTAATTAATTAAATATTTAAAAATAAATAAATAAATGTTTTCATAAAATGATATACTTACTTATACTTACTTTGTAATGGCATGCGTTGTAATAGCATCTGCAATGTAATATCATGCCTTGTAAAGGCATTCGTTGTAAAGGATCCTACGTTGTAGTGGTTGCGTTGTAAAAGTAGGCCGTTGTAATAGTTGCATTGTAATGGTTGTTTCCCGTCTGAGGCACCTTTTAATAGGTTTAACATACTCCAACAATCCCAGAAGCGGTGAGGGGGACAGTGCTTGCTAGACCATGAGTGACCAGTGTTGAAATACCTCTCCCCAATATTCCTGAACGTTTATACAATTCCATGCTAGATGTCCAAAGTCAGCATCCAGCATCGCGCATCCGGCACATGCACTAGAAGTATTGGTGCATCCTGGATTTTAATTTTGGGGTGATGTATATTCTATGGAGGTATTTATAATGTAGTAGTTTGTGTCTATAGTTGGGCGATATATATCGCGTCTGTGAGCAGCAATATGTCCGAACCACATCCGTCAGCAGAACCCCCAGATCCTGTCCTCAATGTCCGCGATAAGTGTTATAGTCGTGAAACCAGGTGAGTGCAGTCAGGGTAATTATTATGATTTCCTGTCTGTTGCGCGGGGTGGTCCCTACTGCATTTACCTTGTCAACTATCATTACCCATATTTGATTTCTTGTGGCTAATGGTGTCTGTTGGACCAGGTTACCAAACAGTTGTGGTTCTACTCTGATTATCTCATCTACCATGACTGCCAACTCACTCACTGTGAATTTGGGCGTTTTCTGTGGTGCCATGGTGTGTGATGTGTAAAGGGATTAGAGGTGCACGTGTGTAAGTGGGGGGAGGGTGATGTTTATGGTGTGTGAGGTGCAGAGGGGTTAGAGGTGCAGGTGTGGAAGCAGTGGTGGGGCTGTGTGTAGTGTGAGTCGTGATGGTGTGTTGATTTGCCTCTCCTTTGTGCTCTGGTGTTGGGCCCTTCAGTTGTGGAGTATTGCAAAGGATTCTGGTCAGGGAAGGGGTTGGTTTTATACTGAGCTCTGTGGGTGTGTCCAAATGGGGTATTGCTGTCAGGTGTGTTGTCCTGGGATTTGTATTTTTGTAGTTGCCATTTGGTTGTGTCATTGGGGTGTGTTCTGTGTTTTTGGGGGCATGGCTAGTTTGCTGTGTGCACTTTGTGGCCTTGTTGTGAGTTTTTTCTGTCGACCACCATATTGGTCCGAATCGGTGGCTATGCTACAGCTCTTCCACGGCTCTCCCATTCATCACTGTTTGCGACTGCGGCGGTTGGCAACAGCACAACATACCATGGTTACATCGGGGATATCCTAATATTCTGTGTAGTGTCTCTGCTGTTATGGCGGAGGTTTGATGATTTTCCGCTGCGAATACGACCACCGCAGATGGATTTTAGCCTTCTCTGCCCACTACGGGCGTTTTTTCGTTGCCTCGACCCGCCGCGGTCTGATTTTTTGGGCGATTGATCCTAATTGTACTGCCGGTTTTTCCGTGGTACGGGTGGGAGGTTGATTTCCGCTACCATGGCGGTCGGAGTGGTTTTTACGACTGCCATGCTAATGGGCCCCTTAGACTTTTAAAAACCTTGCTAAAAACAGTTTTTATTGTGTTTTACTCTTTTAGAACTGACAAGGGGGTTGTAATAGTAGGGTAAGTGCTGGATAGTGTAGGGGTACAAATTACTATTCTAACTCCAGGGGGTGTAATAGTAGGGTAAGTGCTGGATAGTGTAGGGGTAAAAATTAATATTCTAACTCCAGGGGGGTGTAATAGTAGGGTAAGTGTTGGATAGTGTAGGGGTAAAAATTACTATTCTATCTCCAGGGGGGTGTAATAGTAGGGTAAGTGCTGGATAGTGTAGGGGTAAAAATTACTATTCTAACTCCAGGGGGGTGTAATAGTAGGGTAAGTGTTGGATAGTGTAGGGGTAAACATTACTATTCTAACTCCAGGGGGGTGTAATAGTAGGGTAAGTGCTGGATAGTGTATGGGTAAAAATTACTTATATTTTTTTATTTTAAGAACTTTTTTTAATAAATATTAAAATTACTTAAATTAATTTATTTAATTTATTTAAAGTACTTTTTTTAATAATATTTTTTTTATTTTTAATATTTATGAAATTATTAATATTTAATTAATTAAATATTTTTAAAAAAATAAATAAATGTTTTCATAAAATGATATACTTACCTATACTTACTTTGTAATGGCATGCGTTGTAATAGCATCTGCAATGTAATATCATGCCTTGTAAAGGCATTCGTTGTAAAGGATCCTGCGTTGTAGTGGTTGCGTTGTAAAAGTAGGCCGTTGTAATAGTTGCATTGTAATGGTTGTTTCCCGTCTGAGGCACCTTTTAATAGGTTTAACATACTCCAACAATCCCCGAAGCGGTGAGGGGGACAGTGCTTGCTAGACCATGAGTGACCAGTGTTGAAATACCTCTCCCCAATATTCCTGAACGTTTATACAATTCCATGCTAGATGTCCAAAGTCAGCATCCAGCATCGTGCATCCGGCACATGCACTAGAAGTATTGGTGCATCCTGGATTTTAATTTTGGGGTGATGTATATTCTATGGAGGTATTTATACTGTAGTAGTTTGTGTCTATAGTTGGGTGATATATATCGCGTCTGTGAGCAGCAATATGTCCGAACTACATCCGTCAGCAGAACCCCCAGATCCTGTCCTCAATGTCCGCGATAAGTGTTATAGTCGTGAAACCAGGTGAGTGCAGTCAGGGTAATTAATGACCAAACTGAGAGGAGAACATTCCTCCGATTCAGTAGCCGCTTCTGGCAAGGTGCTCAATAGGGCACCTCGTACTCTATGGAGGAGGAAACTATCCATATATGTCATGCCCACCCTCGATGTCAATTCAGCAATCGTGCGCGGGCGAGAGCCACAATAGTGCACAGTTTTTGGTGAGTGCCTTAGTGGTGGGAGGTAGCCATAGCTTGTCAACTAATGGTATGTGGGCAGAGTATAGGACGTCATGGCGCAAGCAACATTGCAATTTAGTCCATGCCCAGCATGTCGTTGCCAGGGGGCCTGCATAGAGGTTGGTGTTGCAGCAGATGTGGTGGGGGGTCAATGAGGTCCTGGGACCTGTTGAACCCTGGTACACCAGATGGGCCGGCTTCAAGCTCCTCGTCCTCTGAATCACGGGAGTCAACATCAGAGAGTCAATTTTCCGGGGGTGGGGGAGAGTGGGTGTGCAGGTTGCTGGTGTTGTCATCTGCAGTCAGTTCTTGGTCACCTGTGGGTCAGATGGGAAATAGTCATTGTAGTGCACCACGCAAGCTTTGTGTTAGGTGTGTCTTATTCACTGATGGTACACCACACAGTTCACTGATCATCACATTGTTTGTATGTGCATTACTGTACCTTCTGGCATGATGTTGAGGTACATGCATTACTTGTCCATGGTGTGAGGTGTCAAAACATGTCATGTGCCGCATGCATATTTTGTGATTACAGGGACATGTTGCCATCTAGGGAGTAGCGCAACAAATATTTTCTGTGAAGCATCTTTGTTGATTACTCTGCCCTGGCAGATGTTACGTCTGAGAATGAACTGGCCATTGTCATCTCATGTATGCCTTTGTCATGTCATGTGCATATCTGAATTTGTAACACCAAACATGCTTTCTTTGTTTTCATATGGTCCTTGCTCCTCTGGTCCCATTGCACTTACACATGGCTGTCAGTGCTGTGCATGATTGTGCACAGACTTTCTTCTACATGTGAATTAGTGTGTCACACTTTGGTTGCTGTGACAGTTTCATTTGCTTAGCTGTCTGCGCACTGTGAGTGGTATCGGTGTGTATATTTGTACAATGGGACAGCTGGTGTTGTCATATGGCACCATTCTTTTTGAGGGGAATGGCTGGGTTCATGTACTGGCAACTTATCTGTTATGTTTTCACATTTGGCTTGGATTTGTGACACATCTGTGTGTGTGTGTGTGTGTGTGTGTGTGCGTGTGGTGGAGACTTCCATCGTTCTCAGGGGTGTGACAGCAAAGCATAATATGTCTACCAGCCTGTTATTTGTAAGTGTACAATGCACTGGCTGCCACATGCATCTAGGTGGGGGGGAGGGGGGGATGCTCCATCTTGATGAGCTGGGAACCAAGGGGTATGGTGGGAATAGTAGTACAGGCCTCCCACCCCCAGCCCTCCTGGGTGGGTGTGGAGTGCTCCATCCTGCTCAGATATGTGACAGGTGGCATGGTGGGAGTAGGGGTGCAGCCTCCCACCCTCAAAGCCCACTCCCTGTGAAGATGGCTACCTACCTGTTATTTGTAAGTTTACAATGCAATGGCTACCACATGCATCTGGGTAGGAGGGAGTGCTCCATCTTGATGACCTGGGGAATAAGGGGGCATGGTGGGAATAGTAGTGCAGGCCTCCCACCCCCAGACAGCCATCCCAGGGAAGTTTGTTTGTAGTGATACAATGACTTCCAACAGCTTCTGGGTGGGTGTGGAGTGCTCCAACCTGCTCAGGTGTGGGACAGTAGGGTATGGTGGTAGTTTTAGTGTTGTTTGCCTGGACATAAACAGCCCTCTAAATGTTGGCTACCTTTGGGGTGATTCAGATGGAGTGAATGTTTCATCTGTGGGACATGTGGTGGATATTGTGGTGCATATGGATATACTTGTGCCTCTGAGATGTAGCTTTGTAGTTGTGCTGGACAGTATATAGCTGTGTAATAGTCTACATTTGTTTGTACTTACAAGCCTGCACTCTCCCAGCTATTCCTGTGAGACTCTCTGGATGCAGTATGGCACACACCTTCTCCTCCCATGCAGTGAATATTCTTGGTGGAATGGGAGGGCCACCGCCAGTCCTCTGAGCCAGCCCATGGTTCTTGCTCCTCTTCTTTTTGACAACACTCTTCAGGTCATGCCACTGTTTCATGATTTCCTGTCTGTTGCGCGGGGTGGTCCCTACTGCATTTACCTTGTCAACTATCATTACCCATATTTGATTTCTTGTGGCTAATGGTGTCTGTTGGACCAGGTTACCAAACAGTTGTGGTTCTACTCTGATTATCTCATCTACCATGACTGCCAACTCACTCACTGTGAATTTGGGCGTTTTCTGTGGTGCCATGGTGTGTGATGTGCAAAGGGATTAGAGGTGCACGTGTGTAAGTGGGGGGAGGGTGATGTTTATGGTGTGTGAGGTGCAGAGGGGTTAGAGGTGCAGGTGTGGAAGCAGTGGTGGGGCTGTGTGTAGTGTGAGTAGTGATGGTGTGTTGATTTGCCTCTCCTTTGTGCTCTGGTGTTGGGCCCTTCAGTTGTGGAGTATTGCAAAGGATTCTGGTCAGGGAAGGGGTTGGTTTTATACTGAGCTCTGTGGGTGTGTCCAAATGGGGTATTGCTGTCAGGTGTGTTGTCCTGGGATTTGTATTTTTGTAGTTGCCATTTGGTTGTGTCATTGGGGTGTGTTCTGTGTTTTTGGGGGCATGGCTAGTTTGCTGTGTGCACTTTGTGGCCTTGTTGTGAGTTTTTTTCTGTCGACCACCATATTGGTCCGAATCGGTGGCTATGCTACAGCTCTTCCACGGCTCTCCCATTCATCACTGTTTGGGACTGCGGCGGTTGGCAACAGCACAACATACCATGGTTACATCCGGGATATCCTAATATTCTGTGTAGTGTCTCTGCTGTTATGGCGGAGGTTTGATGATTTTCCGCTGCGAATACGACCACCGCAGATGGATTTTAGCCTTCTTTGCCCACTACGGGCGTTTTTTCGTTGCCTCGACCCGCCGCGGTCTGATTTTTTGGGCGATTGATCCTAATTGTACTGCCGTTTTTTCCGTGGTACGGGTGGGAGGTTGATTTCCGCTACCATGGCGGTCGGAGTGGTTTTCCGACCGCCATGCTAATGGGCCCCTTAGACTTTTAAAAACCTTGCTAAAAACAGTTTTTATTGTGTTTTACTCTTTTAGAACTGACAAGTTTGAACTTAGAGGAACCAGGAACTAAAAAAAACACACTTTACTCACTAGAATCGCCAGGTGAGGTTGGTGCTCTCGTCTTTTTAGCTTTTCTTGCCAGTATAAGTGACAGCTGGAGCACAGGCTCACAGCAGGCGTGCCTCTGGCACACCAAAGTGAAGCCAATCCGAGCACTTTAGTGTCCTGAGACCAGGGGCCACAAATTCTGCCAGTTTCTTTACAAGTATGGTATGTTATTCTTCCCACCAACTATCCCCCAGATGCATCAAGCATCCATTTTGCGATTCCTTATTAGCGAAAAATAACGATTCGCTAATAAGGAATAGCAAAATGCGATGCAAGAAGAACTCGCTTAAAAAATAGCGATTTCTTAAAATTCCTTAATTGCGACTCGCAATTAAGGAATACCTTCCCATTCATTCCTATGGGCCTAGAGGGCCATAGGAATGAATGGGAAGACAATCTCAATTTGCGATTCTCAATTAGAGAATCGCAAATTGAGATTGCAATTTCAAGGGGGCTTTTGCACCCCTGAATCCTGCATATGGCTACATCTTGCACACACACATGCCCTAAGGGCATGTTTGTGTGTAAAATGGAACTTTGAAAAATGCACTTTAGCGCATTTTTCAAAGTTTTTGCAAATTACCATGAAGTTCAACTTCATGGTAATTTGTGACCCCTATTAGCGAAATAACTATTTTTTTAAACTTTAATGCATTGAATTTAAGGAATCTCAATTTTAGATTCCTTAAATGCAAGTAATCGCAATTTTGCGATTTCTTAAATTGCGATTTTTGCTTTGGGATGATGCATCCCAAATGCAAAAATACCGGTCGTAAAGGGGCAGATTCTGAGAATCTGCCCCTTTGCGAGCGGATTTTAGCTTGATGCATCTATGCCCATATGCCTTAAGGAATGCGACTCTAGTGCTTATGACTGTCACCCATGAACCTAGAGAGTGCAGAGCAGCAATGCACAAACTGCTTGTTCACGTTATATGCACATAAAAAGGACAGAGTGGATCAGATTTCTGCAAAGAGCTGGCGTGGTGTTTTTCATGAACTGCATATCTCCCGCTTGCTGCAAACTTGAGCTTTTCTCACTTATTGAAGATGAACGACCAGACACAGTCTTCCTTACAGAAACGTAGCTACATGACAACTCCACACCTGATATAAACCAAGCATTACCTGTGAGACACCACATATGCAGGAGAGAATGTGTAAATAAAGCTGGTGGGGATAAAGAGACAGAATATTGAGGGGAAAAAACTCAAAGTACATTAATATTGAGTTGGAAATATCATGAAGTGAAAATATCGAGTACAAGAATAACATTGTCAAGAGTATCGATTTGAAGGTAAGTAATATCGATGTAAAAAAAATAGAAGTCATTAATATCGTTTGCAAAGATATGGTTTAAAATATCAATTTTTAAATTAATTTAATGTTTTTTTGGTAAAATTTTTAATGGATGTTATGTAATTTTTTGTATACGTATTGTTTATGTTTTTTAATAAATGTGCTTAATTTCTATTAGTTATTATATTCAGGGGCCGATTCTGATTCGGGAAAATCCCTTACAAATAGCCATACGGAGCATATTTCCCGTACGAATCGTACCCTGAAATGTCTCCGTACGTACAATGAACTACGATTTGGACCCAACGCAGATCTCCGTACGATTCGTATCAACAACCATACGACTGAAATATACGTACAATTTGTATCCGGAAGAGGCATTACGCGATGCCCGTACATAAAGAAGCAGCAGTTTCCGGCCCAGCAAGTACGATTTGTCTCTGCGACACTCCGTACGACCCTTTTCCTACAAGAGCTCAAAATGTCCGTAAAAGCGGAGTCCAGCCCGAACCACATCCCTGGTCCGCGACATACACGCCAAGTGTGCCCTGTCATTTCCTTCCTTTCCTGTTAAGCACTCCTCCTTGCTAGCTACTTGTCTATTGTGCTTGTGTTTAGTTCTACCCTCTTGCTGTTACTGCTATGCGTGTTCCTGTTTGATCTCCAGGATCCGTGGGCACAGCTGACTACCTAGGTGGTGTTTCTTGTTCCCTGTGAGTATTGTCTTTGAGTTAGATTTATAACATCACCATAGGTATAAACTCCACAGACCATGCCTTTGCATGCATATCCTACATGTGGGTATTTGCAGTCAGTATCTGTAAGAGCAATTGTGGGTGAGAAAGTTACTGAGCTTCAGTTTACTGTGTTGAGCTCCTGAGTGCTTTACCCCACACTCCCCTTTATTGGTATGCTGTATTATATATATGTCTTCACGTCCGTCCTGGGTGTAGTTAGTCTGAATGCTAAATTGCCTTGTGAGTGCCCTTCCTTTCTTAGTCTTACCCATCTTGTTCACTTGTACAGGCTTCCCCTTTGGATCCCTTTTTCTCCTCTGACTCCCTGTATGATCCTGGGCAGCGTTGTACTCCTCTTTCTGTGTATGTTTTCCACCCAGTTCCCAGTCCTTGCCTTCAAGCACAATACACATTGAAAAGTCAGGAAACGATAATGCTCTATGCTCCGATGCATTTGCACCACCTTATAATGCTGCAGAAAATGAAAAGACCTCCCATGACCAAGTATTCTCTGGCCTATTTCCTCTGACTAAGAGTTGTGAACTGCCAAATGGTAAAGGAAGTCTGGTCATCAGAGACTCTAAGAAAAGCACTATTCTGAGCCATCCCAAAGAAAGAACGCCAGTGTGTTTTAATGAGCCAAGGAACAGTGAAGATTTCACTATTGACAATAAGGATGTTTCATGGGCAATCCCCATTCCCAGAATTTAAAGACTGTCATCTTTGTGCCTCTCTGCCATCAGCTTGTCTGCTTTCAGAGTCTTCAGAGTCCTCAGCCGGCCAGCTGCCTCCTGAACTTCAACCTGCAGCCTTCCTGCCATCAGTACCGGGGCCTCCAGACTACCTTCCTTCAGAGCATAAGTCCTCAGCCGGTTTACCTACAGGACTTCCGCCTGCAGTCTGCCCTCCTACTTTGAGGGGCCATTACAAGCCCTCGCAAGAATCTATTTTCTGCCCGCCCCAACTCACCTAGATTTGAAAACCCCCAAAGTTCAGAACCATATAAAGAGGCGCTCAATACTTTCATATTATAAATTCCAAGGGCACAATTTATTGGTTTTGTCAGCGAGGCTCTATGTCTTAGGGCAACTACGCCTGCAAGCTGGCTAAACTTCAATGCTGCCGTGTTAATGTGCGATTTCCATTTCATGTTCCCCTGCAAAATAATGCCTAGATAGGAAAAAGCATCTACTTTCTCTAGCGGAGTGCCTTTGTATTTTATTACACCTTTGAAAGTGGACTGATGATTTAGGCACATGAATTTAGTTTTGGTCGTAGTTTTCACATATATGTAAATATATATTGTTTCCGGGGTCCCCATGCATGGGTGGGAATATTCATGTGCTTATGACTTTGATGAGGATCCCCTGGAAGAGAACGCTGATTACACGGTGGAGCTTGAGAGTTCTTGGATTAATTTCCAAACTGTCTTGGCTGGAAATGGGACCTATTCAATGGGGATACATATCTTTTAGAGGTTCAGCGATCATGTAGGGGGTCATTAGGATGGCCATCCGTGTGTAAACTGGGACCATCTGCCATGCATGCGGCAGTCCCGCACACCTGATCACGATGCGACTGCCACCATGGCGGTCGGATCTTGATTATTAACATTGCGGCAGGTGCTGCGGAGAGCAGCACTCGCCGCGATGTCAATATGCCATATTGTGCATTTAACAGCACTATGTGGCAGGCACCACACGGTGCCTGCCACGTAATGCTTTGAAATGGTACCATAGGTACCCCCCAAGTGCACCCTCACCTCCCACCAACACAAGGGGGGCCGCAACAGGCCCATCACTAATCTCCACCAGCCATTCGATGGCGGCATCGCCGCCATAAAAATGCCGGCTATAGCTAGCATCATGATTTGTTGGACGGTGCCTGCTAGGCATTGCCACCATTTCTGGCTATGGCCATTTTTTGGGTTGGCGCATTTTGTTTGTCCATGAGGGGTTGATAATGAAAACATTTTTTATGCATTTTATTATTTTAGTTTTATGGTTTAAAATGTAGAATTTTTGGTTGGTTTAAGGTATATTTTAAATATTGTTATTTATTCATGTTTATTATATGACTTATATATTTAAAATATGTTCAGCAGTTGTAATTGGTGTTTTTAAAAATGTTTACAACAATTTAACATCTTTTTTTGGAAAAGTATTTCTATTGTGTACAGCCAACAACCAAGCATGCATGCAGTACAATATCTGATAAATGAACAGCATAAAAATGGCCCAATTGGTGGAATAAGCAGTAGTTGCATATCAGTAACAAAACATTAACAACAGAGGATCATAACAGAGTAATCATTCAGTAAAAAAATCACAGTACATGTATGATCAAGTAGCGTGTGAAGTGGCAGCAATAGGGCAATAAATGTTCATTGCATAGTGTACATCATCCGGGAACTATCTAATAATAGCATTTGTCCAAAACAGAAAGCACAGCGGGCAAGGTATCTCCATTAGTTTGCGTGCAGCTCACTCCGGCGTCTCAACAAATGGATGAAGCTGTAGGTATTCTTTAAGCAGCTGCCATATGTCCCGAAGTCTAGAGGTCAGAGGCAGCAGTGTGGCATAATCATCGCTCGTTGTGTTACAGTATACGAGGTTTCAGAGCCATGCCTTTATTGTCTAGGAGTGTTCTCTACCCCAGTGCAAGGAAACTTGACGCTTAGCTAAGAGCAGGGATATGGCGGTGAACCGTCTGAGGCAGATGTATGACGTTACGATGCATACTTTAACCTTTAACGACGCATACATTACAACGCAATTTTTACAACGCAGGATCCTTTACAACGAATGCCTTTACAACACATGACATTACATCCCAGATGCAATTACAACGCATGCCATTACAACGTAAGTATTGGTAAGTATATAATTTTAAATAAAAATGTAATTAATAAATATGTAATTAATTTTATTTATTAAATGATTTTTTTTAAATGTATTTGTAAATATATATATATATATATATATATATATATATTTTAAATAGTGTAGGTGTTTAAAAATAATATTCTAACTCCAGGGGGGAGTAATAGTAGGGTAAGTGCTGGATAATGTAGGGGTAAAAATTACTGTTCTAACACCAGGGGGTTGTAATAGTAGGGTAAGTGCTGGATAGTGTAGGGGTAAAAATTACTATTCTAACTCCAGGGGGGTGTAATAGTAGGGTAAGTGCTGGATAGTGTAGGGGTAAAAATTACTATTCTAACTCCAGGGGGGTGTAATAGTAGGGTAAGTGTTGGATAGTGTAGGGGTAAAAATTACTATTCTATCTCCAGGGGGGTGTAATAGTAGGGTAAGTGCTGGATAGTGTAGGGGTAAAAATTACTATTCTAACTCCAGGGGGGGTGTAATAGTAGGGTAAGTGTTGGATAGTGTAGGGGTAAACATTACTATTCTAACTCCAGGGGGGTGTAATAGTAGGGTAAGTGCTGGGTAGTGTATGGGTAAAAATTACTTATATTTTTTTATTTTAAGAACTTTTTTTAATAAATATTAAAATTACTTAAATTAATTTATTTAATTTATTTAAAGTACTTTTTTTAATAATATTTTTTTTTATTTTTAATATTTATGAAATTATTAATATTTAATTAATTAAATATTTAAAAATAAATAAATAAATGTTTTCATAAAATGATATACTTACTTATACTTACTTTGTAATGGCATGCGTTGTAATAGCATCTGCAATGTAATATCATGCCTTGTAAAGGCATTCGTTGTAAAGGATCCTACGTTGTAGTGGTTGCGTTGTAAAAGTAGGCCGTTGTAATAGTTGCATTGTAATGGTTGTTTCCCGTCTGAGGCACCTTTTAATAGGTTTAACATACTCCAACAATCCCAGAAGCGGTGAGGGGGACAGTGCTTGCTAGACCATGAGTGACCAGTGTTGAAATACCTCTCCCCAATATTCCTGAACGTTTATACAATTCCATGCTAGATGTCCAAAGTCAGCATCCAGCATCGCGCATCCGGCACATGCACTAGAAGTATTGGTGCATCCTGGATTTTAATTTTGGGGTGATGTATATTCTATGGAGGTATTTATAATGTAGTAGTTTGTGTCTATAGTTGGGCGATATATATCGCGTCTGAGAGCAGCAATATGTCCGAACTACATCCGTCAGCAGAACCCCCAGATCCTGTCCTCAATGTCCGCGATAAGTGTTATAGTCGTGAAACCAGGTGAGTGCAGTCAGGGTAATTATTATGATTTCCTGTCTGTTGCGCGGGGTGGTCCCTACTGCATTTACCTTGTCAACTATCATTACCCATATTTGATTTCTTGTGGCTAATGGTGTCTGTTGGACCAGGTTACCAAACAGTTGTGGTTCTACTCTGATTATCTCATCTACCATGACTGCCAACTCACTCACTGTGAATTTGGGCGTTTTCTGTGGTGCCATGGTGTGTGATGTGCAAAGGGATTAGAGGTGCACGTGTGTAAGTGGGGGGAGGGTGATGTTTATGGTGTGTGAGGTGCAGAGGGGTTAGAGGTGCAGGTGTGGAAGCAGTGGTGGGGCTGTGTGTAGTGTGAGTAGTGATGGTGTGTTGATTTGCCTCTCCTTTGTGCTCTGGTGTTGGGCCCTTCAGTTGTGGAGTATTGCAAAGGATTCTGGTCAGGGAAGGGGTTGGTTTTATACTGAGCTCTGTGGGTGTGTCCAAATGGGGTATTGCTGTCAGGTGTGTTGTCCTGGGATTTGTATTTTTGTAGTTGCCATTTGGTTGTGTCATTGGGGTGTGTTCTGTGTTTTTGGGGGCATGGCTAGTTTGCTGTGTGCACTTTGTGGCCTTGTTGTGAGTTTTTTCTGTCGACCACCATATTGGTCCGAATCGGTGGCTATGCTACAGCTCTTCCACGGCTCTCCCATTCATCACTGTTTGCGACTGCGGCGGTTGGCAACAGCACAACATACCATGGTTACATCGGGGATATCCTAATATTCTGTGTAGTGTCTCTGCTGTTATGGCGGAGGTTTGATGATTTTCCGCTGCGAATACGACCACCGCAGATGGATTTTAGCCTTCTCTGCCCACTACGGGCGTTTTTTCGTTGCCTCGACCCGCCGCGGTCTGATTTTTTGGGCGATTGATCCTAATTGTACTGCAGTTTTTTCCGTGGTACGGGTGGGAGGTTGATTTCCGCTACCATGGCGGTCGGAGTGGTTTTCCGACTGCCATGCTAATGGGCCCCTTAGACTTTTAAAAACCTTGCTAAAAACAGTTTTTATTGTGTTTTACTCTTTTAGAACTGACAAGGGGGTTGTAATAGTAGGGTAAGTGCTGGATAGTGTAGGGGTAAAAATTACTATTCTAACTCCAGGGGGGTGTAATAGTAGGGTAAGTGCTGGATAGTGTAGGGGTAAAAATTACTATTCTAACTCCAGGGGGGTGTAATAGTAGGGTAAGTGTTGGATAGTGTAGGGGTAAAAATTACTATTCTATCTCCAGGGGGGTGTAATAGTAGGGTAAGTGCTGGATAGTGTAGGGGTAAAAATTACTATTCTAACTTCAGGGGGGTGTAATAGTAGGGTAAGTGTTGGATAGTGTAGGGGTAAACATTACTATTCTAACTCCAGGGGGGTGTAATAGTAGGGTAAGTGCTGGATAGTGTATGGGTAAAAATTACTTATATTTTTTTATTTTAAGAACTTTTTTTAATAAATATTAAAATTACTTAAATTAATTTATTTAATTTATTTAAATTAGTTTTTTTAATAATATTTTTTTTATTTTTAATATTTATGAAATTATTAATATTTAATTAATTAAATATTTTTAAAAAAATAAATAAATGTTTTCATAAAATGATATACTTACCTATACTTACTTTGTAATGGCATGCGTTGTAATAGCATCTGCAATGCAATATCATGCCTTGTAAAGGCATTCGTTGTAAAGGATCCTGCGTTGTAGTGGTTGCGTTGTAAAAGTAGGCCGTTGTAATAGTTGCATTGTAATGGTTGTTTCCCGTCTGAGGCACCTTTTAATAGGTTTAACATACTCCAACAATCCCAGAAGCGGTGAGGGGGACAGTGCTTGCTAGACCATGAGTGACCAGTGTTGAAATACCTCTCCCCAATATTCCTGAACGTTTATACAATTCCATGCTAGATGTCCAAAGTCAGCATCCAGCATCGCGCATCCGGCACATGCACTAGAAGTATTGGTGCATCCTGGATTTTAATTTTGGGGTGATGTATATTCTATGGAGGTATTTATAATGTAGTAGTTTGTGTCTATAGTTGGGCGATATATATCGCGTCTGTGAGCAGCAATATGTCCGAACTACATCCGTCAGCAGAACCCCCAGATCCTGTCCTCAATGTCCGCGATAAGTGTTATAGTCGTGAAACCAGGTGAGTGCAGTCAGGGTAATTAATGACCAAACTGAGAGGAGAACATTCCTCCGATTCAGTAGCCGCTTCTGGCAAGGTGCTCAATAGGGCACCTCGTACTCTATGGAGGAGGAAACTATCCATATATGTCATGCCCACCCTCGATGTCAATTCAGCAATCGTGCGCGGGCGAGAGCCACAATAGTGCACAGTTTTTGGTGAGTGCCTTAGTGGTGGGAGGTAGCCATAGCTTGTCAACTAATGGTATGTGGGCGGAGTATAGGACGTCATGGCGCAAGCAACATTGCAATTTAGTCCATGCCCAGCATGTCGTTGCCAGGGGGTCTGCATAGAGGTTGGTGTTGCAGCAGATGTGGTGGGGGGTCAATGAGGTCCTGGGACCTGTTGAACCCTGGTACACCAGATGGGCCGGCTTCAAGCTCCTCGTCCTCTGAATCACGGGAGTCAACATCAGAGAGTCAATTTTCCGGGGGTGGGGGAGAGTGGGTGTGCAGGTTGCTGGTGTTGTCATCTGCAGTCAGTTCTTGGTCACCTGTGGGTCAGATGGGAAATAGTCATTGTAGTGCAGCACGCAAGCTTTGTGTTAGGTGTGTCTTATTCACTGATGGTACACCACACAGTTCACTGATCATCACATTGTTTGTATGTGCATTACTGTACCTTCTGACATGATGTTGAGGTACATGCATTACTTGTCCATGGTGTGAGGTGTCAAAACATGTCATGTGCCGCATGCATATTTTGTGATTACAGGGACATGTTGCCATCTAGGGAGTAGCGCAACAAATAATTTCTGTGAAGCATCTTTGTTGATTACTCTGCCCTGGCAGATGTTACGTCTGAGAATGAACTGGCCATTGTCATCTCATGTATGCCTTTGTCATGTCATGTGCATATCTGAATTTGTAACACCAAACATGCTTTCTTTGTTTTCATATGGTCCTTGCTCCTCTGGCCCCATTGCACTTACACATGGCTGTCAGTGCTGTGCATGATTGTGCACATACTTTCTTCTACATGTGAATTGGTGTGTCACACTTTGGTTGCTGTGACAGTTTCATTTGCTTAGCTGTCTGCACACTGTGAGTGGTATCGGTGTGTATATTTGTACAATGGGACAGCTGGTGTTGTCATATGGCACCATTCTTTTTGAGAGGAATGGCTGGGTTCATGTACTGGCAACTTATCTGTTATGTTTTCACATTTGGCTTGGATTTGTGACACATCTGTGTGTGTGTGTGTGTGTGTGTGTGTGCGTGTGGTAGAGACTTCCATTGTTCTCAGGGGTGTGACAGCAAAGCATAATATGTATACCAGCCTGTTATTTGTAAGTGTACAATGCACTGGCTGCCACATGCATCTAGGTGGGGGGGGGGGGGGGTGCTCCATCTTGATGAGCTGGGAACCAAGGGGTATGGTGGGAATAGTAGTACAGGCCTCCCACCTCCAGCCCTCCTGGGTGGGTGTGGAGTGCTCCATCCTGCTCAGATATAGGACAGGTGGCATGGTGGGAGTAGGGGTGCAGCCTCCCACCCTCAAAGCCCACTCCCTGTGAAGATGGCTACCTACCTGTTATTTGTAAGTTTACAATGCAATGGCTGCCACATGCATCTGGGTAGGAGGGAGTGCTCCATCTTGATGACCTGGGGAATAAGGGGGCATGGTGGGTGTAGTAGTGCAGGCCTCCCACCCCCAGACAGCCATCCCAGGGAAGTTTGTTTGTAGTGATACAATGACTTCCAACAGCTTCTGGGTAGGTGTGGAGTGCTCCAACCTGCTCAGGTGTGGGACAGTAGGGTATGGTGGTAGTTTTAGTGTTGTTTGCCTGGACATAAACAGCCCTCTAAATGTAGGCTACCTTTGGGGTGATTCAGATGGAGTGAATGTTTCATCTGTGGGACATGTGGTGGATATTGTGGTGCATATGGATATACTTGTGCCTCTGAGATGTAGCTTTGTAGTTGTGCTGGACAGTATATAGCTGTGTAATAGTCTACATTTGTTTGTACTTACAAGCCTGCACTCTCCCAGCTATTCCTGTGAGACTCTCTGGATGCAGTATGGCACACACCTTCTCCTCCCATGCAGTGAATATTCTTGGTGGAATGGGAGGGCCACCGCCAGTCCTCTGAGCCAGCCCATGGTTCTTGCTCCTCTTCTTTTTGACAACACTCTTCAGGTCATGCCACTGTTTCATGATTTCCTGTCTGTTGCGCGGGGTGGTCCCTACTGCATTTACCTTGTCAACTATCATTACCCATATTTGATTTCTTGTGGCTAATGGTGTCTGTTGGACCAGGTTACCAAACAGTTGTGGTTCTACTCTGATTATCTCATCTACCATGACTGCCAACTCACTCACTGTGAATTTGGGCGTTTTCTGTGGTGCCATGGTGTGTGATGTGCAAAGGGATTAGAGGTGCACGTGTGTAAGTGGGGGGAGGGTGATGTTTATGGTGTGTGAGGTGCAGAGGGGTTAGAGGTGCAGGTGTGGAAGCAGTGGTGGGGCTGTGTGTAGTGTGAGTAGTGATGGTGTGTTGATTTGCCTCTCCTTTGTGCTCTGGTGTTGGGCCCTTCAGTTGTGGAGTATTGCAAAGGATTCTGGTCAGGGAAGGGGTTGGTTTTATACTGAGCTCTGTGGGTGTGTCCAAATGGGGTATTGCTGTCAGGTGTGTTGTCCTGGGATTTGTATTTTTGTAGTTGCCATTTGGTTGTGTCATTGGGGTGTGTTCTGTGTTTTTGGGGGCATGGCTAGTTTGCTGTGTGCACTTTGTGGCCTTGTTGTGAGTTTTTTCTGTCGACCACCATATTGGTCCGAATCGGTGGCTATGCTACAGCTCTTCCACGGCTCTCCCATTCATCACTGTTTGCGACTGCGGCGGTTGGCAACAGCACAACATACCATGGTTACATCGGGGATATCCTAATATTCTGTGTAGTGTCTCTGCTGTTATGGCGGAGGTTTGATGATTTTCCGCTGCGAATACGACCACCGCAGATGGATTTTAGCCTTCTCTGCCCACTACGGGCGTTTTTTCGTTGCCTCGATCCGCCGCGGTCTGATTTTTTGGGCGATTGATCCTAATTGTACTGCCGTTTTTTCCGTGGTACGGGTGGGAGGTTGATTTCCGCTACCATGGCGGTCGGAGTGGTTTTCCGACCGCCATGCTAATGGGCCCCTTAGACTTTTAAAAACCTTGCTAAAAACAGTTTTTATTGTGTTTTACTCTTTTAGAACTGACAAGTTTGAACTTAGAGGAACCAGGAACTAAAAAAAACGCACTTTACTCACTAGAATCGCCAGGTGAGGTTGGTGCTCTCGTCTTTTTAGCTTTTCTTGCCAGTATAAGTGACAGCTGGAGCACAGGCTCACAGCAGGCGTGCCTCTGGCACACCAAAGTGAAGCCAATCCGAGCACTTTAGTGTCCTGAGACCAGGGGCCACAAATTCTGCCAGTTTCTTTACAAGTATGGTATGTTATTCTTCCCACCATCTATCCCCCAGATGCATCAAGCATCCATTTTGCGATTCCTTATTAGCGAAAAATAACGATTCGCTAATAAGGAATAGCAAAATGCGATGCAAGAAGAACTCGCTTAAAAAATAGCGATTTCTTGAAATTCCTTAATTGCGACTCGCAAATTGCGACTCGCAATTAAGGAATATTTTTTTTAACTTTAATGCATTGCATTTAAGGAATCTCAATTTTAGATTCCTTAAATGCAAGTAATCGCAATTTTGCGATTTCTTAAATTGCGATTTTTGCGATTTTTGCTTTGGGATGATGCATCCCAAATGCAAAAATACCGGTCGCAAAGGGGCAGATTCTGAGAATCTGCCCCTTTGCGAGCGGATTTTAGCTTGATGCATCTATGCCCATATGCCTTAAGGAATGCGACTCTAAGTGCTTATAAGACTGTCACCCATGAACCTAGAGAGTGCAGAGCAGCCATGCACAAACTGCTTGTTCACGTTATATGCACATAAAAAGGACAGAGTGGATCAGATTTCTGCAAAGAGCTGGCGTGGTGTTTTTCATGAACTGCATATCTCCCGCTTCCTGCAAACTTGAGCTTTTCTCACTTATTGAAGATGAACGACCAGACACAGTCTTCCTTACAGAAACATAGCTACATGACAACTCCACACCTGATATAAACCAAGCATTACCTGTGAGACACCACATATGCAGGAGAGAATGTGTAAATAAAGCTGGTGGGGATAAAGAGACAGAATATTCAGGGGAAAAAACTCAAACTACATTAATATTGAGTTGGAAATATCGAGTACAAGAATAACATTGTCAAGAGTATCGATTTGAAGGTAAGTAATATCGATGTAAAAAAAATAGAAGTCATTAATATCGTTTGCAAAAATATGGTTTAAAATATCAATTTTTAAATTAATTTAATGTTTTTTTGGTAACATTTTTAATGGATGTTATGTAATTTTTTGAATACGTATTGTTTATGTTTTTTAATAAATGTGCTTAATTTCTATTAGTTATTATATTTAGGGGCCGATTCTGATTCGGAAAAATCCCTTACAAATAGCCATACGGAGCATATTTCCCGTACGAATCGTACCCTGAAATGTCTCCGTACGTACAATGAACTACGATTTGGATCCAACGCAGATCTCCGTACGATTCGTATCAACAACCATACGACTGAAATATACGTACAATTTGTATCCGGAAGAGGCATTACGCGATGCCCGTACATAAAGAAGCAGCAGTTTCCGGCCCAGCAAGTACGATTTGTCTCTGCGACACTCCGTACGACCCTTTTCCTACAAGAGCTCAAAACGTCCGTAAAAGCGGAGTCCAGCCCGAACCACATCCCTGGTCCGCGACATACACGCCAAGTGTGCCCTGTCATTTCCTTCCTTTCCTGTTAAGCACTCCTCCTTGCTAGCTACTTGTCTATTGTGCTTGTGTTTAGTTCTACCCTCTTGCTGTTACTGCTATGCGTGTTCCTGTTTGATCTCCAGGATCCGTGGGCACAGCTGACTACCTAGGTGGTGTTTCTTGTTCCCTGTGAGTATTGTCTTTGAGTTAGATTTATAACATCACCATAGGTATAAACTCCACAGACCATGCCTTTGCATGCATATCCTACATGTGGGTATTTGCAGTCAGTATCTGTAAGAGCAATTGTGGGTGAGAAAGTTACTGAGCTTCAGTTTACTGTGTTGAGCTCCTGAGTGCTTTACCCCACACTCCCCTTTATTGGTATGCTGTATTATATATATGTCTTCACGTCCGTCCTGGGTGTAGTTAGTCTGAATGCTAAATTGCCTTGTGAGTGCCCTTCCTTTCTTAGTCTTACCCATCTTGTTCACTTGTACAGGCGTCCCCTTTGGATCCCTTTTTCTCCTCTGACTCCCTGTATGATCCTGGGCAGCGCTGTACTCCTCTTTCTGTGTATGTTTTCCACCCAGTTCCCAGTCCTTGCCTTCAAGCACAATACACATTGAAAAGTCAGGAAACGATAATGCTCTATGCTCCGATGCATTTGCACCACCTTATAATGCTGCAGAAAATGAAAAGACCTCCCATGACCAAGTATTCTCTGGCCTATTTCCTCTGACTAAGAGTTGTGAACTGCCAAATGGTAAAGGAAGTCTGGTCATCAGAGACTCTAAGAAAAGCACTATTCTGAGCCATCCCAAAGAAAGAATGCCAGTGTGTTTTAATGAGCCAAGGAACAGTGAAGATTTCACTATTGACAATAAGGATGTTTCATGGGCAATCCCCATTCCCAGAATTTAAAGACTGTCATCTTTGTGCCTCTCTGCCATCAGCTTGTCTGCTTTCAGAGTCTTCAGAGTCCTCAGCCGGCCAGCTGCCTCCTGAACTTCAACCTGCAGCCTTCCTGCCATCAGTACCGGGGCCTCCAGACTACCTTCCTTCAGAGCATAAGTCCTCAGCCGGTTTACCTACAGGACTTCAGCCTGCAGTCTGCCCTCCTACTGAGCCTCCAACCAATTTGCTTATAGAGCTGGCGCCTCCAAAAAGCCTTTTTATGGAGCCAGAGCTTTCAAAGAGCATGTCTACAGAGCCAGAACCTGCAGGCCCCCTGCCTCCAGCACCAGAACCTGAAGGCCCCCTGCCTCCAGCACCAGAACCTGCAGGCCGCCTGCCTCCAGCACCAGCCCCTCTAGGCTCCCTGCCTCCTGCACCAGAGCGTCCAGGCTCCCTGCCTCCTGCACCAGAGCTTCCTGGCTCCCTGCTTCCTGCACCAGAGCTTCCAGGCTCCCTGCCTCCTGCACCAGAGCTTCCAGGGTCCCTGCCTCCTGTACCAGAGCTTCCAGGCTCCCTGCCTCCTACATTTCAAACAACGAGAGAGTGTTAATACAAACATCCAACACAGTAGGCAAGCAAAGGATTTAAACAGGCACTACTGGACTTTAAGAAGAGAATATTATTATCAGTAGGAAAAGACAGAGTGCACGTGCTCAGAGACCTAGCTAAAAAGAACCCTCAGGCCCCAGTGAAACACTGGTAGCCGGTTGTCTTCATTGGGTTCTCATTGTTAGCTATGGAAGGTGAAAGTGAGGTAAAAAGAGTGTGGACTACTCCTCGAAATTATTTTAATAGGAGGGTAGCTCTAACTCTATTAAAACCAGTGTTTAGAAAACGTGATAATTTTCCCGGACTCTTGAAGGTTGTGCAAATTTGAACCAATCAGTCCCTTAGCAAAGTGAAAAAAGCAAAACTAAAAAGTGGTCAACATGTTTCTGCTTTGTGAGCACTACTCCGCTCAGCATTCATCAGGACCAAGCATAAAAATGAGTACCGCTCACTGATCAGAGCACGCTAAAGCGCTCGGACCCAGTGGTGGTTACATGGAACAATACGACCTGTAGGTGTCGAAGCTCCATAAGGAAAGTCTTCCTCAATTTGAAATTCGCTCCTTATTGTAGGAGAAACTGTAGTATCTGTATGGGTGGATAAAAAGACATCCAAATTGTGAACCCTTACAAAAATGCATTTACGCTGATAAACTCTGAACATGTGCAAACAACTACTTGAGACAATATATATGCAAACTTGAGCAATTGTCTGTCCCCTTTCATTTAAATTTAGAAAAAGGAGCATGCTAGTCATATATGTCTTAATCATTTAAAAATACAAACGACATTTTGTCATTGTCTGTGGTGTTTTATATATTTATCAGGAGTGAATAGTTGCCTAAAAACAGTGCTCGGATCGCCAAATGAGTGGTTGGGAAACTAGAAGTGTTAACTCCTTAGAACACCTGTGCAAGAAGCATGTGGGGCGCAGTGGACTGCTAGAGAGGAAGAATCCGCCAAACACTTACTTAATATCGTAAGTTGATATGCCCCATGGGCATAGCGGCAGGAGGAAATCTTCACGTTTGGGTTTCTAACGTGAAAAACAAAGAAAGCGTCTCAGTAAGAAGTTCGCAATGCTGCTATTAGTACAATACTGGGCTTTCATGAAGACCAAGACGGGACTTACTTGTATCCAAACGGCTCCCCGCTGGATAACCTACACGCGGCCACGTCCGCCGCCCGTTACATCAAACGCGGAACTGGAGCCGCAAATGATATAAACAATGAAACGGAGGGCGGGATGCGTGTGGCGCGGAGCGTGTGATCACGTGTCTTGGGTGATCGCGTCAGAATCTTAAAGGCGCCCGTCTGTTTACAGACATATTCGGGCGCATTAAAAACGAGCAGATAAACCTATGTGAGAAATACCTCAAGGGACACAATATAAACGGGAGCATAAATAATGCCTTGAGAAGGAATAGGCAGATAAAATTCTTTGCCCATAGAGGACCATGTATTAGAAATGTGATGGTCACCTCATAGTTAATCAAAACCTTAGTATTGGGGAAAAAAATTATCAATTCTTATCTCAATGTCCCCAAACTTAGAACCCACGGACTGCAGAAAGACAATTAATTAACAGGGATGGAAGGTTGTCTATCTACGCATGACTGATTCCCATGGGATATCATCGTTTAGGCCATATTTATGGGTAGAAAGACGGTATACCCATCGCTGCTCCTTCTCATATAAAGTACCTTCATTCTTAGAGCTCAACTGTTCAATTATAACCCATTAAACATCGTTTGGACAATGGCCTTGCTCAAGGAAATGGGTAGTCAGTTTTGTAGTGTTCCTGCCACACCGGATATTACTACGATGTTCTCCTATTCTTGTTTTTATTTTTCTGGTGGTCATCCCTACGTATCTAAGACCACACGGACATGTAATCAAGTACATGACGTTACTTGAATTACAGTTGGTGTGGCCTCGTAGGTGCCATGTTTTGCCCTCTTCTAATTGTAGTGTTTTCGTGGATGACGTAAGATGGCATACACTACATCCCCCACAGGGGAAATGGCCAGTGACAGAAGGCAAACCCCAAGCATTCAAAACTGAAGCATCATGTGTGGGTTGATTAGTTCTTGGACGAGTATGTACTAGAACATCATGTAGATTCCTATCTCTTTTATATGAAAAGAGTGGTTTCCGCAAATTTCTTCCATTACTGGTCAGGATCTGCCAGTGTTTACCAATGCAGCGACTTACAGAGTTAGAAATGTTATTATAAGTGGTTACACAGGTCAGGGGGACCTCAGATTCACTTTCTTTCTCATTATCTTCCAACAGAGCTTCTCTGTTGTTGTTTCTCGCTCTTTTGCCTCCTACACCAGAGCGTCCAGGCTCCCTGCCTTCTGAACCAGAACTTCCTTGTTCCCTCTCTTCTGCACCAGAGCTTCCAGGTTTCCTGCTTTCTGGACTTGAGCCTCTATTTTGCCAATTTTTTGACCCTCTGCTTCCAGTTTCCCAGCCTTCAGAGGTCTCAATACATATACATTCAGAGACTGAACCTCCAGCACCAGAGATAAAACTCCCAACATGTAAGCCTCCAGGGCCCGGGTCTCCTGCAAACCTGCTTCCTAAGTCTCCTGTATGTGTATCTTTTGTATGTTTTCCTCCGGGGCCAGAACTTCAGGTCTGCTTCTTATCACCTCCTTCATTTTCAGCCAGTTTGTCATTGACCTCTGTGCCACCTGCAAATCAGTTATCTGCTTTTGACCCTACAGTCAATCGGCCTTTGTTTTCAGAGTGCTACTCTAGCCTGTCATCATCAGGACTTCAAACACATTTAATGCAGGCTTCTAAGCCATTGTCACTGGATTTGGACTCTTCAAGTTCTACCTTCAATATTGCTGTTAATTTACAGAGTATTATCCAACCCTCCAGAACATCACAATGTACCTTCAGTCCTCTGATAGCGTGCACTGAATCAATGATGGGAATTGACTTTCTTATTAGGAGCAAAGACTTTGGATCCAGTTCCAGACTCCGGGAGACGGTCTTTGGGGGGAGGGGGAGTACTGTCACGATTTGCTCCCTGTGTTCTCGTGTCCACCACCAGGGTGCTGAACTGTGGGACTCTCAAGTGTTCTAATATGCTTCCAGACACTCCCCTGTATGCATATCTTGACTTCCAGCCATTTGGACACTATTTGGGAATTGACATCCATGCCGGTTTTTGTGGAAGCCATCCAGCTCACACCTGAACCTCCATTACCCAGAATTCCCTGCTCACTGCTTTTTCTCCACCCCTGCAGGCCAAGGATGGGGGGAGGAATTCAGCTCACCGGTGGCTGGCTCCTGCTAGCCTGCTCACACCTGCTGCATGTGATTACTGGGAGCTCTTATAAGCCCCAGCTCCCTTCAGGCCAAGGTTGGTCATTGTATCTGTTTACCGGTGAGACCAATCCTAGTTTCCAGTGCCCTCTGATCTTTTGCTATTCTTGTTTCCTGAGCTTTAGTTATGCCTTGTTCCTGACCTGCTGCTGTTTTCCTTGTACCTTAATTAGCACTACCTGCAGTGCTACCTTGACCCCAGAGCCTTAGTATTCCGTGTTCCTGAACTGCAGCAGTTTCCCTTCTCCTGAATTAGCCATTCTTGCAGTGCTACCTTGTTTCCTGAGTTTCTGAGCTATACCTATTCCTTGTACCTAAATTAGCACTGCCTGCAGTGCTCTTGTTTCCCGAGTTCCGGAGCCATAGTTATTCTTTGTTCCTGTTCCTGGACTTCAGCTATTTCTTGTTCCTGATTTGCATTGCTTGCAGTGCTCTCTTGGCTCCTTGACTCCTGGGCTGTAGCTATGTCCTGTTTCTTGAACTAGCACTGCTGTAGTGCTACCTTGTCTCCTGAGCTAAAGTAATTTCCCTGTTTCCTGGACTAGCACTACCTGCAGTGCTACCTTGACTCCTAAAGCTTTAGTAATTCCCTGTTCCTGAACCAGCACTGCCTGCAGTGCTACCGTGACTCTTGAGCCTTTGCTTAATTCGTGTTCCTGCCCCAGCACTGCCTTCTATGCTATTTTGTTTTCTTGATTCCTTAACCTGCACTATTCTAGTATACCCTTGTAGCCTCCCCTACTTCATGTCCCTTTCCAGTCCCTGCCTTTCTTTCCAATTCCTTGGTTCCAGTTCCTAGTTTGCTGTCTTTCTACTCTGCTGTCTTGCTTCTGTTGCCTTGTATATGTATTACCTGCTTTCTGCCAAGTGTGCCAAGTGTGCCCTGTCATTTTCTTCCTTTCCTGTTAAGCACTCCTCATTGCTAGCTCCTTGTCTATTGTGCTTGTGGTTAGTTCTACCCTCTTGCTGCTACTGCCTTGCGTGTTCCTGTTTGATCGCCAGGATCCGTGGGCACAGCTCACTACCTAGGTGGTGTTTCTTGTTCACTGTGAGTATTGTCTTTGAGTTACATTTATAACATCACCATAGGTATAAGCTCCACAGACCCTGCTTTTGTATGCATATCCTACATGTGGGTATTTGCAATCAATATCTGTAACAGCAATTGTGGGTGAGAAAGTTACTGAGCTTCAGTCTTACCGTGTGGGGCTCCTGAGTGCTTTACCCCACACTCCCCTTTATTGGTATGCTGTATTATATATATATATATGTCTTGCACGTCCGTCCTGGGTGTAGTTAGTCTGAATGGTAAATTGCCTTGTGAGTGCCCTTCCTTTCTGAGTCTTACCCATCTTGTTCACTTGTACAGGCTTCCCCTTTGGATCGCACTGTACTCCTCTTTCTGTGTATGTTTTCCACCCAGTTCCCAGTCCTTGCCCAAGTCCCTGAATGAGTTACCCACATAGTCCCGGACAGTCCCTGCCACAGTCCAGACAATAGTCCTTCTAGGGGGCCGTTGGTTAGGCCGTCTACCCAAAGTTGCCTGCACATGGATCTGTTAATGGGATGTGGACCCTTGGGGGGAATCATAGGGGGCAGGACCAGGCACTGCATGGTCAGGAGTGGTCGATTGGGTGGATGTAGGGGCGGACACATCCTCCTCAGTGGTTTGTGCAGCGCCGGAGGTAGGCGCATACTCAGCTCTGCACACTGCAGCCATTTCGGCCAGCCCAACCCCTACACCCGAGGACACAATTGGAGTGAAGGTAGAGGGTTGTGAGGGTTGCGCACTGTGACTATGGCTGTGTGTATGCGGTCTATGCCCAATTCCTTTGGGTGTGCCTACAGCCCCCTGAGTTTGCATGCCAGGAGGTGTGTGCTTCGACTTTTGTGGGGGTGTGCTGTCTGGGTCTGTTGTGGCGTGTGATGGTGTCTTCCTGCGTGTGCGTTGGACAGGTTTGGGAGTGGGGAGTGTGGATGGGTCCGAAGTAGGGGGGGCGGACCGCTGCAGGAGGGAAACTGCTGCCGTCAGTGAGGAGTCCATGGACTGTATTAACTGACGTTGGTCAGACATCGTAGCTGACATGCCCTCCATGAACGACAACAACTGTGTTAGGATTCGAGTGTGGCCTTGGAGGACATTCAGCATTGATGTCTGACCAACCTGAATCTGGCGGAGTAAGTCCACAGACTCCGTACTGAGGGCAGCAGGGGAGACAGGGGCAGGGGCTGCGGTGCCAGGCCCGAAGGAGACTTGGGGAGCTGCACGGAAAGAAGGGACCAGAGCAACTGGGAGGGTGAAGATGGTTCTGGAGGAGGCGGGGACAGACACAGTGATGCTGCCAGGTGTTTCAGTGTATTCCCCCTCCTCCTGGGAGTCAGAGCGGATCCGTCTGTGTGGTAGGATGTGTCACCTTCCAACAGGTCCGCAGCCTGACTCCCCTCACCCTCCATGCCACTGGCTCCCTCCGACTCCTCAGCGCTGGTGGCACTGTGGCTGGGTCCCTCCTCCAGCTCCGAGCAGCTGTCTCCTCCTGTCTCTGTTGATGATACTGTGGGCAAGGAGAAGAAACAGAAATGCATCAGTCACCTGTACACATCTGACACAAAAGCACAAAATCAGTAGGTCACACTGGAAATCATTGCATGCATCATGAGTAACAGCCAGATAACTCTGCACATATTTGAGCCTTGTACTGCCCAGTTGGTATAGACACAATGCTACTTGGACACAATGATCCAAAGAACACACCAGGCCACAGCTTGAATGAGAATTACACAGAGAAGCTAGTGTTTGTTTACAGGAGAGCAAATCAATACAATGAAGTCATGCCACTTCAAGTTCACAAATAAATAAACAGTAGTGGTGCCCCTCAGGGCAAACTAACCCACCTCACTCCCCAAGTTGACACCACACTTTGAGCTCTGTAAGTACATTTGGCAAAAAATATATGTAACTAAATGTTGACATCTTGGGACTCACCATACTTGACACAATCGACATGTATTGAATGTGTTAATTTGCCATCTTGTGAAGAGAACACGTATGTGCCTGCAGGAAAAAGATGTCTCACAACGACATGCACACAAACAACATTTACACATTCATTGAAACAGCTGGCACCCTTTAAAATAAAACACTGTTCGAAACAAATGGTGTTGCATATTTGCCATATACATGGTCCAACGGAGGTCTTGATGTCTTGACACTCATTAGTTTGTACAATTGATAACAAAGGAGTTTCAAGACCACTGTGGGGACATGTATATGGAGATCAAGGCACACCATTAATCACTAACACTGGCCTCTTTGAAAAGGTGCCAGCTTCTTTAAAAAAAGTGGAAATGTCGTTTTGTGTGCACTACCTTGTGAGACAACTATCATGCAGGCACATAAGTGTTCTTTACACATTTTGTCAGAGTAACACATTCTAAACATGAACAACTTTTAACAAGTGTTGTGAGTGTCAAGGTACAATCATTTATGTGACACAACTTAAAATATGTCAGTCCTCATATGGGCATCCATTCCCTGATGACACAGTTGCTTGCACATAAAATCTACTGGTTGTCATGTGGAGTGGCAAACATGTCCCAACTCTGGACAATGCTTAAGCAATTGGGCCAGCAATTGTGATGAACAAAATCATTGCTGCATTGTGGACACACTGTTATCCCCAGGCAAAATGTTAACACAGAAATGTGCACACTAAGACAAAACAGTGTTGCATCTGACCTACATACATGTGGCCAAAATGTATAAGCCTTAATCGTGTCTGGAACAAAATGACATAGGCTGCCAAGCCCCAACTGAAATCACTGGCCACCATCACAGGGGCAGTGCATGGTGAATCATTGTTCAGCCAATTCTCACCCACAGGTCAGACCTGGCAAGGCTAAATCAGGCAGGCCCATGTAGACCTCTCCTGCACAACACCCCCATCCCTCAGTCAATGTGATTGATACAGCTCAAGAAGTGAGACCTCTGAATCGGGGTAACAAATACTGTGCAGCAACAATTCAATAAGTAACCCAAGCTCACCTTGTGAGGCTGGCAAAACATATTTGTGACAAACAACCATCAACAGATTGTTGTGAATAGGCACACAGGCACTGCCCATTGTGAGTGTACATAAGTAAAATATTGTATCCCTGTCCAGTGGACACATGTAGCAGACGCAGGAAAAATACAAACTATGCCAGGGACCAATGCCACAGAGGCAGACCCATGCTGAACCACATAGAATGGGCACAGTGTTGGATGACATACATGATTAGGAGGCCAGGGTGTCTCAGGGGACTGTAGTGGGCACACTGATCCGTGGGTGTGGAATGAGCTGACTGTAACATGAGTAACCGTCATGGCACTACGCATATCTCCCACTGATGTACATCATGTCAGAGAACACAACATGGGTCATGCATGCTGCAAGGGTGTGCAGTGGAAACCTCACACTCCTATATTGAGACTCATCATCAGTGCAAACAAATATGTAGCCGAAACACAGTGCACAGGTCATGGCACAGGCAAGGTCTCACAAGTATACCTGCAAGGGGTTGAGAGGCGCACTCAAATAGTATTCCTACTTTAACTTTTTTGACAAGGGTGCTACACTTAACACATGTGTTGGCTCCACATGTATATACCTAATTGAACCCGGAACAGGTGAAACCTGCTCAAGTGTGCACTGTTCCTAATGAACTCACTGTTCACAATTTCTATCACACAATAAATTCCAGTATTAAATAATACTTAAACTAAATATACCAAACACTTCGCTTTTGTTTGTACTGTTATTTTACTTCATTATCTTTTTTTCAACATTTGGTCATATAACCTGTATTCATACTGATCCTCAGTAATTCAACATCCAATTACGGTTACTATGTTGCAATGATTTTCCATATTATTTACATTCATATGCATTTCATCATTATATAGTTTAACATCATTATTAATCAAATGAACCACGGTTAATTGCTGGCCCAATGCATTTCGGAACCAAGGTTCCTTCCTCAGGGGCTGTGTTCTGTAAATTAAAGAATTACAATTACTAAACGCATGTCACAACCATTAATATTTACAATACATGAATGCTAGAACTTTTTGGAATCTAACAATGCAATTATCAAACCTTCACTTGCGTTCACAATATTATACCTAGATGTCTCAGTTTGCAGTCTGTCAATTCATTACTCCAAAAGAACATTAACCTTTACACGGTTCCTCATATTGGATTGTCCTATGAACCTGTAATGCATTATCTTGCAGATGTTTGTCTAAAGCATAATAAACAATCAATAATAGCTTTACACCCATTTAAAATGTACTAAGCAACCAAACAATAATATTGCATCAAATCAATAATACGCTGTTTGTTCAATTGACAATGGATGTCTACCTACTGTGCCCATCAATATGCGTAACTGTTACCGCGGGGCGAGGAAGGGGAAGAAGACGAGTTTTGGTTGCAGTGGTTTTTATTCTAGCAAACAAGTCATCGGTACACTTTTTTCTGGTGTTGCCTTTTCTGGGGGACCGGCTCCTCTCCTGTCGGGTCTTTCGGAGCACTCCATGAATTCAGGCCCATTAAGATGGTGTTGCTTCATAATAGCATGCATTGTCAAAATGTTGGTAAAGTGATAACTTACTCTAGTGTGGAGGATACAGATCGTATAGCAACCTATTAACATATGCGGTGTAAGAACCCGATCGTCATCGAGTTCATTGAGTTTTTAAGGCTAGTCACATATGTTGGTTTAAACATTCCATGAGGCTATGAAATTAGGATAGTTTTTTCCATGTATGTTATAGGTTACGCATATTGATGGGCACAGTAGGTAGACATCCATTGTCAATTGAACAAACAGCATATTATTGATTTGATGCAATATTATTGTTTGGTTGCTTAGTACATTTTAAATGGGTGTAAAGCTATTATTGATTGTTTATTATGCTTTAGACAAACATCTGCAAGATAATGCATTACAGGTTCATAGGACAATCCAATATGAGGAACCGTGTAAAGGTTAATGTTCTTTTGGAGTAATGAATTGACAGACTGCAAACTGAGACATCTAGGTATAATATTGTGAACGCAAGTGAAGGTTTGATAATTACATTGTTAGATTCCAAAAAGTTCTAGCATTCATGTATTGTAAATATTAATGGTTGTGACATGCGTTTAGTAATTGTAATTCTTTAATTTACAGAACACAGCCCCTGAGGAAGGAACCTTGGTTCCGAAATGCATTGGGCCAGCAATTAACCGTGGTTCATTTGATTAATAATGATGTTAAACTATATAATGATGAAATGCATATGAATGTAAATAATATGGAAAATCATTGCAACATAGTAACCGTAATTGGATGTTGAATTACTGAGGATCAGTATGAATACAGGTTATATGACCAAATGTTGAAAAAAAGATAATGAAGTAAAATAACAGTACAAACAAAAGCGAAGTGTTTGGTATATTTACTTTAAGTATTATTTAATACTGGAATTTATTGTGTGATAGAAATTGTGAACAGTGAGTTCATTAGGAACAGTGCACACTTGAGCAGGTTTCACCTGTTCCGGGTTCAAACAGGCAAGGTCTCAACACATGTCATAGACCACCCTCCCACATGCTGCGGAAATCAATGTGTAGTCTTATTTTCTTGCACCCTAGATGAACATGTGCAAATGTGATTACACACAGACCAGGGGTCATATGTTAAGGAGGGGAAGGGATGAAAATGAGCACCAGGTGACTGCGGGGAACCGAAAACACATTGCCCATATAACCTGTCTGACCAGACACCCTAACTGTGGGAGTGTAGCCAGGCTTCAGAACACCTCAAAAAGCAGGTGCACACAACACAACAAACAGCCATGTACCTACCCCCTCCTTGATGCTGTCTCTCCTGCAACTGCCTATCGAGGTCTGGAAACACGACCGCCAGGACCCGGAGCATGTGAGGGGTGAGGTGACGGCTGTTGCCATGCCGGCGTGGAGCTTCCAGCTTCAGCTGGACCCGGGCAATACGCCGGGTCCAGTACCGGATGTCTTGCCACCTCTTCTGCACGTTGCGTAGCCACCGGCGATGGCCCCCGCAGACTTGACGGCCCTGACAATGTTCATTCAGATTTCCCCTTCTCGTAGGCAGTTAACTGTCAGGAAGACAAAGTAAAACAACATCACTGCACCTGCTCCATGTACCAGAGACACAAACTTGCACACTATTGATAATGTGAACAGGGCATAGGATGCTGACAGGACTTGCATCCTTGTCCATTTGAACTTGGAATGTGGGCAAGCCCCAATGCACTACATGGCATTGAAAGGCAACAGATGGCGTAATGGGTGCAACACACTCACTGATCATTGCACACACTGGGCAACACATGCAACTGCAGGGTATGGGACAGCACGTGCCGAGCAGTCACATATCCCACTCCACTGTAGAACCCTCAGCCGACCAGATAGGCACACTCTGGCATAGATCACTCACATGTCACTGAAAACAGCGGGTACAACCCTCACTTTGCACATGTGCCACTTGACAATGGGGTGTCACAGGTGTCATGCTACCTTTGCAAGTCAGGCACACAGCACTGCTTACTTGTCACATCAGATGGCTAGAGCTGCTGCATACGCCAAGCAGCAGGGGTGCAACACATCACATACACACTCACCCAGATGACAAGGCACATTCACACACTTGAATGTCCATGAGGCTAAACACATCATTAGGACAATCTCACCACAGGTCCCCTCAAGTCATAAACATCTGTGGGTACAGGCCCCTGTCACTCTGGGGGGAACACTGTTCCACCTCAGGACATTTGGGAATAAAGCCACCGAGGTCTGGCACGGCTGAATGTGTCATTCACTATCCAGTGAATGCCACAGTAAGCACAATGCAAGTGAGGAGTGAACTCACATGAACTACATCATGCTCTACATGAGACACCACCATGTACACCCCCTGGGACTCACTCAAAACCACATTGCATGTCTGTCCCACCAATATACAATGCCTGTTGTGACACTCACACAATAGGTGCACAGTCAAAGGTAGTGGAGTCAGCACTCACCTGATCGCCTGGTCTCCCCTACAGCTTGCTGTACTGTGGTAGGAGGCTATCCAGCAGGGCCGGGTTTTCCTCCTCAGTGAAAGCTGGGGCCCTCACCATAGTGCGAGCCATGAAAGGCCAGAGGATGCAGAGACAGCAGCAGTGTGGTCCACTCCAATGTTGTGCAGGCAAGTGGCCTCTCAGGGGTTCTTGCTGCCTTAAATCAGTGCTGATGAGGGGCTTTCGGTTCGAGGAGTACAGAGTGATAGGTCAGATTCGTTTGCATCGTATTTTTCCTCCAATCCCTTTCAACATACGGCTCTGACACACATTTGCATCGTTCAAAATTTGAGCTTCAGCTCCACAATCATTTTGCAACATTGTATTTTTTTGCCCAACTGACTTTTGCAGGGCACCTGTAGCACCCACTCAAATTTCAGTATCCATGACACCCAGGATGCATTTAGGGCCTACTACTCATCCCCTATGTGTCCCCTAAGTGATTTTGAGATCCACACACGTGTACGGTGCGTTTCACGCTCTCGCGTATGGCACCATTGCAATAGTGATACGATGCGCACACACGCCCGGAATGTAGGGGTACAGTGCACTCGCGTATGGCACGATTACAATAGTGGAACGGTGTGCACACACGCCCGGATCGTAGGTGTACGGTGCATCGCGTATGGCACGATTACAATAGTGAGAAGATGTGCACACACCCCTGCTGTGAATGCAGGGGTACGGTTCGTTTCACGCGGTGCGTTACATACGCTGATGCCAATGCAAGGGTACGCTGGGTTTCAAACACTGATGCCAATGCAGGGGTACGTGCATTTCACATGGCGCGTTACACACGCTGATGCCAATGCATGGGTACGTGCGTTTCACACGCTGAAGTGAATGCAGGGGTTCGGTGCATTTCACACGCTGATGTGAATGCAGGGGTATGGTGCGTTTCACACGCTGATGCCAATGCAGGGGTACGGTGCATTTCACACGCTCACATATGGCACTATTACAATAGTGATACGAGGCGCACACATGGCAGGGATGTAGGGGTACGGTTCAAACAAGGATGTCTATCGAGTTCTTGTCATTGCATACTTTCATGTGTAGGCCCTAGGTGTGGCAGCCAGTGATATAGCACAGGGCATCTAATCTTGTTGCACAATCGATGTATGATGACCTGTTGACACATGTCATGTGTGATGGGGTACTATGTGGCACACATCACCTTGACACTTGTCACATGTGTATCATCATGCAGATTTTGTCATACACAGCAACACTGGGATGGCACAGTCATCACTTCCGGCACCTGTCTCATGATGCCAGGGACCGGGGCACTTTGTCACTTGACATTTCACGCTCAGCATGACCCTATGTGACTATGTCCGGTGTGTGTCATGTTTAACATTGAGCTTGTTGTTTGTGTTCTGTCTGTGTTGATATGGGAATGGTTTCACATCTATGCACACCATGCCACATGTGCATTCCCACGGCTTTTGGGTCTGATGGCATCAGACATCATATTTCCCCAGGCATACATGTCTGCATCGTGACAATGGCTGCGTTGTTTTGTTGTGACATGCACACCTTAATCGCAATGTGTTTGATATGTACATTTGACATTCCATGTGACCTGTGCGTGTGCCTTGCAGTAAGCTGTCTGGGCGGGATGACAACCTTCCACTGCAGGTATCTTGACGTGTGTCACTCCAGTGATATCTCGGTCTGTTCAATCAGACCAGCACAGCAGCTCATTTCAGGGCATGTCATGTTTATGTGTCAATTGACAGGTGCATCTGGGTTTTCATAGGAGTGCCAGCAAGCTGCCATATGTAACCTGGATGTATTGCACACGCCAGACTCCAAAGTGACCTGATGTGTAGTAGCAGTTTTGCATGTGCTATGTACATTGCCATTGATGTGGGCTGACTGTTAATCTTCATTATTTCCAAATCTGTCCTGCAGGGCACCGCCTCTACCATTACCATTCTCAGACTTGGCTACCATGAGGGAACGTGCCTGAATCCGACGTTACAGATTCACTCACCAGTTGATTCAGGACTTGACGAGCAAGCTGGCACCACATCTCCAACTGCAACACAGGTATCCTACTGCGCTGAAACCTCAAGATAAAGGTGATGGCAGCCCTACATTTTTTTGCTACAGGTACCTTTCAATTAACCATAGCTGATGTTGGTGGAATGTCACAGACAATGTTCAGCCGTGTCCTGTGTGATGTTTTGGCAGCCATGTTGATAAATTCATCAAATTTCCAGCTCCTGAAGAGTTGAGAGATGTCAAGGGTGATTTCTATGCCCTGGGAGGGATGCCACATGTCATTGGGTCCATTGATGGGACACATGTGGCTTTGGTGCCACCACAGGCTCAGGAGCAGGCTTACAGCAACCGTAAACATTATCATTGAATAAAAGCCCTGGTGGTGTGTCTTGCTAACATGCTGATTTCCCACATTTGTGTACGTTTTCCAGGATCGGCACACAATGCATTCATCATGAGGCGCAGCAGGGTGCCACAAATGATGCTGCAGCTGCACAACGATCGGGCATGTCTTGTTGGTGGGTAAACTCTGTTACTCCTGTGTGTTTCAGTATCTTTTGCTCTAACAGCATCTCCTGACCCACTTATTTACATGATGTATCTTTGTAGGTGACTCGGGATATCTCAACATGCCATGGCTAATGACACCTCTCCCCAACCCAAGAACAGCTGCAGATCAGCGGTACAATAATGCACCCAGGCAGACCAGGCGAGTGATTGAGCGGACGTTTGGCCTCCTGAAGAGCCGATTCCGGTGCCTCGATAAGACGGGCGGATCCCTCCCATATGCACCGGACAAGGTCTGTAAGATCTTCATCGTGTACTACATGCTGCACAACATGGCAGTTGAGAAGGCAGTGCCACTCATCCTGGATCCTGAGGAGCAGGAACATCCACCCGTTGAGGATCAAGGGCTTGGTCAAGATGCAAGTGATGAGGAGCAGGAGGATGATATCCAGAGTCAGCTCATACGCAACTTTTTCTCATAATTGTGAGTCACTGGGAATGAGTGAGCAAGCTTGTAGCATTGAGTGGCATGTGTTGCAATGTGTGTGCCCAGCTGACTGTATACAAAGTAACTTTGATGTGTGTTTTGATGTGTCACACAAGTGCTGATGTAATGCCACACAGTAATGCGCAATGACTTAGCTTGAAATTTGCATGTGTCCAACATTGTTCCTGTTTCGTACATGCCCATGCCTTTTGCAAAGATTTTTACCGGTGACCCCTTGTGTGTCTGTCATTCCCAGGTTGCTGTGCCTGTTGTCTGTTCTTGTCATCTTAGTCCTCCTGCTATTTCTCACGATGATTGCGAATCAGCGTTCCATGCGCGGACATTATGGATTAGAGGCTATTGAGTTGTTTTTAGACAAAAGGGAAAAGCCACACAGGGTGCCTACTGCATTTATCCTTAAACTTGCAGCGATAGCATTATGTAAATGTAAATGTACAGGGATTTATATAGCGCAAATCACCAACCGGTTTCTAAGCGCTTGCTTAGGGAACCCGTCCTGGTATTCCCCTGTGAGATAACCCCGGCAGGGTATCCGCAAGGTGAAATCCAGGCATCCCGCCGTGAGGGGCCGTTGTGGAGATTAAGCAAGCTATTGCCCAGAGTCGCAGAGTGTGAACCCGTGAATCGAGTAGGCACCGGAGCAAGAATTGTCGAGTCCATGGACATTTTAGGACTCACGACCCTGCCAAGCCGGGAATTGAACCCTGGTCCCGGGCTGACCTCTGCTGCCAGGTCTGCCTCCTCTAACCAGTGAGCCACACTTCTCCACTGACAGAAGAACTACTTTACATTCAACGATCGGTTCTATATGCAAATCAAGGGCCCTGCCATGGGGTGTCCTTATGCCCCAGAAATGGCAGTGCTCTATATGGCACAGTATGAGACCTTGTTTGTAGAGAATACCAATCCATACAAGGATAATATCATACAATGATGGCGGTACATAGATGACGTCTGGCTCCTGTGGCAGGGGAGCCAGACCGAACTCTTGGCGTTCCATGACTGGATCAACAATAGACATAATGATATCAAATTCTCCATAGAGACAAGCACTAGGAGAATGACATTCCTGGACGTTGAGGTTACCTGCGAGGATGGCAAAATAAAAACATCCCTATATAGGAAACCGACTGATAAGAACACCATTCTCCATCACAAAAGCTACCACCCCAGAAGTCTGAAGGCTAATTTGCCGTATGGGCAAATGTTACGTATCCGGAGAAATTGCTCCGAGATAGGGGACTACGACCATCATGCCCAGGCATTCTGCAATGAAATGATCCATAGAGGATACCCACGGAAGCTTTTGAAGAATTCTTACAAAAGGGCAAGATTTACCCCTCGGAAACCTTATTACAAATCAAGGAGAAGAAGGAATTGGACCGAATAGTATGCGTCACCACCTTTGGCCCTGACACGCATAAGCTTAGACAAGCGGTTCTTAAAAACTGGCACCTGTTAGAAGACCTTGAATGTCCTTTCCCGCTCCCCATTTTCGCATACAAAAAGAATCAAAGTTTGGGACAACAAATTGTGAGAGCAGACCTCCCGAAGTCCCAACCAAAACATGATCTTCTTGCGTTATGGGACATGAAACCAATAGAAGGGCACCATAGGTGCGGAAATTATGTTTCATGTGGCAGCACTATTGAAGGTACTGAGTTCCAACACCAAGGAGTGAAGTGAAAACACCTTGGTTTCTCAAACTGTAAAACTAAAAACGTAATTTACGTTGTCATCTGCCCATGCTCCAGGATCTATATAGGCAAAGAACAAATCAGCAGGTCAATCTCCGAATAGGACAACACAGGTCAAGGATCAAAAAGAAAATACTTACAGCCCCGATGGTTGAACATTTCATTGAAATGTCCCATAATGAGAATGACTTTAGGTGGTCTGTTCTTCATACAATGAGTCACTTACAGCGCCCCGCTGACATTGATAAGCTGCTACTTGAGAAGGAAGCATATCTTATTTTGAAATTTAATTGTATAATGACTGGCTTGAATAACATGTCAGAATTGCCAAGAATATAAGACTTCGCGCCATACTGCAGGGTTGTCACTGTCAAGACGGCATTTTGCTGCTAGCAACTATGTAAAACTATTCAAATTGTCTTAATGTTTTTTTAATGAAACATTCCTGCATCCCCCATTCTGAACGCGGGGGCTGATTGACCAACTTTGAAATCTATCCACATATACCGTAAATCCTAATAGACTCTAAATCCCAGAATACACTATTCTCAATAGCGGCCCCTTTTTAACTTTAGCAAAATGGCCGCGGGTCCCACAAACGAGCAGTAAGTGATCGAGAAGCGCCGAGTGTATGCAGTAGAAGTAACTCGTTGTCACAGGTAATGCCACACAAACGGCTACGCAGGCCGCGTTTGTTTATAACTTAACCCCGACAACCGTGCGGTGACTGACAATGCGTTCCTCCTTCTAGAGAACGACGGACTTGTTGTTAAAATCGGAAGACGCAAATAACAAAAGGAAAGCGATTCCGATATATCTACAGCCCCGGCTGGGGCGGTAGACTGGGGGCGAGAGGCGGCGCCTCGCTTTGCAAGAATACAGGTACGAGAGCTTTCGTATTCTGGTTCCAACGTTAGATGCACTGCGTTGTGTTAAACTCCTACATAATTATGCACTTACACGTGTATTGTTTAAACAGGTAGACTTGGCATCTACTATTGAGAAGACGAAGTATCTTTACGGTGTACATTACAGGTACGAGAAGTACATTATGCATATAAGCACCCTATTTTCCATCTAAGCATACCGGGTTGCTATAAGCAGGTTATGTGTTGTTTAAACAGGATTAACCCCTTCCACGCTGATGACGAGCTGGGCTCATCATGGCGTAGCCTCCTCGCACGCTGATGACGAGCCCAGCTCGTCACGTAACATTCGATTTAAAAAATCTCAGCGTGCGAGCGGAATTCCGCTAGCGCGCATGAGGTTTAAGACAAGAAAAAGATATTCATCCGCCCCCCTTTGCATTGCAAAATCGCTCAGATTAAGGTATGAATTCCTTAATTTTAACAAGAGGTTTTTGTAATGCCCTACGACTACGTATTGTAAATATGGACAATCTTTTGTTCACTCCCTAGATTGTTTTTGTGTAAAAGTGCTCCCAGTTGAGACCTAAAAAAAGGATTGTGTCCACGTATAGAAGTCACTAAAGGTCAACTACATAGGAACATACAGGTACATTTATTTCTTATCCAAACGGTGGTATCTCAGAAAAGAGGCAAACTGGTTGTATTAAAACTTTGTTTTTCTACAACCTATCAGAAAAATAACAGAGCCCTGATGATGGTTTGGACATTTATGGCCCGAACTTGAAACGCGTCGGCAAATCCAGCTGGAGCTAACTACTACATCTAGTGTGTTTTAGAATAAAATTGATACATGCTTTCTTGTTCTTGTAATGAATTGGCTCTCTTCATGTAAATAATTTTGACTATGAAATGGTTTAATATATTGCAAAATTGTTGCACTGCAATGTGTATTGTTTCTTGGATGCCATATTGATGTTTTTCTTTTGGATATTTTTGGAAAGTGTTTCGTGTCAATTGTTGAGTAAGACTGTCGGTAATTTTTTGTATTGTGTATTCTCTTTCTGCCATTTAAAACATTTTTTTTGTATAAATAATATGACTAAAAGGTATAAATAAATATACCGGACCAGATTTAATGAAATTTTTTATTTGGTCCTCAATCACAAATTCACTGAGAAGGGGGCAATTTTTTGTATGTTAGCTGAAGGCATGTGTCAGCACCTTGAATCCTATTCATTTAGCCATGGGCAGCCAATGGAGTAGTTGAAGATACGGGGAGATATGTTGTCAAAGTGGACTCCACATACCAGGCGTGCAGCTGCGTTTTGGACCGTCTGCAGTATACGGAGCAAGCCTAATGAGAGACCCATGTATGAGCCATTTGCGTAGTCTAAATGGGAAGTAATCAGTGCGTGAACCACCGTTTTCCGGGTTGCATTGGGCAGATTGTGAATAAATCTCTTGATGATTTTAATCTTGCCAAAACAAGCAGCAGCCACCGCTTGTACCTGTGTGGCAAGGGATAGCTGATTGTCCCATCTAACTCCCATATTCCTGACCGAGTCCTTGGGTGCCGGAGAAATGCCCAGTTCCTCTGGCCACCACTGATTGGAAGAGAGGGGAGAAGGTTGGTTAAAAAATAGGATATCGGTCTTATGTGGATTAAGTTTCAAGAAAGTGCGGTCCATCCAGGCCGCAATATTCTTGAGACAATTTTTCAGTGGGTCAAAAGTTGCGGCAGACACTACATTAAAGGTGAATAGAAGCTGAGTATCATCAGCATATGAAATGATTTTGACTTCAGACATGGCAATCGATGGAGCCAGCCAATATTGAAATGCAGAGGGCTCAGAGCAGAGCCCTGCGGCACGCCCCATTTCACTGGTTTGACTGGGGAGATGAACGGGTAGGTCCGGACCTGCTGTGTGCAGTCAGATAGAAAGGACGATATCCAGTTCAGCACTGAGCCCCCATGCCTATGTTCTTAAGACAGTTCAGAAGAATGGGATGGGCCACGGTGTCAAATGATGCAGACAAGTCTAACAGCACCAACACCACCTTGGAACCTCCCTCGACCGCACATCGTATAGAGTCTGCCATTTCAATGAGGGCCGACTCCGTTCTATAGCCGGGACGAAAGCTGGATTGGGAGTCGTGAAGGAGGATATTATCTTCAACAAAGGCCATCAGTTGCTGACAGATAAATTTGTCTAAAATCTTGGCAGGAGCTGGTAAAAGAGAGATAGGTCTGTAATTGCACAGAGATTCAGAATCTGCGTTGACTTTCTTTAAGATGGGCGGGAGGAACACATGTTTCCAAGCATCCGGATAAGAGCCCAATCTGAGGAAAAGTTTCTATATGGCGTTTAAAGGGTGATTGTGAATTTTAGCAAGGATGTTGTATTGCTTGGCGGGCAAGGGGTCCCTAGGGGAACCGGATTTACACTTCTGCAATTCAAGAAGAGAGGCTGCCTCAGAAATTGTGGCTAAATCTGAGAGCAAAGAGCTGGGAACCGGCTTTACTGAATGGCCCTCAGACATTGGACACCTACATCAGCACACAGGCCCTCACCTACACAGACTACATGGGGCAGGGGGACAGCAACTTCTGGCTGGAGGACAACCACACCACCATCCTTCATTGGTACATCAACATTTGCATCCAGTTGTCCGACATGCAACACACTGCACCACACTCCGCTACAGATCCACCAAAGATGCTTGACCTAAGTCACCACAGACGAGCTGTGTGGCACCCTCGCCCAGGACACTCCACCCAACGCCACCGCCACACCCTGCAACCGCACACACTGGATCAGCAACTGATCCAACACTCTTGCCACATTGGCGGACTTTCCTGGTGGCACAACAACAGTTAAGCCACCTGGGACAAGGCAGACCTACTGGACTCATACAGGTGTAGCCGGACTCTTGTGCAAACCTTGCAAGACAAACAACCATCAGTTACCTTTTAGCCCTGGAATCCGCAACACACAGACATCACCATATCATCAACACGGACAAGAGGACATCCTTCAGGTATGGCCTATGCACCAACACATACAACATGAAGGACCTCATCGGCATCGTGAGTGAACTATCTGACCCCAGCTCTCCACCTGAAAGACATCCCACCCTTGCAAGGCCAAGGGGATCCCTTGCAACATTCTACCACTGCAAGCTCGGGACGTACATGACACCTAGCCACACAGAGGCAGACAGCGGTATTATCCACAGGACATACCCCCCCTCAGGTCCTGGACTCCCGTCAGCAGCAAAGACACCACCCGGCTCATGTACACCATCCACTCCGGCTCTTCATCAGGACCCTTCTCACACAACTTCTCAGTCATAGCATACACCATCTTTGAAGCCCACCTCCGGCACGTCATGAATGTCTCCTTTGAGTATGCCACTTTCCATGGGAGCTGGAGGCAAGCAGAGACCCTGGACCTTCTTTAACAACGGACGGCAGTACCGCAGTACCGCAGGATCTCCTGGAACACCACCCTGCTTTCCTACTCTGCAAATGTCGCCAAGAAGACAGTCAATGAGCAACTGACCATCTCCCTCCAAACAAACATCTCCAGGCAACCTGCCCCAGTCCATCTTCCACAGTAATCACCCCACTTCAACAGCCCTCATTGCCACCGCCAACGACATCTTGGACCCTGCTCAACAATGGTGAGACCACCACCCTCACCTCATCGACCTCTCAATGACATACTACACCATGTGCTACCACACTGCCAGATCACACATCTCCAACACTGATATCCAGAGGAAGGCCCAGGATGGAATCGCCAAGTACCTCACAAGCCAAGCCCAGGGAGTCCACCTCCCCTTTCAGTACATAGTACACTCGGGTCATCGGGCACATGCCCCAGGGCTCAACTCTCAGCGTGACATTCTACAATGTCTCCATGACCCCCTCTCCACCATCACATGCGCACATGACCTCATCATCATGTCCTATGCCGTTGAAACCCTGCTGCTCCTCACCCTCACCAAAGACCCAGCCACTCCCAGATCCAACCTTCAAGAAGGCATGAGTTGCGTTGACAAATGGATGAACATCAGCCACCTGAGGCTGGACTTGGACAAGACTGAGCTCATCATCTGAGGAATGTCCCCTTACGGCTGGGACAAATCCTTGTATCACAACAGCCTGGGCAGCGCACAAGCACACAATGGCCACGCACGCAAGCAGGTGTTTATTGTACACGCCTCGCTCACAATAACCATGCAACTCAATACCATCTCTACCTCATGCTGCAAGTCCCTCCGCATGTTGCAAATGATATTCAGATAGAGCCACTCATAGTCATGACAGACAGTCACCCGGTCCACAACACCAGCCAGCTCAACTACGGCAATGCCTCTAAGCAGGAACAACAGCCAGACTCCAGGAGGACTTGTGCACATCCAGGATGCATCCGCACACCTCATCCTCAAGATCCCCTGCAACAGCCACATGACCGTCCACCTGAGATACCTACAATAGGCTCACTGTCAACTGCAGGATCTCCTTCAGACTCCTCAGTCACACTCAGGAGGCACTCCACAACCCCAGCCCCAAAGACGAACTAGAACGTCTCCCAGCAAACACTCCATTGCCCCAACTCCGTCCAGCCAATCTTGCCCTGGGCACCATTCATCACATCCACAGTACAACTGCATGCGGGAGATAGTTCTCCCACATCACCAAACAGACGTGGTACTCCCTCCCTGGGCACCTCCACATGACCCATGACCTCTACACCTTCATAAAACTCTTCCAAAACTGTCTGTCTGAGCAGTATGGCAAGCACCCCCTCCTCAGCAGCTTGAAACCATCACAGGTGAGTATTGCGCTCCATGTATGTATTTGATGATACATTGTGACCTATGTTGGTCCTAGACCAAACTCAAATCCCAGTGTATGGATGCCTTGAGTTTGTTCCACACTCTGGCATACTTTGACATAACCCCACACGTATGTTGTTGACTCATAGTAAATGACTGCAACATCAATTTCACTTGTGTTTGTTTTGTTTATTTATCTGTTTTGTGCGAGAAACGTGAGTGAGTGATGTGTGCTGTACAAAAATGCCGGGAATCCAAAGTTCATAGAGGGAGATGTGATGTCTTGCAGTTTGAGTCAACAGAGTCCAGACCACAGTGCTTGGCATCATTGTTCAGACTGCGACCAGCAAAGCCATGTGGGAGAGTAGGATAGACAATGAGGTGATGCTGTTGCACACATAGTCAAAATGCCAGACCAGGTGACCTGGGAGATGCGCATGGCCCACTGCCTCTCACTGTCTTTTCCGTGGACAACCCACCTTCCTTGGGGGATCCTCATATGCAGGCCTTGACGATGCATGGGACGCCCCGTCGGATGATCCCTCCTCCTCCTCCCTCCCTGTGCCTGTTGGCGGTCTTCACCTAGATGTTTCTTGCCTGGTGACACAGGGAGGGTGCTCCATGTTGTCTGCGATCCGACGAAGTGAATGGCTTATGTCCTTTTGCACCGCCAGGAGCTCAGCCAGTCTTGCCTCCATCCGTCCTTGGTGTTCTTGTTGACTGGCTTGTTGCTCGGCCTGCAGGTTTTTGATCTCTGTGAGGGTCCCCACTACCTGGCTGAACTCCCTGATGTCACGGCGGTATGCCTCCATGATGTTGCGCAGTTCAGACATGACGGGCCCTGCAGCTGGCTGGTCAAGTTCTTGCCTCCGCCTGGTGCCACTACCACCACCCCTGCACACACGAGCCTGGCCTGCCATTGTGGGCACATCGGGTCGACGGGTCCCCTGAGGAATGGCAGTGATGGTGTTGTCTGCCACCTCCTGGGTGCCCAGCGAACCTTATCCCTCATTGTCAGACTAGCTCAGTTGTTGAGTGTGGGCATGGCTCCGAGATGTCTGCTGGGATGTGGCAGGAATGGTGGTGGTGGTTGGCGCAGATGTCCCTGATCCAGGTGCTGCAGGGGTTTGGGCACCAGAGGTGCCAGGTTGGTCGGGGTCATCCGTTGAGTTGTGAGAGGCGTCGCTGTAATGGGATCAGGGTCCTGCGGAGCCTGGGACTGTGATTCATCTCCCCCCATGGTTGGGGGTAGATTCCACATGTTACTCATTGTCGCTGGCACTGTTCCACCTGGTAGTTGTCTATGCTTCGCATTGTTCTCAATGTTCACTTCTGGATGGGTATGTTTTGGGCTCAGATTGATCTGTGCTCAGGAGTCATTGACATGTGGGTGTATATTTACAATGACTGGCACAGCCCTGTATATCAGAAGGGATTTGCCAGTCATTGTGCACCACAGCTATGCCAGCATGGATGCAACACAATAACAATGTGCAGCACCATGGTGGAAAAACGGCACAGCTGTGTCACGCATCTGTGCCATAGAAGTGGCACATTGCTGGAGTTGTGTCGCAGGTGCAACGCAGCTCCAGCAATGCTCTGTGGGGTCCTATCTGCACAATGCTGTGTCAATCCTTATGCCTGCTTCAAGCATGCGCAGGGATTTGACGCAGTATGTGCTTAAAAGTGACCGAATGAAATCTTGAAGATTTTACTCAGCCACTTTTGGGAAGTGTTGCTGTGCGATGACGCCCACCCACACCAAACCCCAACCCACCCCCTGCACCAGTACACCTACTTCCGGCTCAGGGCTTTAGAACGTGACACATCTCCCAGATGCGTCACCTTGTAAATACCCAGCTCCATGGCGCCACTTTTGTGCGGCCGCTGCATCACAAAGGTGACGCAACGGCATCGTGAAAGAAGCTCAAGGAGCTTGTGAATCTGCACCATGCATTTTCTGCTTGGATGCTTCAGCAGATTTGTATTTTTTTTATGTTACATGACAATTGGGACAGTGGGGCACTCCATTGCCTGTCCCAGAAGGTTATGTTTGTGTCAGGGGTGTGTGTGACAGGCCGTGCTGGTTTGTGGAGTCCGATTTGAAACTGGGCAACCCTCATGGTGTGGCTGTCCCCATGGAGCATGCTGTCATGACAGTGGTTTGGAATTCCTGTCCAAGATATCTGACCTTGTTGTCCTGGTGTTTGTGTTTGCACTGGTCACAGGAGGGCCTTGTGCTGCCTACACTGGGCCCTGTGTCAGCTATCTTGTCAGTACATTCCCACTTCCTGTGCATTGAGCATGGTGCATGGGCATGTACCTGGGCCATATGTGATGAGGGAAATTGTGCATGGGCGTCCACACAAATGTTTTTGGTAGTGGGCACATTTTTAGATTTATCACCATCCCCCTTGCAACCATATGGCCCCCCTTGCACCCTTCTTCCCACTGCCTTGCACCCTTCTCCCCTCTGCCTTGCACCCTTCAGGCCCTCTGACTTGCACCCTTCACCCCACTGCCTTGCACCCTTCTCACTACTGCCTTGCACCCTCCTGGCCCTCTGCCTTATACCCTTCTCCCCACTGCCTTGCACCCTTCTCCCCACTGCCTTGGACCCTTCTCGCCCACTGCCTTGCACCCTTCTGGCCCTCTGCCTTGCACCCTTCTCCCCACTGCCTTGCACCCTTCAGGCCCTCTGCCTTGCACCCTTGTCCCCACTGCCTTGCAGCCTTCTCCCCACTGCCTTGCACCCTTCTCGCCCACTGCCTTGCACCATTCTGGCCCTCTGCCTTGCACCCTTCTCCCCACTGCCTTGCACCATTCAGGCCCTCTGCCTTGCACCCTTCTCCCCACTGCCTTGCACCCTTCGGGCCCTCTGCCGTGCTCCCTTCTCCCCACTGCCTTGCACCCTTCTCACCACTGCCTTGCACCCTCCTGACCCTCTGCCTTGCACCCTTCTCCCTACTGCCTTGCACCCTTCTCGCCCACTGCCTTGCATATATTGGCTATCATCAGCCTCAAGAAATAGCCCTTGTGATTTTGACATCTCCTATTAAGGACAGATTTATTGAAGGTTGAAGAAATCCACGCCTTGGAAGAAATTGTACATATTCTGTGGATATTTGTCCTTTCCGAAACGCGCATTGGCGCCTTGCACTATTTTGTTCCTTTTTTTGTATTTTTGTCTTGTTATATTTGTAGTGTTTTTGTGTCATTGTGTATGGTGTTGTGGTTATTTGAGAGGATGCCTGGATGTGTGATAATGATTGGGGGCTATATGATGTGCTTTTTGACTGATTTGAACTGTACATATATATGTTTTTTATGAATCATTGATGGACTTTAAATAATAAAATTATATGTTTTTCTAAATAATTTTGCTTGTGTGGGACAATGATGATATATATATAAATTAATATATACATTACCTACAGATTTATAATGTTCTAGGAGAGGTTTTTCTGTGTTTTTTAAATCGGTATTCCCTGCCTCCTTCTCCTAGCATTGTTTTTTTCAGGGACCCTCGTTTGTTTTTGATTAACCCTTATCCCCACTGCCTTGCCCTCTTCTCCCCACTGCCTTGCACCCTTCTTGCCCTCTGCCTTGCACCCTTCTTGCCCTCCCCCTTGCCCCCTTCTCTCCACTGCCTTGCCCCCTTCTCCCCACTGCCTTGCACCCTTCTCGCCCTCTGCCTTGCATCCTTCTCGCACTCCCCCTTGCACCCTTCTGGCCCTCCCCCTTGCACCCTCCTGGCCCTCCTCCTTGCCCCCTTCTCCCCACTGCCTTGACTCATTCTCCCCACTGCCTTGCACCCTTCTCGCCCTCTGCCTTGCACCCTTCTCTCCACTGCCTTGCACCCTTCTCCCCACTGCCTTGCACCCTTCTCGCCCACTGCCTTGCACCCTTCTCGCACTCCCCCTTGTACTCTTCTGGCCCTCCCCCTTGCACCCTTCTGGCCCTCCCCCTTGCACCCTTCTCTCCACTGCCTTGCACCCTTCTCCCCTCTGCCTTGCACCCTTCTCCCCTCTGCCTCTGGGGTTTATATGGGTAAAAGGTGGTAAGTAATTTATTTTTAATTAATTAATAACTATTTGTTAATTAATATTAATTAATTAATGGATAATTAATAATGGTAATTGTGTAATTTTTTAGGTGCAGGTTGTGGGGCTAATAAGAGTAAAGGGTGGTAAGTAATGTATTTTTAATTAATAATTTGTTGTTAATTATTATTAATGAATTAATTGATGACTCATAATGGTAATTGTGTAATTTTGTTTAGGTGCGTGGTTGTGGGGTAATAGAAGCCAAAAATGGAAGTAATTTATTTTTAATCCTTTATTAGTTGATAATTAATATCAATTAATTCATTGATAATTACGTTTATTGTTTGATTGCATTTTTTTGAGGTGTGGTTTTGGGTTTATAGGAAAAATGGTGGGGAGTAAATTTATTTTACTTAATTTATAATTAGTTGTCCAATACTATTAGTTATTTAATTAAAAATACATTTTAATTGTGTAACTCATGTTTTTAAAGTTCAATTTTAGGTGTGGGTTGTGGGGATTATAGGGCTAAAGGGTTGGAAGCTAATTAATTTATTAATTATAACTTGTTTTTTAATTCACAATATTTGTGTAATTGATAAATAATTATGTTAATTGTGCAAATATTATTTTTACATTCTAGATGTGGGTTAATCAATGAATAATGTTATTAAATTAATAATAATTATGAATTTAATAATTAATTGTGTTGTGTGTTTTGTGTGGGTATGCTGTGGGAAGTATATTGATTACATTTAATTAATAATGAATATTTAAGCAATGAAAATAATTTATTTGTGAATATTTATGTTAATAGTGCAAATACTTTTTAGGATCAGGTTTTAGAGAGTTATAGGGGCAAACAATGGGAAGTAATTTGTTTTCAATTCATTCATGATAAATTGATAATTAATTTCAATTAATTCATTGATAATTATGTTTATTGTTTTATTACATGTTTGGGGTCCAGTTTGGGGTTTATAGGGGTAAAGGGTGGGCAGTAAATTAATGTTACTTAATTTATAATTAGTTGTTAAATACTATTAGTAATTTAATTGAAAATTATTTTCAATTGTGTAATTCATGTTTTTAAAGTTCAATTTTAGGTGCGAGTTGTGGGGATTGTAGGGGTAAAGGGTGGAAATTTAACTAATTTTAATTAATATAATTTGGTTTTTAATTCATAATATTTGTTTACTTGATAATTAATTATGTTAATTTTGCAAAACAAAATTTTTACATTTAGATGTGGGTTCTGGGTTTTATAGGGGCATGGGGTGGGAGCTAAAGCAATTAATTTTTTTATTAAATGAATAATAATTATTAATTTAATAATTAATTTTGTTGTGTGTTTTGTGCGGGTATATTGTGGGAAGTATATTGATTACATTTAATTAATGATGAATATTTAATTAATGAAAATGAATTTGTTGGTGAATATTTATGTTAATAGTGCAAATACTTTTTTAGGTGCAGGTTGTGACTTTTGTGGTGTTATAGGGTGGGAAGTAACTAAACAAATTATGTGAAAATTAATGTTTTTGTTAATAAATATTTTCTAAATAAAAATATTGACTTATATGAATATATTATATTTTTGTATTGTATTGATAATAATATTTGTAAGTATTTGTGATATGTTTTAACATTATAATGTGTTTTTACTTTTTAACATTTTTATATACATCATTTTTTTAACATATTCATATACTTCCTAATTTACTAAGATTTTATATTTTTATTTTGGTGAAGATATTGTGTTTGTTTTTAATGTTGAACTGACTGGAGTAGGAATTGTAAATTTAACCCCTCTGCTATCCAACACTTTCCCTCCTGTTGCATTTACTGGAGCGGGAATAGTACATTTTACCCCTCTGCAATCTAACTCTTTCCCTACCGTTGTACTGACTGGAGTGAGAATAGTAAATTGTACTCCTCTGCAATCCAGCACTTTCCCTACTGTTGCACTGACTGGAGTGGGAACAGTACATGTTATCCCTCCGCAATCTAACGTTTTCCCTACTGTTGCACTGACTGGAGTGAAAATAGTAAATTTTACCCGTCTGCGATCCAACACTTACTCTAACTAGGGGGAATTATTGTTTGTTGATACTTTAAATGAAAATCAGTGTAATCTAAAATTTACCAGCACAATACATAAAGAAACAATAGAATTTCTTGATGTGGAAGTTAAAGTAAATACCTACAAACTTGAGAGCAGACTATTTTGAAAAGCCACGGCTGGAAACAGCCCGCTACATGCCAAGAATTGTCATCCCAAGAATCTGATACAGAGCACACCATACGGAGAGCTCCTCAGAGCTAAAAGGAACTGTAGCTCGGAGGTTGTATTCAAGGAATTACAAACTATTACAACTAGGTTTAGTCAGAGAGGATATTCGGCAAAATGCATTGAACAGGCTTGTGAGAGAGTTATGACTGTCAAAAGAGCTGACACAATAAAAGTAGTCACAAAAAGTCTGTCAGAGAAAGAACCTATAAGGTCTATAGCAGACAATTGTAGGAAGTAAGGAAATGCTTTAAAAAGTATTGGCATGTGTTTAACACTGATGAAACCTTGAAAAAGTATGTAGGAGGTAATCCAAAAATCACGTTCATTAAATGTATGGCGCTGAATGATATACTATGCAGCAGCACATTACCAATTGAAATAGTTGTGAATCCCATACTAGGGTTTTATGTATGCGGTTCATGTAAAGCCTGCAGGGCTAGTATCAACCGCAAAAAAATAAAATTCTCTGCAATAAAATAATCCTTTCGTATTTTGAAACATCTAACATGCAAATCAGACTATAGCGTGTATGCACTAAGCTGCCCTTGCTCATTGATTTATATTGGCAGCACAGTCCATCAAGTCAAACGACATGTTTTGGAGCATATGTGGGCTATCACTAATGAATATGAGTTATCCTGTCGCAAGACACTTCAAGGAGTTCCACAATAAAAATAGTGGTCTCCTCCAGTTTTGTGCCTTAGACAGAATGTTGCTTACTAAAAGGGGAGGTTACAGAGTGAGGGAGCTTAGACGTTTGGAGTCTAGGATGATCATAAAATTTGGGATTGTTTATCCGACTGGACTAAACAAAGATGAAGAGCTATTGGTCCATTTAGGATAATTAACATGTGAAATCGATAGTCTGTCCACTTCTAGAAAGAAATGACTTGTCATATGCCATGTTTGTTTTTAATATGTATAAAATGTTATTGATAGCACTATTTTATTATTTTTGCTGTAGGAGACGAAAATATCTCCTTGCTTTTTGGAGAATTAAATGTGTACTAACTTAGGCTGATACGAAGTCATATGGGAAACTAGTTGTTGTTGCCATACGTATGTTTTTATCTGTGGAATTGGGATAGCCAGTCCAATTAACGTTGGCCCACTAGGGCGGAATTGTGTAAATACAGTAAGATCAGCGTGAGGACATTATACGTTTGCCCACTGGGGCGTAATTGTTAACAAAAATAGTTTGAAAAATGTATTTTGTTGCTAACGGATTAGTCATGCTGCTGGTTGTGATTTGCCCCGTATAGCACAGGGGTATGTCTAGGTACATTAATGCGGGAAATGCATTTGCGTGGGATGACCACGTGAATGCAGTGATGGGGCATCCAGCGTGAGTGAGTGCAACGATGTGTCACTGGCAGACCCGTATTGTGGGTTATTACGCGTCACTTTGTTGACCCGTAGGATTCCCGTGACTAGCATACTGCCATGTATTTAACTAAAGCGCAGGTATTGGGGAGTAGTTCTCCCTATGAATACACATGCTCAGTGAATACTCTGCTCCTGCGCACGCGCACTATGTTTGAATTTTTGAAGATATCCTGGAAACGGTATACGCCCCTCTTCTGACCCCAGTGTGGTATTAGTATTGTGTTCTGCCATCAGTTGCTCATTACTGGCAGACACGTGGACGGGGTAGGTTGTGAGGAGGCAGTACCAGGGCTAAATTGTAAGTAGTTTGTGAAGGGATTTGCACATTGCATATGGGTGCTTATATTGTACGCTGTCCTCATTCCTGCAAATTTTTATTATTCCTTATTATTTTTACAGCCCAGTTACGGCGGGCGTCCACTGCTCCTGCTAGTGGAGGGATCTTCCTTACATTGCTAGGTAAGCACTTTGTAAAGAACCATTAAACATATTTTGTACACCATTAGGTGTTTGGAGTTTTTAGGCCCAGAGCTCACTGTGAAAGCAGGTAGGATTTTTGCAATAACCATATTACAGGGCTGACGCTTGTGCCTGATCCCTGCATTAACTCCTTTGGTGACATAGAATTGTCCATGGCTCACTGAAAATCTTCGAATTGATAAATCTACATGTCTTGTGTGTCGGTCTTATTTTCATGCTTTATGTAATAGATGTGCACACAGCAGTGGCACACGATGAGACATCAAGTTGTTACTGATGCTCATATCTGTGGTTTACATTGTTTTTTCTTTTCTTAGGCATTGATCAGAAGCGGTTTTCATCCATGCAGCTGTAGCCACATCTTGGGTATACAGGTTACAGCCCCGCCCTGATTGTTTGAGAGGGTATTTTAATTCATGTTTGTTTCACATGAACATTATATTTTACTATTTGGTCCTGAAGAAGCACCAACGACCCTTAGGGCGACGCAGGCGCGAAATATGTTATCCTATGACCCTTGACCCCCGGGCATAGTGTGCCTCTAGGGCAAGATTTTATTCAGCAGTTTTGTCTGCTAAGTGTATACAACTTAGATATTCTCTGCATGTCTACCCTTTATTAAACATTTTTTTCACTTGCCACACACCTTTTTGACCCTCATTGGACCCACACCCCACACACCCACATGCACCATCCGGTAGTCCTAAAATGATCTCCGATAAAGAGCCCCTACAGGGGACCTGTAGGGAATTGCAGCGCCAGCCCTATGAGGAGCAATCGCCGATGTTGAAGCATGATACCTCTTGGGGTGTGCGAGGGCATCAGAGAACAAATCAGTTGTCTTCCACTACATGGGTAGTCCTCTTTACCTAGGAATTCTTAATTCTTTTTTCTCCCTCCCTTTTTCTCCTTTTTTCTTTTTAATATGCACGGGTGACTTTTTGCACCCTTACGCAAGGGTGACTTTTTGCACCCTGCTCTAGGAACAGTGTTCTCCTGTTGGTTTAGGTTGTGATTTGGTAATACACTATTTTGAATATAAAATACACAAGAAATGTATTTTGTTTATTATATACCAAGTAATCCTTGATAAATAGGTGAATATGTATGGAACTTCACCATTACAAAATGGATACCAGTTTGGTCTCTGTATTAGAGCATTTGGGATATGTAGTCCTACATTTATTTTTGTTGTAAGTGCACTATATGTATTTCACTTTCACAAACAGTCCTTTGACCCATGACGGAGGTGCTGCTGCACCGAAACGCGTCGGGAGTTTGGCTTGCCACATGCTGTAATAAATTACTTTGCGTGCATGGAATTGGGCTCAAGCATCTTTTTCGTCGAAAATTGGTGATATATTTGAGGACTTACGCCCTCGCTCAAGCCTGCCTCCATTAGTGGCAGAGAGACTCACAAACTGAGGGAACTGAGTTCCTATATATATATGTATATATTACCTACTGGCGGTCGCCAGTAGGTAGTTATAGTTAGGATTTTTTTCAATTCAACATCTCAAAATTCTATTGTGAATAACTTTGGCGTCGGTTGACGAATCTGCCTGAAAATTTCCTCAAATTTGCCTCGCGGAGCTCCGGTCCTTCCTTGAAAGTTTGGGGGGGATTCGTCAAGCAGGGGCTGAGATAAAAGGGGGGTCCCAAAACGTGTGTTCCCCATGTTAATTTCCGTAGGGCGGTCAACCTCACTTTTAGCCCGAACGGCTGAATGGATTTCCACCAAACTTGGCAAAATTGTAGGGACTGGTAGCCCGATGTGCCTTTGCTATGTCTCAAGATATATGCTCCAGTGGTTTTTATGAAAATTAACTTTGAAAAAATATATATTGGGCTATACATATGTTAGAGCCCAAATGTAGCCCAATGTAGCCCAATGTAGCCCAATGTAGCCCAAAGATGGCCACCAGAGACAAAAGAACCCAAATGTAGCCCAAATATCAGCCAGATGTAGCCCAACTATAGCCCAATGACAGAATGTCCCAGAGTGTTCTAAAGAACAACTAGAACGCTAACAGTCTTACTTATGACAAAAGTATGGCACACCTGAAGTCATCTTGATTGGAATAAAGTGGTAACACTTAATACATTTAATTTGAAAAGGAAGAAAATGAGGGGTTTCATTTTGCCATAGAAATTTTATATGTATATATATATATATATATATATATATATATATATATATATATATATATATATATATATATATATATTTATAGATTCCAACCGAAGGTTGATGCGGCGCTTCCACAACAAACCCAGTACGCAGACACAGATGGATAAATCCACAGCCAGACTTTTCAAGGTATTTCTTCGTCCTTTATTTCATATAACGTGCAGAGGTGCAACACACTGCCAAACAGACGCGTTTCGGGCGTGAACGCCCTTGCTCACTGTCAGCGGGTAAGCGGTATATACAAGGTTTAAATACATTGGTTGATTGTTCAAAACGCGCCAAAAAACCTCATTCAGTGACATTGAACTAAAAAGAGGACTAAGGCCACAACCTATTTACATTCCATGTGATTAGTGGTTCGGCCATATCACAGCGGAGCCAAGCTCAAAGTTTTTGTGCAAAGACATTGAAAAATACACAATAAAGAATCATCCCATATTTCCAGAGACTGAGGTACGACTTTTAACAGCCTATGCAAGGAGTTAATTCAATATATAAAGTGCAAATTATTTTTAGCAGCATTGATGTAAACATACTACACGTGCAAATACGCCAAATTGTTAATTGTGCAAATACGCAACAAAATAATTGTACAAATACAATAATTTACACTATAAAACAATAAATGTATGTACATGATAAAGTGCAAATGCTTAGCAGCTTGATCTTATGTAAACATTATACGTGCAAATACGCAAAGTTATTAAACTGTACAAATACGCAATAAATAATTTATGCATCTCATATATATACACTAAAAAAATATTCTTTTGAAATCGAGTCCTTGCATTGAAATGTAACATACCCCCAACTGTCCACAACTTATGGGCAATGTTTAACGATTCTATTGTATGTCCAAACTTTAACAAATGCACAATCTTGAATTGGTTACCCCTGTTGTGATGGCTAATCAATATTACGGCGCGTATAGTAATATCTCCAATTTATACAATGTATTAATCTACCACTCAAAAAGATGCAAAAAAGTATAACTTAATGGTGAAGGAGTGCTGGGATGTCCTACATATATCACAGAGAGGACATCAGGGTGTGAAGGGAATAAAAAATTCCAAAAAAACTGTTTCAGTGAATTAAAATATGTAAATACATAAAGATACTACTTTGTCCATAAGTCAAACACAGCGACAACTTTCATGGTGGTCATATATGATGCCCGAGGTGACTGTGGCCCGTAGGAAAATGCACTAACATACAGATACTGATAATAAAGCAATGCTCAGGAAATGTGAAATGACAACCAAGTTACTAGATTCCACATGGAGTTCACAACATGGCAACTGAACTGCCGTTAATTACAGAAAAGTGCTCAAATCTTCCCCCATGTTCAAACCTCCCGGGATTTTAGTGTTGAGGCGAACTATGTATAGGGACTCCAACTGCCTTAGACGTTTTTCATAATCGCCACCTTTCTTGCTGGTCTTAACTGCATCAATTACAAAATAACTTAGATGGGAAAGGTTTCGGTTATGAAATTGATCAAAATGGCGAGCTACTGGATAACTTTTATCACAATTCACTATAGCTCTCAGGTGCTGGAGGATGCGTTGGTGCACTGGTAACTTCGTGCTCCCGACGTACCTCAGATTACACGTACACGTGAGAACATAAACTGCTAACTCTGTTTTACAATTGAAATAGGCTCTTATATTGATAGGTTTGTCATCAAAAGGCGTCATATACGATTTGGTGTTGGTTCCAAATTTGCACGCCCTGCAGGATATGCAGCGGAAGAAACCCTTCCGTGATGACAGCCAATCTGCCTTGTTAGCAGTTTCGGGGGAACTGGAAACCAAAGCATTCCTCATGCTGTAAGCTCGCCTATAGGTGATTTCAGGCTTGTTGGGCATTATCTGTTTTAAAATTGGGTCTGTAAGAATAACTGACCACTGTTTCCTGACCATTTTGGAAATTTGGTTGGCCTGTCGACTGAAACCTGTAATCAATCTGATGGGATTACTGTTGCCAGCTGAATTATCGATAACAGAAGTGGGATTACTGGGGGCCTGCAAAAGTTTCGATCTATCCAATTTATTAGCTTTATCCATTGCCGATTTTAAGGCACTGGGTTTATAACCCCTCGCTTCCATCCTTTTCATCGCTTCTAATTGATGGAGGTTCCTTTGCTCAGATGAACTACAAGTTCTATGTATTCTAAGGAACTCCCCATAGGGGATAGATCTAATAGTGTGTCCTGGATGGAAACTCTGCGCGTGCAGAATGGTATTGCCAGCTGTACTTTTCCTATACAGGCCTGTTGATATAACACCATTAACTATACTGACTTGGACGTCCAGAAAGCTAATGTTGGTCTCACTTATATCTGCGCTAAAAATCAGGTTGGCATCATTGATGTTAATGGCATTGACAAAATTAATAGCCTCTTCTTTGCTCCCTCGCCATATGATGAAAATATCATCAATATAACGCATGTATTTAATGATATTCTCCTGCCAAATGGTTGAAAATTGTGTCCTGAGGACATGCTCCTCCCACCAACCCACGTGGAGCCCCGCGTAGGTCGGGGAGAAGCATGCCCCCATGGCGACCCCCCTTAGCTGCCTGTACAATTTGTCGTCGAACAAAAAGACATTGTTATTGAGGCACAATTCAACCATGGTTAATAACATTGCGTTATGTTTGTGGAGCTCCACTGGTCTTTTGGCGAGGAAATGACTTAAAGCCTTCAAACCGTCGTGATGGGATATGCTTGTGTACAGGCTGGCAATGTCCATAGTGATCAATAAAAAGTCAGTAGACCATTCACATTGTTCCAAATTTCTCAAAAAATCTGTACTGTCTCTAATATACGCTGGTAAGGTGGTCACAAAGTCTTGCAAATAATGATCGATGTATTTAGATGTATTTTCAAACAAGCTATGGATGGCAGATACTATTGGTCTCCCAGGTACTGGTCTTACCCCCTTGTGGACCTTTGGAATGAAGTATAAATTTGGTATAACAGGATGATCTTTATATAGATATTTCATTTCTTCCTTAGTAAGAAGACCATCCCGTTTCCATCCATTTAATTGCTTCCAATATGCTGTTTGAATGTTCTTGACCGTTCTGAAGTCACAAGGTTCATAACAAACTGTATCATTGAGGTGGCGAAACGCTTCTTCCATATACTCTGCTTTGCTCCAAAGAACCACATTCCCACCTTTGTCTGACTGATTGATTATGATGGTATTGTCAGATTGCAGTTTCTTCATCAAGTCATTGTATGGTTTGATCTTGGCATTGGTGACACTTTTTTGTCTACAGACTTGGATATGTAATTTCTTCAGTTCATCCGTTAATAAATCTGCATAGGTGTCTATGGCATCCTTGGGCATAGAAGGAATGAACGTAGAAGCAGGTTTAAAGCCACTGGGTTCACTTTGGCCAATGTCAAGGTTTTCTTCATTGGCCACTTCCTGAGTGCAGGGGGTGGATGTCAGTTCATTGCGTAACCCATGCATCGATTTTAGGAGAGGTACATCCCTGGCCTGCAACCCACTTCTATCCGGGTTGGATGTAGAAGGGCCGGTTTTTTTGTTTTGAATAGAGCCCCCCTTGATAGCATAGTATTTCCTCAATTTAAGTTTTCTAATGAACTTGAAGACATCCACTCGCGTATTTCCATAGTCAAAATTGCTCTCAGGGCAAAAGGACAATCCTAAAGCCAACAGTTGTTTTTCCGCTTGATCAAGTTGTACATCGGTCAAATTTACAATGGATTTCTCGATCGCTGCTACTTGTTCGCAGCGTTCTTCTTCCTTTGCGGCCTCCCTTTGTTTTTTTGCGCATTTGCGGCGTTCCCTACGTCTTTGGTTTCTGCGGTGTTTGGTTTCGCGTTTCTCGAGCGTAGAGTACCTTTTCTTTGAGTCCTCACGAACTCCATCTCTTCTTCCAGGGTGAGTTGCCCCAAATCCCCTTCTTCTGAACCTTGGGCTCCTCCATCCGACTCTTCACTGCTTGGTACAAGGCTCTCTGCTGAGCTTGAGGCAGTGAGACCGCCTGCTCCTGCTTCATTAGATTGGGCTTGAGGGGGTGCTGTCACAGGTTTGGGCTGTTTATTTCCTGTAGCTCTTTGTTTGCGCAGATGGTCATATTTTTTCGCAAACGTATACATTTGCCCCAGTTTGTAGTCCTGCTCATCTCTTGCAAATTTATACACTTTTCTCTGTTTAATTGTGCTTTCGTGCTTGCTCAAACGCTCTTTTATTTCCTTTCGCGTTTGCTCGATAAGGGCACTATCATTGGAAAACATATCTTTGGCCAACTCATCATTGATCCTTGTTATTTCCAAAAGGTCGCTATCCCTATCGATTTTCGCATATTTTACCAACAAGCACAAAAGCCTCATAGATGCTTCCAGGTTACTCTCTGCCCAATCCTTCAGCAGTAATGGATTCGGATTTTCGAAGCTGGGAACCAGCATAATTCTGAGGCCCCTAGGCACCCGGTTCACTTCTCGGTACTTCTCTAGTGAGCGAATCTCCCAAAGATGGCCACCAGAGACAAAAGAACCCAAATGTAGCCCAAATATCAGCCAGATGTAGCCCAACTATAGCCCAATGACAGAATGTCCCAGAGTGTTCTAAAGAACAACTAGAACGCTAACAGTCTTACTTATGACAAAAGTATGGCACACCTGAAGTCATCTTGATTGGAATAAAGTGGTAACACTTAATACATTTAATTTGAAAAGGAAGAAAATGAGGGGTTTCATTTTGCCATAGAAATTTTATATGTATATATATATATATATATATATATATATATATATATATATATATATATATATATATATATATATATATTTATATATATATTACCTACTGGCGTTAAATCTCAAAATTCTATTTGGAATAACTTTGGCTTCGGTTGACGAATCTGCCTCAAAATTTCCTCAAAATGGCCTCGCGGCGCCCCGGTCCTTCCCTGAAAGTTTGGGGGGGATTCGTCAAGCGGGGGCCGAGATAAAAGGGGGGTCCCAAAACGCGTTTTCTCCATGTTAATTTCCATAGGGCGGTCGATTTCACTTTTAGCCCGAATGGCTGAATGGATTTACACCAAACTTGGAAAAATTGTAGGGACTGGTAGCCCAATGTGCCTTTGCTATGTCTCAAGATTTGTGCTCCAGTGGATTTTGAGTAATTTAGGTTCCAAAAAATATATATATCTATAAGCGCGCCCCGGTACGCGCTCCGGGGAGCGCTCCGGGCGCGCCACGCGACTTGCGCGCAGAAAGCTGATTGGCTCTTGGGTGTCTGTAAGCATTCTAAACAGTCTGGAGCGGCCGCCATCTTGTGTCTCGGTAAAATCGAGACACAAGGGGTGGCAAAAACAAAGGGGGGAATTGACCAAAAGGGGGCAGGGTAGACCCCCTCCTGACCCCCTAGGTTTAATGTTGGGGCTAAAATAGGGTCCTGCGGGGCATTTAAAAAAAAAATTTCGATTTGTGCAGGGGGAGCGCCCGGTACGCGCACCGGGGAGCGAAGCACGGGGAAAATCCAGGATTATATTTATGAAGGCCTTGCGCTGCCAGTTTTGCGCCGCCTGTGCGTCACTTTTTGTGACGCACCAGCGGTGTAAAAAAATACGCCTCGTTGCGCTATATTTAAAAAGTGACGCATCTAGGTAGATGCGTCACTTTTTAAATATAGTGCAACGAGGCGCATTTTTTTACACCGCTGGTGCGATGCGTCTCTTTTCTGTGCGCACTCCTTACGACAATCCAGATGTGTCATATTTAATGTATGACGAATCATGTCGCAAGGAGTTACAGATACGTCAGTATTTCTGACATATCTGTAAACATGAAAGTGACGCATTGCTGGAGTGCGTCACAAAAGTGACGCAACTCCAGTAATGCGTCCTTTCACATGGGGAAAGCACCATGTGAAAGGTCTTGCGTCAGTCTTAAACCTGCTGTGAGGCAGGCGCAAGATTTTGATGTAACAGCATCCTAAAAGTGACGCAGTGAAATCTCATAGATTTCACTGCGTCGCTATTACCAAGCTTTTTGCGGGGGAACGCTCCCTCTGCATACATTATACCTGACGCAGATATAATGTGGTGCTGTGTTTTAAAAAGTGACCCATCTACCTAGATGCTTCACTTTTTAAATAAAGCGCAAGGAGGCGCATTTTTTTACACCGCTGGTGCGATGCGTCACTTTTCTGTGCGCACTCCTTACGACATTCCAGATGTGTCATATTTAATGTATGACGAATCATGTCGCAAGGAGTTACAGATACGTCAGTATTTCTGACATATCTGTAAACAGAAAAGTGACACATTGCTGGAGTGCGTCACAAAAGTGACGCAACTCCAGTTATGCGTCCTTTCACATGGGGAAAGCACCATCGCACCAGCGGTGTAAAAAACTGCGCCTCGTTGTGCTATATTTAAAAAGTGACGGATCTAGGTAGATGGGTCACTTTTTAAAACCGTGCGTCACATTATATCTGCATCAGGTATAATGTATGCAGAGGGGGCGTTCCCCCGAAAAAAGCTTGGTAATAGCAACGCAGTGAAATCTATAAGATTTCACTGCGTCACTTTTAGGATGCTGTTGCGTCAAAATCTTGCGCCTGCCTCACAGCAGGTGTAAGACTAACGCAAGACTTTTCACATGGTGCTTTCCCCATGTGAAACGACGCATTACTGGAGTTGCGTCACTTTTGTGAAGCACTCCAGCAATGCGTCACTTTTGTGTTTACAGATACGTCAGAAATACTGACGCATCTGTAACTCCTTGCGACATGATTCGTCATACATTAAATATGACACATCTGGAATGTCGTAAGGAGTGCGCACAGAAAAGTGACGCATCGCACCAGCGGTGTAAAAAAATGCGCCTCCTTGCGCTTTATTTAAAAAGTGACGCATCTAGGTAGATGGGTCACTTTTTAAAACCCTGCGCCACATTATACCTGCGTCAGGTATAATGTATGCAGAGGGGGCGTTACCCCGCAAAAAGCTTAGTAATAGCGACGCAGTGAAATCTATGAGATTTCACTGCGTCACTTTTAGGATGCTGTTGCGTCAAAATCTTGCGCCTGCCTCACAGCAGGTGTAAGACTGATGCAAGACCTTTCACATGGTGCTTTCCCCATGTGAAAGGACACATTACTGGAGTTGTGACGCACTCCAGTAATGTGTCAATTTTGTGTTTACAGATACGTCAGAAATACTGATGTATCTGTAACTCCTTGCGAATTGATTAGTCATAAATTAATTATGACATATCTGGAATGTCAAAAGGAGTGCGCCCAGAAAAGTGACGCATCGCTGTTTTCACGTAGCGATGCGTCACTTTTCAGAAATGAGGCCTCCAGTTTATTCACTGTGTCACCTCTACGACCCTTTCTTGCGTCAATACGTCCCTTTTGCATACATTACACCTGACGTAGGAATAATGTGGCACAGGGGTTTACAAAGTGACGTATTTACCTAGAAACGCCACTTTGTAAATATGAATAAATAAGGTGCATTTTTTATTGGACTGTTGTGTCACAAAAAGTGATGCTTTAGTTGCGTTAAAGTGACGCATGGCTTCATAAATGAGGCCTTCTACCTTCAACTCCAGCAATGCATCTTTTCTTATCCTTCAACACTCCTGTTCTTTTTCAACATTTTCATTGAATATCATCATTCCCCATATTCACTCTTCTTCTCATAACTTTCTTTCCTAACACTCACCTTCTTTCAGTCCTCCTACTTCACTTCCTTTCACCTCTCATACCTTTCTGTTCTTTCTTACTCATTCTCCTTTCAATTATCAATGCACTCTATTTCACTTACTCTTTTTCATTTTTTTAAGAATATAGCTCTTTGATGAGAATTGGAGGTAGTTCTGAAAAGAACTTTTGGTTTTCTTCTTTTTTCAAAACAGGAACAAAAACAGGGAATGGAAACTGCTCAACAGGAGCAAAAAACCCAAAAATAATTAGGGGTGCGAAGGGCAGTGATGGTTCTCCAATGCTCGAACCATGAGCTGGACACTTTGCTCCCCATAGGTGAGGAGTTGATTGCAGTATCTGCATCTGACGATACCATGGTTAAATGCAGGTTGAATGTTTGGCACCTGCTCCTGTGATTGCCCCCTCCCAGAAGAAGTTGCTCCTCCGGTGGATGTAGAGGCCCCATCACTGGGAACCTCTTGTGCCAGAGCCCTGACACTTTCCCGGGCAAAATTCTGGGGGTGCTTCCTCTGCATATGCCGGATCATTGTGAAGTTCCCAAAAGAGTACTTTTTCAAAGGGTTACCTCGTGACAGCTCTTCTTTGCAGATCCTGCACTGCACTTTTGGAGCATTTACCTTTTTTTGTCCAGGTGGGATTTCAAAAAATTTCCAAATGAAATGTTCCTTAACTTTTCGTTGAGGAGGCTCTTCATTAATGAATTCTGGGTCATCCTCACTACTGGATTGTCTGGCAGCCATTGTAAAACCAAGAAATATCCTGGAGCAAAAAGTCAGGTCTTTCAGTCACAAAAGTGAAAGAAGAATTGAAGGAAATGGGTGGGGATTTCATTCTTTGTAAAAAAAACTGTTAGCAACCAATGAAAAGTGTTATTTTAAGGTCACATGACCCGACGCGCTTACGCTGCGCGCTCCGGAGCGCTTCCGGGTGCGTTTACGCGGCGCGAACGTAGGCGCTTCCTGGGCGCAAACGTGGCGCGAACGTAGGCGCTTCCGGGTGCGTTTACGCGGCGCGAACGTAGGCGCTTCCGAGGGCACTTACGTTGCACGCCGAAGTGACGTCATCAAACTTTTACGGAAAAGCATAATCTTTTTCCTTTTTAAAAAAACCTGATTTTATTTGTATGGTACGAAATGTTTTGCATTATTATTAACTTTTCATTCATATTTTTTTTCACAAACGAAAGTAGCGCTCTGGGTGCGCTTTCAGGTGAGCTCACCGGTTAGCTTACCGGAAAGCTTACGGGAGAGCTTACCGGAGAGTTTACCGGAGCGCGCACCCAGAGCGCAAAAGAAAAAAATTATATAAAAAAAAAATGAATACTTACACAAAACAGAAAATTGTAAAAAAAAAAAAAAGGTTAGAAACTCGATATAGAAAGGAATTAGCATTTAAAAAACATTTGAAATTCACTGAAAAAACCATAGGTTTCACACCAGTTAGTTACCTGGAAATTTTACTGACATAAAACCATTGAAATTCCCACATTATAGTTAGTTATGGTGGTGTCATCAGTGATGTCATGAGTGATGTCACTGACCATGTCATGAGTGATGTAATATGTGATGTCATCAGCAGTGCATTACACGTGCAAGTTATAGTGAGTCCAACTAACTATAACGCCCGGTGACTGTTGTAGAATCTTCAAGGCTGAGGGGACTCTTTTGGGAATGGGGCCCATGCCCTAGCAGTCAAGCGTCCGAGTTCCACGGTTGACCAGAGCCATCTTTGTAGGCCAGGCCCAAGTCTGTGGAGCCGACCGCCATTTTGTGAGCTCCGTAGCAGCCGCCTGTCGCTGTACCGCAAGATTGGGTGCAATTCCGTTGGATGGCGGGTGAGACGTTGTAATAGCAAGAGCAGACGCAATTCAGCTGGCCGAGCGAGGCACTGTCTCGCAAGAGCGGGCGCAAGTCACCTGGTCGAGTGAAGCGCTGGGGTGTAGCTGAGAAACCTCCACCTGGGGAGGTGGGGGAGGCTCGTTCGCGTCGCCTCTCCCTTCTACTGCACCCCACGCCGTCTCCTGGCGCAGGCATATGTGATGGTCGGACCAGGGCACCGCAGGACGTGTCTTCAGGTCAAACGGATTGTGGGACAAGGTGTGGAGCAGGCGCAATTATCTCAGGGGCCTCCGTCAAGCGGTTCAGGGAGGCACCGCATCACATTGTTTTCCAATGCAGTCAGGTCCACAAACAGCCCCCACTTACTTTGAGAATAGTGAAGCTGCAGCAGGTGCAAATAAGCTTCAGACAGTGTTACAAGCGCTGCTCCGAACCCTCAACTATGGCACCCAACATCCAGGACTTATGCCATTTGTGCAAGGCAGTGACATCGAAGCATCTCAGGGACCAAGCAACATACCATATCCAGAGTCCTTCCCACAACCTCTGCCTTCCTTCTTACCTAGTTATTGTTCTTTCACTCCCACTCCAGGCTTTTAGTCTGTGGATGGAAAACCATGAACCTACACTCACATATGAAAATCTTACTATTGATGGTTTATTTTGAGCCCAAAATACAAAGGCTTGTTTGGATCGATGTTGCAGCAGGCTGCCATGTAAATAGTTATTTAATAAAACATTTTACCCTGTTACTTTGCTGGTGTGTTGTATATATTTATAATATTTGCATAGTGTTTGTCGTTATTTTGGGTGGGGTGGGCGGCGGAGCCGAGCTGTCTTGCAGCCATCATGGTGTCGAGCTCAGTGCCTCTCACTAGTTTCGTATTTGTCATGAGGGGTTGTTCATAATGCTTCTATTTTAGCGAGGTCAAAAAGAGATCCCATTAGTGGCCTACTGATTTTGCTTGATTCCTTTTGTTTTTTAACGATTTTTCACTATCTGCAAAGACGAAACAGAGTATTGCGACTCTGTGCTTGTTTGTAAATAGAGAATGAACCAAAGAGAACCAATTCCAAAACAATAAATGCTAGGATAACAATCAATCAAATGGAGAGGGAAGCAGGCAAGACGGATTACAACGGGGGCAAAGGCCTGTGTTACCTACCCTTCACTATCTGCAAAGAGAGAATACTCCTAAAAGAAAAGAGGAGGGGGGGGGGCAGCGTTCAAAGCACATCAGCGTGAATAAATACGAAAATGTTTTTACCTACCATAGGTTATAGACCATATATAGTTAGGAATTAGCATTTACAAAACCTTGAAAATTCACTGAAAAAACCATAGGTTATAGACGATATATAGTTAGGGATTAGCATTTACAAAACCTTAATTTACTCGCACAAAACCATTGAAATTCGCATATATAGTTAGTTGCACTAACTATATATCGCGCAACCGCAATCCACTGCTGATGATGTCACATATTACATCATTCATGACATGGTCAGTGACATCACTGATGACATCACTGATGACATCTCAAATGACATCACTGATGACATCACTGATGACAACACCCAGTGACTGTATGTTTCTGTAAAGTTAAAATATGTTTTACATATTGAAGAATGAGTGGATGTATAAGTGTCTGGATGAAGGATTTAGTAGGTGCATGACTGACTGTATGAGTGAGTGATTTAATGTGTCTCACTGAGTGCATGGGTTAGTGACTAAACTGTCTTAATTTGTGCATCATTATGTCTGTTGTTCTGTAAACTGCTGCATGTGTTTATCAGTAGCTATATGAGTAACTATATGGGTTATTGATTGGTTGCCCAAGTATTTGTATGGGAGACTGAGTGTGTGTGTGGGTGACTGGGAGGTGTGTGACTCTGTGCATAGATGTGTGAGTAGTTGATTCACTATATGTATGGGTTCAAAAGTGGATGTGGAAACAGCTGTATGGGCGTTTGACTGTCTGCATGAGTGTATTGGTGAGTGAATGGATTTCTCAGTGCTACATGTCAAAGTAAGTACATATATAAAACACAGTACATGTGAGAGTTGACATATATAAATAACTGTGCATAAGAGCCAGTGAATGTGTGAGTGGCTGTATGGATCATTGTGAACATGTATCAGGGATTGTATAAGAGAGTAAATATGTGTTAGTATATGTTTGAATAAGTAAGGTGTGTATAACTGTATAGTTGAGAAAATGGAGGTGTGATTGATTCTTTGCATGACTGACTAGGTATGTGAGTAACTCCATGGATAAGTGACAGTCTGTGAGTGTCTGTTTATAATGATTGTATCTAAGGTTATATTAGAGTCTGAAGATGTTCATTGTATTATCACATAAATAATATCATCAGTGATGTGATCAGTAATGTCAAATGAGATGTCATCAGTGATGTCATCAGTGATATCATTTGAGATGTCATCAGTGATGTCATTTGAGATGTCATCAGTGATGTCATCAGTGATGTCACTGACCATGTCATGAATGATGTAATATGTGACATCATCAGCAGTGGATTGCGGGTGCGCGATATATAGTTAGTGCAACTAACTATATATGCGAATTTCAATGGTTTTGGACGAGTAAATTAAGGTTTTGTAAATGCTAATCCCTCACTATATATGGTCTATAACCTATGGTTTTTTCAGTGAATTTTCAAGGTTTTGTAAATGCTAATTCCTAACTATATATGGTCTATAGCCTATGGTTTTTTCAGTGAATATTTATATATATATATATATATATATAAGAGAGCAGTCCAGGTCCCGTGAAGGAAAAGCGGAACCGAAGGTCAGGACCTCAGAAGCCTCACGCCCAGCAAACCACCGAAGCCTTACAGAAATCACAAATCCAGCAATGGATGACAGGGAAGACGTTTTAATGAAATAAAGATGACGCGTTTCACTCTACGAGAGAGCTTGTTCACACTGAAAAAAACATAGGTTTCAGCCACGTTATAGTTAGGAATTAGCATTTAAAAAACCTTAGAAATTAACTGAAAAAACCATGAGTTTCACACATGTTATAGTTAGCTGGACATTTCACTCATACAAAACCATTGAAATTCCCCCGTTATAGTTAGTTCAGCTAACTATAACTCGCGCGCCCGCAATCCACTGCTGATGGCATCACATATTACATCACTCATGACATGGTCATTGACATCACTCATGACATCACTGATTACAATTCAAATGACATCACTGATGACATCTCAAATGACATCACTGATGACATCACTGATGACATCATCCAGTGAATGTGTGTCTTTCTGAAAAATAAATATTTTTTATATATGTATATCTAAAAATTGATGGAAGAATAAATGGGTAAATAGGTGTCTAAATGGATTTTTTTTGTAAATTTGATTATATAACTTACTTATTAAGTGTATCTTAGTGAATACATGGATTAGCGAGTAATGTTTAAATATTTAAATATCTGTATCAGTGTCTCACTTTGTGCATAAGTGGCTGCATGGGTTGGTGAGTAGCTACATGAGTGTGTGTATGGGTTATTAGTTGTTTTTTTGAGGATCAGTATGAGTGTCTGTATGGTTCGGTGGGGGATATTACTTAGCGCATAGAAGCATGAATGAGTGACTCACAGTTTGTATGTGTTTTGGAGACAGCATGTGTGCAGGATTGTATAGGTGGATGAGTGTGTGTATAGGTGTGTTAGTGAGTGATTGACTGTCTCAATAGTGTCTTTATGAGTAAGTACATATGTTTTAAACTAGTATATGTGAGTATTGATGTACATAAGTGAGTATATATGAGAGTGAGAGATTGGAAGAGTTCCTGTATAAATAAGTATGCGTTTCTATAAGTGATTGTTTAAGAGAGTAAGTATGTGTATGTTTCTGTAGAAGTAAGTGTGGTGGTGAGTGTACAGCTGTATTTGCAAGTAAATGGATGTTTGATAGTTTATTTGCATGTGTGAGTATGTGTGTGAGTAACTCTATGTATGAGTGTAGGTGTGTAACAGGATGTATAGGTGTATGAGTACATATGATGAGTGAGTACATGTATGAGTGACTATATAGAACTGTTGGTGAATGAGTGGATGTGTATGTAGATTTTGGAATTACTGAATAGGTTGTTCTAACTGGTATTGGTATCTCCATTGTTTTGAAAATTTTAGTTTCTATTTTTTAGAGTGTGTATCAAAGGTTATATTAGGCTGAGAGGAGGTCTGCTAGTCTTTCACAAGGATGATGTCATCAGTGATATCATTTGAGATGTCATCAGTGATGTCATGAGTGATGTCACTGACAATGTCATGAGTGATGTAATAAGTGATGTCATCAGCAGTGGATTGCGGCCGTGCAAGTTATAGTTAGCTGAACTAACTATAACGGGGGAATTTCAATGGTTTTGTATGAGTGAAATGTCCAGCTAACTATAACATGTGTGAAACCTATGGCTTTTTCAGTGAATTTCTAAGGTTTTTTAAAGGCTAATTACTAACTATAACATGGCTGAAACCTATGTTTTTTCCAGTGAATTCCATAGGTTTTGTAAATGCCAATTTTTAAATGTATTGTTATATTTATTTTTTTGATACTGATTTACAACTTTTTTATAATAATTATTTTTAGCTATTTTATTTTTAAATTACATTACATATTTTTAATGTAAAATAATAAAAAACAAAATTCAAAAATATTTTTTTTCAATTTATTTTCTTCAATATATTAAAATCAATTTTTATATATAATTTTTGCATTTGCTTGTGATAAACTTCCCATACATGTTCCGTCCTTGCACTATCCTTTGTATCTATAATCGTACTGTACGCGTACACAGTCATACGTTACATATACGCTTTGACATTTCGCGTCGCATCGGCGCGTCCGCATCACGTCATGTACGTTCGTACGACGCACCATGCACTTTTGCGCAAAAGTTTCTTAATGTTTTAAAAGATATATCTATGTATTTAATGTAAATATTAAGGCAAGACATTATCTGAGTTAATCATGAAAATAGTATTTATTTACTTTTAATAAGCGTATATTACTATTAAAAGCAATTACGCAATTGGCAGGGTACGTCGTACGTACTCGCATCGTAAGCACACCCTACGTGACTTCAAAAGAAGAGATTTGATTGGTTAATTATACTTCCTATTCTAACTGTTGAAGGACCCCACCCATTTTAATCATCCTTCTTTGAATTTAACTGAGGATCTAACTCTTTTCTGAAGCTTCTGTGTTTTTGAAGATATCTTTAATATGGCTGCACACCAGAATGAAGATACATCTGAACACTCTTCAGAAGAAGAATTTCTTGCTGAGGATGCACAGCCAAAAGGGAAGGAAGCTCTGATCTGGAAATTTTTTACAATTCCAGACGGAGAAAAGAAAGTGAATGCAGCCAAGTTCACCAGCAAGGTGTGTGGGACCATGCTTTCTAGAGGTGATCCGAATAAAAAGTATTCATTTGGAACCGCCAGCATGGTAAGACATGCGAAAACTCTTCATCCCCGCAATTAGGTGAGAGCTGCATGCGACATGCTGTGGGAAGACCCTCCACCATCTGTAGCCAGTACTTCCACAGCACCATCAAGTCCGCATCCAGACATCCGTCCCGATTTTGCAGACCTCATTATTTCATGCAAATTTTGCAAAGCCATATAATGTTATGGAGAACAGTCAATTGATTTGATTTGCAGGCACAAACAGTAGCACCGTTCCTCCCGCTGATAATTTTTTTGTTGTTTATTTGTTTCCATTGCAGACTGTTTTGTTTGCGCAGTTCCTTTTTTTCCTTTAAAAAAAAACAAAAAATATAAAAAACTGTTCAAAAAATCCCCCAAAAATACAAAACTACAAAAAAAGACAAAAAAAAGCTCTTTTAAGAACTAACTTCACTGTTCAAAAAAAGAGCTACATTAATATGATAGTGTGTAAAAGTTTTTTTGAATGAAAGTGAATGTGAAAGTGCAGGACTATAAGGAAGTGCTACAGCATAACTCCATAAGGTGTTTACTTACAGTATACTGTAGTACTTCCAAAGCACATGAATGTAACATATGTACATAAATATATTACAAGTCTATGTCAGGACCTGTCCATGCGCCTGCATTACTGTGTCAAGAGGACGACATACAGTAATGGGAAATCGGGCGCCGAACGAACTACGTTTCCCAGAAGCCTCGGTGAAGGCTATTTTACTTCCTGTTACACGCTTCCTGTTGCGTGTTATTCCGTTTTCCTAGGCTGAGAGGAGGAAGGAGGTTGTGTCGGGGGTTCCCGCTTCTCCGTGAAGGAAGCTGCCTTAGCGAAGGATTTCGCCGCCAGGTAGGAGCGGTTCCCGCCCTTCCGAGTTCGCCATTGAGCGGAGCGCTGTGGGGGGGCTCCCACGCGTTGCCGTGACTTAAGCGCGCAGTGAAGGAACTGCGGCGCTTGACATTCTGATCTCAAGACTGCTGCGGAGCGTAGTGGTTGCCAGCTACTCGCTTCCGCTTTACAAACTGAGTGCTTTTTGGTTTATTCATCTTGTTGTTTGTTCGGGACTTTAGAGCGGAGCGCTGTGGTGAAAGGAGCCACGCGCTGCCGTCTTTTTCTGGCCATTACTTTTGCTTTCTGACTACCTTGGGTAGGTGGTGCACGGTGGCAGCAGCTGCTCCGTGTATTCAGGACAAGCGCTTGTAAGTTGTGGAACTTTTGTTGCTGTCACGCATGCGGAGCATGGTGGTAGTTTCTACTGCGTGTTGCCGTGCAAACAAATATTTAGGACTTGAGTAGGTTGTGCTTTACAGGGCCAGAGGCTAATTTACTGTTTAACAACATGCCAAGTTGGATGAATGCTTATTTCACGTGCCTGTGATTCCTTCAGAGACTTCCTGGGCTACTACCAAGCAGAGCGGAGTGCTGTGGTTTTTGCTTCCCACGCATTACCGTATCTGTTGGTCAACACTACAGTTTCTACATATTGTTTCCCCTGTGTTCAGTTATTCTTTGTGGTCATGCTTCCTCCAGAACTCCATAATTCGGATAGCTTGTGTTCTTACTAAGGTATAAGGGAGGGCCAGCATGATTCATTTGTGTGTGCTTCATGTATGAAATTGATTCTTAACCTATGCATATTCCCTTTAGGGCTCAAGCGTATATCCTCGGAGGGGGAATCAAAGAACACCAGTTTACCAAGTTTTGCTTTTTATCACAGGTACCTAGTTTCAGGGGGTACTAGCTGGATATTGGTTGTGTTGGTTGTATGGTGTTCTTACCTTCGTATGTTCTGTCGTTTCAGGTACTTCCCTTTCCCAGCAGACCCCTTCCTTCCCCTCCCTGTTTATTATTTTGCATTTACCCCTCGCCTAATGGCTCAAATCCTCTGTTGATATTTATCAGAGTGTTTGTGACGTTTGGAGGTGGGCTTTATATTCACCATCCGGATCCTGTGGAGCGTACCTTGACAGTCTATGCTTCCCTCTGCACTGCTGGTGAAACTGCCTGGGTTAATTTGTAAATGTTAGTGTTTTAATGCAGTGAATGGATTAGTACATACCGCTGAATGGGTCACTACAACAGTGCAATAGCAGTGACAGAGTGCTTGTTGAAAGTGTAAGGATACAGACTGCGGAATTGAAGGTGTGAAAGACAAGCGAGCATTTAGATAGAAGACTGCAAGCATACTTCATAGGGGTTTGAAGCAGTTCAAGTCCTAAGGCCTACTTTGCTGCATGAGTACTTGGGTACTGACTAAATTATTACAGTTCTGTAAGGAGAGTGCATGACTGAATTTATAACTTCTTTAGTTCTGGTGAAGTGAATGGATTAGTACATACTGCTGAATGGATGACTACAACAGTGGAACAACTCTGACAGAGTGTTTGGTGGAAGTGCAAGGATACAGACTGGGGAATTAAAGGTGTGAAAGACAAGTGAGCAGATAGATACAAGACTGCATGCATACTGCATAGGGGTTTTAAGCAGTCCATGCCCTAAGGCCTATTCCACTGCATGACTACTTGGGTACTAACTGAATGATTGCAGTTCTACAAGGACAATGCTTGACTGAATATATAACTTATTGAGTTTGAGTGCACTGATGGATTACACAAACTGCTGAATGGGTCACTATGACAGTGCAACAGCAGTGACAGACTGCTTGGTGGAAGTGGAAGGATACAGACTAGGGAATTGAAGGTATAAAAAACAAGTGTGCAGGTAGATAGAAGACTACAAGCATACGGCATAGCGCTTTGAAGCAGTTCATGCCCTAAGGCCTACTTCGCTGCATGAGTACCTGGGTACTGATTGAATGATTACAGTTTTGCAAGGACAGTGCCTGGCGGAATTTATAAGTGTTTGAGTTTTAGTACAGTGAATGGATTAGCACATACTGCTGAATGGGTCACTACAACAGTGCAACAGCAGTGACAGACTGCTTGGTGGAAGTGTATGGATACAGACTAGGGAATTGAAGTTATAAAAGACAAGTGTGCAGGTAGATAGAAGACTACAAGTATAGTGCATAGCGCTTTGAAGCAGTTCATGCCCTAAGGCCTCCTTCGCTGCATGAGTACTTTGGTACTGACTGAATGATTACAGTTCTGCAAGGACAGTGTCTGATTGACGTTATAAGTGCTTCAGTTTTAGTGCAGTGAATGGATGAGCACATACTGCTGAATGGGTGACTACAATATTGAAACAGCAGTGACACAGTGTTTAGTAGAAGTGTAAGGATAGAGACTGAAGAATTGAAGGTATAAAAGACAAATTTGCAGGTGGATACAAGACTGCATGCATACTGTATAGGGGTTTGAAGCAGTTCATGCACTAAGACCTACTTTGCTGCATAAGTACTTGGGTACTGACTAAATGATTTCAGTTCTGCAAAGAGAATGCCTGACTGAAATTATAAGTGCTCAAGTTATAGCACAGTGAATGGATTAGTACATACTGCTTAATGGGTCACTACAACAGTGGAACAGCAGTGACAGAGTGCTTGGTAGAAGTGTAAGGATACAGAATGCGGAATTGAAGGTATAAAAGACAAGTGTGTAGGTAGATACAAGACTACATACATACTGTATAAGGGTTTGAACCAGTCTATGTCCTAAGGCCTACTTCGCTGCATAAGTACTGGCTAATGACTGAATCAATAGAATACTGTAAAGAGAGTGTCTGAGTAAATCTAAAAGTGCTTGAGTTTTAGTACAGATAATGGATTAGTACATAGTGGTGAATGCTTTATTATTATTAAACAATAACATTTTTCTTCAGACATCTCATATTTTAACACAAATTCTAAAAGGAGTTCGTCTGGTACTTCTTCCAGATCATACTGCTGGTTTGCCATTTCAGAGTTTTTAGCTTTGAGTAACTCTACGTCATTTAGTTCTTCCAAAAAATCAGCATCGTTGCTTTCATTTTCAAAATCACAGGTGATATCTGCAGTACGGATGTCCTCTAATTCAGTCTTGCTGCCTGTTATTATGTTTGTACTTCAATTAAACTGTTGCTCATTTCCAATGTCTCTTCTGTAGTATTCTCCTCTTTATCAATAACAAATCAGTTATGTTCTAGGGCCTAGCACAAAAACATAAACACATCACTTTAACAGTTTTCTTACTACATAATCATTGATAACTTTATTTCGGTGAGATGACCATAAAAGTGCACATAAAATACATCAGCACAGTCAATAAAACAATAAATAGTCATAAAATGTTAAAACAGAATTAAACTATGGGTTATCAAAATACAAAGATAAAAGCAATAGGTACAACAATTAGGTTAAAAAAGTTTGTCTTCTACGCCACATGGTGAAGAGATAATGGGAGACAGCAAACACAATGGGAGGATGGGTGTCATAGGTCAATATCCTGCAGGCCTGTGTAAAGTGCAAAAATCCCAAATTCTTACAAATAGGGATTAGCCAACATTTTCTAATTGCAGAGTAGGCAGGGCAAAAAAACAATACATGTGTTACATTCTCATTTTTATAATTACATGCAGGGCAGACTTCATTATTACGTTTTAACCATTTAGATGTGAAAGACCTAATTGGTAGGGTGCCATGCCTTAGCTGGAGATATAACTTTCGAGCAAACGGGGGTTCAATTTTGTCCAAGAATTCCTCAAACTTGGATTCAGATTTGACTAAGAGGAATTCAGATGTCAACCTACCCAATGATGTAGAGCTCGATAGTATCTGAGCGTTCAGCGTGCATATGTGAGAAAGAAGTTCCTTCTTTGATATCCCTAGGCAATAAGTCTCAGGGTTTCCCACAGTCCCAAAAGACCTAACCGGGTACTAACCGCACAAATGTGCTGAAGCCAAGGGGTCTTTTTGTATATAAGAAGAGACAAAATCTCCGAAAATTCCGCTCTAAAAGCTGCCAGTTCAGGGACTGACCACAACTTCTTCCAGTACATAATTGGCCTTGCACTGATGATCTCTTCTATTGGGACTATGCCAAGATCCAATCTGAGAGGGATCAAAGGCGTACTGGCCGGTAACCCAACTAAATTTCTCACAAAGGACTGCTCTACCTTTTTAAGGTTCATTGTCTGCTTATGCCCCCAAAGTTCGGCCCCATAGATTGCTGCCATTCTAGCCTGGCGGCAGTATATTTCCAGGGCTGGGGACACCGGCCTAAAGGTTGACCCCCCTAAAAACTTTGCTTATACCTCCCGCAAGCTGGGATAGCTAAAGAGTGGACTTAGCAGTCTGCGCGTTCCAATCAAAATTCTCGGTTAAAGTAACACCCAGGTAAACAAATGTTTTAACCCTTTCAAGGGGAGTGCCATGTAAGACCGGATTTGGGCGTACCCGCTTGGGGGGGTTAAAAATCATGAACTTAGTTTTTCCAAGATTGATTTCCAATCCCCAAAGCTCACAGAACTCCACAAATCCATCCAATGTTTTTTGAATGCCCAATGATGTTCTAGACAACAACAAGGTGTCGTCTGCGAACATCAGAGCGGGCACTCTACCTGTGGCCAACTTAGGGGCATCATTGTTAACCACACCATTCAGATGTTCCACAAGGCCATTAATGTAGAGGCTAAATAATGTGGGTGCCAACACGCACCCTTGGCGAACTCCTTTTTGAACAGGGAATTGATCTGTGAGTTCGCCATGCCTACCACACCTCACCTGGGCAAAGTTATTTACATGAAGCCTAGATAGTACATTTAGTAAGTATGGCGGGAGTCCCAGGTCTGCCAGCACCTTCCATAATTTATCACGCAGAACCAGATCAAAAGCCGCCCGCAGGTCCACAAACACAAGATAGAGGCTGCAACCCTCTACCTTTGCTGTTTTCCAGTACAGAACCTGCAGGCGAAATGTCTGGTCTAAGGTAGATGTACCAGCCCTAAAGCCTGCCTGGAGTATAGAAAGGATCCCTTTCTCTTCGATCCATCCAAGAATCCTGTCAAGGATGACCCTCCCCATCAGCTTTTGTGATGTGTCAATTAAACTGATGGGTCTATAATTGGATGGGGTTAACGGGCAGCCCTTTTTAGAAATAGGAACAATTTATGCTCCTAACCAGGTAGGGGGCAGGTCGTCTCCCTGCAGAATGCCATTAAATAGAACGACCAAATAAGGGGCTCAGATTTTAGGTTGTGCCCTAAACAAATCCCCCGGCAATTTATCCAATCCTGGAGACTTGTTAGGGAGCAGTTTACCTATGGCCGTCTCAACCTCAATCAAGGTGAAGGGTTTGATTGGAGCGAGGAGCGTAGGGGCTTCGATCAACCATCCACGCTCTTCAGCCCCGTCGACACCCTGCAGTTGTTGGGGTTCAAGGGTACTAACAAGCGAGGCATCAGACTCAGGGGTACCATATAAAGCAGGAAAGTGACTTTCCCAAATTGAAGGAGGAATATTGGGAGCGAGCGCCTGCGTATGCCCACTAAGTCCAGTTGCGACAATGGACCAAAATTATTTGGAATCTTTACACCTAAGTGCAGATCCCAACTCCTCCTGCATTGTGGCTTCCCACTCCCTTTTAGCCTCATAGATTGCCTTTTTATATGTTGTGCGATACACCTTGATGGCCTCACTATCATTGGTTTTTAGTGCTTTAAGCAAGACCTTTTTGGCCTTCCGACAGGGGGTATTAAACCATCGAGAAGTCGTAGTCAAGGGATGGTTTGCCCTTCTAACAGGGTACAGAATATCTTTTAATATGGCAACCAGTTGGGTATGTATCTCAGTTGCCCTGCCCAAATAGCCGGATTTCCCCATCTCTTCGATGAGCGGGATAATAGTCTCATATAGTTCAGCGAGTTTAGTGGTCGACGCTTGTAAATCAGGCCATTTAACCCTTCGCCTACAGTTTGTTATTATTAGTGGCACAGTTACACAGTGCTCAACCGGAGTTGGGACTTTCAGACCAAAACTCCCCGGTTTAAGGGACAAAACTAGGGCATTATGGTCGCTGTCAAACCTTTCAATGACCCTAAATTCATACAGCCTATCCCAATGCCTAGCCTCAATAAAAATGTAATCGATTATTGAGGTCTGATTTAATCGATTAAACGTGGCTCTCCCTGGTCTGTCAGACTTCACCCTCCCATTGCATGCTCTTAATGATGTAACTAGCGCAAATGACTGTAATTGCAAAACAAGATGGGTCCATACTTTGACCTGAGGGGTCAGTGGCTCTGGGATAGCCCAAAGCAAATCCACATCGTCCGGATCACTAAGGTTCGGGTCCATGAGAGGTTCAAAGTGACAATTAAAATCTCCAACCAAAATTAATATGGTGGAGGAGTCAATCGAATCCATGAGGGTTAACAACTTTTCGATAGCTTCTGACTCAAGCCCCCGCCTGACTGGCCTTGAGTATACATTAATCAAGGCAATATTTGGCCCATTAGGCAAGGCCAGCAAGACACACTGGACATCCAATGAATTAGTTAGGATTGGTGTTGCCTTCACTCCCAGGTGCGTGCCAACCCATATAGACAACCTACCCGAAGGCCTACCCCTGTCACCCATGCTTGCCAGGATATCGTAAGTTGCAAAACCCTGGGCTGCACTTTCTTTTAGCGCCCAAGTTTCTTGCAACATACAGATGTCGTGTGAAGCCATAAAGGAACCCCACTCTGGAATGGGCAATTTACTCTTAAGTCCCGCCACATTCCAGGATAAGATTTTGACTTGGGCATCAACCGGATCTTGGTTGGTGTGTTCAAGATCCAAGGGACCAGGAAGATCATTAGAAGCAGAGGAGCTAGCTTCTACACCTTGCTCAGGTTCGCAATTCCCTGCGTATCGGTCGTCAGGAAAAGAGACAATTGTAGGCTGAGTGATATGTTCTGTTACCAAGTTTTTTGGAAAGGGGCTTAATTTTACATTAACAGCTAAGTTATCAGTGGTGGGTAGCATATTGATAGGAGGCCCCGTCTGTCAATCGCAACCATCAAAGCCCGAGAAGGCATCAAATCTATTTGCAACTTCGAGCGGGGTAAATGGCAACAAATGATCCATCATCCTATTTCTATTTCTATAACTCCTAAATGGTACAGTATACCACCCAGGTAAGTTATCAAAATTCACAGGGTTAAATGCATGCATCCTTTGCCGTTTATGAAAAGGCAGAGTGGGATTAGTCTGCAAGCAAGATAGAGCCCCGGGGTATGTGATAGGGGTCACTAAAGGTCTTGGATAGAAATAGGTCAATTCACAGGGAACAATTGAGTTTCCGGCATTCCCTGGGGACCAATTTAGAATATATCTAACAGCTCCTGGATCTCTGAAGTTGATTACAATTAGGTCCCCCTTTATATCTTTTGCTCTGCTTCCCAACCATTGGAGTCGCCGGACATGCAGGATCTCACCATTAATGTTATAAGGGAGTGGTCGATTTTGGCTAAGCCAGTGCATAGTTTTGTTTTTTAACTGAGAGAACCCCTCCCTCTTTCCATCCGCTAATGTGAGGACTGCCGTAAGGACAACCACAAAAAGTACCGCTTCTGGGGGTAATTCGACTTGACGGCCCCTGTAGTTCCCTGCCCTGACGGGGCTAGTGCTTCCCCTCTCTGCTCGATTTTCTCCTGTGTTAGATTTTTTATTGTCTACCTTCCGTACTTCACTAACATCAACCAATGCCGATTTTTGGACTACTTTAGAAGGTATTGCCCTATGCTGTTTAGAGATTATAGGCTTGTTAGGTTTATTTACACATTTCTGAGCAACAGGAGTTGGAGTTGACATTGTTGCTACAGCGGGCAGTGTCGGCTTTGCAAGGTCCTTCATTACCCCAGCTTTGTTACTAATAGCCTGCTCTTAATTCCCCAACAGTTGCTCAACCCTCTTCAACCTCTCTATTATAGGTAATATAAATGACCTAATTAAGTGTTTCAAGGTTTCCAATGGAGCAGCAGACAGTGTTTCCCTTGGTGGGCAGAGTGGAGGGATGGTTAAGCCTGGTGATGTTGGTACAGTTGTTATAGGGACTTTTGGGGTTGGTCCAGTTGCTATAGGGGCCATTAAAATTGGCACAGTTGTTTCGATAGCCTTTGTGGTTTTACCTAAATCGGAATGGCTAATCTTTGTTCTTGGCGGGTCACCACCCTCTTTCGTCTTTTACTTGGTGGTGGGCCAAGAACTTTAATCATCACTGGTTTCTTATTCCTCCTCTTAGCAGTCCCAACTACTGATAAAGGTGGCTCAATTGACACATCTGATCCTATGGTAGAAATACTACTAGGAAGAGGTATGACGTTTGTATACAAATCATTGGACACGTCAGGTGAAGGAGGTATGTCTCGCAGGATCATAGGAACGCTATCTATTGAAAGAGGATCATCAATCTCAGTATGGGAGCTTACATCAAGTGGAGTAGTTTGTTTCACAAGGTTCAGGGGAGGTCTATTTTTCATACCTTCAACAGAACGTCGCCGCTCAGTGCGGCGTGCAGCCAGTACATTCTCCCTTTCTATATCTGGAGCAACCTTAGTGAAGTAGCTATCCAATATACCTTTACTAGTTCCTCCTAACTTCGCCGGTGGGAGTTTTTCAGGGTTCAAGGACATGGTTACACAGTCAAGAAGTTCAAACAGATAGTCCTTAGAAAAGTGATAGGGAATAGGCCCAGCCCAGCCTCCTCTGGCCTCTGAGGGCCTAAGAGGGCCCGCCCTTTGCACGGGCTTAGCCCGGCGCCGCCCGCGCGCGTCCCGGGATGCGGGAGACGATTGATACCTATAAAGAAGTGACGATAAGGGGGCGGAGCCTCGATCGCGATGTTGGCCCTGCGGTCTCCTGGGCCTCAGTGCACCAACAAAGTAAGTTTATACGTCCCCCAGCATTGCGCCTTGCTTCCCAGGCGAAGCGGCGAGCAGTTTTTAAATGCCCCGGTGAAAAGGGGCGGAGCCTTGATCGCGGTGTTGGCCCTGCGGTCTCCTGGGCCTCAGTGCACCAACAAAGTAAGTTTATACGTCCCCCAGCGTTGCGCCTTGCTTCTCAGGCGAAGCGTCTCCCGCAGAGCGGGAGACGCGAGCAGTTTTTAAATGCCCCAGTGAAAAGGGGCGGAGCCTCGATCGCGGTGTTGGCCCTGCGGTCTCCTGGGCCTCAGTGCACCAACAAAGTAAGTTTATATGTCCCCCAGCGTTGCGCCTTGCTTCTCAGGCGAAGCGTCTCCCGCGGAGCGGGAGACGCGAGCAGTTTTTAAATGCCCAGGTGAAAAGGGGACGGAGCCTCGATCGCGGTGTTGGCCCTGCGGTCTCCTGGGCCTCAGTGCACCAACAAAGTAAGTTTATACATCCCCCAGCGTTGCGCCTTGCTCCTCAGGCGAATACAAAAGTAGGTTTACCAACTATTTTGGCCCAAACATTTTTTTATGTAAATACCATTGTCTAATAACATTCCAACAGTAGAGTTTTAGTAGTTCATAAGGTTATATAAATACAATTGCTTACAAAGATATCCTGTACTTAAGTTTTCATAAAATTCGAAACAAGTCACTGCTTATGACTATGGAACATCACTCAGGCTCTTATACTAAAATGCAGTACTAAAAATATAGAATGTGTATATTCAATTTATCCCTTACAAACTAGTCAATGTGTTTTAGTAAAATGCAAATGATACTGTTGCTTGTCTAGAAAAACAATGAGAATCTGTGTGTATTTAGGTACCATTCTGACACTAGTTTTTGAATACTTCACGTTATTTTCACACACATCAATCCTTAAAGACCTATCCACATCTCACCTTTTAACATAATTGGAAACTAGTCATTGCTTATATGAGTCGAAAATTCTCACAGCAACAGCTATAGACACCCCTTCAACACAAAGTATTGTGTCTGAAGAGAACATATTTACATAGATAATAAAAGCTACACACAGTAACTTATCATGTCCTTCTAAATATGAAAGAGTATTTGAAAATACACTCTGTGACATATTTTATGTTGAGCAATTTGGTCTCTTTTAATCCTGAAAGTCCCTGGTCTCTACTAGCCAAGCATATCTTTCTATTCAATACCATACAGGTGTGTCACATTTTAAATAAGCAGTGTGATGTCCAGATGTTGTAGAAGGACCATCCTGAAAAATAATTGCTAGACCTACAAAAGTTCTTCCTGATATTGATACTTGAGTAGCTACAACATTTTAAATTAAAGTTTCCAGTTTTCTTCCATCAGCTGTACAACGTTGCATCGTTACAATTATATACTGTCCATATCTTTGTATAAATAATCTTGATGACATTTTTGATTTACATTGGCTACACTCCATGTTTTTAGATGCTCCTCTAACTAGGTTGTTAAAAGAAACTGATTCACAGTCTGGTAAAGTCAATAAATAAATCTTTCGGTGTCTACGTTAGTGCTACATGTAAACAAACAATTTTCACAATAATGTTCCTATTTATAAGAAAGACCAAAAAGATGTTCAATATCTATACCTTCATTTTCCAATACAAAAAGCATATACATTAAAAATTCCATGACAATCTTGCTGAATATTCTGTGTAAATTGAGTACAACCAGAACATAGGTCCAATCGATTTTGAATATCAGAAACACTTTGTATTTCACTTTTATCACTACTACATTTCTCATAAACAGAATACAACAACGAACAACATTTTTTTCCCGATTCTCAACAATTTGCTGTTGCAAACTTTCAAGAAAAAAACCAACATTAACAACTACATTAGCATAGCAGTTGACACCAGAACTATTTTCGAATTGATAACCAACAATCTCTTCAACAGTGTCCTTTTTCTTTTTGCTTGCAATCACAACTTTATCCTGTTTTTTTTCTTTCTCTATACCTTCACTACAGATATTCTCATATCTTCTTTTTTGACCTACCACACGCTTTTCAAATACTGGATATTGACCTAAATTGGGAGCATATTCTCTTCTTAACCTATTATACTTTTTCACATAATTTGCATCTGCACTAATCTTTTTCTCATCAAAATCAATCAAGTACAATCCAGATAAAGTTCTGACCAGAGACAAAGCAACATATGCCATACCCTCTTTAAATACGGTACTTCCAATATTCACCAAAGCACTATCTCCACTTAAAACCTGCGATTTACGAATGGTCACCCCATACGCCAAAGAAACAGGAAACTGTTTTCTGCGAACATATACATCTTTTACAAGCAAAAACCGAGCTAAACAACAACTGAATTGTTCTACTTCTTCAATTTGATCAAATTTGATTTTCAAAAATCCAATACCATCTCTATTTGGATAAATAACAAAATCAACAACTTTACCCATTGCTCCATTTACTAAACCTTTTTCCACATTCAAATTATGTCGTAAAATTACCCGACAGTTTCTACATGCTTATAGATTCTTTTCCAAACCAGCAGTTTTAAATATCGATTTCTCTAAAGAATCCAATTTTCTCTTCAACTTTTCTGTCAAAATATTAGTGATTCCTTCATGCTCTATTTTATCAATAGCTTCCAATTGTATATTTTCTTCATTCTCCAACTGTAAAATGTCTTCATTAAATATAGAACATTCACGCAGTGTTGGCATTAAGCAGATTACAGATTTGTTTTCTGCAATTCTCACATATATTTTCTCAGGAACAATATTTTCATTTGGAAATAAACTGGAAAGTAAGCATTTCTGTAAAGCTTGTTTGCCATGTTCAGTCACTTTTCCAATTCTTATATCTTGAAGAATAGATCCATAATCAGCATCATTTGCCTGTCCCATATTTGTAATAAGTTCCTTATATTCAAACTAGCTTACCCGTCTCGTGTTGCTACGATCTCAGAAGAAAGGAAATTTAAGGATACTTGTTATGATAACATTCAATTTACATTGTGTCATTGTTATTGAAACTTATTCATTTTAATATGGGAAACATTTTAAAGTGTTGTTTTAATTCTGTTTATTTATCCGAGCGCTTGTGGATGCACAGTATTTTTTATTTTTCTATCTGGTGCGTACACAAATAATTCAGAAGGTTTTCCGACGCGTGAGCTGGCCACATACAGTTATACATGTGAGAAGCACGGATTCTCCAAATGTAGTCCACACACTTGCACCGATTGTCCTTGTGCTTTTTTTCATGGTCATTCCAAAAGCGAGTGGGGGGCCGGGGGTCCGATATTTTAAAAAAAAATTGTTGCCAGAAACCTTTGCGGGAGTGTACTCAACAACTTCCCTAAGTTTCATGCCAATCGGATAAATGGTGTAGTAATGCATAAAGGACAAACAGACATTCTTTCGTTTTAATATATATAGATATGACCAAATGTTAACATTTCCAATGCTACCCAAAGACTTTCTGGTACCTTCATGTGCAAGAGTTTTCAATACTGGTTGTCCTTTTACAGGAGTAAGTTGTAGTAGATCTCCAAAAACTATGACGTGTTTTCCTCCAAATAACACACCGTTCTCTGTTTTAAGAATTTGCTACATTCTTAAATGCTCAAAGGCAAGCATTAAGTTTGATATCATGCTTACCTCATCAATAATAAGAAGTTTCATTTTCTTTAAGACTCTTGAAACTTCACAACAAGCTTCTCCAGATAGGTTGTGGTTTTCCAATTTGTTTTCATGCTCTACTGGTAGCAGTAGTAAACGATGTAAAGTAATTCTTTTAATATTGTGTGCTGCCAACCCAGTTGGAGCAGTGCCAACACAAGACAAATGTGACTCATTTATTTTCTGTAGAAAAGTTGTAATTACTTTAATCAAAAAACTTTTTCCTGTTCCAGCTGGTCCACTTACGTACATTCGGATAGGTTGAAATGACGCGCATGAGCACTCTTTCTTTTCATGAAGTAATCCATGCTCAATCTGTTCTCTGAATTGCTCATATATTTTTTTTGTTCAACATTTAGTTGTTCTTCCAAGTTTCCTAAGTTTGTTACATCTTCTTGAGCTTCATACATTGCTGTTTCCACCTCATCCATGGCAATTGCTGGTTCATTTTGAACAATGGGTTCTCCTAGTGGATCCTGTCTCAATGGAGCAGAAGTTTGACTGTCTTGAAAACTATCTCTAGCAATCTCATCTGCAATTGTAGCTTCCTGCTCAATTTCGTTGTTCAACATTTTCACATAATTAGCAAAAACAGGACATTCTATAGTATCGTTGAACAAATCTTCGTAATTCAGAAAATCGCCAAGTAATTCCAATTCTGAACGCCACAGCTTGAAGAGTTGCAAAAGAGCTAAATAGTAAAAATCCCCTTTGTCAGGAGTATCACAACTCAGTTTTCGATGATTAATCAAATGTCCTTTGTTTCACCAAACATCCTTCAGAACCAATCACAGCATATATTCCTTTATTGATGATTTCTGTAATATTTCGTTTAAAAGTATAGTTTTGTAGCACTTCATAGAGACATATGTTCTCAAGATGATGACTTCTGTTTGGATAATATGTATCCAACATATTTGTTTTCAAAATATCTGTACTTTCTGGCTCTTTTTCAGCTAAATATTCAATTTCTTGTACAGATTTAAGTACTCAATTTCGTGTTGCAGCAAGACCTAGACTCACCCAAATGATTCTTCTACATTTAGAGTATAGACTCGCAGATGATAAGCAATCTGAGCATTCATACGCTCCGATTTCTTGATGGGGTAACTGTATAATTTCTTACTTAGACTCTTCTCGTGGGAAATCTCTTCCCACATTTCCTTCAATTCTGTCTTTTCTGATTTTGTTATGTAGGATGTTACATATCGAGCAACAGCAATGGAATTGTCTGCAACGTATTAAATATCCACGTGAGAATTCTACATGGACAGAATAACTGGATTATAATCATTTATATATTTTGCCTCTTCACTTCTTCTCAAATTATAGGTATTCTTTGGAGACTTTCTTGTGATGGTATCTCTCACATCTGACATAAAACTGTTTACTCTTCCTTTGGATATTACAGGACGTGGAAACCCAAAATGACATTTAGTATAAAACCTTTCCTTTGACTTGTACTTTCGACAACAGTATTTCCCACAACAATGGCTTTGGAATCATAAGACTTGTTGTCTTAAGTTATTTTTTTCTGTGCTTTTGGATATAGCACATGTAGCATATTCTTCAATAAAAGACAACACAGTATCATACGAATCTTTTGCAAATTTGAGAGCATCTTTGATCCATATTAGTATATGTATGTGAGGAGCACCTCTTGCTTGATACTCCTTTCTCCAAAAGAAACCCACAACCTCTCCAAGAGGAGGACTTTTTTTATTGGTGATAAAAGACATCATAGCTTCAAATCTATGATTGAAATATCTGCATACATTAACTGGATACAAAGAGCACAATTCTCCAGTTGTCTTGTATACAATATTTACTATATTTGAATTTGCCTCTTGAAGAAATTCAAGTAAATCATCCCAAGCATATTCAGCACAGCTTAGAGTAAGGAACCATGTAGGAGTTCCTAAGTTCCTTAGCATACATTGAAGTTCTCCATGACTATGGTACCAGTACTCATTAGTACCACGCTGATATGCCATGAGATTAATCAGCTGAGATTCCAAAACCTTATCTTTCTGGTGTACTTTATCCATAAATTCCTTTGCCGAAATATTTTGCAGATGTACAACTGTTTTCAATATATGGTTGAGTGCATAAGAAAGTCCAGAAAAGTCACTCTCAAACAAAAGATGAAACAAATACGGAATACATTGTGGATCTTCTGCATACAATCTTGATATCCGGTATTCAGATGCAGGAATCTGCACAGGTTGGTCATCATATCGTCCTCCTTTTCCTGTTGGAAACAACTGAGGGAAACAACGAGCTTCCAAGCTTTCTTCCCATACACTTATTGGACTTCCCTTTGCTTCCTTCATTTGGAATAACTCAATAGTATTCCCCAGCACTTCTTTAGAATGAAGTGGATGAACACTGTAATGTTCTTAGATTTCTTCAGTTCTGGACATATCCACTTTTTCAATTTGTCCAGTTGAAAAGTCAGTATCTTCTTCTAAAGTTACATCTTCTTCTCCCACATACACATTTTAATAGTACTGATTATTTTTCAACAGATACAGCATTGCATTTTTTACTTTCCTAACATCCACTAATTCTTGCCAGATGTTCTTACTCTTAGTAGGAATGCCATTAACTAAAATAACTAGAGGTTCATCTTCTACACTTTCTACACCAATTGTTTCAATATTTTTCTTTAAAACTAGAGTCAAATATATAACTCTTCCCTTTAATCCTCTCTGTAAATCTGAAGGAGGCAATTTCCCTGTCTTAGGCTCCATAAGAACAATAGCCTGAAATGGATGCACACATTGAATAAGAATAGAATCATAGGTATGTATTTAAATCCATCAGTTCAGAAGGAATTTTTACTAAATTACAATTATTATGCACAGCCATAGCAGGCATTTTGTTCTCGTCTAATTTGTTATAACAATATTTACAAATACGTTGATCAGAACCCAAATCAAAACAATTCCCTGCCAACAAATTCCTTCCACTCATTATTATTTTCTTTTTCACTTGGTAAATACAGATCAACAGTCCTAGTCTGATTTTTATAATGAGTTCGTCGACAACAGATTCAAGAATAATTTGGCCTGTCACCTGAAATCACCTTAAACTTTGTAATTTCTCCCTCAAATTTGTTTGTACTAGAATGTTGTACATTCTCTTCCACATTTCCTTCTATTAATGTATCAGTTTCTGCACTGTCTTGCTCAGCACCAAAGTAACTAAACTCAATTTCTTCGCAAACGTTTATTACATCTGATACTGATCCACGCAAAAGAGCACTGTTCAAATTTTTTAACATTACTGCTGGACTTTTTGCATAATACAATGTCCTGACTAATTTCCTCATTTGAGTATGATGTACTGCTAACATCCTAAAATGGTGAAAAACATTTCAACATACTATTTTAGAAAGACAAGACAGAGAATGACTTTGCAAACCAGTATTTTCTCTCACTCTTCAAGGGTCTACTCCTTGCAACATCTTAATTAAGTATGGGCGAAATGTGCAAATTTGCGTTCTGTGCGAATTTGCGGATTTTAGTTTTTTTTGCGTGTTTGCAGGGCTTTTGGCGTGTTCGCGGGTCGTTGCACAGCGAAGTTACCCATGTGGTCGTGTATGGGCACGGCCATCTTGTGTGCGTGAAGTGTTTCCGGGCGCTAGTTGCATGCTCGTGTCGTATGCGGCACGCTATTACGTGTTCGCTGGCGTTTTCCCGTGTTCGCAAGGGAAATATCGCGCAAACTTACCCACGTGGTCCTCAATGGGCGCGGAAATCTTGTTTTTCATTCATTGCTATGGTTCTGTGCATGCTTTCTAATCCTCCTTTCATCTGTGCAATCCTTTGTTTCTTTGGACTTTTTTTTATCTTTTCTACTCTATATCTATCCCTCTTTTTTTCTAGATCTATATTTTGTGTTTTTTCCAACTTTTCGTTACTTTTAAAGCTACTTTTTTAAACTTTTTTTTTTCTTTACTTTTTCCCTATTCTTTCCTTTTTTTTCTTTCTGCTGTACAGGACCATGGCAAAGGGAGCCGGGAAGGCGAAGGAGAAGGGGAAGGGTCCCGCACCCCGTACCCGGCTCCCTTGCGGGCAGTTGCGAGGGGAGGAAGTGATGGCCAGGGAGATATTCAGCCCGGTGAAGGTGGCCGCAGAGATCTTTTATGTGCAGCGCCACCTCCCGAAGACCGTGGCAGCAGGGGGCAGGCTCGCGTCAGGGTATGGCCTCCGGGAGCGTCGCCAGCTGTGGGAAAAAGTGTGCCGGGCCATGCAGAGGGAGTCAGGGGTCCGGCGCACCTACCAGCAAGCGACGCACGGGTGGTCGGACCTCCTTGACCGTGAGCAGGACTTGCTCCACCTGCTCGGTGTAGAAATCCCTGGCCTTGGTGAGTACCTATTTAATAACTACTTTGTTTTCTTCTGCTCTGTGTTATATTGCTAATATATGTTTTTCCCGAAGAGCAAGAATGCTGCCAATTCGATTACATTGCAGGTAAATTAACGTTTAAATAGCTTCCGTGATTGCAGGTGCTTGTCTGCTCAGTAGCCTAGCTACTATGCTTACTTGTTTGCAACTTTGTGCTCATTTGGCCTGAATATGTATTAGTGTAGTACTTTACAGAACTGCGTAATGCAAGAGAGACTAGAGACTCAAGTCTAGTCCTTCCTTTGTACTCCTGCTGCCACTAAGAAGAAGAAATAGTGATGGATTGATAGGTTCAGGTTGAGTATATTATGACTTGTAATTAGTAGTAGTAGTAGGACATTTTTTAGTGCTCTGCAGTTATGATGACAGACTGTGTCTGTCACGTCGCCTGCTGCTGAGTGCTGGCTGTTGTAGAAGAACCTTTTTGTTGTTGGTTTAGTTAGTGATTTACATAACTTTCCAAGTAGACGGTCTACGAATCCAGCAATACTGTACTACTATCCTCCTAGTTGACCAGATCAGATACGTCAATACATGTTGTTGCAAATGTTGCTAATTTGTTTCCCCGATATAATTTAGGATTGTGGTCAAAGAAATCAAATATTTCCAAAAAACAATCATCCATGTTTGTGTTTATTTCATGATCATCAGCACCTCCCAGGGGCAAGATGACAGCACCACCCCAGACTCCGGCAGAACAGAGTGGGCAGGAGGAACGGTCTACTGCAGGCTCTTCTGCTGGCCCCAGTAGGTAGTTCTATTTTTTTATGATAATTATACTTCCCTAACTCTTTTTTCACAAAATAGTCTTTGATCTTCTTGTAGACTGTTTCTACATTCTTATTCTGCCTCGCTACCATCACTCTCTGTGCTACTACTATTTACTATTATTTATGAGTCAGTCTGTATAGGTAGCTAAGCTTGTCTAGTCGGCAAACGGTGTTAAACAAAACTCTGATCCAGCAATAGCTCTAGAGGCACTCAGTGCAGTCCTCTGCCTTTGCTGTCTATTACAGTCTTCTTAATGTTAGTGCTTTGACAATTTCCAACAACAAAATGTTAATGTCCACCGAGAATAAGCTAGTAGTTGTCTTTTTGATTTGATAGTAGCACATACCATACCGCTAGTGTTTCAGGGACTATTCTGCACATACAGAAGAATGGACAAGAGAAATAGGACATTGTTGATGATAGGTGCAGTTCGACTTTCCAGGGAACGCGAGCTGTTCAAATCTCCCGCCGGAACTCAGCTGCGCGCCGCATCTACGTGTTTGGCATTGTTTACTCCCGCAATGCATGATGCCGGGCCTTTATGACGTACTCGCGTTGTCAAGCTCTCGCTGTGAAATATGGCGAGCCGCGATAATGTAATTGCATTAAAAAAACTCTCGCGCGATCACGCAGCAAGATCGAAATCACGGTAAGTCAACGCCGCAGGTGCGATATTGTATTTTTCAAGCGCAACCAAGCAAAATAATTCGCGGCTTGCGAATTTGCGGATTTTTGGGCAAATTTGCGCGATTCACAGATTGCGAAATTGCAAAAAATCCGCAAATTCACCCGCGAAACGGATTTTACGCCAATGCTTAATCTTAATCTTTTGCTTAACACTTTTTTTGGTATAGTCACGTAAGAAATTGCGTAAAAAATCAATAGATTCCTGTCGTACACTACAAATACTACTACAATTCCAAGTGTACACTGGAGCTTTAGGGCGTCTCCCTAAAACTTCATCAGCAAAACTGAACCAATGACTCGCAGCTCGTGAGCTGTAAAGCCACTTCAAGGCACCAACTGCTTTACAGGCCATTCACACATCTTTCATACCTGATACACAGAAGACCATTCACACCACCATGCACGAAAGCAACACATCACAACATTTAAAAAAAGGGACAAGGTGCACCCTGCTTCAAAAAGTAAAAAAAAAAAATAACAATTACTACACAGCCATCAAGTCATCAAACACACCCACATACTGGCTGAATTTGGCATGAGGGTACGTGATGGTTCAGTATATACAACTGTATTAGCAAGTGATTTCACACACAATGAAATGCACTGTTAATAATTGAAAGGACGAGAAACTGACCCATTGACTCACAGCTCGTGAGCTGTAAAGCCCCGACAAGGCACCAACCTCTTTACAGGCCATTCATACATCTTTCATACGCGTGCCACATACAAAACATTCACATCGCCAGGCGCGGACTCATCACATTACTACACTTCTACCAGCAGACAGTGGCATTCAAGGGCCCATCACTTTCACACGCCCACATTCCTGACACAGCAAATACACAAACACATGGATTGCATGGAGTTGCGCTCACAGCACTGTGTGTAGTGACCAGCATTAAGTCACTTCTCACACACTGCCAGCCGAGTACCAGTCCACGCACACCGCCAGCCAAGCATGAGATCACGCACACCACCAGACAAGCACCAGTCCACACACACCGCCAACAAAACGCAAGTTCACACACACCATTAGGCAAATGCTAGTCCACGCACACCGCCAGTCAAGCGCTACTCGGCGCACACCGCCAATCAACGCCACTCCACGCACACCACCAGCCGAGCACCAGTCCAGGTACACCACCAGCCAAGCACCAATTTAAACACACCACCAGGCAAGCACCACTCCACACACACCGGCAGCCAAGCACCAGTCCAGGCACACCACCAGCCAAGCACCAAACCAAACACCACCAGGCAAGCGCAAGACCACGCAGACCCCCAGCCAAGCACCAGCCCGCACATACCACCAGCCAAGCACCAGTCCACAGACACCGCCAGCCAAGCACCAGACCACGCACACCGCCAGACAATCGCCACTACACGCAAACCAACATCATATTTTAGAATTTTTTTAAATAAATACAAAAACACAAACAAATTGATACAAATCTATTAACACAACAACTAAAACTAAATACACTACACAAATGCCAACTTTGTAACTGAACAATAAGTATTAAAGAATACCACTCATGGATGCTCCCAAAAATTATTTAGCGTGTGGTACATTCTAAAACAAGCTGGTACACACAGCCCAGGGTTCGAAGGACAGTCGGGGCAGTACATACGAACCTCCTTCCGCAAACCTCTTCGCCAACAAACTCTACATCTCCGACTGGGTAAGTCTTTGATGAAGCAGGAGGAACTTGATCAGGAAAGTGGTGATCTTTCAATCTGGCAACATCCTCCACCACTCCAACTCTAGGAATACTAGCCTTATCCACTAAAACAAGGCTGCCTATTACAGACTCCTGAAACTTTACAAAAGTCAGCTTTGACTAAGGACAGGATTCCTGGAACATAACAAAAGCATTAAAGGTTGCCAAGTGGAAAAGATGGATAGCCAACTTCTTGTACCAAATGTAAGCCTTACGAAGATAAGCATACGGTTGCAACCTCTGATCTACTCTATCAAGACCACCCATGTGCCTATTATAGTCTAAAATGCACACAGCGTTGCGCACTTCTGCAACCTGACCCCAAACAGTCACCGGTTCAGTTCTTTCATCATGTATGGTAGTCAACGTGTAGACATCTCTCCTGTCTGAAAACTTCACAGCTAGAAGCTCCACGCAACTTAAGGCACTGCACTGACCCCGGGCAAGCTTTTGACAAACAAGTTATTTTGGGAAACCTTTACGGTTAGAGCGGATTGTGCCACAAGCAACAGTGTCCACTTTGGCCAATTCCCTGAACAACCGCACACCAGTGTAGAAGTTATCAACATATAAATGATGGCCTTTGTTAAATAATCCTCTACCAAGTTCCCACATGATTTTCTCAGTCACTCCAAAAGTGGATGGACAACCGGGGGGGTTAATACTGGATTCCTTACCGGTGTACACCCTGAAATTAAAGACATATCCAGTCCGACTGTCACACAGCATATACAGCTTAATTCCATAGCGTGCCCTCTTACTAGGAATGTACTGCCTTAAATCCAAGCAGCCCTTGAACAACAACAAAGACTCATCCACTGCAATTTCTTTCCCAGGAACATAGATCTCAGAAAACCGATCAACAGAGTGATCAATGACAGGCAGAATTTTGAAAAGACGGTCACAATCAGGGTGAACTTGTGGCAAAGCTAAACCATTATCGACAAAATGCATCATCCGAAGCCAAAGCAAATACCTATCACGACTCATGACTGCCGGAAATATAGCAGTTGCCATCAAGGGACTAGTAGACCAATATGAAGCCATTGATGGCTTCCTAAGCAAGCCCATCAAAAAGGTTAAACCCAAGAACTTTTTCATCTCTACCAGATTTGTGGGAGTCCACCGGGCAGCTGTAGCGTGGAGCTTAAGGCTGGCACAGTTCTCCCTCAAAAACTGTTCTGCATACAAATTAGTCTGCCCTACAATCTCATCCAAAAACACATCATCCATAAACAACTTGAAAAAATCAATTTGCAAAAAGTTTTCAGTGTTCACCCTACACCCTGGAAGACCAGTAAATTCAGGCAATACCGGCTGCACCATGCCTGGGGCAACCCAGAGGTCAGAACTTTCAACGAGAAGTCTTGCAGTCCCAGGCTGCCACCCAGCTGCCTCATGTCTCACTACACCAACTGGAAGTCTAGCAGCCCCAGGCTGCAGCCCTGATGCCTCTTGCTGCATGATCAGCACAGCAATATCCTCCGTAACCACAGGCACTTCATCCACACCAAAAGTAGCTTCATCAGCACTCAGAGTATCTTCATCATCAGATGAAGCCATTTGTAGAGAAAACTCACTACCTGAATCTTCAACTCCCACCTCACTCTCTGAACTATGGTCAGAGGAAGATTCAAAAAGCATTCCAACAACTTGCTGAGCAGTAATCTGGTGGCTAGCATTATCCTTACTAAAAAAGGAGACTGCACAAACAACTCTACAACCAACACTGTGGAAAGTAAGTAAATTAATGTAAGCCTCTATCACAAAGATCTATATACTGAAAAAATATACAATTCACTTACAAGAGACAGCTACACTCACCAGCACCTACTCTGCAAAGACACAGCAAATAGGCAACGATATCCCACTAGAAAGAAGAAAAAGAAACTTACATCTACAGAAGTACACATCAAAAACAAATGCAAAACATGTTTTACAATCACAAAAAACAGAAACCAAATATACCCGTATTATTACACACTTTGCAAAAAAACATTTACATTAAAATTGAACAAAAACACATGCAACTATACAAACAGCAGAACAGCAGAACTACCAGTAACGGAACCGCACACTGCAACAATCTAAAGAGAAAATAAAACAATACACATTAGAAGAAAAAAAAACAATACACATTACAACAGGCTATGTCACAGGGTATGTCACAAATGGGGTGTCTGTCCCCATGGGGGGCAGAATATAAATCTTTTAAATTTGGGCCCCCTGGAAGCAACCCTTGCCCAAGGGGTCGCTTCCATTTAAAAAAAAAAGATTTCCCTGGTGTCTAGTGTTTTTTTTGTTGCTCCCTCCAGAGGGCAGAAAGGCCAAATTAAGACACTAATCTGCCCCCAGATGGGGCAGAATACATTAAAAAAAATATGGGCCCAAGAAAGCGACTCTTGGCCAAGGGCTCGTTTCCTATACAAAAAAACAATCCCTGGTGTCTAGTGGGCTTTTCTTACCCCCCCCCCCCCTGGGTCCCGAATCAAAAAAAAAATGGCCGGGGGCAGAAAAGTCTAAAATAAATATTTATCCCCCTGGAAGCGACCCTTGCCCAAGGGGTCACTTCCATTATAATAAAAAAAAACAATCCCTGGTGTCTAGTGGGCTTTTCTACCCCCCTGGGTCCAGATTCGGCCCAAAAAATGGCCGATCTGCACCCAGGGTGGGCAGAAAAGACAAAAAAAATATTTGGCCCCTTGGAAGCAACCCTTGCCCAAGGGGTCGCTTCCTTTGCAATAAAAAATAATCCCTGGTATCTTGTGGGCTTTTCACCCCCCTGGGTCCAGATTCGGGAAAAATAGACCTGATCTGCCCCCAGGGGGGGCAGAAAAGTCTGAAAAAAATATTGCCCCCAAGGGGTCGCTTCCTAAACAAAGAAGAAAAGGATCCCTGGTGTGTAGTGGGGGCATTCCTGGTGCAGGATCGCAACGCTGTGCACGATCCTGGACCAGGAATGCCCTGCATTGGGACATCAGGGGAGAGGAAACGCTGTTTCCTCCCCCCCCGATGCCTCAAGGCACCGAGAAACGCCCCCCCCGCCCCACCGGAGAGCAAACACCTACCTCTCTCCTTTGGACGTGCTGGAAAGAAATGGATTCCGGCGCGTCCAGCGCTTCCTGATGACGTCGGCGAGTGCAACAGCGCGCTGACGTCACCAGGAAGCGTGGGGGAGCCCGGGGGTGGCAGCGGAAAGTCTTCCGCTACCACCCTTATTACAGGCATGAAGATCGGTGCCCCCCCCCCCCCCCCAGGGCTGTGCCGAAGACGGAGCAGTTCCGTCATCAGCCCGGCCCAACCGACGCTCATTTCAGAACCGCTCCGTCATCAGCGTTGAAGGGGTTAATTACTCTTCTCCACTTACTTTTGGCCTTCATTAAATGGATTGGTTTATCTAGTGATCGAATTCTATTGATTGTTAAAATAAATAACTTCTTTTTTAATTCACAAACCTTCTCAACAATACTTTCAATATGTTTCTTCTTCTTGTAAAATGCTGATTTTCTTTTACATGTCTTCATATGCTTTAACAAGTTTAAAACAACTCTATTGTAAAACTTTCTTTTTCTAATTTCCTGAAATTGATTCTTCCTCCTTTTACTATACATTGTTATATCATGTATGTTTTTTCTCTTGTTTTTCTTTTTTGCTGAAGATACATTCTTTTTATTTTTCACATTCGCTACACTATTCCTAGTGTTTGATAGCTTCTTTAGAAAATCCTTAGTTCTTTTATCAGGACTTTTTTCTTTTTCACCACAGACTGTTGTTCAGGTAAATCTTGTGGATGACTTCTCTTGAAATAATAAGCTTTATTACGTTGTTTCCTCTTTTCACTTTTTCTAGGCATGACGAATTTCTTTTAGTTTTGATAAATAAATGTTATACAAATAAATCTATAAAATATACTATTCTATTACTAAACAAATACAATCTACAATGACTAAGTATAAAGAACAAATGTGTAACTGATAACAGAAGTGCATACATACGGCATATGAGTTTCAAGAACAACATTTGCAAGAAGAGTAACTGAATGAATTTATAAATGGTTGGATTTTGGAACAGTGAATGGATTAGTACATAATGCTTGATGCATCACTAGAGCAGTACAAAGGTAGACACAGAGTATTTGCTGCAACATCATGGTAACTAACTGGGGAATTCAAGGTATGAATGATAAATGTGCACGTGGATAGAAGACTGCATGCATACAGCACACAGGTTTGAAGTAGTCCTTGTACTGAGGACAACTTCGCTACAAGAGTACTTGGGTACTGAATGAATAATTACAGCACTGTAAGGAGAGTGTCTGAGTGAATCTATAAGTGTTTGAGTTCTAGTGCATTGAATAATCAGTACATACTGCTACATGGGTCACTACAATAGTGCAAGAGCAATGACAGAGTGTTTACTGGAAGTGTAAGGATACAGACTGGGGAATTGAAGGTGTGAAAGACAGGTATGCAGGTAGATACAAGACTGCATGCATAGTGCATAGGGCTTTGAAGCAGTCCATTTCTTAAGGCCTACTTCACTGCATCAGTACTTGGGTACTGACTGAATGACTACTGTCCTGCAAGGAGAGTGCCTGACTGAATTTATAAGTGCTTCAATTTTAGCACAATGAATGGATTAGAACAAACTGCTGAATGAGTCACTACAACAGTGCAACAGCAGTGACAGAGTGCTTGGTGAAAGTATAAGAATACAGACTGGGGAACAGAAGGTGTAAAAGACAAGTGTGCAGGTTGCTACAAGACTGCATGCATAGTGCATAGGGATTTAAAGCAGTCCATGCCTTAATACCTACTTTGCTACACGAGTACTTGGATACTGACTGGATGATTACAGTTCTTCAAGGAGAGTGCCTGACAGAATGTATAAGTGCTTCAGTTTTAACACAGTGAATGGATAAGCACATACTGATGAATGTGTCACTTAAATAGTGTGCAGGTGGATACAAGACTGCATACATACTGCATAAGAATTTGAAGCAGTCCATGCCCTAAGGCCTACTATATATCCAACTACTGCATTTTAGTGTACAATCCTAACTCCTTTTGCAAACACATAAGCAATTTGCTGCACTATTTGCGCCAACATTACATAAAAAAAGTAACACAATACAAACACAAACAGGTGCAGAGGCTTGTAAATCTGCCCCAGAGTATATGCACCAGTGTATGTATACTGACTGAGAAATTGTTGATTTAATACAGAAGTCTGATTCCAGACAAGCAACACTATTCATTACTCTTAAAGGGCTAATATGACTGCACATATTCCAAAAATATAAATACTGCATTTTACTGTACAACCATGAGTCATTTTCCAAATACAAAAGCAATAACTGGTTTCTAATGCTATCAAAACCTGAAAAAAGGATAGATTTTTAAGCAGTTACATGTTTACGTGTCTACAAACACAAAACATACAAAAATGCTTCTCTCAGAATATTTCCTAAATGCACACAAATGCACAGTGTGATTCTAGACAATAAATATTAGACCTTGCATTTTACCAAAACACATTTACTAGTCTAGAAACTGTGGATTTATAATGCTACACCTCACACGTTTTTATCGCAAACATTCACATCGCCATCTTTACATCGCATACACATTCACAAAGCACGCTCACACAACGCAACCCATTACTTCGCTCCACCATTGAAATGCATACAAAACACAACCACTACGCACTGCAAACACCCTGCGTGCTTTAACATCGATTTGATTTCAACAAATAATGTTTCCCAACTCAGAAACATCGTCTTGAGTATAGGCACAGAAAAGCTAAAAGATCGCATTGTATATAAATATAAGAATACTTAATGTTCGTTATAACCTGATAAAGAGAGACTTATCCCGCACAGTGCAAATATTTGAATATGCATTAAGATAGCCAATGCGTCATCCCTACATGCATCCAATGCCTCATCTACACATCCATCCCTCATACATCCACCCTTGCATCCTTCCATCCATCCTTCATCGATCCATTCATCCTTCCATCCATCCATACATTCTTCATCCATCCACCCTTTCATCCATCCATCTCTCATTCATCTACCCACCCTTTCGCACATCCATCCATCCTTCATCCATCCACCTTTTCATCCTTCCATCCATATATCCTTCATCCATCCTCCCTTTCATCCTTCCATCCATACATCCTTCATCCATCCACCCTTTCATCCATCCATCCATCTATCATTCATCCATCCACCCTTTCATCTGTCCATTCACACAGCCATCATTCATCCATCCACCCTTTCATCCACCATTCATCCACCCACCCTTTCACACATCCATCATCCTTCATCCATACATCCTTGCATCCTTCCATCCATCCATCCTTCATAACATACAGATTCGTGCCTACAACCATAACAGGCCGGCTATATAGTTGTACAGTCTTCAAATTATGTTCTGTTGTACACAGCCCATCAGCCGACATCCGTAGGACTGGCGGCGTTTCAGGAATAGGCATGAGAAACATAGAGCAGTGCTGTAAATGCATTTAATCATGTTCGTTTTCTTACTTTTTTTAAAATATTTTTTCTGGAAAGATATCCAAACAGGTAATAAACTAAGAACCTCTAGAATCAAAATCACTGTGTCACAGCATCCTCCCCCCCATTGCAAATTGACAATCCATTACTCCGTGTCATGTACTTCGTCGTAGGTCTTGTAAATAATGATCTTCATTCTGCACCGTTTCATGTTCTAGCAAATAATCATGTAAATACATCCAATAGTCTCTGGGACGCGACCCTATCGGCAATTCTTCCTCATAAGTGGCCAGTGTGTCCTGGCAATATGTTAGATCTTCCAGCCAATTTTTAACCTTCTGACCCCTTCTGCTATTCCAGTGTAAAGACACCCTCCGTTTTGCCATTAACAGTGCCACCACACAAAATTTGCGCCTGTGCGCTTTTAGTTGCGGAACAATACCCAACAAGCAAACCTTGGCCTTACATGCAAGTGATGCCCCGAGCATTTCGTTTAGAACTTGTATCACCCGCTCCCAGAAGCCCGCCACTCGGCGGCAGTGCCACGCTAAATGCATGAAGTCTGCATTTTCCTGTCTACATCTAACACAGTTGGAGTCATTCCGCAACCCATACCTGTGTAACCTCTGGGGTGTATAGTACATTTGGTGCAGATATTTATAGTGGATGATCCTCAAGTTCCCATTCAGTGTCAGTAAGCTAGTGAGAAGGCAAGTGGTCGTCCATTCATCTTCTGTGAGTGGCTCCTCTAATACTGCGCTCCATTTGTCCCTCACCCCCTCAGTGTTCCCTCATATGTCTTGTTGTATGCTGGTGTATAACTTCGAGACCAAATGGGAGGCTGTGGATGTGCTGAGTACCAACTGCAAGAGTGACAGGGTCTTGGGTTCTTCCGGGTAAGTGGAATAGTGCTCTCTCACCGCCCTTTGCAGCCTATAGTAATTAAAACTGAATAGTAGTGTTGGATTACTAATGTATTCCAATTTGTCTAGCGTCTGGAAGACCCCATCTTTGTACAGGTCGCCCAGTTTATCTATCCCAGCATTTTTTAGTAAAGTCATTCCAACCTGCTCCTGCGTTACTGATAGCGCCTGGTGATGCGCCAGCGGGAGTGCGGGTGCATATAATGGCAGGCTGTCAGCTGCTTTTCCCATCAATCTCCACGCTTCCGTGGTAGTGTTAACCGGGTTAATGTCGTGGTCATGTAATCTAGGACGTTTGTGTGTCAATAAATTGGCCAGTGGTATCGGATCTGCATCTCCCGCCTCCACCGCTACGTGGGTCAGGAAAGGTATTTCATGATACCAGTAATGCGCGAATTGCGCCTGAGCGCATAAGTAATAGAGATATAAATCTGGGACCTTGAATCCTCCCTGAGCATATGGCAGAGTCATAGTGTGCAATTCCAGCCTGGCTTGTTTCCCCGCCCAGAGCAGATTCAGCACCAGTTTTTTAATGTTTCGGAATAATTCTGCAGGTGGCTTTATAGGGATATTATTGAACAAATAGAGGAACTTCAGCAAAAGCACCATTTTAACTATCGCTGCTCTGTCTGCCAGGGACAACGGCAGCTTATTCCATCGTTTAATCTTGTCTTCTAGGGAGGCTATCGCTCTGCCGTAGTTAGTACGAATGACCAATTCTGGGTCCCTGTGGAACCACACCCCTAAATACTTTGTTGGTTCATCCTGCCACTTCAGTGGTGAGTCCAAGGCCGTCGGGTGTGTGCTATCCGTTAGCGCCAAAATAAGGGATTTGGCCCAATTTATCTGCAAACCTGAATGCTGACCGAATTTTATATACTCTCTTAATAATGGGTTAAGGTGCTGTTACGGATTTTTAACATACAGTACCATATCATCTGCATAGAGCGAGATGTGTATGGGTCGGGAGTTGTATAGCCGAATAATGGTGGTGTTGTCGGATTTTACAGGCTAAGGGTTCTAGTAATAATGCAAAAAGCATGGGTGAGAGTATACACCCTTGCCTAGTGCCTCGACAGATCGGAATGGGCTCTGATACATATTTATTTATCCTAATGCGCGCTGTTAAGTTCGTATACAGCATCGTGATCCACCCCATGAAAATATGCGGAAACCTCATGCGTAACAGAACTGCGTGTAGAAAAGGCCAGCCTATTGTGTCAAACGCTTTAGCCGCATCTAACAGTACCGCCACAGCTTTTATCTCCGGCGTTAGGTAGTGGGCCAATGTGAATAGTGTGCGCTGGTATGTGTAGTAGATCTGTCTGGTATGAAACCAGACTGGTCTGGTCGTATCAACAAGGGCATTAGTGGTTTGAGTCTGTCCGCCAGTAAACTTGCTATTATTTTCGTATCCACGTTTAGGAGCGAGAGGGGACGATATGAGTCGCATTTATCCTCCTCTTTACCCGGCTTTAGTAATGCGATAAGTAAAGCCTCTCTCATAGATGGTGGTAAAGTTTGGGCCTCGTGCGCTGCGCCATACAGGCGTACTAAGTGTGGAGCTAGCAAATCCACATACATCTTATAGAATTCCGTCACAAATCCGTCTGGCCCCGGTGCTTTGCCATTCGGCAGCCATTTGATAGTATCTGTGACTTCTTCCACCATTATAGGGCGAGCTAAGTATTCCCTGTGACCATCAGCTAGCCATGCAATTTCCACGTCCGCCATGTAGGACAGTAGGTCCTCCTGTGGTAGCGAAGGACGTGCATCGTATAATTTACCATAAGAAGCCATAAATTCACCCGTTATCCCCTTAATGTCCCTCGTTACACTTCCTGTCTGGGTGTGTATAGCGGTTATGTGTTGGGGTGTACGTCCTGAGCAAATTTTTTCAGCTAGGGCTCTACCTTGTCTGCCTCCTTCTCCGTACATTCTGGCAGTTTTACGTTTGGACACATATTTAAGCTCGTCAGCTGCAAACTGTCGATGTTCCACCAACAGAGCTTGTATTTCTCCTAATACTGTTGTGTCTCCTATCTGTGTATATCTCTGTTCTAAATCATGTATAGCGTTCTCACGTGTTTTGAGCTGTTGCCTTATTTCCTTTAGTATGCCCGTGGATGTACTTATGCACACCCCTCGTATCGTGGCCTTAAAGGCTTCCCATAACAGACAAGGGTCTTCTGTCATGGGGCAGTTTAGGTCAAAGTAATCCACCATCGCCTTATGTAGGGTATACACGTACAATGGATCACGTAATGCTGCTGCGTTACAAAGAAAGATATTTACACACTACTGAGAAGAGTAAAAGAAGCAGCTAGGCTGTGCTTCAATTGCCGCCAACTGGGCTACTACACCACAAATCTGTAACAACATCAATTAAACACTATACCCAGCAAAGCACGTATGTGCATAGTCCAAAATACTTAGGAAATTTAACCCTATGCCCCTAACAAAAACCTTACGCCAAAGAAAACAAACCAGAGCATTTAAACCAGATTCAGCCAGAAGAAGCAGGGTGCTGAACGACCCATGTAAGTTAGAAACACTATGCCTGGCAAAGCACATGGGTGCATAACCCAGCCAGAAGATGCAGGGTGCTGAACGACCCTTCAACTAGAAAAGTAACTGCACACATTCTACATTTTTTAGTTCTGCACTTTACTGTACAAAGGTGACTTACCAAACACATTAACTTACCAAATGCTTTTATAACAATGGTTATCGAAATGCAGACAAACTCAAAATGTCATTAAACACAACTAAACTACTTGCAATTTAGAACAATAAACACATTACTCTTAGTAAAAACAAAATGCACCACATACATCCCCTTACAAGTTAACAACTCACCTTTCAAATTGATTTGTAGATTAAGAAGAATGTCAATCACACAGCAGATATTCTTATACAGAATCTCTGTCCTTCACTGTTCTTAAGAAAACCAGAAAATGGCAAGGTTTCCCTCTCATACTACTCACATATACATGTAAATAACAAATGACATTTCTTCCCACATTAATTCAAAAGCAAACACACATTTCTATTGGTTGAACTTTTGAAGCCTATCCAACTGACATAACTTTGAACCCTACCCCCATTCTGCCTTCTGCCTGTTACTAAAGAAACACTTAACTGAGCACACAGGTCAAAAGTTCATCATACTACGTTACTAATCAAAACAGCAAGTATGCTTGACTTTTTCAGCATCTCAGCTTATCTTATGTAATCAACCTTTCAATCAGTTTTTGTTAACCAATAAGAAACATGCTCTTAAAAAACAGAAACATGCATCCTAATTTTCAGTATAGAATGTTCTCAAACAACCAATCATTTCTTATCTGTTTTCAAAACGGCATCTTATCAAACATTTTAGAAAAATCTTAGTTTTCAAACTTCCATTTCATTTTCAGAGACCGTTTGAGTGCATCCAGACCTCTCTTCAACATGCTTAGAGTGTGGATTGTGGGACACAGCTATATTTTCTGGAGCCAAAGGTACCTAGAACAGAAAGGACGTCACAAAGACCTAGGTTTACCAAATGTAGACATTAAATGGATTGGACAGAGAGGGTTAAAATGGCAGCAAGTGATACCATTGGTTAAATCCTTTTTACATCTCCGATACCCTGACCTCATAATTGTGCACTGTGGTGGCAATGACCTCGGCACTTTGACTGGGGTAGGTCTGGAAATGCTTATGAAGGACAGCTTTGGAAAATTGATGGCACTTTTCCCCCAAACTGCCTTTGTCTATTCTAATATATGCCAAAAGCAGAAATGGAACTGGTCCAACCAATATTGTCCACAGATTGAGAAAGCTAGAAAAACATGTGAATTAATCTGTTTCTGCTTTTCTCTGAGTCTATAGAATGGGGTCCATTTACCACAACAATCTGAGTTTCAATATGCATGGCATCTATAGGAGAGATGGTATACATTTTACAGATGAGGGGAACAGAGTCTTCCTCTTGTACCTTAGACTCTGCATCGGTACTTACTTGTAGGTACTAAAATCTCTCAATAAACACAAGGGCTCTATTTAGAGCCACCCAACAGCTAAACACATAAACTTGATAAATATCTGATTTTTTTTCTATTTCTTGCTTGCATACGCGTACCCAACGCGTGCACACCAGAGGTCCCCAGGGCCACCACAAGCCTCCAGGAGGGGGTTGCGCGGCCCCCTCCCAACATTTAAAAGCCCCGAGGGGTGTTGGTGTCCAGGATTGGGGGGTCTGTCACAGACTCCCCAATTTAAAAATATAGTGCCCCGGGGGGGTGCCGGTCCCCGGGGCTGCGGGCAGGCCGTGAGCCCCCTGCATACATAATGTCAAAGCCTTGGGGTGGGGGTCCCTGGGGCTGGGGGCCCCTCTAGAGCCCCCATTATTAAAAAAAAACCAGGGGTGGTGGTACCCGGGGCAGTGGGGCACCTCTGGGCCCCCCATTATAAATAAGTACATTGCCCCCGGGATTTGGCCCCCCCGGGGGCTAATTAACAATAAAGCGGGCTTAGGTTTTTTTTCTTTTTCACGGGGTACGCATATATTATGTGATTACTCTACAATAACAGGATGTGCATGCAACTCCGACACTCGAACACTGATTTCCACAATCAAGTTGTACAGTGTACCTGAATGAGAACATACGTATATAAATTAGCAGCCCTTCATGTGCCAAAAACTACAACTTAAACCTTTCACAGCCCTATATTACTACAACTACAACACTCCACTGAATGTACAATAAACATTCATAATCGCATAAATACATCATGTCTACCATATTTTATGTGTGCTACTATAAATGAATATACAGTCAGTGATACCCGTACCTTCCATGTTGGCCAAGTTGTAGAACTTTACAGATATAATGACACATTTACTTTTAAGACCGGGGTGACCTCAGCACTACAAAAGGGACACTCGAATCACATGATTTTTCTTGTAGCTCTCAACGTGGCCACGCCCATTGCTCCGGATTCATGCTTCAGAGCCTCCTGCAGCACTGGTGTACGTCAGGCCAGCCCACTCCGCTTACGCTACCAGGAAAACACAACAATACATGGCCCAAATTTCCATTGTAGTGATTTCTTAGTTCCAGGTCTAGTTTTCAGAATGGCACACCCACTCCCTCTTGGCTGGTATACACCCACACCACACCCATCCACCGCATGCGTGACCCTACCTATAAAAAAGACAGGGCGCACGTGCTCTACTCCATTTTAGAGTTGCTCCCATCCGCACCGCTGTGATGGTCCGTCCTAGTGGTTCGGACGCCTCATGTAGGTCCAAAGTACTGTGGCACGTGGTGAAAAACACACCTGTAACAGGAAGGTGAGCTGCGAATATTCTTTTCAGTCACTCTCTCACTTACTCTCTCCTTTCATAAAGAAATGACACACAATGTTAATTTCCTTTTTATCTTACAGGTTGTGTTTCACAAATTGGCGTCATCCCCCCTCAAATCAATCAATCAATCAATCAGTGACACTTATAAAGCGCGCTACATACCCGTAGGGTCTCAAGGCGCTGGGGGGGGGGGGGGGAGCCGCTACTGCTCGAACAGCCAGGTCTTCAGCTTCTTCCTGAAGGAGAGGTGGTCTTGGGTCAGGCGCAGGTCGGTCGGGAGGGAGTTCCAGGTCTTGGCGGCCAGGTAGGAGAAGGACCTTCCTCCTGTGGAGGTGGCGTTTGGGAGCGTAGAAGTTGACTCGGCTGTTGAGGTAGCTCGGGCCTTGGTCGTGTAGGGCTTTGTGTGCGTGGGTGAGGAGGCGGAAGGTGATTCTTTTGTTGACGGGGAGCCAGTGAAGGTCTCTCAGATGTCCGGAGATGTGGCTGGTTCGTGGGATGTCGAGGATGAGTCTGGCTGAGGCGTTCTGGATCCGCTGGAGTCTCTTCTGGAGCTTGGCGGTGGTACCGGCGTAGAGGGCGTTGCCGTAGTCCAGTCGGCTGGTGACGAGGGCCTGGGTGACGGTCTTCCTGGTCTCGGTGGGGATCCACCAGAAGATCTTCCGTAGCATGCGTAGGATGTTGAAGCATGCCGAGGAGACGTTGTTGGCTTGCCTGGTCATGGAGAGGGAGGAGTCCAGGATGAAGCCCAGGTTGCGTGCATGGTCTGTCGGTTTGGGTGCGGTGCCCAGGGCGGGAGGCCACCAGGAGTCGTCCCAGGCGGAGGGAGAGGAGCCCAGGATGAGGACCTCCGTCTTGTCCGAGTTCAGTTTCAGGCGGCTGGTCGTCATCCACTCGGCTACCTCTTTCATCCCTTCGTGCAGGTTGGCTCTGGCGGCGGCGGGGTCGTTGGTCAGGGAGAGGATCAGCTGGGTGTCGTCGGCGTAGGAGATTATGCTGAGGTTGTGTTTGCGTACGATGGCCGCGAGGGGGCTCATGTAGACGTTGAAGAGGGTGGGGCTCAGAGATGATCCTTGGGGGACGCCGCAGATGACTTCGGTGGCCTCTGACTTGTACGGTGGTAGGCGGACTCTCTGTGTTCTTCCGTCGAGGAAGGAGATGATCCATTCCAGCGCCTTGTCCTGGATTCCGACGTTGCTGAGGCGCCGTACTAGGGTGCGGTGGCAGACCGTGTCGAATGCCGCGGAGAGGTCTAGGAGGATGAGGGCCGCTGTTTCTCCATTGTCCATCAGGGCTCGGATGTCATCGGTGGCGGCGATGAGGGCGGTCTCGGTGCTGTGGTTGGCTCGGAAGCCGGACTGTGAGGGGTCGAGGGATCCGTTCGTCTCGAGGAAAGCGGCCATCTGCTTGTTGACGGTCTTCTCGATGACTTTGGCTGGAAACGGGAGGAGCGAGATGGGGCGGTAATTCTTGAGGTCGGTGGGGTCCGCTGTTGGTTTCTTGAGTAGAGCGCTGAGTTCGGCGTGTTTCCAGCTCTCAGGGAAGATGGTGGTGTCGAAGGATGTGTTGATGATGTCTCGCAGGTGGGGTGCGATGACAGCGTCGGCCTTGTTGAAGACGTGGTGAGGGCAGGGGTCGGTCGGTGATCCGGAGTGGATGGAGTTCATCGTGCGGATGGTGTCTTCGGTGCTGATCGGGGTCCAGGCGTGGAGGGTGGTGGTGGGGGGTGGTTGTTCGGTCATGGTGTGCGTTGGTTGGTTGTTGAAGCTCCTCCAAAGCTCTACGTTCATGTATTCTGCGATGATGCGTGGCCATTCTAACAACGACTAAGAAGCCTGCTTCAACACATAGTGCACAAGGTGAGCAAAGAAGCTTGTTTCCAAAACAACGACAAGTTATCTGTGAAAGTAGAGAGTGGGTAGTGTGCAACAGGCGCGCAACACCCATTGGGCTCACGGTGCTTCAGCCCCCCCGTCGTGTGTGTCAGCACGGGAGGAGACAGCTTTGTGGACTGGCGAGCATCTAATTGCAGCCGCAGCCGAGTACATAACAGGTCTTTAAAAGACTATTTATTTGTAAATGAGGCTTTTGTTGTGTGTTCACCCCTTTTTACAGCCACTCTGTCTAGGGTTGGAAAAACTAGCCCCCCCAAATATTTTTCAGCCCCCCCTAAATGTGGCTCTAGTTGCCCGCCTGGTGTGCAGCAGCTTACAACAGTCTGAGGAACAGATCTACAAGCTTCATGTGCCACTTCTGTGTCACTTTTAACATGGGAAAAGTGGCCCAAGGAGCTTGTAAATCTGCCTCTGACTTCTCAAGTGAAACACTCACCTCCAGACTCTGCGAGTCAATGAGGTGCAACAGTCTAGGTACGCAATATTGAGAACTGGCCGCTATGCAGTGGGAGTCCATGGGATATACTACTTTGGAAGAAAAACAGTGTAAAGACACATCCTTATAGGGTAACTTGATAAAATATTTTTACCTGAGTGTAAAAAGAAAATAAAACAAAAATATACATGTGCAGTTGTATGTACTATGAACTAAGTCTATATACTATCTTTCAGATCACTAAACTGAAGGGTGGACTATAAACCAGCACATGTTTGGACACACAATGGAGGCAAAAGGTGAGCTACGAAGATTTTCTCCACTATTAACGCTCCACCTAGAACTTTCTCTCTCCCACGTTTTAATGTCGTTTTTTATCTCTTTCTCACTCTCTCTCTCACATCGTTTCTATTTCTCATAACTTTATGGCCACTGCTGTCCACTCTGCCGTGTACAACCTTAGCTGAGTTCAAGTAGTGAACTCTGTTCGCCACAGTGAAGCCTGCTTCGACACGTAGTGCACCCTCCTTGAATTACGCCAATGGCACTAGGTGAGCAAAGAAACTTGTTACCCAAACAACAACAAGTTATCTGTGAAAGGAGAGAGTGGGTAGTGTGTAGCAGCTTGACTGCGTAGAAATATACAATTACCTCCGAGCAGTGAGAATAGATAGGTTACAACAGACTGAGGAACAGATCTAGAAGCTTGTTGCGCCACTTTTGTGTCACTTTTAACATGGGAAAAGTGGTTGAAGGAGCTTGTAAATCTGCCTCTGACTTCTCAAGAAAAACACTCACCTCCAGACTCTGCGAGTCATTGGGGTGCAACAGTCTAGGTACGCAATATTGAGAACTCACCGCTATGCAGTGGGAGTGCATGGGATATACTACATTGGAAGAAAAACAGAGGTCAGACACCTCCTTACACTGGAACTTGTTGTAATATAGTTTCCTGAGTGTACAAAAAAATAAAGAAAAAAAAACGTGCAGTTGTATGGACCATACTATTGCTAACTTTTTATACTATCTTTCAGATCACTAAACTGGAGGGTGCACTCTGAAGCAGCACGTGCTTGGACTCACAATGGAGGCAAAAGGTGAGCTATGAGAATTTACTCCACTATTAACTACACCATCTATAACTTTCTCTCTCCCACGTTTTAATGTCGTTTTTTTCTCTTTCTCTTTCTCACTCTCTCTTACATCATTTCTCTTTCTCTTTTAAAGTTATGGACCCTGCTGTCTACTCTGACGTGTAGAACCAAAGCTAAGTTGAAGTTGTGAATTCTGCTACTCACAGTGTTCACACAAGGTAAGCAGAAAGGCCTAGATATACAATGCCTCCGATTAAAGGCATTAGAAATAAAAGAACTTATTTACAATCCCGTTGCGCCACTTTTGTGTCACTAACGCAGTAGGCACTTTCATACAGACACCGCTTCAACGTGGGCCTATAACACAAGTGAAATGTACCAGGCACACTGTACTCGTAAAATCCTAGTGTTACCTTGACTTGTAATGTTTGTCTTCATTTAGTCACATCGATCTAATTTTAATCACTAATTTTTGTTTTTGTTTTGCAGATTACCTACCATATGTCTATTGGAGTCCACAGCACATTTTGTTTATTATATTGTTTTATTAAAGTTATGTTTCTAGTTCTTTGTTGTATTGTTATCTTTAAGTTACGTTTCCAGTTATTTATTGTTTTGATAAAATTGAATTAAAAAAAAGTATATACGTCTTTTTTGTTTGGGAGGGTAGCAGTCCCCAATAAAAATAATATTTATAATTTGAACTACTACGGTAACAGGCAGAAAACCGTTTGGATGGTAGGGTTGAAATGTACTGGCTGTACAAAAACTGTTATATTTACCCTGGATTCTCTACAAAACAGAAAGGAAAGCAAACTAAAACAAAACACTGGTTACCAGATTTACAACCCCCTTGTGCCACTTTCGCGTCCAAGACCCCCCTACAAAATAAAAAGTGTGCAGGCCTCAATGACGCCCCTCAAACCCCAAGAACAACCCCCCCCCCCGGAGATTTGTGTATTATGGGAAGCAGGCTGCTTGACCCTCCTCCTGGTGCCCTCGAGAACCCTGGTTCCTGCAGTGTCCCGGGGTGCCTACCCCCGGGACACTGCTGTTTGCTATAAGAGGGCGGAAGTCTTGCGGCTCCCGCCCTTCCATAGCAAACTCAGTTTGCATTTTGAAAGACAGAGCAGTGAAATCTGTTCTCACTTTCAAAATCCAAACAAGATTGCATTTCCACATGCACCTCCCCATGTGTAAAAGCAATGCCGGCTCCCGAAGAACGCGGGAAGCCGGCCGAACCGTGGGGGCATAGTGGCTCCCCTCACGGTCCCCAACATTTTTTATAAGACCCGGAGGATACGATCCCCAGGAATAATAGAAACTTCTGATACAGGCTATTTTTTTGACGGAAAAAGTAAAACTTGCGCACCCAGCTCAGTGCGGACACCTGTTGTGCACGCCCTAGATGCACGACTCATAATCCCGTGATTTAAAAAAATAATATTTTTCTTTTGGGCCTTGGGGGTCCTTGTGGAACCCCTGAGCAGGCCTAGGGGGTCACAGTGTTTCTACCCACCACCTTTGCGTATTTTGCATACTTCTTTTTCAGTTTTCTTGTGCCTCGGTTCTACCGAGACACAAGATTGCTGCCAACATTTCCTGGTTTGGAGTGTTGACAAACAGTTGACAGCCAATTAGCATGCAGCTCGTGTTCGTAAGGGTACGCGTATAATCCTCGGACGGTGCTTCGTCTATAGATATATCTATGATTTTACTTTTGATTTTCCCAGGAACTACTGCACGGATTTACACCATTTAACAAAAAGCGTCATTTGTGAACCAAACTCTACCTCTCAGCCACATTTGCTGTAATTCTGTTCAGCAGTTCGGGCTGTAGCCTGTCTTAAAGGTCCCTATGGAAAATTGCATGGGGAAAACATGTTTTGGGACCCCCTTTTTTCTCGGCCCCGCTTGACGAATCACCCCCACTTTCAGGGAAGGAGTTGAGTGGAGCAAACCCTCTTCTTGGAGAATTTCACGAAGATTCTTTGATTTAAGCCAAAGGTAGTCCAAATAGAATGTTGTGGATTTCCTTTGGAAACTAGGTCCTAACTAAAACTACCTACTGGCAACCGCCAGTAGGTAATATATATATATATATATATATATATATTCACTGAAAAAACCATAGGTTTGACACATGTTATAGTTAGCTGGAAATTTTACTGACATAAAACCAATGAAATTCCACGTTATAGTTAGTTGGACTCACTATAACTTGCGCGTGCAATGCACTGCTGATGACGTCACATATTACATCACTCATGACATGGTCAGTGACATCACTCATGACATCACTGATGACACCATCCTTGTGACATTGTGACAGACCTCCTTTCACTGTAATGTAACCCTTGAAACACATATTCAAAAATAGAAACTGAAATTTAAAAAAAAATACAGATACCCATATCAGTTACAACAAGTAATTCAGTAATTCCACCATCTATATACACATCCACTCATACATATACTCACTCATCATATGAAGTGATACACCTATACATCCTGTTACACACCGACAATCATCGAAAAGTTACTCACACACATACTCACACGTGCAAATAAACTATTGAACATCCATTTATTTGAATATAGAGTTATACACACACTTCCACCTTACTTCTATTGAAAATTACACATATTTATTCTCTTAAACAATCACTTATAGAAACACATACTTATTTAAACAGGAACTCTTTCAATCTCTTACTCTCACATATACTCACTTATATACATCAATATTCACATATACTAGATTAAAACATATGTCGTTACTGATAAAGACACTAGTGAGACAGTCATTCACTCACTAACAAACACATATACACACTCAACCACCCATACAGTCCTGCACATATGCTGTCTTCAAAACACATACAAACAGAGAGTCAGTCACTCATGCATCTATGTGCTAAGTAATACCCCCACCAAACCATATAGACACTCATACTGATACTAAGAGAAACATCTAATAACCCATATACATACGCATGTAGCTACTTACCAACACATGTAGCCACTTATACACAAAGTGAAACACTAATATATATATTTAAATATTTAAATATTACTCACTAATATTTATTTTTCAGAAAGACACATATTCACTGGATGGTGTCATCAGTGATGTCATGAGTGATGTCACTGACCATGTCATGAGTGATGTAATATGTGACGTCATCAGCAGTGCATTGCACGCGCAAGTTATAGTGAGTCCAACTAACTATAACGTGGAATTTCATTGGTTTTATGTCAGTAAAATTTCCAGCTAACTATAACATGTGTCAAACCTATGGTTTTTTCAGTGAATTTCATAGGTTTTTTAAATGCTACTTCCTAACTATAACGTGTGTAAAACCTATGGTTTTTTCTGTGAATTTCATTGGTTTTTAAAATGCTAATTCAGAAAAATGTTGTGTATGCAACCTATACTTTTGGCAATAAAGTTCTGGCAATATTTTTTTCGAAAACAAGCCGTTTTCTTCACTGTTCAAGTTGCATAGAGACTCCTTGTAAAGCAATACAGAATTCGAAAGTCTGTACCTTGCCTTTTTTTAAACACATTAAAATTTGTCTGTAAATAAAAATAGCCTTACTAAACTTTCGTGCGCGACCCGGTGTGCGCACTCTCGGCAACAGTTGTCAATAAAATGGATATCGCATTTCCAGGCTTTCGTGCGCGACCGAGTGCGCGCACCGGCCTATATATTTCGTAAAAACCTTGCGATTTGAACTTATTGAATTTCTACATACACCCCTCAAAGAACTTATAGTACGTCAAAGAGACTGTACCTAGACTTCTTTTTTATTCTTATGAAACTTTTCAGTAAATGGAGCCGAATGTCTTTTTAAACTTTCGTGCGTTACCGGATGTACACACCTTGGTATTTTTTTTAGAAATATAAAACGTTTCATACTTTAACAATTGTGTGCTTAAATCCAGCTCAGAAGATATACAAAATCAGGATGGTAGTTGGTTCAACCCGGACCGTTTATTAGAGGTAGATCGTCCGACTCCACCGGAGGACACCCCTAATAAAAAGGACATATATATAAAATGCGGACTAGCCGCTGTATCGTGCTAGCAAACTATAACATATAAATCGTTAGAAAAAACAAAAGGAATCGAGCAAAATCAGTAGGCCACTGATGAGATCTTTTTTTGACCTCGCTAAAATAGAAAAATTAGGAACAACCCCTCATGAGAAATATGAAACTAGTGAGAGAAACCGAGCTCAACGCCATGATGGCTGCAAGACAGCTCGGCTCCGCCGCCCACCCCACCCAAAATAACGACAAATATTATAAAGATACACAACACACCAGCAAAGTAACAGGGTAAAACGTTTTATTAAATAACTATTTACATGGCAGCCTACTGCAACATGAAAACAACACTTTCAATTGGTTCTTAATAGTTTCAATTCTGGAATTTACACGCAGCACTCCACCCACTTCCCTCACTATCTTTTCTACTCTCAAGAGAGAACAACGTCCTACATCTTTCGGAAGACTTTGGTGAAATGGCTACCGTATCTCATTCATCTTCCGAATCTGACCAAAATGATCGACTACCTTTAATAAGAAAAAATAAATCTTTCATCTGGCAATTTTTCACTTATCCTGAAGATCAAAAGAAAGTGAATGCACCAAAAGTAACCTGCACGATATGTGACTTGGTTCTCTCAAGAAGAAATCCAGCAAAAAAATATTCCTTTTCCATACATACCATGGTGCGGCATGTCAAACAAGTGCACCCTCTGCAATTTGCAGAGGCAACGACAAGAGCCCTGGCCACGCTATTACCATTAGAGGTGGCCAGCACATCTTCTGATCAACGACCTGTATCTCCATCGAGTGCAGAGATGGACTTCAGATATTTAACTATATATGGTCTATAACCTATGGTTTTTTCAGTGATTTTCTTTGGTTTTTTAATAGCAAATATCAAAAGCTTTTTTGTGGAAAATGACTAAAATTAGGTTTACATAAGCGGCGTTCATTTATGTTCACCACAGCCATTGTTAAAAGTAAAGTGAAAGTCGCGAAACAGTGGCCACGCCATCTAGTCCCTTTTAGGCCCCATCATGCACGTAAGTAACAGCCATTTTCTGTGTCATGGCCTCTCTGCCCACTGCCAATAGCCTATGATTGTTCGAAATTGGTTCTCTTTGGGTCATTCTCTGTTCACAAATAAGCATAAAGTCGCAATACTCTGTTTAGTTTTTGCAGATAGTGAAGGATAGGTAGTGCACACTTTTGTCCCCTTTGTAACCCGTCATGCCTATCTCTGCCCCGTTTGTTGGTAGTTGGTTCAACCCGGACCGTTTATTAGAGGTAGATCGTCCGACTCCACCGGAGGACCCCCCTAATAAAAAGGACATATATATAAAATGCGGACTATCCGCTGTATCGTGCTAGCAAACTATAACATATAAATCGTTAGAAAAAACATGAAACTAGAGAGAGGAACCGAGCTCGACGCCATGATGGCTGCAAGACAGCTCGGCTCCGCCGCCCACCCCGCCCAAAATAACGACAAACACTATGCAAATATTATAAATATATACAACACACCAGCAAAGTAACAGGATAAAACGTTTTATTAAATAACTATTTACATGGCAGCCTACTGCAACATGAAAACAACACTTCTAATTGCTTCTTAGTAGTTTCAATTCTGAAATTGAACACCCAGTACATCCAGAGGTCATGTCCGACAAGTTGTGTGGGGGGATGCCTTGCTAATGCCGCCACCCCCACCACCTTCTGTAGGAAGGACTCTGGATATCCTTGGTCCCTGAGAGGCTTCGATGTCCCTGCCTTGCACAAATGTCATAAGTTCTGGATGTTGAGAGCCATACTTCAGGGTCCGACAAGTTGTGTGGGGGGATGCCTTGCTAATGCCGCCACCCCCACCACCTTCTGTAGGAATGACTCTGGATATCCTTGGTCCCTGAGAGGCTTCGATGTCCCTGCCTTGCACAAATGTCATAAGTTCTGAATGTTGAGTGCCCTACTTCAGGGTCCAAGAAACGCGGACTCGGAGGGGGCGCTTGGCTCCTGCCCCCTCCCCAAGTCTTGTTCCCCTGGTATGGCCTGAGATCGCCCCCGACATAGGCGGCCGGCTCCCGGGGTCAGGCGGAACTTCTTGCCTTTTGATGCCTCTTCCATTCTGGACCTTGTCCCACAATCCATTTGACCTGAAGACACGTCCTGCGGTGCCCTGGTCCGACCATCACATATACCTGCGCCAGGAGATGGCGTGGGGTGCACTGGAAGGGAGAGGCAGCGCGAACGAGCCTCTCCCACCTCACCAGGTGGAGGTTTCTTAGCTACACCCCAGCGCTTCACTCGGCCAGCTGAGTTCCGCCTGCTCCTGCGGCACAGTGCCTCGCTCGGCCAGCTGAATTACGCCTGCTCTTGCTATTACACCGTCTCACCCGCCATCCGGCTGAATTGCACCCACTCTTCCGATACAGCGACAGGCGGCTGCCACGGAGCTCAGGAAATGGCGGTCGGCTCCACAGACTTGGGCCTGGCCTGCAAGGATGGCTCTGGGCAACCCTGGAACTCGGACGCTTGACTGCTAGGGCATGAGCCCCATTCCCAAAAGCGTCCCCTCAGCCTTGAAGATTCTACAAGAGTCACCGAGGCCCCCGACTCCTGCAGACTTCCGGTGGGGAGCGACTGCCATGATTGCTCGCGGAATGGCCACGACGTAGCCACGGGGTGCTCTCATGCTGACGCCAGCTTCAGTCTGAAACATCCAGAAACACTGTAGACTACCAATTCGATCAGTTCCGGTGGAGCCCCAACGACGTATCGCGTTGTTGCGTAATCCGTCATATGACGCGCCGTGTCAGCGCACCCGGAAGTGCTCCGGTGCGCGAGGCGCGAAGCGCAGCTTCCCGGAAGCAATGCGGAGCGCGTAACGTAAGCATTTACATTTCAGTTGGTTCTCCCTCACAATATTTTCAATGTCACATAAAAGTCACCCATCACCCACTGCCATCTCTGGCTGTTTCCATGGTAACACCTCATTCTGCACCTGGCTGAAGGCACAGGTCAAAAGTTCATATCTCAACGTTCTACAGCAAAGTAACAACACTGTTTTCCCTCCAGAAACACCTGCCAATCCACAGCTCTGTTACATGTCTTTTTTTTTCACACCCAATAGTACTTTTCGTTTAACATAAACATTAACATGCAACGTACTGTTCAATCTCCACTTCTTACAATCAACCAATCATTTTTATTTTTTAAACCACACCCAGCCTCTTCCTTTTTCTTTATTTAGAATTTCAACTTCTAACTACCATTCCACTTCCAGAACCGATCGGAGGACGACTACAAATCCCTTGAAAATGAAGGTCTGGCTAATAGGACACAGTTATATTCACTGGAGTGAAAAATATGCAGTAAGCAGACGAATTTGCAACCTCAGCTTACCAAATGTACACATAACATGGATTTCCAAAAGAGGATTGAAATGTCACCAATTGATTCCATTGGTGAAAACTTTTATGCATCTCCCAGAACAAGACCTTATAATTGTGCACTGTGGTGGGAACGATCTAGGCACAATCACTGGGGTAGGTCTGGAAATGCTTCTAAAAGACACCTTTCGACAATTGATGACACTTTTTCCTCGATCTGCCTTGGTATATTCCAATATATGCCAAAGACAGAAATGGAATTGGTCCAATCACCATTGTGCACAATTTGAGAAAGCAAGGAGACATGTAAATAAATCTGTTTCTGCGTTCCTCAGAGATTATAGCATGGGTTCTATTTACCACAACAACTTGCGATACCACATGCAAGACGTCTATAGGAGAGACGGTGTTCATTTCACGAATGAGGGAAACAGAATCTTCCTCTGCAACATCAGGCTCTGCATCGGTACTTACTTATAAATGCAGAAAACACTCAATTAACACAATGGCTCTTTTCAGAGCCACCTTATATCTAAGCACTCAAACTTCTGATTTATCTCCATTTTCACACTCTTGTAAAAAGGTGTGCGCGACCGAGAGCGCGCACCACGCAACTTAAAAAAAAAATATATATATATATTTTCGCCTTTAAGGGCCTTACTGCACACCCTGAGAAAACCTACGCAGCAAAACAATCTCTACCTTCTCCCCTTTCCATATTCCAACGCTTTGAAATCAACAATATATTTACTCGCAATGACAAAATGACGGTCAACACTTCCTGATTTCCTTCTAATCGAACGTTAACAGACGTCACGCAGCAAAATTCCGCTCGCGCATGCAGCCGTTTGGGTGCGCGCAAGTGTGCGCGCGTATAGATATATAATTGACTTTAACTTTAATTTCCTCAGCAACTACTGAACGGATTTACACCATTCCAAAAAAAGCGTAATCTGCGAGCCGGACTGTACAGTTTTGCCAAATTTCTTATAAATCCATTCACCCGTTCGACCTGTAGCCGAGTCTAAAGGTCCTATGGAAAATAACATGGAGAAAACACGTTTTGGGACCCCCCTTTTATCTCAGCCCCCACTTGACCAATCCCCCCCAAACTTTTAGGGACGGAGCGCAGCGGACCGAGCCATCTTCTTTGAGAAATTCGCTAAGATTCTTCAACCAGGGCCAAAGTTATTCCAAATAGAATGTTGAGGATTTCCTATGGAAACTAGGTCCTAACTATAACTACCTACTGGCGACCGCCAGTAGGTAATATATATATATATATATATATATATATATATATATATATATATATATATATATATATATATATATATATATATATATATATATATATATATTCAATGAAAAAAACATAGGTTTCAGGCCTTATATAGTTAGGAATTAGAATTTAAAAAACCTTTGAAATTCACTCAAAAAACTATAAGTTTTAGAGGTGTTATAGTTAGCTGGACATTTCACTCATACAAAACCATTGAAATTGCTCCTATATAGTTAGTCGTACTAACTATATTTCGCGCACCCGCAATCCACTGCTGATGATGTCACATATTACATCATTCATGGAAAGGGGCGACCACTCGGTCCCCCCGAACGTATGGTGGAGTACCCCGATCCCCCCGGGAAGCCATCTTGGGCGGGAGGCGAGTCTCGGCTGGTATGCCCAAAGCGGCGTAGCCGGGGCGCGCTTTTTCCCGCCCAAGAGTGGGTTGTCCTAGACACTGAAGCCGCCAGCCACGCCCCCGGAGGCGGGCGGAGGCGGGTTTACGCCCGCCCGAAGAAGGATAAGAGGAGCGACAAGCCATGGAAGCATCCTCTTGTTCCTGTGCTCTGAAGCTGCACCTCCCCGCTGCACGTGAGCTCGAGACGGAACGAAGAGCCAATTTTGAGCGTTTTAATTCTTGTCTTTGTTCTTCCAGGAAATCAGCGTTGGAGAATGCCGGGCAAGAAGGCCGGAAAGCGGGTCGGAACCGATCAGATGCTCCGCATGCTCGTAAAAGACATTGCCGAGATGAAGAAACAGATGGCGGCAATGAACGGTGTAGGGGGCCCTAAGCGAGTCGTCGGACCAGCATTGCCGGGAGTAGGCCCTAACGGGAGAAGTGGAAGGACCAAGAAGGGAGCAACTGGGGAAGAGGCCCCAGTTTCCGAGGCGCCGCCGGCGCACCCTGATACACCGACTGAGGCGCCTATCCCGGTCCCGAAGGAGGGGCAACCAATCCCCGTTGTAGTCACCCCTGTGAACGGAGAGGATATGCCTCCCGAGTTGGCTGCACAGCTGGCAGCGTGGTTGGGGAAAGGGAGTGAGGGGGCTACGGCAGATGACGCCAGGGCATTAATGAGGCAGTTGCGGCAATCAAGAGAGGCTGCAAAGGCTCCATCTCCTTTTGTTCCCCCGCAGGCTCCAGTGGGTCAACCCGCAGCGGGCGTGAGTTCGGCGGCGACTACGGTTACAGCTTCTGGTGCAGGTAAGCAGCTACTGCCGATTGCGGGGGAGGGGTCAGTACCCTCGAGAAGGGAGAAAGTGGCTCAGCATATTCCGATGGAAATCAAGGAGAGGATATGGGCTGAAAAATATGTAAACATGTTTTCTTTACTAACTGATCATTACGAGATTGAGCACGTGAAAGCTCAAAAAGAGTTTATGCACCCGAGTGTTTGGCGCGCCAAGATGGCCGCTTTTAGAGTCGATGAGACGATAGGTAATTGGGGCAGAGCATTTGGCATTTTCACTTCAATTATGGGGGAACGGAGGCCTGAACTGTTGGCCGAGTTACCCGTGTACCAGACACGTATTATGGAGTTTTCTCAGACATATGAGGGCAATCAGTGGTTTTGTTATGATAATATTTTTCGTAAGGCCAAGGAGTTCGACACATCTCTGACGTGGGATTGTTACGACTCCATTTCCTGGCAAAAAATGGAGAAATCAGGCATGACAAAGGCGCCATTGTTGGGGGGAAACGGGAGCGAGTTTTCCCGCCATGCATCTGGGGCGCCCTTTCGGGCGGGTTCAAGTAACGAGCATCACTCAAGGTCGAATGGCAATACAGGTAAAAAAGGGGTTTGCTGGAATTTTAACAGGGGAAAGTGTACAAGGCCCCAGGGGTCATGCAAGTTTAGGCACGATTGTGGGGGGTGTGGACAGTCCTCGCATCCCGAGACCATGTGCAGAGCCAAAACGGGTGATAACGGAAGTAGGGGAAGCGCCAAACAGGTCTGAAACAGTCCGAGGGGCGCCTTTACCTACCCCGGTTGATACCATGGCAATGATTCCTTGGCTCAATGAATACCCGGATCATGTCTCCGCTGGGGTGTTGCGAGACGGTTTTTCGTATGGTTTCCGCATCCCAGTGGGGAATTTTCAGGGTAAAGCACAATGTAAGAACCAACTGTCGGTCCTGCAGAATACGGCGGTGGTACAAGCGAAGATTGGGAAGGAGGTGACCCGGGGTCGGGTTGCCGGACCATTCGACATGCCACCAGTTGCTAATTTTGTTTGTTCACCCTTGGGAGTGGTCCCCAAGAAGGACCCGGGTGAGTTTAGATTGATACATAACTTGTCAGCCCAGAGAGGTCTTTCGGTGAACGATGCGATAGACCCGGAGGTGTGTTCGGTGCGGTACTCATCTTTCGATAATGCCGTCGCCATGTTGAATCGCCTGGGGCCCGGAGCGCTGATGGCCAAATCAGACATCGAGTCAGCGTTCCGGTTGCTCCCGGTACACCCAGACGATCAGCGTCTCCTTGGTTTTATGTTTCAGGGGCGTTATTACATGGATAAATGTATGCCAATGGGATGCTCCATATCTTGTGCTTATTTTGAGAAATTCAGTTGTTTTTTGCAATGGGCATTCACAAGAATGACGGGGTTTCAGCATGTTATGCATTATCTTGACGATTTTCTGTTCCTGGGGGCAGCCGGGGACACAGAATGTGCACAGGCTTTAAAAGAATTTTGTGGTCTGATGAGTCAGTTTGGTGTGCCATTGGCGCCAGGTAAGACTGTGGGGCCATGAACTTCGCTCGAGTTTCTTGGAATAGAGCTTGATTCCGAAGAGGGTTGCTTCCGGTTGCCCGAAGGAAAGGTGAGGAAATTCAGGGCCTCGCTTGAAACATGTATGAGGGAGACTAACGTGAATTTGCATCAATTGCAGCAGACTGTGGGTCAGTTGAATTTTGCCCTTAGAGTAATGCCAATGGCCCGCCCTTTTTCCCGCTCGATTGCACAAGCCATGGTCGGTCTTAAAGAGGGGCACCACCGCACGAGGCTCTCGGCAGAGATTCGCCAGGACATGCGCATTTGGTTGGCATTCCTGGCGGATTTCAATGGTCGGGTTGTCTGGAACAAGCCGGCGGTGTCCTCCGAGGAGTTGGGGCTGTGGACAGATTCGGCGGGGAGTATAGGCTTTGGCGCCATATTTGGGAATCACTGGTCGGCTCAAACGTGGCCGTCATGGTGGCACGAGTGTGGGCTTACAAGTAACATTGCTTTTCTTGAACGGTTCCCTATTCTGGTGGCCTTGAAAACATGGCCTGAGGGGTTTCGGGATCACTCTGTGGTTTTCTGGTCTGATAACATGACCGTGGTTGAGTGTATCAATAGTCAGGCAGCACGATGCAAATGGATTCTGAGACTGCTCAAGGAAATTGTTTTACTATGTATGCAATTGAATGTGCTCTTTAGGGCGAGACATGTGCCAGGGGTGCTGAACCAGGCTGCTGATGCGCTTTCTCGTTTCCGTATGCAGGCCTTCTGGGGTTTTCTGCCCACAGCGGACCCGGTGGCGGCACCATTTCCCGAAGCTCTCTGGACTCTCGGTGCCCCGAACTACAAAACCTCGTGGGAGAGAGTTTAGCACCCAGGACAAGGAAGGCATATGAAGGGGCGTTCCGTTCCTATTGGTCCTTTTTGGGTTCTGCTAGGGGGGAGCTTTGGGGCCAGGAAGAGTTTGTCGTGAAGTTTTTGCTGTCATTACATCAGGCAGGCAAATCGGTAGCCACGGCCCAGAGGCCTTCATGGCACGGGCTCATGGTATCCAGGACCCTACAGCGTCTTTCGTAGTACAGAAAGCGCTGCGTGGGTGGCAACGCCTTGAGGGTCGCAGAGTAGATGAAAGGCACCCGATAGGTCTGGAAAGGTTGGCCCTGTTACTGTCCGTACTCCCTGCGACATGTTCATCCCAGTCAGAAACAGTGTTATTCCGGGCCGCTTTTGCATTAGCATTCCATGGGGCTATGCGGGTAAGCGAACTAGTGGCAAAGAACAAGCAGGATACGGGGGGGGGACTGTGCCGAGAGCACATTCAAGTTAAGGGGGAGACGATGATTGTCTTGTTTGCCAGGTCCAAGACCGATCAGGGTGCGATCGGGGACAGTGTAGTAGTCCATCGGATTCCCGGATCTCCCATGTGCCCCGTCGTATGCGTTGAGGAATATTTGGCGCAGAGGGCGGCATCGTGGGGGGGGACCTTGTTGAGACACGCTGATGCCACCCCACTGACGAGGTTTCAGTTCCAGCGGGTGCTTGCAATGGCAATTTCGGCCGCGGGCTTGAACCCGGGCGAGTTTGGGACCCATTCCTTCCGGATAGGGGCTGCTACAGAGGGTACAGCCAGGGGTCTGAGTGTGGAAAAGGTGAAACAGTTGGGGCGTTGGTCCTCGAATTGTTACAAAAGGTATGTGCGGTTGCACATGTTGTGAAGCTGATATCATGTACTCACGCTTCTTGTTTTTGTTTGGTTTCAGTTTCGCAAGCTTACGAGGCGGGGCGGACTGTGCAGTCGACCCGACACCTGGGAACCAGCGGTCAAAGATCACCGGCTGAGGAAAAAGTGGTGTGGGTCGTGGGCCACTCATACGTGAGGCGTGCCGCAGACGTATTCAAGGCAGGTGACATGATTCACATGGCTGGGGAATACGGGTACAGGGTGACCTTCTACGGAAGGGGCGGGCTCTGTATTGACCAGTTTCAACCTTTTTTCGAGGGTTTGTTAGGGCGGACAAGGTCACCGCCATCTATAATCATAGTGCATCTTGGGGGCAATGATTTGGTGACCACTGGTAGACGACTACTTCTCGAGGCGATACTATCCACAGTAAGTTGGTTGGCGAGAAGGGTTCCAGGGTGCACGATTGCATGGTCCCATATGATTCCACGAAAGGTGTGGCGGGGGGCTAATTCAGTGTCTGCTATAAATCATTCTGTGAAAAAGGTGAATAACAAGCTTGGTAGACTGTTCCGTACAAGTACATTGCATTCGATTCCTCATGGGTGTATCAGGGGGGACCTTATGTATCTAGAGGATGGGGTCCATTTGTCCCGGGTGGGGAATTCTTTACTCATAGGAGACCTCGTAGCTTGGTTAAAGAGTTTACAGCATGACCTTTAGGTAGGAGTTTTGTGGGGGGTCCGGATAGCCGGTCAACTATCCGGCCTGTGGCGGTAAGGTCATGATCGGTGAGCAGTAATTGGAAGATCCCTAGGGGGGGGCGTCACCCATTACGGATGGGAGCGCCTGGGGGGAGGTGGCCATTGGCCCCTCAACGGGGAGGCGGTCCCTTCTAAGGATGGGACGCCGAAAGGAAAGGGAAGGCGGTCAAGGCCCCTCCCTGGATAGGAGGGGCTACTGGCCCCTCCTGGGAATTTCCCGGGGCCAGGACATCTGCGACGGCAGATGTGGTAAGTTGTGTGGGGTGGGGAGGGGGGTCTACGCTACCTTCTAGACACCTCACACGAGTCCTCGGACGACCAATAAGATGGCGTCGAGTTAATTGGGGCCCCCGTCAAGAAAAGGGAAATTGGTATGTGCACATGAGGTGCAGTCCTCTGTGTGGCCGCCCCTCACAAGTGAGGGGGGAGTTCTGGTTTAGGGATCTGACACCGGTTACGACCTTGCCGTTGGCCCTTAACGTTAGGATGTACAATTTCAATTTGAAAATGCATTTGTAGGATGTTAGTATCGGCTAGGAGAACCTTTGTATTAGAAATGTGTTAAGGTCAGCCAAAACATCGTAATGTGAAATTGTACATGATATGAAACTGTTATTTTAATGTTTTACTTTTGTTTCATATTTTAATAAATACGGCCGGGAGGGTAACTCCCTCCCGCCTTCCAAAAGTTCAGAAATGTTTCCGTATTCCCATTCTTGGGGATTGTGTTGAGAGGGGGTGGCGGGTATCTCAGCCATATGACATGGTTAGTGACATCACTGATGACATCTCAAATGACATCACTGATGACATCACTGATGACATCATCCACTGAATGTGGTTTGCTTCGTTATTTAAATATGCATTTTATATATATAGCAATTTGCATTGAAGAATGAGTGGATATATAAAAATAAATATTTGGATGGAGGATTTAGTAGCAGTGTAATTGACTGTTTACTTTAACAATTTAGAGTGTCTCACTAAATATAGTGGATAGTGTCTAAACTGTGTGAATATCTGTATCACTTTGTCAGTTGTTGTGTAAACTGGTTCTCCAGTTGGTTACTAGCTATATGAAAGTCTATATTAGTTATTGACTAGTTAACTGAGTATTTGTATGGGAGAGTGAATGTGTGTGTGGTTCGGTGGGGGGGGGGTGTGTGACTGCCCAAAGATGTGTGAAAAGTTGATTCAGTAGATATATGAAGTTAAAACTACATGTTCTAACAGTTGTTTGGGTGAGTGAATATATTTATGAGTGTGGTGATAAGCAAATATATTTCTCAATGGTACATGTCCAACAAACTAGAAAAATAAAAGGCAGTGTATGTGTCAGTTGTTGTATATAAATAAGTATACATAAGACTCAATGATTGTGTGAGTGACTGTATGGATAACTGTATACTTGTAATATTGATTTTATAATACACTAAGTATGACTTACTATCTAAACGAATAGATGAAGTGGTGTTTGTAAAAGTGTGTAGCTAAGTAAGTATGTAAGTATGATCCATTGTTTGCATAAGTGAGTAGGATAACTTCATATGTGAATAGGTTGTGTGCTGTTGTGTAATGTCGATATAGGTGTGAAAGTATTTTTGATAGTGTTCTATTGTTCATTGACAGCATGTATGAGTGAATCTACAGGTAAGTGATTAGATGTGTGTATACATCTAGGAATCACTGAGTGGGTTTTTAGATACTTGTATTGCTGTGTCAATGTATTCAAATATGATACTCTGTATTTTACAAAGAGTGATGAAAGATTTTACTAGTGTATGAAAAGGTGTATGTGATTGTCACGTGGATGATGTAATCAGTGATGTCATTTGAGATGTCATCAGTGATATCACTGACCATGTCATGAATGATGTAATATGTGACATCATCAGCAGTGGATTGCGGGTGCGCGAAATATAGTCAGTACAACTAACTATATAGGAGCAATTTCAATGGTTTTGTATGAGTGAAATGTCCAGCTAACTATAACACCCCTAAAACTTATAGTTTTTTGAGTGAATTTCAAAGGTTTTTTAAATGCTAATTCCTAACTATATAAGTCCTGAAACCTATGTTTTTTTCAGTGAATTTCAAAGGTTTTTTAAATGCTAATTCCTAACTATGTAAGGCCTGAAACCTATGTTTTTTTCAGTGAATTTGCAAGGTTTTTTAAATGCTAATTCCCAACTATATAAGGCCTGAAACCTATGGGTTTTTTTCAGTGCATTTCAAAGGTTTTTAAAATGCGAATTCCTAACTATATAAGGCCTGAAACCTAGGGTTTTTTCAGTGAATTTCAATGGTTTTTTAAGTGCTAATTCCTAACTATATCAGGCCTGAAACCTATGGGTTTTTCCTTGAATTTCGAAGGTTTTTTAAATGGCAATTTTTAAATGTATTAATTGTTATTTATTTTAATACTGATTTACTACATTTTTGTAGGCAGGTGTTCAGAGAGCACGCCCCCTCTTATACAACACTCTGCAGCGCAGCTCCATGGCACTTACTGGAGATACCTGTTGGACTAGTTCCCTCTAGGGGACCTCTGGATTGAACAAGAATTAATTCCTCAACTTAAACTGTGCAAACGCGCCCTGTAGAGTGTTCTAAATTGGGGGATTAAGTTCCCTTGCATACTGGGGGTCCCTGGGGGCCAACTAGCCCACCATGAGCCTCCATTATAGGCCAGGGGGCTGCGTTGCTTTTCCCTGGGGCGGTGGTCCCCGGGGCAGTGTAGGGGGGATTGGGGCCCCCCCACACTTCTTTATCGCTATGCCCCCGCGATTTTGTCCCCTCGTGTGGTAATTTGGGGAAAAAAAACGGTTTAAAAAAAAGAAATTTGGGCCTTGGGAGTCCTTGTGGGACCACCTGGGCAGGCCTATGGGGTCAGGGTGTTTTTACCCTGCCCCCTTTTTGTGTTCTACACGTTTGTTTTTCTGCTTTCTTGTGCCTCGGTCTACCAAGCACAAGATGGCTGCCAACACTTCCTGTTTGAAGTGTTGAAAGCCAATGAGCATGCAGCTCCTGCTCTGAAAGTTTTATCACTCAAATATGGGGTAGGGTAGAAGCACCCTGACCCCCTAGGCCTGCTCAGGGGGTCCCACAAGGCCCCCCAAGGCCCCCCCAATTTTTTTTGGGAGGGGGAAATCGCGGGGTGTGCGTAACCGCGATTTTTGAAAAAAAAAAAATTCTTTTGCCTTGGGGGTCCCTATGGGACCCCCTGAGCAGGCCTAGGGGGTCAGGGTGCTTCTACCCTGCCCCCTTTTTGAGTTCTACACGTTTGTTTTTCTGCTTTCTTGTGCCTCAGTCTACCGAGGCACAAGACGGCTGCCATCAATTTCTGTTTTGGAGTGTTGACAGACGGTGGTAGCAAATCGGCATGCAGCTCGTGCACGGGAAGGTGCGCGCACGGTGCGAGCTTATAGATGTATATATTTTTTCTCTTTTGATTTTCTCAGGAACTACTGGAGGGATTTACACCATTTAAGCAAAAGGGTTATCTGCGAGTCAGACTCTACCATTTTGCCAAATTTGGTGTAATTCCGTTCAGCGGTTCGGGCTGTAGCCGTGTCTAAAGGTCCTATGGAAATGAACATGGGGAAAACATATTTTGGGACCCTCCTTTTTTCTCGGCCCCCGCTTGACAAATCTACCGGAGACTTTCAGGGAAGAAGCGGAGCGGAACGGGCCATCTTCTTTGAGAAATTCCCGAAGATTTAACAACCGGCGCCAAAGTTATTCCCAATAGAATGTTGCGGATTTCCTATGGAAACAAGGTCCTAACTATATATACCTACTGCCAGTAGGTAATATAAATAAATATGTATATATCTATATATATCTATATATATATATATATATATATATATATATATATATATATATGTATATATATATATATATATATATATATATATATATATATATATATAACCTACTGGCGATAGCCAGTAGGTATATATAGTTAGGATTTTTTCTCTATGGGACTTTTGAAAATTCTATGCCTAATAACTTTGGCGTTTGTGGACGGAATTGGCTGAAATTTTCAGGAAAATGGCACATTTTGATTCTGAGCAGCTCCTGGAAATTTGGGGGGGGTTCGTCAAGGGGGGGCCGAGAAAAAAGGGGGGTCCCAAAACGCGTTTTTCCCATGTTAATTTCCATAGGGCGGTTGGACTCACTTTTAGCCCGAACGGCTGAATGGATTTCCACGAAACTTGGCAAAATTGTAGGGACTGTTAGCCCGATGTGCCTTTGCTAGGTCTCAATATATGTGCTTCAGTGGATTTTGAGAAATTAACGTTTAAATCAAGATATATATCTGTAACAGCGCTCCGGGCAGCTATCCGGTTAGCGAACCTTTCGCGTAACGGAACTTTGCGATGAGAAGCTGATTGGCCCTCCGGTGTCTGTCAACATTCTAAACAGTCCGGAGCGGCCGCCATCTTGTCTCTCGGTAGGATCGAGAGACAAGAGGAGGCCAAAACAAAGGGGGAAATTACCATAAGGGGGCATAGTAGATCCTCGTTGACCCCCTAGGTTTTATGTGGAGGTTTTAAAAGGGCCCAGGAGGGTCAAAAAAATTTTTTTTTTTTTTTTGCGTGGTAAGCGCCAAGTTCGCGAACCGGAAAGCGTTCTGGGCAGCGTACTATAAGGATAAAAGAATGATAGACTTTGCTAGTACTGTTGTTTTTTTTTGTTTTCTTTATTTTAAATTTTTATTTTTTATTTTGATTGTGTGTCATAATTCATTAAACTTTTAACATTCAATAAACATATAAAAATAAATAATGTGTGAAACAATTTTTGAATTAAGAAATTAAAATTTATTTTTCATTTTGTTTTTCAAAATTTAAAAGAAAATCTAAAAAATCGTGATCATTTTTTTCTTCATTTTTTAGTAGAAAATCTACTGCATCTATGCATTGGACAAGTTCATTATTTATTGTGTCGTCGTAGAAATCCATGTCATCTTGTGTCTCAATTTTTTCTTCTGTTTCAGTTTTCATGTTGTTTTGTTGTTCTTCCATTTTCAATTCTGAAAAATGAATTTTTAAAAAATATATCAGTACAGAAAGGGCATTGTTGGGTTTCAGTACAGATTGGCAGTTTGGTTATTTATATAGTGTTTTTTTCACAAAGAAAGGTGTTGCCTGCAATTAAGGTCTATTGCAGGGGGCCCCCTCCTTGGGCCTCCCATGGATGGTGTCAGGAGGTATAGGGGAGGGAGAAGGAGACGCTCCCTCAATTGCAAGGAGACCATTCACAGGCACTGAGGGGGCCCATTGTCCAGCATTTTTGCGCCCCCACAGTTTTAACTTTTAGACCACAATCAATTCTCACACCTATGAAGGTGTGAGATATGTGTGTGGATTTAAAGTTAAAACTGTGGGGGCGTCAAAATGCTGGACAATGGGGCCCCCTCAGTGCTTGTGAATGGTCTCCTTGCAAGATGCCACTTATGTAAATTGGAGGGGGCTTTGCGCACGTTCCTTTTTAGACTATGGTCTTGTGAATTCTTGGAATGGCTCTGCCATAACTAAAACAGAGTAGTCTATTTTTTTCTATAAGTATTACAGAGTGATAGAATATAATTCTCAGAAAATGTTTTTCTAATTAGGTTTCAGTACAGAACATACTTAAGTTTTATAAATAATATCTTACCTTTTAAATATAAGTTGAAGTTATCAGTTGATTTTTTGTTGTGCACTTCACGAAGTAGCAGTCAAAATGGCTGTGTTTCCTTCTCTTCCTTTATATATATTCAGGTATATAACCAATCAAATGTCAGGTAACAAAAGTAGAAAATGAAAGTAACATTTTCATTGGTTGTCAATTCCAACACTTCAGATGTGTTTTGTGAAGTAATTTACCTCACGGTACTTAGAGAGGTCTACAGGCTAAATGGCTAAATGAAATTTCAATCAAATTTGTGAAAATGAAAGGGATTTTTATGTAGTATGAGCTAATCTATATTTGGTGAGAGTGTCTCTAGTCGTTTTTCTGTAAATTACTTTCCCACCTTTTTTTAGGACCGCTTCCAGGAAAGCGGCTCGGTTAGCGAACCTTAAGCGTCACGGGAGTCCACCATTTTGTGTTTCGGTCGCATTAAGATACAAGATGGAGGGCAAATAATGTTTAGAATGGGTAGAAGGGGTCATGGTAGACTTATCTTGACCCCCTAGGTTTTCTGAGCGTGGCTGAGGAGGCTTATATGTGCGGAAAAAAAAACTTTTTTTAAAAAAATTCCGCGAGGTTAGCTTTCGGTTAGCGAACCGGGTAGCGCTCCGGGGAGCGAATTTTGTGGAAAATTAGTGAAAAAAGTTAGAGGAAAATAATAATTGTGAGTGATCAGATGTAGGGTAGCTCTGAGAAGAGCTTTTGGGTTTATGGTACATTTAGGTACTTATAAGTAGGTACCAATGCACAGTCTTAAATTCAGAATGAAAATTCTGTTGCCCTCATCTGAGAAGTGAACTCCATCTCCTCTGTAGATATCTTGCATGTAGTAACGCAAGTTATTGTTGTACAGAGAGCCCATTCCATGGTCTCTCATGTAAGCTGAAACAGATTTGTTTACATGCTTCCTCGCTTTCTCAATTTGTGGACAAAATTGGTTGGACCACCTCCATTTCTGTCTTTGGCATATATTGGAATATACCAAGGCAGTTTGAGGAAAAAGTGCCATTAATTGCTCAAAGGTGTCCTTTAAAAGCATTTCCAGACCTACCCCTGTCAAAGTGCCCAAATCATTACCTCCACAGTGCACTATTAACAGGTCAGGTTTTGGCAAATGCATAAAGGTTTTCACCAATGGTATCAATTGGTGACATTTTAATCCTCTTTGGCCCAACCACTTAATTTCCACATCTTGTAAATTGAGGTTAGGTAAATTTCTGCTCTCAGCATACCTTTGAGCCCAGTGGATGTAACTATGTCCAACAATCCAGACGTTAAACATGGTGGGTGAAGGTTGTTCTGCAGTCAGATGAAGTGTGGTAATGAAAGGGCAGTTGAAACAGTAGGAGTTTCTAAAGAAAAAAAACTGTGGATTTACAATGCTAATGATTCATTAGCAGTGATTGGTGCATTTCCATTTCTGAAAACAGAAAGTTAGGGTGCATGGATGTGTTCTTTGAAAGATGTAATTTGAATGGTCAAGGAAGAAACATTTAATGAAAGATTGCACTGGATACGCAGGTGCACTGAGAGTTCAGAGTTTAATTGAAACATTGTTGTGTGAATTTGCAAACATGAGAGGTCTTCCAGGAGGTGGTTGCTATGGAAACAAGGCAGACAGGGCAGAGGGGGGAAGGGTTTTGATTTGAAAAAAGTGAGGGAAGAGGTATGATTGGCTAATATGAGAGATATGTGAAAAGAATATCTGTATTTCTGTGCTTTCAATAGCTGCAGCCTTTGGAGTGCATCCTTTTTCTTCTGCTGAAGACAATTTGGTGTATTTCTCAGACTGTTTTCAAAACTCAAAAAATATTTGCTAAGGTGAGAAAAGATTTATTTAATTTAGATAGAGAATAGTATGATTTAAGGAGAAAATGATGAAGAAAGCTGTGTTTTTAAAATGTGGTTTTGTCTCTAGTGATATACTAATAGAATTAGTTTCATAGAGAAATTGTAATTGCATATTTGGTGTAACATTCTGGCATGCAGTAACACAAGTTATTGTGGTACATGGAGCCCATTTTATGGTCTGTTATGTAAGCTGAAACAGAGATGTTGCTTTTAAAAACGATTTAAGAAATCAATTTCATTTCTGGATATGTACTGCTAGAGCTTCATAGGTTGTTTTGAGCCATATTTATAAGGTATTTGAGTGTCTAAGATGTTTTGTTTTCCTTTTAAAATGTAAAGTGTTCCTCATGGGGCAAGTGTCTTGTAAATACGCTCCCACTTGTGCTTGGCAAATTTAGATTTTGATTATGGGAGTTACCTAGCCATGTTAATAGTGTCCCAAAAATGGTGCTAGTGAATTGCAGAAAACACTTTCATGTGTCTCAAGGACATTTTTAGTCATTTCTTCATGAATGCAGGTATACAATTGATTTATATGCTGTGTTTAAAAACGAATTTTGAAATCAATTACATTTCAGGATATGTTCTGTTAGAGCTTCATAGGTTGTTTGGGGTCATATTTAGAAGGCATTTTAGTGTCTTTGATGTTATTTTTCCCTTTTTAAATGGAAAGCGTTCCTCATGGGGCCCTGAGCAGTTCTTAGCCATGTTATTTAATAGGAAGTGGATAACATGGCTAAGAGCATTTGCTGGAAAGTGCATGAATATTGCTGACTTTTCTGCGATGTTATTTTTCCCTTTTTAAATGGAAAGTGTTCCTCTTGGGGCAAGTGTCTTGTAAATACGCTCCCACTTGCGCTTGGCAAATTTAGATTTTGATTATGGGAGTTACGTAGCCATGTTAATAGTGTCCCAAAAATGGTGCTAGGGCATTCCAGAAAACACTTTCATGTGTCTCAAGGACATTTTTAGTCATTTCTCCATGAATGCAGGTATACAATTGATTTATATGCTGTGTTTAAAAACGAATTTTGAAATCAATTACATTTCAGGATATGTACTGTTAGAGCTTCTTAGGTTGTTTGGGGTCATATTTAGAAGGCATTTGAGTGTCTTTGATGTTATTTTTCCCTTTTTAAATGGAAAGCGTTCCTCATGGGGCCCTGAGCAGTTCTTAGCCATGTTATTTAATAGGAAGTGGATAACATGGCTAAGAGCATGTGCTGGAAATTGCATGAATATCGCTGACTTTTCTGCGATATTCATGCATTGCGGCCGTTTTTTTTCACATTTGCAAGCACTTCTTAGCCATGTTATGCAATGGGAGGTGGATAACATGGCTAAGAGCATTTGCTTCAAAGGTTGTTTGGGGTTATACACAATTTTTGGGAAATTAGTAACATGCCTATCTAACTCCCATAATCAAAATCTAAATTTGCCAACCGCAGGTGGGAGCATATTTACAATAAATTTGCACCAGGAAGAACGTAAAATAGCATACTAGATACTCAAATGCCTTATAAATATGACCCAAAACATCTTATGAAGCACTAGTAGTGCATATTTCCAGAAATGTATTGGTTTTCATTTAATGATTTACTTCATTGGTAGGCCTTCACATGTTTTTTTATTTTGATATTTTTCAGTGAAAATCTTATCTGCAACCATGTGTTGGCCTCACCTCAAATAAACAAAACAGGTGATGGACTGAATGTGGATCAATGACACACATTTACCCCAGTCTAAAGATCAGGGCCTAAACAAATCTTTAGATAGGCTACATCTTATCGTCATCCTGAATTAATGATTTAAAATATTAGGGAGTGATTTATGAGTGTTGTATGCCTTTTTTGTACCATTGAGTGTCATTTTTGTGATGCAGTGCTGGTGGAAAACATTTGCTATGTTAAATAATTATTACGGCATTAAGTTTTAGATGACTGTTATTTATTTACTGTTTGGTAATAGTGGTTAATAACATTTTATATTATATTTTTCCACAGATTCAACTGCAGATTCTTTCATAGTTTGGAAAATGCCTTCCAAAAGTCGAATACGAAAGGCTAGAAAACGTCAAAGACAGCAGGATGATGTTTTATTGCAGCAGTCCTCTTCCCCAAATACTTGTCAAAACACCAAGAAAGGTCCGGGTAAGAGCACGAAATCATTCTTAAGAAATATTTGTAGTAAAAAAAGTTTTGCTCAAAAAAATGTTTCAGTCCACAAAAAGAAAAGCAATTTAAATGGAAAGGAGAGACCCATCACAAATGTTACTGGTAGAGGAAGAGATAACTCTGTGCATGATAGTAGAAGGAAACAACAGTTTAGGGACATTCGAAATCGAATGTTCCGTAATAGGATATTAGTTAATTTATTGAAAAGTATTAAAAAGAAAGGCCAACAGAAAGCGGCATTTTATAAGAAGAAGAAAAATGTAGAGAAAATTATTGATCATGCTTTTGAAATTAAGCGAAAGTTGTTTATTTTGGTAATCAATAGAATTAGGAAACTAAGCAAGGTAATTTCTGATTTCAAAACAAAAAGTAGATGGAAGAGAGTAGTAAATCGTACTAACTTTTGTGAAGTTTTTTTCGGAGAATGGATGCATAGTTCAAGTTCTGAGGCATTTTTTAATGAGGAGACTTATTTTCAGGATAATGATTTGGTGCATGCAGTTGACATCAGTGGTCGAGCTTATGAAGTGAAGGATGGTTGTCCAGTTGAAAAAGAACAACTTGTGACAACAGAGACAGAAGAGGCGCTAAGTGATGAGGTTTTAGGAAGACGTCCTAAGGGTCCTGTGTACATTTGGAAGTGTAGTTCTATTTGCAGTGTGCGACAGGTTTCCATCAATTTGCTTTGTGATTTTATACGGACATTTAATAAGAAAAGTTTGAAGCAGAAAATGAAGTTGTTGCAAGATTTAGATCCTTGCAGAGTGAGAGAAATGACAGGTTTGCGTGGTCATTCACTGGCTTGTCATTCCAGGAGAGTATGCCAGAGTGTTTTTCATCATTTCAGGATGCTAGCAGTGCATCATAATAAAGTGAGAAAATTAGTGAGAATGTTGTATTATGCTAAGAGTCCAGCAATTATGCTTAAACAATTATGTGCTGCTCTTTTGCATGGTTCTGAAATAGATGTGAAGAATATTTGTGAAGAAATTGAGTTTTGTTACTTTGGTAGTAAAGATGAGAATGTTCAAATTGACCCTGAAGTAGAGGGTAATGTGGAAGATAATGTACAGGTTTCCAGTACAGATAATTTTCAGAAGGAAATTGCCACGTTTCAGATGAAATCAAGTGAGAGGCCTAATTTCACTTGTGTATGTTGTCGACGCACTTATTATAAGAATCAGACTAAGGTAGTGGATTTATATGCAAAAAGTGGAAGGGAAAATAATAGTGAATGGAAGGATTTTGCCACATACTTGATGGTAGAAAATTATTTTGATTTGGGATCGGATCAACGTGTGTGTACTTATTGTTGTAATAAATTAAACCAAAACCAGATGCCTGCTAGGGCAGTTCATAATAATCTGGAATTGGTTGAGATTCCTTCTGAATTGAAGGATTTAAATACTTATGAATCTATTTTGATTCAAAGTATCCATCCCTTTCAGGCTATTGTAAGAATGGAGCCAAAGACAGGGAAGTTGCCTCCAGCAGATTTACAGAGAGGATTAAAGGGAAGAGTTGTTTATTTGCCTCTAGATTTGAAGAAAAACATTAACACAATTGGAATAGAAAAAGTGGAAGAGGAACCTCTGGTTATCTTGGTTAATGGGGTTCCGACAAAGAATAAGAAAATATGGCAAGATTTAGTGGATGTTAGGAAAGTCAAAAAGGCAACAGTGTATTTGAAGAAAAATAATAAGTACTATAAGAATGTATATGTTGCAGAAGAGGAAGTAAGTGATGAAGAGGATAGCGATTTGTGTGCTGGCCAAATTGAGAAAGTAGAGGCCTCTAAAAGTGAAGAAATATATGAACATTATAGTGTTCATCCTTTGCATTCCAAGGAAGTCATGGGGAATGCTATTGAGTTGTTTCAAATGAAACAAGCCAAAGGGAGTCCCATTAGTGTTTGGGAGGAAAGTTTGGAAGCTCGGTGTTTCCCACAGCTATTTCCCACAGGTCAAGGAGGAAGATATGATGAGCGACCTCATCAAATTCCTGCGTCTGAATACCGGACTTTACGATTGTATGCAGCAGATCCTAGGTTTCGGCAATGCATTCCCTATTTGTTTCATCTCCTGTTTGAAAGCGATCTGTCTGGACTGTCATATGCAGTGAACCACATCTTAAAAAGTGGTATACAGATGCGAAACATCTCGGCAAGTGACTTTATGCATAAAGTCAATGTCCAAGACAGTATTTTGGATTCTCACTTAATTAATCTCATGGCGTGTCAGCGTGGTACTAATGAGTACTGGTACCGTCGTCATGGTGATTTAAAATGTATGCTGAGGAACTTAGGAACTCCAACATGGTTCCTCACTCTGAGCTGTGCCGAGTATGGCTGGGAAGACTTACTTGAATTTCTACGAGAGGCAAATGGAAATATTGAAAACATTGAATTCAAGACACCTGGAGAACTGTGTTCTTTGGATCCAGTGAATGTATGCAGGTACTTCAATCATAGATTTGAAGCTATGATGTCTTTCATCACAAATAAAAAGAATCCACCTCTTGGAGAGGTGTTGGATTTCTTCTGGAGAAAGGAGTACCAAGCAAGAGGTGCCCCTCATATACATATGTTGTTGTGGATCAAGGATGCACCTAAATTTGGAACAGATCCGGATGACTTAGTGATGAATTTCATCGAACAGTATTCTACGTGTGCTGTTCCAAACGCAACGGAGAAGAAAAGTCTAAGAGAACAAGTTCTACGTTTCCAAAGCCATCGTTGTGGAAAGTACTGTCGTCGTAAATTCAGAAACAAGGACAAGTTCTACACCAAATGTCGTTTCAACTTTCCACGACCGGTGATTTCTAAAGGAAGAGTGAACAGTTTGATGTCTTCGCTGCGACATAATGTGACGAGGAAATCACCCAAGAATACATACAATTTGAAAAGGAACGAAGAGTCCAAGTACATCAATGACTACAACCCAGTGATTTTGTCCATGTGGAATGCTAACATGGATATACAGTTTGTAGCTGACAACTGTATGGCTGTGGCTCGGTATGTGACATCTTACATCACCAAAAAAGAAAAGACCGAACTGAAGGATATGTGGGAGGACATTTCTCATGAAAAGAGCCTCAGCAAGAAGTTGTACAGTTTCAGTCTGAAGATGTTGTCGCATCGAGAAATCGGAGCTTACGAATGTTCTGACCGGTTGTCTTCAGCAAGTCTCTATGCAAAATCCAGGAGTCTCGTTTGGGCGAGTCTTGGTCTTGCTGCAACGCGAAATCGAGTTCTAAAACCTGTCCGGGAAATTGAGTATTTGGCAGAAAAGGAACCAAACAGTACCGACATTTTGAAGACCAACATGTTGGATACATATTATCCAAATCGAAGCAGTCACCTTGAGAATGTTTGTCTATATGAGGTTCTCCAAAATTATATATTCAAGAGGAACATCAAAGAAGATATTGAGAAAGGAGAGTATGCTGTAATTGGAAGTGAGGGATGCCTGGTCAAGCAAAGAAAATGCCAATTAGTAAACCATCGAAAATTGAGTGGTGAATCTCCAGAAAAAAAGGAGTTTTTTTATTTAGCACTTTTGCAACTTTTCAAGCCTTGGCGTGCAGAAGAGGAACTGCTTGGAGATTTCCTCTGTTACGAAGACTCTTTCAATGCAGCCAAGGAGTCCATAGAATGTCCTGCTTTTTCTAAATATCAAGAAATGCTAACTTTGGAAATTGAGCAGGAAGCAACGATTGCAGCCGAGATTGCCAGAGACAGTTCTCAGGACAGTCAGAGTTCTGTTTCATTGAGTCAAGATCCACTTGGAGGACCTATTATCGAAAATGAAGCTGCCACTGCTATGAATGAAGTGGAAAGAGCCATGGCACATGCTCAGGAGGATTCAGTTAACTTAGAAGACTTGGAAAAACAACTCAACGTTGAGCAGAGGAAAATATATGATGAAGTTACCACGGAAATTGAGCACGGATTAAGTCATGAGAAGAAAGAGTGCTCATGTACGTCGTTGAAGCCTGTCCGACTGTACGTGAGTGGAGAAGCGGGAACTGGAAAAAGTTTTCTCATTAAAGCAATCTCTTGTTATTTGAAGGAAAGGACTGAGTCATCGCTGTCTTGTGTTGTCACCGCTCCTACTGGACTGGCAGCACATAACATTAAAGGTATTACTTTGCATCGTCTACTGATGCTGCCGGTGGAGCATGACAACAAATTACAATACAACAAGTTATCTGGAGATGCTTGCTGTGAAGTTTCAAGAGTCTTGAGGAAAATGAAACTACTTATCATTGACGAAGTAAGCATGGTTTCCAATGTCATGCTTGCCTTTGTGCATTTGAGAATGCAAGAAGTACTTAAAACTGAATATGATGTGTTATTTGGTGGGAAACACATCATTGTTTTCGGAGATCTTCTGCAGCTGACACCAGTAAAAGGTCAACCTGTGTTCAAAATACTCACGCATGAAGATACCAGGAAGTGCCTAGGGAGCATTGGCAACGTCAATATATGGTTAAACTTCAATTATGCAGAACTGCATCAAAATATGCGTCAGGCAAAGGATGAAGATTACAAGAATATTCTACAAGATATTAGAATTGGAAAAGTGACCGAGCATGGGAAAGAAGCTTTAAATGCACGATTACTGTCAAATTTATATCCCAAACAAGAGATTGTGCCTGAGAATATTTTTCAGAAAATTACTGAGAAGAAATCCGGGATATGTCTCATGCCAACTCTTGCAGAATGTGCCATCTTCAACAACAAAATGTTGAATTTAGAAAAGCAAGAGATTGTGAAACTTGAAGCTATCGACAAATTAGAGCATATGGGATCAACAATTATTTTGTCAGACAATTTGAAATCAAAATTGGATTCATTAGAGAAGACTATATCTAAAACAGCGGGTTTTGAAAAGACTTTGAATGTGTGTTTAAATTGCCGAATTATTTTGAGAAGGAATTTACATGTAGAAAGAGGTCTGGTGAATGGATCAATGGGTAATGTTGTTGATTTTGAGAAATACAGAAATAGAGATGGAATAGAATTTTTAAGAATTAAATTTGATGGCATTGAGGAAGTACAGCAAATTGGTCGTTGTTCTGCTAGGTTTTTGCTTGTTAAAGATTTATATGTTCGCCGTAAACAGTTTCCTGTTTGCTTGGCATATGCGGTGACAATCCATAAATCGCAAGGTTTAAGTGTAGACTGTGCATTGGTGAATATTGGCAGTTCTGTGTTCAAGGAGGGTATGGCATATGTGGCATTGTCACGAGTTAGAACTTTATCGGGATTGTACTTGATTGACTGTGATGTCACAAACATTTGTGCGGATCTAGATTGTGTTAAGGAATACAATAGGTTAAGAAGAGAGTATGCGCCACATTTGCCTCAATATCCTTTGTTTGAGAAACGTGTGGTAGGCCGCAAACGTAGAAATAGCAGTAATAGTAGGGAGGTTGTTGCAAAAAGAGTAAAAGTCAATGAACCGAAAATTGTTAGCAGAAAGAAAGTGGATTCTGTTGAAGATGTTGTCGGTTTTCAATTTGAAAACAGTTCTGGTGTCAACTGCTATGCAAATGTAGTGGTTAATGTTCTCTTTTCACTAGAGAGTTTAAAAGAACAGATTCTGTTGAATTCTGAACAAATTTTATGCTGTTTGTTGAATTCTGTTTTCGAGAAATGTAGCACTGATCGAACAAAAGTAGAAAGTGTGTCTGAAGTTCGTTATCTGTTAGATGAATGTTCAGGTCAAACAGACTTCTCTGAAAATAATCAGCAAGATTGTCAGGAGTTTTTAATGTATATGCTTGATATATTGCAAGTTGAGGGTGTAGATGTAGATCACCTGTTTGGGCTTTCTTATCAATGGCAGCATGACTGCGAGAATTGTAGGCTATCAAGTACTACTAGTGTAGACTCAGAAAGATTTATATATTTAACTTTGCCAGACAGTAAATCAGTCTCCTTTAATAAGCTAGTAAATGCAGCAGATCACAACATGGAGTGTAGCCAATGTAAATGTGATATGATGTCAACATTATTTATACGTAGATATGGCCAGTATGTCATTTTAATGATCCAACGTTGTAGGCCTGATGGATCAAAATTGTCAACTTTAATAAAAAATTTTGTGGCTTCTCAGCTGTCAATATCAGGGAGGACTTTTGTTACTGTAGCAATTATCTATCACGATGGTCCATCAACAACATCAGGACATTATACAGCTTACTTAAAGTCTGGAAACGGATGGTCATTCTGTAATGATTCCGTTGTAACGTTCAAAAAAAAATTGCCGTTTGACCTTAAAAATTCTTACCTGGTGTTTTTAAAACCAAAATTTTAAGTAGAGGGAATGTAAGTCTGCAATGCTGTCTAGATTAAAAATCCAACTATATAAACTTGCTGCAAGTAAGTCTGCTTCATAGTAAGCAGTATCAGTGTCATAGGAAAAGGAGAACATGAGTGACAAAGAAGAGTAAGTTATTAGTAGTCCAGGATTGTGAAAATAATCTCAAATATTTTATTTTTGAAAGTTGCGAAAATAGAAAATGTCGGGATTTGATTGGAAGAATAACAAGACTTGCGAATCGCGGCAACATGATTTGGCCTAGTGGAAACATGTGATATAATGAGAGAAGTCTTTTTTTCTATGTAACATATTTTACGTATCGATGGAGGTTTTCTTTCAGAAAGTGGCGGGCTGAAAATATTTGTAGCACAAGAGTGGATGCTGTTCATAGGAGATCGTTCGACGTCATTGAAAGTAAGTTAATTTTAAGGAGTTTTGAAATCAGATTTCGAAGGTTGTATGGGTTTTTTAAACACAGTCATTTTGATTGTGTTTTTTTTTCCCCGCTGTTACATGATGAATACCTTCAAGTCACTGATTTAAGTGAAATTTGATACATTCTGAGAACAGCAAAAAGAAACCATTTAACATGTATAATTAATGTTATGCTTTTTGTCCTTATGATATACATTTAGAAATGTGAGGTACATATGGGTAAGCTGAGTTCTGTAAATATCAATTTTAATGCTTTCAGTGCTGTACTTCTGGGTAGTGTTTTTTTTAAAAAAAGAAAAGAGGCCTCACCTCAAAGAAAGCTCTTGAAAGCACACATCTTATTTGCATCCTAAATCAAGCATTTACAATGTTAGACACAATTTTATGATGGCTTTACATCTTTTTTGCGCTGCTATTGCATCACTATTGTGAGACATTAGCAGTGCAAGAAAAACATCATGTTCCAAAATAGGCCTCAGTTCATCAACATCAAGATACAGTTTCTTTAGAATATATATCTTTAGGATTGTGTAGGGGACGTAGAGAAGCAGAGACTTCTGTAAATGTCAAAGTTGTTGAAAAACTGTTTGTTTTTGAACCTTTTCCCTTGTCTTTTCTAATTTTTAAATACATGTTTTAATATTTTTGGAAATGTTTGTTCTTTTTTTTACAGATTGAAAGTATGAAAAAATATTTAAAAAAAGGTAACAAGAATTATAAGGTAAATGTTTTCTACTCTTTTTACCCGCAATGCACTGCTGATGATGTTATTGACAGTATCTCTCATTTACTCTCTATAGCTGTCTTTCTTTTTACATTATTCTCTGTTTACTTCCCTTATACTAACTCTTCTTTTTTTAAAAAAAATATTTTTTTAGTTCGCTTAAAGTTCGCGAACCGGTCAGCGAACTTGAAGCGAACCAAAAGAAATAGAGCTTGCCAGAGTGATAAACATTCTAGCAATTTTGATTGAAAGGGGAGGTAGTTCTGAAAAGAACTGTTTTTTTTTGTTTTTGTTGTTTTATTTATTTATTTTTTTTTTTTGAACATTTTTTGATTTTTTTGTATTTTTAGAACTGTTTTATGTTTTTTTTGTGTTTTTTATGGAGGGGAGACAACAAAAAACAGGCATTGAAAACGGCTCAACTGGAGCAAAAAAAAAAATTACTTCTTGGGTGCATTAGGGCATTTATGATTTTCGTACGCCATGTTCATCAGGTTGACGCTCATGTTGCCATATGACAGCATAGCACCACAGTATATACAACTTAACTTCATATGCTGGAAGTTGGGTTGAATGTTTTGCACAGTTTCTTGTGCCTCTCTTCCCGTCAATGACATTGTGGAGGTCGATCTGGCCACAGGAGTTGTCGTGGGATTGTCTTGAAGATCCCTTAACTCAGCCCGGCTGTAGTTTAAGGGATGCCACCTGCTCATGTGTCGGTGCATCGTATAGTTGCCCATACTGTATTTCTTATCTGTGCCTCTCGACAATCTGTAATCACAGATGAGGCAGGTGGCATATTTAGCATTCACCTTCTTTGATCCAGGAGGGATGGAGAAAAACTGCCAGATGAAGATTGTTTTTCGCTTTGAAACCCGGGGCAACTCTTCGACAAATTGTTGTTCCTCTCTGTCCTCTTCTTCTTCTTCCTCCTCTTCCTCCTCTCTGTTAGGGATAAATTGAGTAGGTGGTCCTCTCTTCTTATGAGGAGGTGGAGGTGGTGGTGGGGTTCCACCAGCTGCAGCAAGTACAGAAGCCATTGTTCAATTCTAGCTAAATGGTCTTTCTCTCACCAAGATGAAAGTCAGAGTGAGGAAATAAGGAGGGGTTCACATGATTTGGGGAAAGCAAAAGTTCTGAACCAATGAAAAGTGTTATTTTTAGGTCACATGACCTAGTCATACATCATTTGGAAACCAAAAGTGAAATGAACCAATGAAAAGTTTGATAAACAAGTCACATGACCTGTTCCGCTTACGTTACGCGGCGTGCGCCGCGTACCACATCGCTTCCGGTTCGCGGTTCCGAGCACTTCTGGGAGCGCTAACGCGGCGCGTCATTAGACGCATTACGCGATAACGTGATACGTCGCGCTTCCGCGACGCGTCACAGTTCCGCTAACGTAACGTTGACCGGTTCGCGGACTAGATCGCGGCATCAAGATGAGCTAACGGAAAGCTTCCTGGTTCGTGAACTAGAAGCGAAGAAAAAAAAAATTAAAAAAAAAATTATCAATAAACATCTAAATATATTTTGGGATTTAAAGAAGAATACATTTTACAGCTACAGATGTTAGCTTTTAAAAAACCAATGAAATTCACAGAAAAAACCATAGGTTATAGACCATATATAGTTAGAAATTTGCATTTAAAAAACCATTGAAATTCAATGAAAAAACCATAGGTTATAGACCATATATAGTTAGGGATTTGCATTTACAAAACCTTATTTTACTCGCATAAAACCATTGAAATTCCATATATAGTTAGTTGCGCTAACTATATATCGCGCACCCGCAATCCACTGCTGATGATGTCACATATTACATCATTCATGACATGGTCAGTGACATCACTGATGACATCACTGATGACAACATCCAGTGACTGTATGTTTCTGTAAAGTGTAAATATGTCTTACATATTGAAGAATGAGTGGATGTATAAGTGTTTGGATGAAGGATTTAGTAGGTGCATGACTGACTGTATGAGTGAGTGATTAAATATGTCTCACTGAGTGCATGGGTTAGTGACTAAACTGTCTTAATTTGTGCATCATTATGTCTGTTGTTCTGTAAACTGCTGCATGTGTTGATAAGTAGCTATATGAGTAACTATATGGGTTATTGATTGGTTGTATGGGAGACTGAGTGTGTGTGTGGGTGGCTGGGAGGTGTATGACTCTGTGCATAGATGTGTGAGCAGTTGATACACTAGATGTATGGTTTCAAAAGTGCATGTGGAAACAGCTGTATGGGCGGTTGACTGTGTGCATGAGTGTATTGGTGAGTGAATGGATATCTCAGTGCTACATGTCAAAGTAAGTACATATGTAAAACACAGTACATGTGAGAGTTGACATATATAAATAACTGTGCATAAGAGCCAGTGAATGTGTGAGTGGCTGTATGGATCATTGTGAACTTGTATCAGGGATTGTATAAGAGAGTAAATATGTGTTAGTATATGTTTGAATAAGTAAAGTTTGTATAACTGTATAGTTGAGGAAATGGAGGTGTGATTGATTCTTTGCATGACTGACTAGGTGTGTGAGTAACTCCATGGATTAGTGACAGTCTGTGAGTGTCTGTTTACACTGATTGTATCTAAGGTTATATTAGAGTCTGAAGAGGTTCATCGTATTATCACATGAATGATATCATCAGTGATGTGATCAGTAATGTCAAATGAGATGTCATCAGTGATGTCATCAGTGATGTCATTTGAGATGTCATCAGTGATGTCATTTGAGATGTCATCAGTGATGTCATCAGTGATGTCACTGACCATGCCATGAATGATGTAATATGTGACATCATCAGCAGTGGATTGCGGGTGCGCGATATATAGTTAGCGCAACTAACTATATATGGAATTTCAATGGTTTTATGCGAGTAAAATAAGGTTTTGTAAATGCAAATCCCTAACTATATATGGTCTATAACCTATGGTTTTTTCATTGAATATATATATATATATATATATATATATATTACCTACTGGCGGTCGCCAGTAGGTAGTTATAGTTAGGATTTTTTTCAATGCAAAATCTCAAAATTCTATTTGGAATAACTTTGGCGCTGGTTGACGAATCTGCCTGAAAATTCCCTCAAAATGGCCTCGTCAAGCTACGGTCCTTCCCTGAAAGTTTGGGGGGGATGCGTCAAGCGGGGGCCGAGATAAAAGGGGAGTCCCAAAACGCGCTTTCCCCATGTTAATTTCCATAGGGCGGTCGAACTCACTTTTAGCCCGAACGGCTGAATGGATTTCCACGAAACTTGGCAAAATTGTAGGGACTGGTAGCCCGATGTGCCTTTTCTATGTCTTAAGATATGTGCTCCAGTGGATTTTGAGTAATTTAGGTTAAAAAAATATATATATCTATGGCAGCGCCCCAGTACGCGCTCCGGGGAGCGCTCCGGGCGCGCCACGCGACATGCGCACAGAAAGCTGATTGGCTTTCGGGTGTCTGTAAACATTCGAAATAGTCCGGAGCGGCCGCCATCTTGTGTCTTGGTAAAATCGAGACATAAGAGGTGGAAAAATCAAAGGGGGAAATGACCATAAGGGGGCAGGGATAGACCTCCCCTGACCCCCTAGGTTTGATGTGGGGGCCATAAAAGGGCCCAGCGGGGCAAAAAAAAATTGTTTATTTTGATTTGCGCGGGGGGAGCGCCCGGTACGCGCACCAGGGAGTGGACAGGGGAGCGTCCCATGGGGAAAAATGAATAATAGAGGTTTTTTTAAATGTAGCATTTTTTTATAAATTGGAGGTAGTTCTAAAAAGAACTGTTTTTTTTCTTCTTTTTGTTGATTTATATTTTTTTATTGCTTTTTTGAATATTTTGTACTATTTTTGGGTTTTCTGAACAGTTTTATATTTTTCTGGGATTTTTCATGGGGAGAAACGAAAAAACAGGCAATTGAAAATGGCTCAACTGGAGCAAAAAAAAAAAGAAAAGAAATAATTAGGGTTTATTGGGCCATTTATGGTTGTCCCCAGCAAGGACGATGAGCTTTACGCTTTGTTCTCCGTAGGAGATGGTCTTCCCACAATATTTACATATAATTCGGAAATCTGCAAATCGTGGCTGAATGCACGGCATCGTCTCACTTTTCTCTGGTGCAGACGGAGTGGGTTGCTTCCTTTTTGAGGTGGTGCTTGTGGATTGGGGAGATTTACTGGCCAGTTACCTCATCTCTGCAGCAGAATAATTTATTGGATGCTTGCGCTGCATGTGGCGTATCATCGTGTTGTTTCCAAATGAATATTTCTTGTTCGGGTTTCCCCTGGAAAGTTCCACGCCACAGATTTTGCAAGTCTCCTTGGCTGCATTTACTTTTTTCTTCCCCTGTGGGATGGAAAAAAACTCCCATATAATGTGTGGTCTTGGCTGGTATGGGGTATACATCAAGCCATCTTCTCCCTTCTTCCTCCTCCTCCTCCTCTTCCTCCTCTTGTAGACCACCAATGATATCTTGTGGTGGTCCTCTTGGTGGTTGTGGTGGTGGTGGTGGTGCAGATGCACCAGCTGCTGCTGCTACTGAAGCCATTATAAAGATCAACAAGGTACAGAGAGGTACAAACAGGTCTTCCTAAGTCAAAGGACAAAGTCAGAATAAGGAAAAAAGGTGGGGTCTTTCATCCTTTTGAAAAGAAAAATGTATTGAACCAATGAAAAGTGTTATTTTCAGGTCACATGACCAGGGGCTTCATCATTATGAAACCAAAACTGTTATGAACCAATAAAAAGTGTTATTTTCAGGACACATGACCCGACGCGCTTACGCTACGTGCCCCGGGGCGCGTCGCATAAGCGCGTCGAACGCCTACGTTGCGCTATCGTATTCGCTCGAGTGCTTCCGGGTGCGTTTATGCCGTGCGTATCACACGGCCGCGGCTACGCGATACGTCACGATCATGTTTTTGTTCGCGAAATTGGCGCTTACGGGACGCTCCCCTGTGCGCGCCCCGGGGCGCTTCATAAAACTACGCTTTCCGGGGCGCTCACCGGGGTGCGCACCGGAAGCGCTCCAAGGCAAAAATAAAATAAAAAATATATACAAAAAAGAATTTGGCAAAGGGGCTGGTAGCCCGATGTGCCTTTGCTATGTCTCAAGATATATGCTCAAGTGGTTTTTATGAAAATTAACTTTGAAAAAAATATATATTGTGCTACATTGGGCTATATATATGTTTGAGCCCAAATGTAGCCCAAATGTAGCCCAATGTAGCCCAAAGATGGCCACCAGAGACAAAAAAAAACAAATGTAGCCCAAATATCAGCCAGATGTAGCCCAAATATAGCCCAATGACGGAATGTCACAGCGTGTTCTAAAGAACAACTAGAGCGCTAACAATCTTACTTATGAACTACGACTTATAGTTAGGGAGTAACATTTAAAAAACCTTTGAAATTCACTGAAAAAAACATAGGTTTTACACCAGTTATAGTTAAGAATTAGCATTTTAAAAACCTATGAAATTCACTGAAAAAACCATAGGTTTCACACAAGTTATAGTTAGGAAATAGCATTTAAAAAACCTATTAAATTCACTGAAAAAAACATAGGTTTCACACGTTATAGTTAGCTGGAAATTTTACTGACATAAAACCATTGAAATTCCACGTTATAGTTAGTTGAACTCACTATAACTTGCGCGTGTAATGCACTGATGATGACGTCACATATTACATCACTCATGACATGGTCAGTGACATCACTCATGACATCACTGATGACACCATCCTTGTGACAGAGTGACAGACCTCCTTTCACTGTCACCCTTGAAACACATATTCAAAAATAGAAACTACAATTTTTTTTAAAAAGGAGATACCCATACCAGTTACAACAGCCAATTGAGTAATTCCACCATTTATATACACATCCACTAATTCACCAACAGTTCTATATAGTCACTCATACATATACTCACTCATCATATGTAGTGATACACCTATACATCCTGTAACACATCGACAGTCTTCCAAAAGTTGCTCACACACATACTCACACATGCAAATAAACTATTGATCATCCATTTATTTGCTTATACAGCTATACACACACTACCACCTTACTTCTAAGGAAACTTACACATACTTACTCTCTTAAACAATCACTTATAGAAACACATACTTATTTAAACAGGAACTCTTACAATCTCTCACTCTCACATATACTCACTTATATACATCAATACTCACATATACTAGATTAAAACATATGTAGTTACTGATAAAGACACTAGTGAGACAGTCATTCACTCACTAACACACACATATACACACTCATCCATCCATACAGTCCTGCACATATGCCGTCTTCCAAACACATACAAACAGTGAGTCAGTCATTGATGTATCTATGTCCTAAGTAATACCCCCACCAAACCATACAGACACTCATACTGATACTTAAAAAAACATCTAATAACCCATATACACACACATGTAGCTACTCATTAACCCATGCAGCCACTTATACACAAAGTGAAACACTGATACAAACATTTAAATATTTAAACAATATTCGCTAATATATGTATTCACTAAAATACACTTAATAAGCCAGTTAACCAATCAAATTTTTTTTTTTAAAACATCCATTAAGACACTTATTTTAACATTTATTCTTCCATCGACCTTTACATATACATATATAAAACGTATTTATTTTTCAGAAAGGCACACATTCACTGGATGGTGTCATCAGTGATGTAATATGTGACGTTATCAGCAGTGCATTACACCCGCAAGTTATAGTGAGTCCAACTAACTATAACGTGGAATTTCAATGGTTTTATGTCAGTAAAATTTCCAGCTAACTATAACTGGTGTGAAACCTATGGTTTTTTCAGTGAATTTAATAGGTTTTTTAAATACTATTTCCTAACTATAACTGGTGTGAAACCTATGGTTTTTTCAGTGAATATATATATATATATATATATATACATATATATATATATATATATATATATATATATATATATATATATATATATATATATATATATATATATATATATATATATATATATGTGTGTGTGTGTGTGTTTATATTTTTTTAAATACGTTTATTTGTTGTATTTGTTCAAATAAACATTTAATAATTTTTTTATGAATTAAAATGTGTTTAATTTATGTTTATTTGAATATTTTATATTATACATATTTATATTTGATATTTAATGCAACTATATTATTGTACACTATATTTATGTTTCAATATTTTGTAATTACCTGTTTAAGTATAGGGAGTCAATATTTTTGCATTCTATATTTTGACTTCAATTTTTTTAACATCCAGATTTTTGTGGTCGATATTCTGTAAGTGAACCATTTAGCGAGGGAATAGCCATAATACTCAAAGCTTCTTTAAGACATTCTTATAATCACCTTCCCATCCCTGACTGTGAGAACCTCTCCTTCACTATTTCCATGACCCCAACATTTTCGTTCTCAGGGATCTTGATTTACATACCCCTGGGACCGTGCACCCAGTTTTCAGAGGCCCTCCTAGGTCAGATTGACAGCCTAGCAATTGAAAAACCTAATCTGACCATACCAGAGGATTCTAATGTTCATGTTGATGATACCAACAACTCTGAAATGTCAGGCATATAACATAACCTCAGCTCTTTAAAGTTATTGCCAAGATTAGATGGCTCTATCCATGGAAAAGGGCATCTCCGTGACCCGGTTTTTAGTAATGTCCCCAGTCTCAAGGTTAAAGAGCCTCGCCCCATTGATCTAGTGGTCAGACCACTACCTGATACCAATGATATTGCATGACAACTCACCACTCACAGGGTCTATCCGGTAACTAGAATTTATAGTGGATGGTCAAAACCCAACTAGAAAAAGTAGAACTCTGTTCTTACCTTCTCCAAATCCACTATGGGAGACCATCTTAAAATAGAAAATGACAAATTTGGTGACTGGGTTAAACAATCCCTAGATGAGGTGATCCCAATAAAAACAATTAAACTAGGCTGCAAGGATAAATCCTCTTCTTGGTTCACCCTTCACCTATTGAGATTGAAAAAAGAATGTAAAAAGTTTGAAAAAACAATTGCATAGCCTTTAGGAATTTTCACCAAGAAATGACTTCCTATTTTGAAGCCAAGATTGACAGGGCAACTAGCTCTCCAAGGGAATTATTCCAAACTGTTAAATCCCAAACTACATTAAACCCCGACCGCAATTGCCCAGAACCTACGGTCACATGTTACAATGATCTGGCCGACATTTACTGTTCACTACAAAATACAAAAAATACAAATCCACCCTCGAGGGAAAAACTTCAGACGCACTCACTGTTTTCCTCACAAACTCCCCCACCCCCCTTTGCTAGCTAAACTCTCCCAACACTTCTTAGTGAAGCGAAATCTGGTTCCCCTCTATACCCAGCCCACTCACAAACTCCTTCAAGGAGCAGAATGTATAGTTCCAGCTCTATTGGATCTTTTCAGTCTCTCACTTACTACTGAAATAGCCTCTTCTGGGTGCAAACATGCTGTAGTAAAACCATTATTACATATTTTATTTCAATCTGAATCCCTCATGCCCAAGGAATCACTAGCCTATATCCCTGTTTCTGGCGGTGAGTAAGATATTTGAAAAGCAAGTAAACCAACATTTCTACCTATTTCGGGAGGAAAACTCCCTCCTCCACCCCACGCAGACAGGATTCCGTGGTGGAGCTGAGGATAATGCTGGTCCAAGAAAGGGTCTTCTGCCATCATCCATCTTGACCGGAGTGAGGCCTTCGACAGAGTAGACCATGATATTCTTACCCAAAGAATGAGTGAAGCTCGAATAAAACATAGTTAACTAAATTGGCTCACTTCATTTCACTTCCTTCCTAAAAGACAGAACCTTTCAGGGTATACTTCTGTTAATCAGACATATTTCCCTGAAGTGTGGCTGCTTCAGGGCTTTGCCCTCATTCCCACCATTTTAACGTATATATGCACCCGCTCGCTGACATTGTTCAGGAGCTCGGCTTGTCAATTGGCTTCCATGCACATGACAAACAATTAGTCACCTCACTCATACTGGGAAAATGAGCGCACAATTAGCAACTGACTCCTTGTCTAGAAAAGGTAGCCAGCTGTGTTGCGGGGATTCTGCACCAACACAGAACTATGCGCAGGATTATGGGACTTTATTTTATAGGGACTGGGTCTTCCTACCACCTTAGTTCCCACAAATCCAGGACCAACTAGCTATAGTGTCTCAATTGCTCTCCTTCTCACTCAATGAGAAGTAATTGATTAGACACCCCAGAACACAACACTCCCAGATCTCTCAGCCATCGCGTAACAAGACACACCCTTTCCCTCACTCTCTTGTTCTTGTCCACAATACGATCTGACAGAAACACAAAATAGTTTCAAATATTTCATTTCACTAGCGTGCCCCAACATGCAGTATACGTGCCACCACAAGCAGGAAAATGCATAGTACAAACATTGTCAGCATAGCAGCTAGTCCATACATCATGAAGGGAGATGTGATCATAGAAAGGACTATATTGCCGAACCTCCCTCCCCTTGCTAAGAAGTATTATTATATAATAGAAGATCTCTGGGCTTTGTCAGCAAACTCCATACCTTAGCTTATAGATGGTAGATCTACATCATAGGTGCTGTCTCGCTCTTCTCCTTAGAATGGTCCCTCTCCAAGTGTGTGTCACCTATTCATGTACCCCACTAAAATGGCTTTTACTCAATTAGCATTTTTAGTTTACTTATAAGTCCCTAGTAAAGTGCACAACATGTGCCAAGAGCCTGTACATTAAATGCTTCTGGTGGGCATGCAGCACTGATTGTGCCATCCTCTTAAGTAGCCCTTTAAACGGTAACTAGTCATAATACCGATTTCAAAATATCGAGTGAACAAAATATCGAGTTTTGAATATCGAGTGGACAGGATATCGACCTGCAAAAATTGGGGGCCATATGTAGGTAAATTGTAAATACCGACTCCTTAATACCGAATCATACCGAATCGGTATTAAGAATGAGGTAAACGTGATGTAGGTAAAAATTCGTTAAACATTACCGAATCGTTGCAAATCGGTATTAAATACCGATTGTGAACAGATCGGTAATAAAAATACATACCAAAAGGCTATTACCGAATCAGTGTTACCGAATCCACACCCAAATTCGGAAATACCGATTTGGTAATTTAAAAAACTGCATTTTGGTGAATCAGCCAATCCTGATACACCCATTAACTTCACAAACAGGAAGTTGCCACACCCAGCCAGGTGCACAGGGCCTGGAGCTCACTGTGAGGCAGGCAGGCAGGCAGGAGAGCTGAGGAGGCAGCAGCAACACAGCCAAGAAAAAAAATTAGATAAACCACTGAACAAGCATTGAAATGGCAAGCCAGGACAAGGAGAAGGAGGGAGGTGAAAGAAAAAGGAAACTCAAGTTCAGCGACAAGGAGCTTGAGATCCTGATTGAGGATGTCACCCAAGAGTACCACAAGCTGTTTGGAGCCCAGTCCCACCAAGTACCAGACGCACAGAAGAGGCAAATATGGAGTGGCATTCGGGACAAGATCAATGCCATAGGTGTGACCCTGCGCACCATAGAGGACATCAGAAAGAGGTGGTACGACCTCAGAAAAACAGCAAAACAGAGAATGGCAGAGAGACATAGGCTGGCAGGGAAAACAGGAGGAGGAAAAAACCGAGCCCCAGTACCAACACCACTGGAACAGATGGTGGAGTCCACCATCCAGCGGGAGAGTGTGAGTGGCATAGGAGATGCAGACAGCTCCGCCAGAGCAGCTAGAAAACAAGGTAAGAAGCATGCCCAGCATGCTGCTCTAACCCCTCCCCAACCCCAACCCCCATAGTGGTAAAAGTGCTCCCACTCCACACCATGTCTAACTGCTTACCTGCAATGCATTCTGGGTGATGTAGTCAGTGTGAAATCATGATCAGGACTGTCAGGGCAGCTAACACAATTGCATGGTAATAGAATTGGATAGGCCAGGATAACCACTGTGCACTGTTGGCATGTACTTTAATGCAATGGCATTGCAGACAGAGCATTGAGAATATTTACATTTGTGTCATTTCAGGCGAGTCATCTCGCAGTGCAGCTGAGGGCAGCAGAGGCAGGTCAGCCAGGCCAGAGGGGAGTGAACAGGATGAAGACAGCATGGCTGCAGGGAACACCAGCTCTGCGCCATCGCAGCCAGCCAATCCTCCACCACAGACATCACCACAGCGCCAGGGAGGGCCGCAATCCCCTCTCACTCAGTCTCCACTGCGACGTTCACCAACACCACCACCACCACCACAACCACAGTCAGGCAGGAGGCATGCCGTGATCACCCTCCAGCAGATTGAGGCGTCAGAGGAGGAGGGCAGCCAGCGCAAACAAAGTCCCATCGTAGAGAGAACCAACAGGGAGCGGGCTGGTTCAGCATCCGAGGGTGCGAACATCTCATCACGACGCCGCAGGGCAAGGCCGGACAGTCCAGTGGCATTTGAGCAGGGTGACAGTGTGTTTGCTGGACTGGAAGGCAACATGCTGAAGGTCCAGCGCCTGCAATGGAGGGAGATGAAGTCGTTACACAGGGAGGTGGCAAACATTAACAGACATATGCACAAGATGGAGAAGGGTATCAGTGCCATGGGGGAGAATATGTCGGCAGGGATGGAGAGGGTAGCAACCTCGGTGGACAACCTCTGCAGCCAGCTGGAGCAAGACCGTGTTGGCATGCGCCGACAGAGACTGAGACTCCAAGACTATACCAAGTCGGTGAACCGGCTGGCCACTACGACATCACTGATGTGTCGCCGGTCCATCGCCATGCAGGAGGAGATGGCGCATTGCAGCAGGGATGTGGCCAGGGGGATGGTGTCCATGACCTCAGTGCTAGAGCTCATGCAGAATGCTAAGGCCTCAAATATGGAAGGGGGGGGGGGACAGTGAGGAGGCTACCAGCGGTGGTAGCATCACACCCTCACCCACCGAGTGCAGGAGGCGTAGTGGACGTACTGTCCCAGCACAGGAACGGTCCAACTCACAAGTCAGTGTCGATGGGGAACATGCACGTGCAGCATGGGGACGCAAGAAGTGAAGGACACTGGCTGTCCACATGCATGTGATGGGTGATGTAACCCATGTCCAATTGGACATTGCTCACAATGCTGGAGGTGTGCCAAATAAACACCTGTACATGTAATTTGAAATGCCTCAGTGTCGTTACTCACTCAGAAATAGTGTGATGTTATCTCTGCCCATCTATGTCTCCCATCATGTTCAATAGCAGCACCAGCCGCGCTGGGCTCTGGCTGAGGGTTGTCCTCGTCCTCGTCCTCTGACTCAGTTAGTTCCACTGCAGTTCCTTTTTTCGTGGCCAGATTGTGTAGCATTGCACACGTAGCAATTATCTTGCAACATTTGATGGGGCTGTACAGACGCGCACCTCCTGTTTTGTGGAGGCAACGGAATCTGCTTTTGAGCAAACCAAAAGTGCGCTCCACCACGTTGCGTGTGCTCTTATGTGCCACATTGTATCTCCTCTCCCTTCGGGTGGTTGGGTTCAGATATGGTGTGAGGAGATACGGCCGGAGGGCATATGCGCTGTCACCTATGAAGAGAAGTAAGTGGCATTGATTGGTGTGACCAACAGCTTGTGGCAGGGTGTACATCAGGGTGTGTGACATTTACTTACCTAGTATGTATCCATCGGCAAATTCACCAGCAAGCAGACGTGTATGTATGCCACTGTTCCTGAAGATGTAAGCATCGTGGGTACTCCCGGGGTATTTTGCCACGATGTCTGTGATAATGTGTTTGGCATTGCAGATCACCTGCACATTGATTGAGTGGGTGGATTTGCGGTTCCTGTAAATGTATTCACTTGCTGCAGGTGGGCAGATGGGAATGTGGGTCCCATCGATGCAGCCGATCACGTGGGGGAAGTGGGCAAGTTGATAGAACTCCAGCTTGGTTCTCTGCAGCTCCGCCTGCGTACTGGGGAAGGATATGTAATGTTCCATTCTGTCCATCATGGCATCTAGGAAGGTGTCGAAGAACCGGGAAAGGCAGCTCTGTGATACTCCACCCACTGCTGCTATCACAGCCTGGAAACTTCCTGATGCAAGGAGGTGCAGGCAGCAGAGTACCTGGACATGGGTGGGGATTGCGTGGGCCCTTGGCATCTGATGCTCCAGATAGGGTGTTAGGTCCCGTATTAGCTCCAGGATAGTGTCTGGGTGCAATCTGTATCTCTCGTGTATTTCAGCGTCTGTCAACTGGAACAGAGTGATGCGTACTCTGTACACCTGCTCCTCACGTCTCCAGATCCTCATTCCTGCTGCTCTCAGGCATAGGCGCCTTGCTATGAGATAGAGGCCTGCCATTGTGTTCATACAGATGCATTTTGGGTCTGTTTATATAGACTCCTCCTGATTACCACATGCTCCTGAAACGTGGTAATTAGCGAATCGTTATTACCGATTTTGGCCAAAATCGGTATTACCAGGGTTTGCTACATAGCATATTTGGGGGTTTTACCGAATCGTTTCTACCGAATCGGAATTCATTGTTTCGGTAATTCCGAGTCGGTAACGTAGGGTTTTTACCGATTCGTTATTATCGATCCTATTCGGTATTACCTACATCTCACATGGCTAAATTTTTGTCGGTAACACCGAAAATGACCCTTTTTCGGTGTTACCGATCGGTATTTGGCCACCTACATATGGCCCATAGTGGTTAAGAATATCGACATGCAGGTAAGAAATATCATTTTTTATAATATCGAAGTTAGTAATATCGTTTGTAAAAATATCGTTAATAATATCGATTTTTTTGTTTTAGGGTTTTGTATGTTAGTATATGTGTTAAAAGTATGTATTATTTTTGTAATGTATGTTTGAATTTTTTTAAAGTAATAAATTTTATGTTAATACATTTTTGTGTAATTTAATTCCGGAGCGGGTTGTGGGTTTATAGGGGAATAGGGTGGGAAGTAATATAATTGAAATTAAATAATTAATTATTTAATTAATTAATAATTTAGTATTAAATCATTTGTATTGTTAATTAAGTTGATAATTTATTGGTAATTAATTACAAATTGATTAATAACAATTACTAATTACTTGGTAATTATGTTAATCATGTTAAAATATTTGTATTAATAGTAATCATTTATATATTAATTATTAATAACTGATTTGTAAATTTGTTAATTTTGTGCTTTTTTTAGGAGCGGGTTGAGGGTTGATAGGGGAGTAGGGTGGAAAATATATTTTTTTAAAGTTTTGAAAACATATTTTATTGTCAGATTGCCATACATTGCAGGGCTCTGTACCCCAGAGACAACTGAGGTATCACATTACTAAAAACAGGAAAGCAATCCACTTTTCAACATTATTACTAAGGTACATATTCAAGGAGAACATCCGGAGAACAAACCCCCCCCCCAACTCTCCCCCTCCCTCCCCCCCCCCGAATCTCACATTGTCCATCTGGTTCAGCTCATGCTTCTTACATATAAAACAAAGAGATATAAGCATAGACACACACACCCTCCAACCCCTCCCCACAGTGTACCAAAACAAGACCATGGGAGGCTGTAATTAATCCACTGGAAGATCTTCCAAGACAACGGGGGGCTCCAGCCACAATCCCCTATTGTCCTCTCATCGTTTCCAAATTGTGTAATGTTTACGTGGACAGCCATTGGCAACGAAAATAGGCTGTTCGAGCCCCATACAAAAGTCCAGTTCATTCTTCCACGCTGCCACCGTGGCTATGTCTCGTTTCGCCAGTGTAAGACCCAATTGCATAAAATGTCTTTTGTAAATATTGCCCCCATTACTTTCAATTACGTGCAGCTAGGCCAACTGTGGCGCACGTGGAAGTTCCCCCCCAAAACCTGAGACAGGCAGGAAAACACCCCCCTCCAAAATCGATCCAGGGATAAACACTGCCAGACCGTATGCAGAAACGTGCCCTCCTCCCTACCGCACCGAAGACACTCCGGAGAGGCAATCAAACCCGCCCTCCACAAGCGAGTTCGGGTGAAGTATACCCTATGTAAGTACCTAAATTGAATGAGGCGGAGACGCATCGCTATGGCAGCTCCTCGTGGGGCAGTCAGGGCCTCCCTCCATACCTCCTCCTCCAGAGTACCCACGTCTTGCTCCCAATACCCCCGAAGCTTTTAAAGTGTGGGCGAGCAATGAGTAACCAGGGATTGGTAAATCTAGGAGATCTTTCTGGTCTCCAGATCACCAATGAAGACCTTCGCCTCCAATGGACTAAATTTGGGGAGAACTTCCAGATCCCTCAGGCTGGGGGACAGTGCATGGCAGAACTGGAGGTATCGATAGAACTTAGACCGGGGCATACAGAATTCCTCCCTCAGATCCCGAAAGGACTTAAGTGTAGTATCTTCCATGACATCCCCCAGGGTCACGATTCCTATGGCATCCCAGCCCCTGAAGCCCCGGAGAGTCGCCAGTTCGGGTAGGCGCTCGTTGTGAACTAGGGGGTTTCTCGGGTCAGGGTATTCCACCATCCCATACGCTTTAACGACTGCCTCCAAGTTTGGAACACCACCAGTGTGGCCGGCAGTAGTGCGCCCCGCAATGACACTGAGTAAAGGAGAGTGTGAAGCGTGTGCTGACCCATGAGGCGATGCTCCAAGGCATATGACAGGTCCTCCCTGTCACCATACCACCACTCATTAAGGACCAGTAGATGAGACACCTGGTAGTGCAAAAGTATATCCCATGTCGTGAGTTCTCTTCAGTAGGTGGACAGGAAGCAGGTGTGCAACGCCACCTGCACCGCTCCCCCGGCCAACAGGAACTGCCCAAGCACAGAGTTCACCAACCGGAACCATCCGGATGAAATCTGGTACAGGTAATTCTGCGGATGGTATAGCAGCCGAAGAAGCGCTACCATTTTAAAAATTGCCGATCTGCCTTATATTGTCAACGGCATGCGCAACCAGAGTTTAATATCCTCTCGGACCCGCTCCCATATTGGCACCAGGTTCCGCTCCCAGGAGATGGAACACCCCCAAATATTTAAGGGCCCCACTGCCACCTGAATCGTAGATGCCCACTCGCCCACTCTTACCCCATCACCCAGAACCCACAGCGTAGATTTGCGGGGGTTCATATAGAGCCCTGACGTTTCCCCAAAGATCTGCATTATCTCAAGAAGCCGCGGTCCAGGTCTGTTGAGGGCCATGAGGAAGAAGAAGATATAATCCACATACAGTGCGAGCCTATCCGACAGCCCCGGTGCCTACTCAAACCCCAGAGCTGTGCGTCGATGCGCACCCACGCCGCCAGTGGCTCCATAGCCAAGGCAAATAGATACGGCGACAGAGGGCACCCCTGCCTGGTGCCACGTCCAATGCAGAAGCTGGAAGAGACCGCTTCTGCCACCCACACAGAGTCTCTCAAATCCGTTTATAGGAGCATCTGGTATGACATGAAGCGTATAACCGCCATCACCATATGCGCCCACCTTATGTTATGCCTGGTGGCCCTCCGGGGCATAAACCAAGCCTGATCTGGATGCACAAGTGCCAAAATATGAGGCAGGAGGCAATTAGCCAATGCCTTGGCCAGAACCTTGGCCTCCAGATTCAGGAGGGAAATAGGGCGGTAGGAGGCATGTTGCTCCGGGGGTCGCCCAGGTTTGTGGAACACCACCACTTCCGCATGCCTCCAGTCCGGGGGGAGACGGCCACCTCCCTAGCCTCCTCCAGGGTCGCCCGGTAGTACGGAGCCAGCTGTACATTGTACTGTCTAAAGAATTCGCTAGGGAACCCATTGGGTCCAGGAGCCTTCCCAGAGATAAGCACACCCATGGCCACGCCCAGCTCCTCATCTGTCATAGGGAGCTCGAGCCAATCCCGTACCTTGTCCAACACCGCTTTTGGTGGCAAGTCCGCTATATAATGTATATTCTGTAGATTCTGGCAAGCACTCCTGGGGGGCATAAAGACCCGCATAGTTTGATGCAAAACTCTCCGCTATGATCTTAGGGTCTGTTACCGGCACCCCAGCCTCATCCAGAACACCCAGAAGGACCTGGGAGTGGAAGGCACCCTGGCAGAGCCTATGTAGCATCCCCCAATTGGCATATCCTGCTCCGCGTCGCCAGCCAGACCTGTCGGGCCTCATCCAGCAGAAGAGCAGCACATGATTGTTGCGCTAGTAGCAGACGCCGCCTGCTCGTCCCCTGCCTCCCAGGTGCTCAAGCCTCTCTACCTCTGCCTCTGCCTCTGCCCGTACCAATTTGTCTCCGCGCTTCCGACGGGCCTCCATGCACCAGGCTATGTCCACCCCCTCAGAGTAGGTTTCAGTGCCTCCCACAATATCCCTGCACCTCAACTTCTTTACAAGCTCTTATGAGTTATGCTTCATAGCCAAACACATTTCTTTATGTTTGTACCGGTATTTTATTTGTACCTTTTTACTTCATGTATTTATACTTTCAATTAGTTTTTTCTTTCTGTTTGAAAAGGGAACTAGTGTACAATTTTAAACAATACATCTTCTATTTAAATAAAAATGTAAATGTTCCTTTGTTCAAAATCGTAAATCTCTGAAAGATCTTCACCGATTGCTTTGAAATTTTGACACAATGTTGGATTTGAATACACATGTGTTTTTATATACACAACGTTGGATTCTAATACGAGTGTGTCGAATATTTGCGTGTTTTAAATCGAAAGCCCGAACAGACACTTAAAAATGTAAATGTTCGTTTGTTCAAAATCTTAAATCTCCGAAAGTTCTTCACTGATTGCTTTGAAATTTTGACACAACGTTGGATTTGATTAAGCGCGTGTTTATATATACATAACGTTGGATTCGAATACGCACGTGTCCAATACGCGTGTGTTTTTAATCAAAAGGCTGAACAGACCCTATCAATTTGGTTGCTGCTCCACAACCAGAAGGGATGCATAGAGACAATAGTCTACATATATTAGGATGGACAGTTGGTGTCAGGATGGCAGCCCGTTAAGTGAGTGGGGGAAGGGGGGAGAGTTGGTACACTTTGCAACATTAGCGCGTGTTTCTATATACACAACTTTGGATTCGAACACGCGCATGTCCAATATGCGCGTTTTTAATCGAAAGGCCGAACAGACCCTATTGATTTGCTTACAGCGCAACAACTACAAGGGACGCATAGAGACAATAGTCTACATATATTAGGATAGACAGTTGTGTCAGGATGGCAGACGGGGAAATGGGTGGAGGGAGGGGAGAGGAGTTGGTTCACTTTTCAACATTAACAAGGGAGGCAATTGTCTAAATATATTAGGATGGATAATTGTTGTCAGGATGGCAGACCGGGAAGTGGGTGGGGGGAGGGGGGCAGAGTTGGTTCACTTTGCAACATTATTTAAAAGAACACGATGCAACTGCGACCTGCGGTTCTATTACATGTTATATATTAGGGATGCGTTCAACATCTACCATTTGTACTGATTGTTTCTGTTATATCATCTGATGTGATGTGATTTAAATATGTATTAAATTGATATCGGGAAAAACTGGATAACAAGCAGCGAGAAGAAAAGTACCTTGAGTACTTGATATGATACATGTACTACTAACTGTGGTTTTAAATAAAGTTTATTATAAAAAAAAAAATAACAAAGCTCAGGAGCAATCTTTAGAATTCTACGGTTTAGATCTAGACATGGATTGCTTCTCACATGCACAATTATATGTTGCGTGTTCTAGAGTTGGCAAACCAGACAATCTCTATATCTGCACAGACAATGGAACAACAAGAACATATTGTATACCAACATGCATTGTGAAATTGAACATATTAGAAACGTGCGCTTACTCCTTTCGTTCTCTTCCATTTAACCAGACTGAGCTACAGCAACGCGTGGCCGGGTACAGCTAGTATATGCATAAATTCAAAAACACTTACAAAAACTCATTTACATTCCTCAAGTTAAGACATGCTATACATACTACATCACAGTACACAATTATATACAAAAAAACTGAATAAACAAACAAAGTTATAAGTACAGGTTATACAGTGAGTGAATCAGTGTCATAGATTAAAAAAATATATCTATATGTCCATAAGAGCACAAAGGCATTAATCATATAGTGCATCAAAACTGAAATTAATTCTGGATTTAATGAAATGCAAGCTTTTTTCAATCCTTATTCTTCTGTGCTCTTTTGTTGTGCTGACACGTTTTGAATATTAGGTAATCAATGCCTGGATTCTCATCAAGGCTTTCTGATTCTCTGTACAAGATGTGTAAAAAAATGATTTTTAACACATCCACTCGCTCTACACTTACTGTACTCTCTAATATACCTGAAAAGGTGCAAGTGGTTATTCCTCATCAGTTATATCGCAGGTTAATCTCTGTGTTCTCCTTTGATTGGGGATTATCCGTTAACAAACAGAGAATCAAATCAGTGATTATCATATAGGACGATTTATCTCTCTGGACACTTACTCAACCATGTCCTACCTTCTCTGATCATTTGAGCGACGTTAGGCCATCTATTCAATGATATTTCCATGCCTTCTTATGGTAGAAATAGCGATATCTTTAATGATCCAGTTGTATTAGATAGTCGTGAGCCCAAGTTATTCCTATCTGGAACGGGAAATACTTTATATACCACCCTTTCTGGACATTATTCCACAGTCTCAACTTGAATTAAGAATATGAGGAAAGCGCATACCTTACAGCTTTTTTTCGTGATGTTTGAACAATATTTACTTCGCTCGTAGAGTGTTTCTCCAACACAGCGTTTGTCTTTCGACTGCCGAAAAAGAACAACGTTTAATCATTTCTGCCTTGCAACAATCTTTCAACAGGCTTCAATTCAAAGGAAATCAAGCGCGTACTCATTAGTTCACGATGACGGGTCGCACTGCTTATGTCAAAGTAGGGATAACTTTAATCTTCCAGTTCTATTGGAAAGTCATGAGCCCACATTGTTCCTATCTGGAACGGTAAAGACTTTATTTGCCACCCTTTCAGGACAGTATTTCACAGTCTCAATTTGAATTAAAGACATGAGGAAAGCGCTTACCTTTTTTCGTGCTATTTTGAAGGTGTTAACTTCGCTTATAGGGCGTTTCCCCGACACAGCGTTCGTCTTTCGACTGCTGAGAAAGAACTACGTTTAATTATTTCAGCCTTGCAACAATCTTTCAACAGGCTTCAATTCAAAGGACATCAAGCGCATACCTCATTAGTTCACGATGGCGGGTCATGCTGCTTCAAGGTACTTCAGATGCTTAATTTAGTTTGCGATTCCTACAGCAAGGATGGAACATTACTACGATTATGTCACATACATTTCTACAGCTACTTAAGCAAATTTTGCTTGTTACACAGTATTTACTTAATTCAGTTCTTCTCGGGCTGCACTTCGTGTTGATCTATCGGTTCCTGGATGTCGTGGCAGACATCTTGAGAGGAGGGGCTTAGATTTTTTTATGCCTTCGTCATGAACGCTCAGGCATTTAATCCGATTCCTATTTGCAATTCAATCAAAATGTATTTTGGGACACGTAGTTGATACAACTATGTGCTTAATCTTGTTGTTTCCACATGGAATTTTAATCAGTCTATTATTGCATATGTTTTAAATAGATGCCATACAATATTTCATTATATTCTTTAATGCCTTTATCATAAACACTGGGACATATAGTCCGGTTCCTATCGGCTATTTAAAGTGCATTCTGGGGCACGTGGTTGGACTGATTATGCAAGCTCAACCCTGTTGTTTTGTAGTTTCCACAGATTATTTTTGTCACTCTATTATGGCGTTGTGTATTTAAATGGATGCCATTCATTATTTCATTACATTCTTGTTATTTCTGACATTGTTCAGTCCAGTTAAGGCACTATTGAACTTTAAAATTAAATATGCCTCTTTCTGGAGAAATGTTGTTTCAATGTCTAATGAATGTTTTGCTGCATTAATAGTGGCTAAAATTGTCCATTTAAAATAATTCTCTCTATGTGCCTTCTCAATAAAATATTCGACCATTGGGGCAGTGGCAACTTACTTTTTAAGCCTTGACCTGTGCTGTGTAATCCTAGGATTAACTTGCTGGTTCCTTTTCCCTATATACACTTTCATACAGAGACATAGTATGGCGTACACTACATTTCTAGTGTTACAATTTGAAAAAACGGAATGTTTCCACTTTACTCCTTTGTGGTTAAATTCCATGGGCCTTATTTATGAAGGCCTTGCGCCACCGGTGCGTCACTTTTTCCCATGTTAAAAGTGACGCACCGGCGGCGCAAGGCCTTCATAAATAAGGCCCCTTGCCTTCAATTGTATTGATGCACGCCACACAATTGCCACACTTATGATGGCCTTCAACTGGTTTTAAATTCCATTGTGATAACAAATCACTTTTAGGTTTTGGTAAAGAAATGTCTGCCCTTACAATCTGTTGACCTATACTTTGATTTTTTCTCATTGTGAATAATGGTTTTAGAAAAGGACACTCAAGACATTCAAGGAGGGGCCAATTTTGTAGTACAATTTTCTTACATGTATTAATCTCAGGTCCAAAGGTTGTCACACACACCAATTGGTCAAGTTCTTTTTTCTCTTTCAACTATAAAAGAGTTTCTCTCAGTGTGAACTTAGCTCTTTTTAAGGAGTGTTTCAACAACTTTTTTTGGATAGCCCCTTTGGCTCATTTCATTGCAGAAATTTGTTGCATGCTGTTCAAATTATTTAATATCTGTGCAGTTTCTCCTTATTCTTAGGAGCCGCCCATATGGGAGGTTTTCCTTCAAACTCCTGGGATGGGCTCTCCTGTGGTGCAGGATCGTATTTTTATCTGTTTTTTTCTTGTAAAGACATGTTTGTACCTGATTCCCTGAACTGGTAATCTCGACATCCAAAAAAGTCATTTTAGTTTTACTCCATTGGATGGAGAACTTGATGTCCTCATGTCGGTGGTTAAGCCACTAATGAAACGCCATCAACTCAATCTGGCTCCCCTGCCTCAGGAGCCAGATGTTGTCAATGTAGCGTAACTATGGTTTAATTTTTTCTCTGAAGGGATTGTTACTTTCAACAAATCTTTCCTCATACTGTGCCATATAGAGCACCACCATTTCTGGAGCATAAGGACATCCCATGGGGTTGCCTTTCACCTGCATACAGAATTGGTCATCCCATTTAAAATAATTCTTTTTGAGAGCTATTTCTGCAAGTTTTATAATGAATGAAGTTGGAACCCTGTGGGGCCGTTTTCTGCTCGGATGTATGACGGTACAACCCCTACCGTTACAACGCGTACCTTTACGACACAGGTTTAACAACGCAAGTCGTTACAGCGACTTGCGTTGGGGGGCGCTGGATAGTGAATAGTTTAATTTACTATTCCAACTCCAGTCTTCGTGGATAGTAGGGAAGGTGTTAGTAAATTAAACTATCCTCTATCCTAGAGTGCCCTCCAACGAAAGTCGTTGTAACGATTTTTGTTGTAAATCCTGCGTTGTAAATCCTGTGTTGTAACGGTACCGCGTTGTAACTGTTCCGTTGTAAAGGATGTTTCCCTCTCTGCTCCCAAGGTACAACTCCATCACCTCTAATGCCTCGTCTTGAAGGATCTGTGTGTACAATGATGTAACATCTAATGTTACCATCACTTGTCTTTCTTCATCAAAAGGCATTCCTTCTACCTTGGTGAGGATATCTGTGTTGTCTCTTAGGTACGAGTGGACATCTTTCAAGAATGACTTCAGAAAAAAGTCCACATACTTTGAAATGGGTTCTAATATTGAATCACACCCTGAGACGATTGGTCTACCCGGGGGTTCCTCCAGGTTTTTATGGATCTTAGGCAGAAAGTATAAAATCGGGGTTCGGGGAAATTTTTTGACTAGAAAATCATGTTCTTGAATCCTCATTCAATGATCAATTGCAGGTTTTTTTTTAAATCTATGACACTGATTGACTCACTGTGCGGCCTGTACTTATACATGTGTTTGTTTATTCAGTTTTTTGTATATAATTGTGTACTGTGATGTAGTATGTATATCATGTCTTAACTTGAGGAATGTAAATGAGTTTTTATAAGAATTTTTGAGTTTATGTATATATGTATTGTTTAAAATTGTGCACTAGTTCCCTTTTCACACAGAAAAAAACGAAATAAAAGTATAAATACATGAAGTAAAAAGGTACAAATAAAATACCAGTACAAACATAAAGAAATGTGTATGGCTATGAAGCATAAATCATAAGAGCTTGTAAAGAAGTTGAGGCTCAGGCAAATCTTTTCTTATTCATATACATGGCCCTGCCTGTTCCTCATTCCCTAGGGCCAAACTCCTTGATTTCTACAAATTGTTGAGCGGGTGTCTACCCGCGAGAGCTGGGATTGTGTAGGATATTACCTACCCCCAGTTTGCTATACTTATTCTAGAAAGAATATATTTTAGGAGGGCCAAGTACCTTCCTATAAATAATGTCTGAAAAGGAAACCTTGTCCTTCACTGAGAATCACTTTCAAGATTTAATTGCCTCTTCTCCTTTTTCGACAATTTCACTTAGCTCTTCTGCTAAACAGCAGAATGAAGCCGAAAAATTAACATGTCTTCATAAGAAACATATTAGAACAGAGCTGCATGGTTATTTTCTTCTTCAACATTTAAAAGCAGGAACTATCGCTTGGGGACTCCAGATCAAAAATGTCCCAGTGATATTCATAGAGGACGCTGACTATAAGAAGAGATTCAGTTTTATTAATACAAAATGCAGCCGGGACCTAATGGTCCATAAGATAGAAACGGCGCAGATAATTTGTAAAAAAATTGGAAGAACTTGAGGAACTTACGCAGACTATTAGAACTAATCAGTCTGTCACAGAGGCAAAGGCTCTGCTTGATAAAATCGAAAAGGACATTCATGTTTTCAAAGATAATATGATTAATAACAAGAGCGCCAAATTTGAAAAAGATTGAAAATTATCATTTAATATAGAGCTAGTGTATCCCTTTTCGAAGGAAGACTATTACACTTTATTGGAATTTCTCAAAGCTCTTACTAGCTATCAGGGAAGGTCAAAGAATCGGTTCTCTACCTTCTCTGATACACCATCTTCTGAGTCTTCGGGATTAGAATCCAGAGGGAATCATTCTAAAAAACTGGTGTCTTGTTTAGACAAAGGCCAACAACAAATGGTACGGTACAAACCACCATGGGAGATGAAAACCAGGAACCGCTTTTACAAATCATAGAACCATCCACAGTAGTAAATTTGTCCAAAAAGATACTCTCTAGAGACGAAGAAACTGTTTTAAATTTGGGGTTAAAATTGGTCCCATGCAAACAAACAGATTATACAAAGCTCAAATTAGAAGCAATTTGTAAGAAGATTAGATTAAGAGCCTTTTTTGCTAATCAAGAACCAGCTATAAATAAAGAGTTGACAGGATTGAGGACCAAATCAAAATTTGTTCCCATTCAAAATATTCCAAAACAGGTAGTCACGTTTGAGCAAACAATATTGTCATCTATTAACAAAGTAGAAAAAACTAAGAAATATGTTCAAAGGAACATAAGCTCAAAACAACAAGCAGCAATACAAAGTTTAAAATCAGATACCTCTTTGATTATCAAACAGGTGGATAAGGGAGGGGCAGTAGTGATCTGGCCCCGGGACATGTATCTTACCAAAGGATGGAACCAGGCGAATAATAAAATCTGGTACCAACAAGTTAATGAGGATCCGGTACAGTCAATACAGGATATAATCTCCAAAACCCTGTAATTGGGAATTAAGGGAGGATTCCTGGGACCAAAAGAACATGATTTTCTAGTCAAACAATTTACCCAAACCCCGATTTTATACTTTCTGCCTAAGATCCATAAAAATCCGGAGGAACCTCTGGATAGACCAATTGTCTCGGGTGTGATTCAATATTAGAACCCATTTAAAGGATGTAGACTTCTTTCTGAAGCCATTCTTGAAAGATGTCCACTCGTACCTAAGAGACACCACAGATTTCCTCACCAAGGTAGAAGGAACGCCTTTTGATGAAGAAATATGGGTGATGGTAACATTAGATGTTACATCGTTGTACACGCAGATCCCTCAGGAGGAGTACCTAGAGAGCAGAGAATGGCCCCACAGGGTTCCAAAGTCATTCATTATAAAACTTGCAGAAATAGCTCTCAAAAAGAATTATTTTAAATTTGATGACCAATTCTTTATGCAGGTAAAAGGCACTGCCATGGGATGTCCTTGTGCTCCAGAAATGGCGGTGCTCTGTGTGGCACAGTATGAGGAAAGATTTGTTGAAAGTAACAATCCCATCAGAGAAAAAAATAAACAATGTTTACGCCACATTGACGACATCTCGCTACTGTATCAGGTGAGCCAGATTGAGTTGATGGCGTTTCATGAGTGGCTTAACCACTGAGATGAGGACATCAAGTTCTTCATCCAATGGAGTAAAACTAAAATGACTTTTTTGGAGGTCGAGATTACCAGTGCAGGTAATCAGTTAAAAACATCTCCTTACAAGAAAAAAAAAGATAAAAATACGATCCTGCACCACAGGAGAGCCTATCCCAGGAGTTTGAAAGAAAACCTCCCCTATGGGCAGCTCTTAAGAATAAGGAGAAACTGCACAGATATTAAAGAATTTGAACAGCATGCAACACATTTCTGCAATGAAATGAGCCAAAGGGGCTTTTCAAAAAAGTTGTTGAAACACTCCTTAAAAAGAGCTAAGTTCACACAGAGAGAAACTCTTTTACAGTTGAAAGAGAAAAAATAACTTGACCAATTGGTGTGTGTGACAACCTTTGGACCTGAGACTAATACATGTAAGCAACTTGTGCTCCAAAATTGGCACCTCCTTGAAAATCTTGAGTGTCCTTTTCCGAAACCAATATTCGCAATGAGAAAAAAATCAAAGTATAGGTCAAAAAATTGTAAGGCAAGACATTTCTTTACCAAAACCTAAAAGTGATTTGTTATCACAATAGAATTTAAAACCAGTTGACGGCCATCACAAGTGTGGCAATTATGTGGTGTGCATCAATACAATTGAAGGCACTGAATTTAACCAAAAAGGAGTAAAGTGGAAACATTCTGGTTCTTCAAATTGTAAACTAGAAATGTAGTGTACGCCATACTATGTCCCTGTATGAAAGTGTATAAAGTTAAAACGAACCAGCAAGTTAATACTAGGATTACACAGCCCAGGTCAAGGCTTAAAAAGAAAGTTGCCACTTCCCCAACGGTCGAACGTTTTATTGAGAAGGCACACTGAGAGAATGATTTTAAATGGACAATTTTAGCTGCTATTATTGCAGCAAAACATCCATTAGACATTGAAACAGCATTGCTCCAGATAAAGGCATATTTAATTTTAAAATTCAATAGTGCCCTAACTGGGCTGAACAATATGTCAGAAATAACAAGAATATAATGAAATACTGAATGGCATCCATTTAAATACACAACGCCATAAAAGAGTGACCAAAATAACCTGTGGAAACTACAAAACAACAAGGTTGAGCTTGCATAATCAGTCCAACCACGTGCCCCAGAATGCACTTTAAATTGCCGATAAGAACCGGACTATATGTCCCAGTGTTTATGATAAAGGCATCAAAGAATATAATGAAATATTGTATGGCATCTATTTAACACATGATGCAATAATAGACTGCTAAAAATTCCATGTGGAAACAAAAAAATTAAGCACATAACTGTATCAACTACGTATCCCAAAATGCATTTTGATTGAATTGCAAATAGGAATCGGATTAAATGCCTGAGCGTTCATGACGAAGGCATAAAAAAGGTAAGCCCCTCCTCTTAAGATGTCTGCCACGACATCGAGGAATCGATAGATCGACACGAAGTGCAGCCCGAGAAGAACGGAATCAGGTAAATACTGTGTAACAAGCAAAATATGCTTAAGTAGCGGTAGAAATGTATATTACATAATCACAGTAATGTTACGTCCATGCCGTAGGAATCGGGAACTAAATTAAGCATCTGAAGTGCCTTGAAGCAGCTCGACCCGCCATTGTGAACTGACGAGGTGCGCGCTTGATTTCCTTTGAATTTAAGCTTGTTGAAACATTGTTGCAAGTCTGAAATGAATAAACCTAGTTCTTTCTCTGCAGTCAAAAGACGAACGTTGTGTCAGGGAAACGCTCTACGAGCGAAGTAAACACCGGCCAAACAACATGAACAAAAGCCGAAAGGTATGCGCTTTCCTCATGTCTTCAATTCAAATTGAGACTGTGAAATACTGTCCTGAAAGGGTGGTAAATAACGTCTTTGCAGTTCCAGATAGGAACAACGTGGGCTCACGACTATCCAATAGAACTGGATGATTGTAGTTATCCCTATTTTGAAATAAGCAGCATGACCCGTTATCGTGAACTAACGAGGAACGCACTTGTTTCCTTTGAATTGAAGCCTGTTGAAACATTGTTGCAAGGCAGAAATGATTAAACGTAGTTCTTTCTCAGCAGTCGAAAGACGAACGCTGTGTCGGGGAAACGCTCTATGAGCGAAGTAAACATCGTTCAAATATCACGAATTTAAGCGGTAAGGTATGCGCTTTCCTCATGTTCTTTATTCAAATTGAGACTGTGGAATACTGTCCAGAAAGGGTGGTAAATAAAGTCTTTGCCGTTCCAGATAGGAATAACGTGGGCTCACGACTATTTAATAGAACTGGATGATTAAAATTAGCCCTATTTTTGACATAAGTAGCCTTGGAAATATAATTGAATAGATGGCCTAACTTCACTCAAATGATCAGAGAAGGTAGGACATGGTTGAGTAAGGTGTCTAGAAAGATAAATCGTCCTATATGATAATCACTGATTTGATTCTCTGTTTGTTAACAGAAAATCCTCAATCAAAAGAAAACACAGAGATTAACCTGCGATATAACTGATGAGGAATAGCCACTTGCACCTTTTCAGGTACAATAGAGAGTACAGTGTAGAGCGAGTGGATGTGGTAAAAAGAATAAAGCCCCCCCCATTTAAAATGGTTATATTATTTTTTTTATACATCTTGTACAGAGAATCAAAAAGCCCTGATGAGAATCCAGGCATTGATTACCTATGATTCGAAACGCGTCGGCACAATAAAAGAGCACAGAAGAATAAGGATTAAAAAAAACTTGCATTTCATTAAATCCAGAATTAATTTCCATTTTGATGAACTATATGAATAATGCCTTTGTGCTCTTATGGAGAAATATAGATATATATGTTTTTTAATTTATGACACTGATTCACTCACTGTATAACCTGTCTTATAAATGTGTTTGTTTATTCAGTTTTTTGTATATAATTGTGTACTGTGATGTAGTATGTATAGCATGTCTTAACTTGAGGAATCTAAATGAGTTTTTGTAAGTGTTTTTGAATTTATGTATATATGTAATGTTTAAAATTCTGCGATAGTTCCCTTTTCACACAGAAAGAAAAAAACTAAATTAATGTATAAATACATGAAGTTAAAAGGTACAAATAAAATACCAGTACAAACATAAAGAAATGTGTTTAGCTATGAAGCATAAATCATAAAAGCTTGTAAAGAAGTTGAGGCGCAGGCAAATCTTTTCTTATTCATATATATGGCCCTGCCTGTTCCTCATCCCCTGCGGCCAATCTCCTTGATTTCTACAAATCCCTACAAATCCCACAATATCCTGGCACTATCGACAGACCTATCATTGATAAGGAGATAGTGTGCGATCGCCTCATGCATATGCTTTCTGTACTCATCATTCTGTAGATGCCATACCGAGAGGCGTCAACGAAATGGCTGTCGCCTCCTACCTATTTGAAGCTCCACGGACAACGGACACCGGGGAATGGTCTGAAAGTCCGCGGGGAAGAATCTCAGCTGACACCACCCTCCCAGACATCACTCAGGGAACAACTATGTAGTCAATTCTGGAGAAGGATTTATGCATCGCCAAGAGGTTACATTTCACTGAAACATCTAATGATACCATCACCACCTCTGCTCGCAGTTGCTCAGATGGCCCCAAAGCAGCACACACCGCCCCCAGGTAGGGCTCAGAGATGCCCCCTGCACTCCTCTCACCTTGGGCGCACCCCAAGCAACTCCCTTGCTCCTCCGGCTGGCACTAGGCCGCTCCTCGGGTGCGGCCCTTCTCAGGCGCTGTAAATTCACTCCTGTGAGCAGCCGGAAGTGGTTAGCGTTCCAAAAGCGGTTCCAGGATTCTGTGATGGTCGTGGGGTGTCAGAATAAATGGAGGATATTGTGTGGGCTGGACGGAGCTCACTTAGCACATGTCCGCCATGTTGTCTTGCTAAGCCATGCCCCAAAAATAATTGCATTTTAATGTAATTTTTATTATTTTGTATATAATATTTATCAAAAGTTATTTTATAGTGGTAATTGTGTGAATTTAGATTTGATGGTTCATTTTATTGTTAATTGTTATTAGTTAATTAATTAATTGTTAATTAATTATGATAACTTTTTAATATTTCACAATATTGTAGGTGACATTTAGGGCCCCATTATGATGGTGGGCGGATCGCCATTGTAGGGCCGTCGGTGCTGATCCGCCCGCCATATGTCCCTGGTTCTCCCCCTGCCATATTAGTATGGCGCGGGGCACCTCGGTGGACAGAAAGACAGTCTGCCGCTTTTTCGCCAGTCGAATGCTTGACCAGGCATAAAAGGGACACCATATGGAGCCGGTGTCTGCAAGACCCTGCCATCCATATCATGATGCAGGCGGAAGATTACCTTTCTATGGCAGCGATGTGACCACGGAAAGGAATACGGTTCATGCTGTTCAGGGCCCGTTGCGGTTCCCCAGGGTGTTGGGGGGTGCACATGGGGTACCCCCTACATTTGTATGCACAAGGTGGCACACACCGCCCCCGGGTAGGGCTCAGAGACGCACGCGGCACTCCTCTCACCTCGGGGATGCCCCACACAACTCCCTGGTTCCTCCGGCTGGCACAAGGCCTCTCCTTGTGTGAGGCCTGGGCTCCCATCTCTCATCTGTCTCAGGCACTGTAATTTCACTCCCGTGGGCAGCCGCAAGTGGTTAGGGTTCCAAAAGCAGTTCCAGGATTCCATGATGATCGTGGGATGTCAGGATAAATGCAGGATATTGTGTGGGCTGGACGGAGCTCACTTAGCACACGTCCGCCATGTTGGCTTGCTAAGCCACGCCCCAAAAATAATTTATTTTAATGTAATTTTTATTATTTTGTACAGAATATTTATTAAAAGTTATGTTATAGTGTTAATTGTGTGAATTAATTTAGATTTGATGGTTATTAATTTTATTGTTACTTCTTATTAGTTAATTAATTAATTAATTAATTGTTAATTAATTATGATAACTTTTTGATATTTCACAATATTTTAGGTGAAATTTAGTCCCCATATGATGGTGAGCGGATCGCCACCGCCGGCCCGCGGCGCGGGGCACTTCGGCAAACGGAAAGGCAGTCGGGCGCTTTTCCACCAGTAGAATGCTTGACCAGGTGGAAAAGGGATATAATATGGAGGCGGTGTCTCCAAGACACTGTCATCCATATTATGATGCAGGTGGAAGTTCACCTTTCTATGGCAGCGATGTCACCATGGAAAGGCATGCGGTTCATGCTGTTGGGTGCCCGTTGCGGTTCCCCAGAGTGTTGGGGGTGCACATGGGGGTACCCGCCTACATTTGCATGCACAAGGTGGCAGGCACCGCGCAGTGCACGTCATGTTGTGCATGCAAATGCAAAACATGCATTTTTTACATTGAGGGGGATGCTGCTGACAGCACCGCCTGCCATGGTGGCGGCTGCATCGTGGTTGGCATGGCGGGACCACCGCATCTATGGTGAGCGTCCCTTTTGCCGTTGCTGTGGAGGGCGGACATTGTAACAGAACCCCTGCTAGGGGAAAATAGTGAGAGGTGAATTAATTTTGAAAAATATTTAATTGTTAATTAATGTTAATTATATTGCAGGTTTGGGTATACTAAATTATTCCCCTATGCTATCAAACACTTTCCCTACTGTTACACTTGGTGGAGTGGAGATATTAAATTATTCCCACACGCTATTTGACGCTTTCTCTACTGTTGCTTTCGCAGGAGTGGGAGTAGTAATTTTTACCCTCCCGCTATCCAACACTTTCCCTGCAGTTGCACTCACTGGAGTGGGAATAGTAATTTTTACCCTCCCACTGTCCAACACTTTCTCTACTGTTGCACTCACTGGAGTGGGATAGTAATGTTTACCCAACCGCTATCCAACACTTTCCCTTCTGTTGCACTCACTGGAGTGGGAATTGTAATTTTTACGAACCCGCGATCCAACATTTTCTCTACTGTTCCACTCGCTGGAGTGGGAATAGTAATTTGTATCCACCCGCTATCCAACACTTTCTCTACTGTACCACTCACTGGAGTGGGAATAGTAATTTTAGCCCCTACGCTATGCAACGTTTTCAGTATTGTTATATTTAATGTAGTGTCAAATATATATATTTTTTAATGCTTTAACTTATATATAATTCATTTGTATATTTATATTATGGGTTTTTATATATATATATATGTATATATATATATATATATATATATATATATATATATATATATATATATATATATATATATATATATTCACTGAAAAAACCATAGGTTATTGACCATATATAGTTAGGAATTATCATTTACAAAACCTTGAAATTTCACTGAAAAAACGATAGGTTATAGACCATATATAGTTAGGGATTAGCATTTACAAAACCTTATTTTACTCACACAAAACCATTGAAATTCGCATATATAGTTAGTTGCACTAACTATATATCGCGCACCCGCAATCCACTGCTGATGATGTCACATATTACATCATTCATGACATGGTCAGTGACATCACATGCAAGATATCTACAAAGGAAACGGTGTATATTTATTTTTAGACTCTGCATTGGTACCTACATGTTGGTACTTAAATAAAAATTTTTTAAAAAAAATACAACAAAAGGAACAATTAATAAACATACAATATTTGAACATTCTTTCATTCTTTTTTCCCTATATTTCGCTCCCCGGAAAGCTTCCCGGTGCGCGTACCGGGCGCTCCTCCCGGAAAAAAAAAAGAATATATATTTTTTTTTTTTGCCCCGCGCGGCCCTTTTAAAGCCCCCTCATCAAACCTAGGGGGTCAGGGAGGATGTACTCTGCCCCCTTATGCTCATTTCCCCCTTTGTTTTTGCCACCTCTTATGTCTCGATCCTACTGAGACACAAGATGGCGGCCGCTCCGGACTGTTTAGAATGTTCACAGTCACCGGGGAGCCAATCCGCTTCTCCTCGCGAAGTTCCGTTACGCGTCAGGTACGCGAACAGGGGCGCTAACCGGGACGCTGTCACAGATATATACATTTTTTTTAACCTTTATTTCTCAAAATCCACTGAAGCACATATCTTGAGACCTAGCAAAGGCACATCGGGCTACCAGTCCCTACAATTTTGTCAAGTTTCATAGAAATCCATTCATCCGTTCGAGCTAAAAGTGAGTCCAACCTCCCTATGGAAAACTCAATGTTAAATACACGTTTTGGGACCCCCCTTTTTTCTCGGCCCCCACTTCACGAAACCCCCCCAAATTTTCATGGGCTGCTCAGAAACAAAATGTGCCATTTTCCTGAACATTTCAGCCAATTCCGTCCACAAACACCAAAGTTATTCGACATAGAATTTTCAGAAATCCCATTGGAAAAAAATCCTAACTATATATACCTACTGGTGACCGCCAGTAGGTTATATATATATATATATATATTTATATATATATATATATATATATATATATATATATATATATATATATAAAATTATATTTCTAATTATGTTTCTAACATTTTATAATTAAAAATATTAATTATTTTGTAATATTATTAAGTTAATATATACAAAAAATAAAAATGCATGTTAATTTTTTTAAATTACATTTATTATTTGTTAATTGTAACCTTTTAAAATATTTTTTAAGTATGTTTTACTTAATGATATTTATTATTTAATTACTTATATATTACTTTTAAGACATTTAAAAAAGTCGATATTTTAGCAAACTATATTATGAACAACAATATTTAGGATTCAGTATTTTTGTACTTACCTTTTTGTAGATAGGAAGTCGATATTCTGTCACTCAATATTTTTAACTCGATATTGTGGCAGCTCTATATTCTGCTCCTCGATTTTCTGTCAGTGATCCCCTTTAAACATTTCTCAGGTCTTCCATTGCAGAGTCTGGGTGCGCAATTTTAACCTGCCATGTGGACCTGGGAAAGAAAACCTTTTTTTTCTTAACCACACAAAAGTCTATTTGGCTGTAGGTGACCAAGAGGATAGGGAAAATAGAGTCTGTGTAGTGTATAAGGAAAAGGAGGGAGAAAATTCCTACAGGACAAGAACCCTCACTCACTATTAGGTGACCTGCTTCATCATATGGTTCCCTCCTCACACCGTGGTGTAGGCTACGAATCCCCGAGCGGAGGAGCTGAGGTGTTTTCTCAAAGGAGGAGAATAAGAGAATACAGATGAATGAGGGGATGAGTGCAGAGAAAGTAAGTGAGTGATTTAAAAATGTCTCTCTGGATCCACTGAATTTTTATTAGGTGGTCATAAGCACATGAATAAAAAGCGAGAGCGCTAGTGATTCAACAGATATAACCCTAGTTCAAAGTCAACATGTTTCTGCCATTTGATGGTCCACGAAAGATTTAGGACCTTCACTACATAGTCACTCTGCATATGTGATAAAAAAAGGTAAATATACTGGCCACCACAGGAACTGGGCAGTCAGTTCTTCAACAACCCTCTTCCCTTCAGAGGGGTTAGTTTACTATGGTGCGAAATTTCAAGCTTACTCTCCATGCTCTTGTACCATCTTGTGGTGCCCAGCTTGTATTCCTGGTGCACCCAGTCCTCGGAGACATCAGACTTTTGCAGTGAACAACTTACTTCCAAGTTCCTTGAACTAGGGTTATATGTGTTGAATCCCTAGCCCTCTTGCTTTTTAATCATGTGCCAGTGACCACCTAATAAAAATTCAGTGGATCCAGAGAGACATTTTTAAATCAATTCAATTCAATAAAGCTTTATTCGATAAAAAACATTATCATAAAATAATTCATCCTTAAAAACCATTTTGACATGTTAAAATTGGAACAGTTAAAAGGTATAAAACACAGCTATGTGAAAATGCAATTGTACAATTAGAGTGCCTAGGCTATGTCTACCCAAAGCTGGCACTGTAGACCCTTCTGGATGTTTTTTTGCCTTGCACACCAGGCAAGTCCCAATAATTTTGCCACTCCGCAAACAAGAAACGGGGTTATATCTGTTCTTAGCATGCGGAGGGCCACTAAATATCTTGGGGTGCCAAGGCTCCTGCGTAATGGTTTGAGCCACATGGCCCTCGCCTCCTTATATCCTGGACATGCAAAGAGAAAGTGAGCAATACTTTCTTCGGATGCGGCACAGCATGGGCAAGAGGGTGTTGTTTGCTTTAAAGATTTCCATTTGTCAGTAAACGAGTGTAGTGGAAGCATCCCTAGCCTAAACTGTATGTATAGTGTTCTGTCCCTTGGGACTTGGATAAAGTCCAAGTATGGTTCAAGAAGGCTTTGTTGTTTATGTAATAGGAATTCTTCAGTTAATCTGCCTACATGGGGATTTCTTAGTGACAAGACTCCCACCGACTGCCAATTCAATTATTTAAGTTCAGCCTTGGTTGGGGGGTTCTGACTTGCCCAAGAGTCAGATAACCCCAAGTCAAAGAGTAGTTTTTTTAGATTTATCATCCATTTGACTTTGTGCCCTGAATCTAATAACATTACCTCTGTGAGTGCCGCTGCATACCCGGACAGTTCTGTGGTCCGCCGTACACGTGCCCAGAAGAGCAAAGGCCAAAGTCTAGCTATATCACCAAAGGGGCGCATGCCCATATCATGAAAAATTGGTCTCAAGGGGCTGCTAATAGGCAAGGACACTAATTCCCTTATAAATTTATGTTCTGAGGTAGAGCTTTCATCCATACATTCAAAGCCCCAGAGCTCTGCTCCATATAGGGCAGAGCTGACTGCTTTGCCTTGATAGGCCACCAAGGCCGGAGCTACCGGCTTGCTCATCGATAAACTATGAGCTTTCCTGATGGCTCCTGACACGCGCCTTTGGGTTAGTGACATTTTATCCAGGTGATGTCTCCATATCATCTTGTCAGAGAGTCTGATGCCCAAATAATCAAATGTGTTGACTCTCTCTAATAACGTTCCCTCAAGTCTAAGATTAACTCTGAACTGCTTACATGGGTTAAAAACCATAAGTTTGGCTTTGGTGGTATTTATCTTAAGACCCCGATCTGTACAAAAAAGATGGAATTTATCAAACAGCTTCTGTAAGCCGACTGGTGTTTTAGAAATAAGTAGCGTATCATCGGCGAACAGGAGGTTCGCGATCTTATCGGCCCCTAGGGTGGGAGTGTCGGCAGGCTCTTTCTTCAGAAAATCAACCACCCCAGTCATATACAATGAGAACAGAGTGGGTGCCATGACGCATTCCTGCCATACCCCCCTGTTAACCGAGATTCTATGAGTCACTTGGCCCTGGGAGCCCCATCTGATTCGGGCATAGTGTCCTTGTGAAGGCAAATTAATAGGTTGAGGATTTGTGGTGGGATACCCATTTCTGCCAACACTGCCCATAGTTTGCCCCTGGGTACTAAATCAGACGCAGTCTTCAAATCAATGAAAGCTATATAAAGACTGCCCCCACCGATTTGAACCACCTTCCAATGGAGCATCAATAGTCGGAAGACCTGATCTATGGTCCCGGTCTTTTTCCTGAGCCCTGCCTGATACTGTGACTAAACATTAAGTTGTCTATCCAATCGAGAATCTTGTGTAAGAGGACTCTGCCAACCACCTTCTGAATAACGTCCATCAGGCTTATAGGCCTGTAGTTGGCAGGGTCCTCTCTGTCGCCCTTTTTGTAGATGGGAACTACTTCTGCTCCTTTCCACGATTCTGGGACTTCTGCACCCTTGACAATTGCATTAATTAAAAACAGTATAAAATATGCCCAATTGCTTGGTTCGGAGAGCAAGAGGTCTCCCGGAATGCCATCCTGCCCTGCGGCTTTGCCGGGAACAGTAAGACTAATAGCATCTACTATTTCTCTATGAGTAAACAAATCATTAGAACACTCTGAGTATGTATAGACAGCCTGCACATGAGACTGATCTTTTGCACCTAAGTCATGTCCCGTGTATAAATTTGTGAAATGGGCATGCCAGTCCAAACCAGTGATGTGATTGGGAATCAGCGCTTCATCATTGGATTTGCCTGCTTTTTTCAAGGACCAGAAGAGTATGGAGTCCCTTGGCTTACAGGCATCTTTAAGAGCTTGCCAGTAGGTTTCTTCCCAATCACGTCTGGCAAATTTTATAGTGACTTTATACTCCTTCCTTGCTACCCTTATCTCAGGCAGAATTTTTCCTTTCAATGCAGATGACAGGGCTTTCCTTTTTGTTTTACAAGCCTTCGTGTACCAAGAGCTTGACCCTTTGCTCTTCCGGTTATTGTGATTATGGTGTTGCCTGATATGGAAGTGGGAACCAATCTGCCTGATGGTTTCTGCATAGATCATAGTTGGTCTCCCAACAGCTATCACATCAGTAGTAGCACCCTCCAATGCCCTTGTCTGTTTAGTTAGTATCTCTGCAATAGAGCGTATTTTTAAGTCCTACCCAACTATCTTTTGCCATTTCAAAAATCTACCACAATTCGAGGGGATCACATCCTTGGTGTAGGATTTTGGGCCGGCAGGAATGTCATGTGCTGTGTGGGAGCAACGATTTTCCAAATGAAAAGATAGGGAGTTATGCCACTGTCCATGGTTAAGCCAACCATCATATCAATGGTTGTGGGCTATAAACGGACGTCTAGAAAAATGTTGTCAATTCGGGATGTGGCACCTGTTCTATTAAATGTGTGAGCTCCTATAAAATCAGATGGAACTCTACCATTTAAGGCCCTCAGCCCAAACTCAAGGCAGATCCCATTGATCTGTATCGCCACCTGGATCCATTTCTTGATGGGTGTTAAGCCAAAGGATGGGATTCCCCAGTTCGAATCCTCGTCTGATGTCCCCAATAGATCATCCAAGCCCAACGGCTCGAATGCACAGTTGAGATCTCCTTCCACCACTATTTTAGAGTGTGCATGGCAGGTACTTAGGTATTCCTCAAGAAGTAAAAGGGTTGGGGAGGTCTTACCCCCAGCTGTGCCTCTTATGTAGACATTAAACAGTTTAATAGTGCTACCTCTTTGTGGCCCCTTTATGGTGAGCCACAAAATATCTTGTGATATGACTGGATTCTGCTTGACTGACCACCCTAAATTAATATTGACCCACACAATTAGGCCACCAGATGGACACCCTTTTCCTGAGTGGATAGCTGGGATAAAGAAGGTAGTGTAACCAGATTTAGAAAGGGGAGATAGACTCCAAGTTTCCTGGAAGACATACTTCGTGGTCTTCGATGGTTTTATTCCACGAGAGAAGGACCATTTTATTTTTTAGCCCTGCAACGTTCCACAAAATGATCCTTAAGGGGGTAATGTTGGGTGTATACTGCAAGGCTTTCCTAACATTATTCGTGCTAGTCATATTGTTCAAGGGAGCTGTGGGCGGGTATGGGAGAATCAAGCCTTCACATCCATCCTGCCCTACATTAGTTTCTGGAGCCATATTTAGGCTACATACCAGCCCCTCTTGATGTATATATGCTGTTAGTGCATTCTGCGGTGCATGTAGACAATTAGAAACAGGCCCAGCACATCTGCCCAAGGTTACATTGGCAGAAGTTGCCTTACTTTGTCTTGAAGTAATAATGTTACAATGTGATGTGTCGTACTGTGCGGTTGGGGGACTAACAGCATACATGCTATTTGAAAATGAAGTATAATGGCGGCTTGACCTTAGCTTCTGGGAAGACACATCCATGAGTCAATCAATCTGATCTAATGTTGACACAGGAACCCCCTCTTTGGGCTTTTTTAATGATTTTGGGTTCTGATCTAATGTGAGTGGATGACGCCTGATCTGAATTCTTGATGAGTCAGGAGAAGATGTATCGAACTCTAATGCAACCAGATATTCAGCTAAGTCTGCAGTAGATAAAGTCAGTTCGATATTATCGAAGGCTCTGGACACAGATGGACACCTTCTAGTTCTGATAATACCTTCCCTTATTATAGAGTGACAGCCTCTCACATACCAAAGCCAGTGTATTGATTTGTTTACTGTGGATTCATTGCTCTCATAATGCCCTACATTAAGCTTTGGGACATTTACCATGAATACAGTATAAGGTGAAACGGTAGGTGAAACCGGAGGAATCTGTGATGATGAAGTATTTACAGCAGGGCGAACCAGGGATTGGGTGTCATATACTTAATCTATTTTTTTAGGTTTGGCAGAATCATCTTTGTCAAATTGCTGCGTAACAAGTATTGTGAGCTGTACTGTTGTGAGCGTGCATATGTGATCTTTTTATAATGGGGACGCCTGCTACACCTATCGGTGGCCCCTTTTTTAAACTAGAGACACACTCAGGGGTGATTAGAGGGGGATTAGGAGAGGGCACCTTAATGATGGTAGTAAGCTCTAGGATTATACACCTCAGGGATTCCACCTCAGCTTTTAATGCCACTACCATTTCAAGCACAGTATTTTCATGGAGGTTGCATGAGCTTTGCTTGGTTGGCCGGGTGGGAGTGGCTGCGGAAATTTCCATTTTAAGGGAATCGGACGATCTGCTAATATCTCAAATCTATTCGAACAAGTGATAGGGGATGCTAATTGATTTGCGAGTGGGTCGTGAGGGGGATACCATGTCTCAGTGGGGGAAAGGGAAATAGCTGGTTGGTTATGGACCTGAACCTCAAGTAGTCCCCCACTCGCCTTCTGAGCTGATTTCTTCAACAGTGAAGGTATAGTGGTATTAGAAGAGACGGTAGCTGGGGTGACTGGGATAGAAGAGGGAACTACAGGGTCCACACCCAAAATATCCTCACATTCCCTAACAATATTATCTATCCGATCCATTACGCAGTTGTTTGCCACTCTTTTGGAGGCTTTCCTAGCCTTCTTAACTTTTCCCATGCCAAAACTGCCCCCCCCCCCCCCCCGGCCCCTTCCATACTTTTCCTCTTCCCCATTCAAATAAGCAATAAAACTGTTAGAACTAAATAAAGAAGAAAATAAAGAAAAAAAATAAGTAGAATAGAACAATAACATGTACGCTGCTAGCACAGTCAATGTTGCCCGCTAGGTTTATAATTCCATCAATTGGGCGTTGGTGGAGAGTGCTTAAACTGCTGCAGGGAGGGGAGAGTCTTTTTTGCCAAAAGTCAAAAAGTACCTTGGTGTAGTTTTTTAGATGAAATGGGGTGGGCCCAGCCCAGCCTCCTCCGGGCAATGACCGGTAAGGACGGGCCCGCCCTTGGCCCAGGCTTCACCCGTGCGCGTCCCGCGCTGCGTGGAGACGGGCGCGCTTATATGTGCTCAGACCAGCGCTGTTGTGGTGTCACCGGCCGTCAGAGCCCCAAGGGATGCTGCGGGCTATAGTCCTCAGGGCAAAGCTCCTTGCGCTATCAGCCATTCCCCTCACGGTGCAGAAACAGGCAGCTGGAAGCTGTTCACCTCATGGCACAAAGCAAAATGTGGCCCCTGGTTCAAAAAGCGCGTCCAGGGTTGCGTGGAGGTGGGCACACTTATATGTGCTCAGATCAGCGCTGTTGTGGTGTCACCGGCCGTCAGAGCCCCAAGGGATGCTGGGGGCTGTAGTCCTCAGGGCAAAGCTCCTTCCGCTATCAGCCATTCCCCTCATGATGCAGAAACAGGCAGATGGAAGCCGTTCACCTTACGGCACAAATCAAAATGTGGCCCCTGGTTCAAAAAGCGCGTCCCGCATTGTGCGGAGATGGGTGCGCTTCTATGTTGTCAGACCGGCGCTGTTGCGGTGTCACCAGCCGCCAGAGCCCCAAGGGATGCTGGGGGCTGTAGTCCTCAGGGCAAAGCTCCTAGCGCTATCAGCCGTATCCCTTACGGCGCAGAAACAGGCAGCTGGAAGCCGTTCACCTCACGGCACAAAGCAAAATGTGGCCCCTGGTTCAAAAAGCACATCTCCACTCACTCACTTATTTTCTCTGAACTCTGCCCCTCATTCAACTGTATTCTCTTCTGCTCATCCTTTGAGAAAACACCTCACTTCCTCCCCTCTGGGAGTGGTAGGCCACACCACGGTGTGAGGAGGGAACCCATTTGATGAAGCATGTCACCTAACAGGAGTGAGGATTCTTGTCCTGTAGGAAATGTCTCCCTCCTTTTCCTTATACACTAGACAGACTCTATTTCCCCTCTTCTCTTTTCCAGATACAGCCAGATGGACTTTTGTGTGCTTAGGATTTTTCCCGAGGGATCAGTACCCTCTGGCTCTCTCAGATCCCCTTTGATCCTAAGTGTGTTTATGAAAAAAAGTAGTTTTGCCATGCCCAAGCCTTCATTTTGAATACTTATATGTTACCTCCAAGGTAGGCACTGGACAGCCCAAAGGTCAGGGTGCAGTGTCTTTAAAAAGGTGGCATATACTTTTATGGTTTACATGTCCTGATAGTGAAAAACTCTTGAATTCGTTTTTCTTTACTTCAAGGCCAATCTCTCCGATAGGATAAAATTAAAGTTGCCTTATTATATTTTATGTGTAATTTATAAATGAGAAGAGATAACTGCTTCATGTTTGGTCATTTTGGGTCTCTGAAATCCTAATTTAAAATCCTAACTTATGATGAAATCAATCAAGCAAGGAATTTTTAGAGCGCGCTACTCACCCGTTAGCGTCTCAAGGCGCTGGTGTTGGGGGGGGGGGGGGTCGCTACTGCTTGAACAGCCAGGTCTTGAGTTGTTTCCTGAAGGAGAGATGGTCCTGGGTCAGCCGGAGGTGGGTGGGGAGGGAGTTCCATGTCTTGGCTGCCAGATAGGATAAGGATCTTCCTCCGGCGGTGGCTCTTCGAATGCGTGGGACGGTGGTGAGGGCGAGACTGGCGGAGCGGAGCTGGCGGGTTGGCATGTAGAATGCGAGGCGGTTGTTGAGGTACCTGGGGCCTGCATCGTCGAGAGCCTTGTGTACGTGGGTGAGGAGTCGGAAAGTGATCCTCTTGCTGACGGGAAGCCAGTGCAGGTCTTTCAGATGGGCAGAGATGTGGCTGTGGCGAGGGATGTCCAGGATGAGTCTTGCCGAGGCGTTCTGTATGCGCTGTAGTATTTTCTGGAGGTTGGCTGTGGTTCCGGCATAGAGGGTGTTTCCGTAGTCCAGGCGGCTGGTGACAAGGGCCTGGGTGACAGTCTTCCTGGTCGTGGTGGGGATCCATCGGAAGATTTTTCAAAGCATGCGCAGGGTGTTGAAGCAGGATGCTGAGACGGCGTTGACTTGCTTGGTCATCATGAGGGCGGAGTCCAGGATGAAGCCCAGGTTGCGTGCGTGGTCTGTGGGTTTGGGGGTGGTGCTCAGGACAGGTGGCCACCAGGAGTCGTCCCAGGCAGAGGGGGATGGTCCCAGGATGAGGACATCCGTCTTGTCTGAGTTCAGTTTCAGGCGGCTGAACTTCATCCAATCCGCGACATCTCTCATTCCTTCCTGGAGGCTGGCTTTGGCGGTGTCCGGGTCGTTGGTGAGGGAGAGGATCCGCTGTGTGTTGTCGGCGTAGGAGATGATGTTGAGGTTGTGTTTGCGTGCGATGGCTGCGAGGAGGCTCATGCAGACGTTAAGGAGGGTGGGGCTGAGCGAGGATCCTTGTGGGACGCCACAGATGACTTCGGTAGCCGCGGACAGGAATGGGGGAGGCGTACTCTCTGGGTTCTTCCGGCGAGGAACAAGATGATCCATTCCAGGGCCGTGCCTTGGATTCCGGTGTCACTGAGGCGTTGTATCAGGGTGTGGTGGCATACCGTGTCGAAGGCTGCTGAGAGATCCAGGAGGATGAGGGCGGTGGTTTCCTCGTTGTCGAGCATTGACCTGATATCATCGGTGGCTGTGATGAGGGCGGTCTCGGTGCTGTGGTTTGCTCGGAAACCGGACTGTGACGGGTCGAGGGATCCGTTTGTCTCGAGGAAGGCGGAGAGTTGTTTGTTGACCGTCTTCTCGATGACCTTGGCAGGAAAAGGGAGGAGTGAGATGGGTCGGAAGTTCTTGAGGTCCGTGGGGTCCGCGGTGGGTTTTTTCAGAAGTGGGCTGATTTGGGCATGTTTCCAGCCCTCCGGGAAGGTGGCGGAAGCAAAGGAGCTGTTGATGACGTCCCGGAGTTGGGGTGCGATGATGGAGTCGGCATTGTTGAAGATGTGGTGCGGGCTTGGGTCGGTGGGGGAGCCGGAGTGGATGGAGCTCATAGTGCGGGCGGTGTCTTCGGTGCTGACCGGGATCCAGGTGCAGAGGGTGGCGGTTGGGTGCGTTGGTTCGGTGGTACGGTGCGTGGGCAGTGCGCCAAAGCTAAATCGGATTTTAAATTACAATTTGGTAAATGCCACAGTTGGCATTTTCTTGCCTTAGGCATTTGGTGCATGCAACCTCTCTCTGGTCACATGACTGGGTGTAGTTGGCAGGTGGACTTTGTGTATTAGAGCTAGACAGTCACTCACAATGGGAGCTTGGGTGTGACTGGATGGGCCATCACTGGCAGGATGGGAGGGAGGAGCTGGTGCCAGCCTCACTTACACCTGAAAGGCCTGTGTCCGATCTCCACACAAATGGCTGCACACCCCCTGTAGTTAGCTTGCCTTGGCAGTGAAGCTGAAGCTGCTTGCTCCATTGTATCTGCACGCTAGCCTGCATAGCGCCGCTGGCCTCACTTAGCGCTTTAACGTGCCTGCCTGCCTGCTTGTGCGCTCAATTGTTATTGTATCTGTTCACTGTGTGTTGTGTTAAAATATACCTTTGCCAATTACCTCCGCATCTCCCCCAACCCGGTCTGCCCTCGCGTTGCAGCCGCCATTTGCTGTGCTGTTGTTGTTGTCTTGCCCTGAGCCCGCCCCCTCCACCACGCACCCGCCTCCCATCGGACCCTCCCTCGCCCCTCCCCCTCCACCATCCATTTATGACAGTTTCCTCCGCGCGCAGCGTTCACGCGCAGCGACCGCGCCCAGTTCGCGCCGAAGGTGCGCCAAAGGTAAGCCCGTCTACGCCCGTCCGCCCCTGGACCGCGCCCAGCGCCAGACCCCCTGCCCCTCGCGCTCCACAGCCCTCCCGCATTACCTATGATGCCGCCACCCTCCTAGCCCTTGACCCCGGTCGCGCCCCCAACTGCGTCCAAGCCGCTCCTGGACGCACCCATGGACCGTTCTCCTGCTTCTCCTGCAAATTTAGCGGCACCGACAACATCTCCGCTACGACCACACCACAGATTCCCGACCCCAACCACCTAGAATGCATCCTTCTCAACACCCGCTCGGTCCACAGGCATGCCATTGACCTTTGGAACCTACTTGACACCATCTCTCCTGACGTCGCCTTCCTAACGGAAACATGGATGAACGCTTCCTCCGCCCCTGACATCGCCATCGCTATCCCTGATGACTATAAGATCACACGCAAGGACCGCACCGACCATACAGGAGGTGGAATCGCTATCGTCCATAAGAAAACAATCCGCATCTCAACCAGCTCTGATGCCAACCTCGCCAACTCCGAACACCTTCACTTCCAGATCCACATCGACCCCAAGACCACACTCAGAGGCACCCTCCTCTACAGACCACCAGGACCCCGCGCAAAATTCAGTGAAGACATCACGGACTTCATCACTCCACACGCGCTCCCCTCCAAAGACTACATCCTTCTGGGAGACCTCAACTTCCACCTTGAAAAGATCAACGACCGCAACACCGCCACCCTCTTGGACAACCTCGCCAACCTCGGACTTAAACAACTGGTCACTTCCCCCACCCACATCGCAGGTCACACTCTCGACCCCATCTTCACCTCCAGCAACCATGTCTCCTTCAGCCACACTACGGATCTCCTCTGGACTGACCACAGCTGCGTTCACTTCATCTACAACAAGCCGAAACCCATCAACCACCCCCAACCAACTCTGCAAAGAAACTGGAACAAAATCACCACAGAGCAGATCTCCACATCACTCCTTCAATCCTCCCCAGCCCTCTCTTCTAACGCCAACGAAGCCGCCTCCAACCTCACCGTTTGGTTATCCAACACCGCCGACACCTTAGCACCACTGAAAAAACGTCAACACAAACTCGGCTTCAAGAAGGCCTCATGGTTCAACGACGACCTCAAGAAATCCAAGAAACTGTGCCGCTCCCTTGAAAAGGCCTGGAAAAAAGACCCATCCACCAGCAACAAGGACGCCTTCAAAAGCGCCATCCGTACTCACCACCAACTGATCCGAAAAGCCAAGAAAACAGCATTCAAAGATCGACTTGAAAACAACGCCCACAACAGCAAGGAACTTTTCAACATCGTCAAGGAATTTTCCAACCCCTCGGCCAACTCCAACGACATCACCCCCTCTCAAACCCTCTGCGATTCCCTAGCCTCTTTTTTCCACAACAAGATTGCTGACATCCACAACAGCTTTGACAACCAACCCGGAAGGCAACCCACCCTACCATCAGCTGACCATCCTCCCCCCGTTAACACCCTTAACGCCTGGAACCCAATCTCCACTGAGGACACCATCCGCCTGATGAATTCCATCCACTCTGGATCCCCCACAGACCCATGCCCCCACCACATCTTCAACAAAGCAGACTCCGTCATAGCTCCGCACCTCCGAGACGTCATCAACTGCTCCTTCAACTCCGCTACCTTCCCAGAAGACTGGAAACACGCTGAACTCACCGCCCTTCTGAAAAAACCAACAGCAGACCCCACCGAACTCAAAAACTACCGCCCCATCTCACTTCTTCCATTCCCGGGCAAAGTCATCGAGAAAGCTGCCAACAACCAGCTCTCCGCCTTCCTCGAAGCCAACAAATCACTCGACCCCTCACAATCTGGCTTCCGAGCCAAACACAGCACTGAGACCGCACTCATCGCTGCAACAGACGACATTCGAACTCTACTGGACAATGGAGACACAGTCGCCCTCATCCTCCTCGACCTCTCTGCAGCCTTCGACACAGTCTGCCACAGCACCCTTTTACAACGCCTCAGAAACATCGGTATCCAAGGAAAGGCACTGGAATGGATCACCTCGTTCCTCACCGGAAGAACCCAGAGAGTCCGCCTCCCACCATTCAAGTCCGAGGCCTCTGAAATCATCTGCGGCGTACCACAAGGATCCTCACTCAGTCCCACCCTCTTCAACGTATACATGAGCCCCCTCGCGGCCATCGCCCGCCAACACAACCTCAACATCATCTCTTACGCGGATGACACTCAACTGATCCTATCTCTCACCAAGGACCCCAGCACCGCCAAAACTAACCTACACGAAGGAATGAAAGAAGTCGCCGAATGGATGAAAGAAAGCCGTCTGAAACTGAACTCAGACAAAACAGAAGTCCTCATCTTAGGTAAATCCCCCTCTGCATGGGACGACTCCTGGTGGCCGGAAGCCCTCGGAAATGCACCCATCCCGACAGACCACGCACGGAACCTTGGCGTCATCCTGGATTCTTCACTCTCAATGAACAGACAAGTCAGCGCCGTATCCTCTTCCTGCTTTAACATTCTTCGCATGCTCAGAAAAACATTTCGCTGGATCCCCTCCGAAACAAGGAAAACAGTCACCCACGCTCTAGTCACGAGCCGACTGGACTACGGAAACACCCTCTACGCAGGTACCACCGCTAAACTCCAGAAGAAACTACAACGAATCCAAAACGCCTCAGCCAGGCTCATATTAGACATCCCACGCAACGAACACATCTCTGGTCACCTTAAAGACCTCCACTGGCTACCCGTCAATAAGAGAATCACTTTCCGACTGCTTACCCACGCACACAAATCACTCTACGACATCGGACCAGATTGCCTCAACTCTCGACTGTCCTTCTACACCCCCTCCCGCCAACTGCGCTCTTCCAGCCAAGCCTTCGCCACTGTACCTCGCATCAACAAGACCACCATGGGAGGCAGATCCTTCTCATACCTGGCTGCCAAAACATGGAACTCACTCCCCGCTTACCTTCGCCTCACCCAGAATCACCTAGCGTTCAGAAAGCAGCTTAAAACGTGGATATTTGACAAATAATCCACCTCCCCTTCCTAAGCGCCTTGAAACCCTCTGGGTATGTAGTGCGCTATATAAGTGTTATGACTTGACTTGACTTGACACCTCAAAGGCATGCCTCCAGAAGTTTCTCCCCACTTCAAAGCCACAACTGTGTATAAAGAAAGTACATCAGGCACCACCACTTCAGTACATTTCTGGCCCTGTGGATACTTTGCCAGGAAGAAGGACTGCAGTGCTGCTATGAGGACTGCCATTCTGCTGGACTGCTCCTCTGAAGGAGCTGCTGCCTTTCTTTGCTGACTAGCCGTCCTCTTGCCTGTGGTGGAAGAACTGGAGGTGCGAACCCACTTGAACCCAAAACCCCAGAGTGACTCAAGAACTAGTCTGCTGACCTCCTAATTTGAGCCTCAGACAGGCTCCCTAAACAGCTCCTAGACCTGTCTTCAGCGAGTTCCTGACTCTCAGGAAATGCCTTTCAGGTCCTGGGCCCTTGGTGTTTCTCTTGCGCTCGTAAATTTAAGCTTTTGTGCTCCTTGCCTATTTGCACCAGAACAGTGCTGCTCTCACAGAAAATTAGTGAAAGCAGCCGCAAGCTCATCCCTTCACCCAGCAAGCACTGATCGCCTGCATAGGACCACCAAAGCAAAGTACCTGCTTACCCGTCCACAACGCCCGGCCTGCTCTTTGCGCCAAGTCAACCACTGCCAGTGACGCTTTGCTTGATCCTAACAACTTTCTTCAACGCGAATGAGACTCTTAGAAGAAGACTTGAGAAGGTAAACCTTCAGCTGTGCTAATTTGGGACTGTATCAAACCCCTGCACCATTGCGGTTGGCTTGAAGTTTTGACTTTGACCCAGTCTAGTGCGACCAGATGGCAGCAGTTGGCGCTTTATGCTTTTAGGTCCTATATTGTAGTTTATTCTTTCAAAATTCATAGCTCAGGTTCTAATGATTGAATTTTTGTCCTTTTGTTATATTTTACTAATCAGGTGTGGGTTTTTTTGTGTGTGATGTTTCCACTGTTTTATTATACATATTGCATATTACCTCTATGTTAAGCCTGACTGTTCTGTGCCGAGTTACTAGGGAACTGAGCACAGGTTAATTTGGGGTTTGTGTGTTCCTTACCCTTAACTAGTACTGTGTTGCTGCTTGACCAGGGCTCGCAACCCAGTTACCTAGTATCCAAATTTCTAACAACAGTGAAAATCAAAGCACTGCTCCATGGATTTCCATCATACCATTCCATTGGGGGAACTCTGTCAATTTCCTCCTTATTTCTCCTCCTCTGACTTGCCCCTCTTCTCCTCTTTCAATGTTTACACAAAATGTAGGCAGAGAGATAAGTGTGGTAGTTAGAGATGTAATATATGAAAAGAAAGTTGAGGAAGTCATAGGGAAATATGTAGATCCAGGAAAAGCTAGTTAGAGACAGAGTGCACAAGAGATAGGTAAGGTTTTAAAGATGCAGAGAAGCTAGAGATAGAGAGAGAGAAGGAAAATTAGAGAAGAGAGGTGTGTGATACACTAAGGTGTGGTTAGAGAGAGGGTAAGGTAGAAAGAGAAATAAAGTCAGCCAGAGGTGTAGGCCGACAAGCAGAGAGACTTGAGGTCATGAGGGAGCTGTGCCGTCGACATAGGTGAGGTAGAGGGTGTTGACATGGGGAACGGTATATTGAGATGGAGGTAGGTAGCAAGAGAGGTAAAGAGAGATGGATGAGGTACAAAAGGTGGAGTATGAAGTAAGGAGAAACAGACAATAGTGAAAGATGACTTTCTTTAATTTAATTGACAATAAGTGCCTGAGAGAGTGAGGGTTAAACTTGGGTAAGTCAGGCATGGACATTTGGACCCAAATTACAAATGGGCAAGTACATTGAGGTCCTTATGCAACACCTGCTTGCACAAGGGGTCACAGACAGTTATAAATGGGTCAGAGTTTATTGCAGTTCGTGGTTAGGACGTGTCGAAATTTAGCAGGTAAAACTATCTGGGAACCTCCACCACATGTGGATTCTGTCGCTTGAAGCATCAAACAGTTCATGTTATTTCGCATTGGAAAGAGGAAGGCTCATAATAGGGGTTATTTCTCGGCTCTATAAATACTGCTCTCCAGTGGGTCCGCATTTTTGGGAACGACAAAAAATGTATCCCGAGTGAGGCCATTCGAATGAGGGCCTAAGTTTCTGTTCATCAAGCCCAGCTGCGAAGTGAAAAAGAATCATGCTTTCATGCATATGCTGTGTGATGTAGATATTAACTGTTCCAATCACGATACAGGGGGCCTTCGAAGGTGGGTTCCCTGAGCAAATTGTCTGCTTTTTTGTCTAAGCCTTAAAACATCTGCCTAGACTGGCTATAAACTTTCTGTCATATTCCATACATGTATTTGCCGAGTAACCACCAGTTCTGTGGTAGCCGACTCCTGTGCGTAGCTAATGCCACATTAAGCGGTTAGGTATTTGATAGGGCGTTTGAGTCAAAGGTCTGTGACCAGTGTACCGTGAATAAAGTCTCCTCAGGGTTGGAAGCGACTAAATAGACCAGATTGATGCAAACGCATCACGCATTACCAGGGATGTGCTCAGCCGTGTCAAAGGCAGTGACATTTCGAGAGATATAAGCGTGGGTGGATGGAGATTTGCGTGGGGTAGCAGGAGGTCATTCGCTGAACCAAACTCACACACGGTCCTTCAGTCTACTGCCTACCTATTTATCATCCGTTTACAATTTTGTTTAAGCACACGCTAAACGAGTTGAAGGTGTGGCAGCTGTAAATATTCCTGCACCATGGTAAATATGAATTTTACATCGGGTCATTTAAACAGTATGCACATAATGGCACCATGTTGACTGGAATGCATTCATACATGGGGTAGAAAGTCGCTTTTAGGAAGGGAGACCCTTGAAGCTCCCCTTCCTAATAGCAAGTCGCAATTCCTATTTAGCGAGTCGCAAAAAATTGTGACTCGCTGAATTGGAATTGTACATGGCCCTATTAGTTTTTGCACGTGCAAACGGGTCGCTAACCCGTTTGTGCATGCAATTTAGGGTCGTACATCTGGCCCTATGCTACTCCCACTACACCAGTTTATTCTACACAGCTGCACTCTATGTCACTGCACTCTATACCAATGTGCACTACACCACTTTAATCAATTCCAATACACTCTATGCCATTGCACTCCAAGCCAATCTACTCTGCTCCACTGCACTGTACACCACTATACTCTGCTCTACCCCACTGCACTTTATACCACTCTACTCTTCCCCATTGCAATCTAAGTCACTTTACTCTGCACCACTCTACGCCATTGCCCTCTACACCAATGCACTCTATGCCATTCTTCTCCACACCACTACACTCTACGACTCTCGACTCTGCAGCACTGCCCTCTTTGACACCTAACTCTATGCTGCTCTATTCTATGCTTTTGAACTTTGCACTACTTTACTCTATGCCACTGCACTCTACTCTGCACCACTCTGCCCCACTCTATTGCACACTACGTCAATGAACTGTGCGCCACTACACTCTACCCCACTCTAATCTTTGTGCACCACTGCACTCTCATACTGCACTCCATGTGGCTTCACTCTACGCCTCTCTTCTCTACTGTGCACCACTCGGCTCTATGCCAGTGCACTCTACCCCACTCTACTATGCACCACTGCACTCTTCAGCACTGCACTCTGCACCACTCCATTCTAGGCCACTCCCCTCTACACCACTCCACTCTATGCCACTCCACTCTGCAACACTGCAATCTATGCCAATGCACTTTGCACCACTGGTCTTAACCACTCCACTCTGTCCTGCACTACTCCACTCTACGCCACTTCACTCTACTCTGAAACATTCTACTCTACGCCACTGCACTCCATTCCACTGCACTCTGCACCACTCTACTCCACTCTGTGCCACTCCACTCTATGCCACTGCACTCCACTGTGTGCCACTCTACACCACTGCACTCTATGCTTCACCACTCTACTCTAAACCACAGCATTCTATGCCAATTTGGCCTACATCACTTTAATCAAAACTATTGCACCATATGCCACCGCACCAATGGCAACTACTTTGCACCACTGCTCTTTATGGTACTGTACTCTACAGCATTCTACTCTATGCCATCACCCTCCACGACACTGCATGCTACGTCATTCTACCTCATTACGCTAAGTCACTGCACTCCATGCCACTCTATTCTACTCTACACCACTGTATTTCATGTCACTGCTCTTTACACCACTGTACTCTGCACCACCATACATCATTGCACTCTATGCCACTGTACTCGACAACAATTCAATCTAGGACAGTGCATTCTATGACAGTGCACTTTATGCACCACAGTCTAGACCACTGCACTCTATTCCACTGCACTCTACTCCACTGCCCTTATGCCGCTACACTCTACAACACTACACTAAACATTACTAAACTCTGATACTCCACTCCGCGTGACTGTACTCTATGACACTGCACTCCACGACACTACACTCTGAAACTCCACTCTTCATGACTGCACTCTATGCCACTGCACTCTAGTCCACACCACTCCACTCTTTGCCACTCTACTGTACTCTATACCAATGCATTATATGCCACTGCACTCTACTCCACTGCCCTCTATGCCACTACACTTTATGACACTAAACTCTATGATACTACACTCTGCTCGCATGACTTCACTCTGTGCCACTGTGCTCCATGACACTACACTCCGACACCCCACTCTTCATGACTGCACCCTATGCCACTACACTCTATGCTACTGCACTCTACTCCGTAGCACTCAAATCTATGCCACTCGACTCTACGGTATGCCACTGCACTCTATACAGCTACATTCTACGCTATTTCACTCTTCTCTGCATCCCTCCACTCTATGCCATTGTACTCTACCCTGCACCACTCCACTCTACTCTGTACCACTCCATTCTATGTCACATCCCTCTATGTCACTGTACTCTGCAACACTGCTCTCTCTGCCACTGAACTCTATGCCACGCTATTCTGCCTCGCTCCACTCTACACCATTGTACTCTATGTTAATACATTCTAAGCCACTCTAATTTACTTTGCACTACAGCACTCTACACCACTCTACTCTATACCACTGCACTCTACACCATTTCACTCTACACTGTAGAAGTCTACTCTATGCCACTGCAGTCTATGCTACTCTGTGTCACTCTGCGCAACTCCAATTTATTCCACTCCACAATACGCCACTCTATTCCACACTGCTGCACTCTGTGTTCACTGCAGTCTACTCCAATGCTCTCTACACTGCTTTACTCAAAATCAATTCACTCTATGTCACTGCACTCTGTGCCAATCTACTCTGCACCAGGGCCTGTACGCCACTATCCTCTACTCTATGCCACAACATTGCACTGTGTCACTTTATTCTACAGCACTCTACACTACTGCACTCTAGATCAGTGCTATGTATGCAACTCTACTGTGCACCACTGCACTCTACGGCACTCTACTCTGCAGCACTGAACACTCTGCAACTGAACTCAATGCCTCTCTACTCTATGTGCTGCACCTATGCCAACTAATTTGCACTACTGCACTTTATGCCACTGTACTCTACAACATTCTACTTTATGCACTCCACTCTAGGCCACTGCTCACTACATCACTCTACTCCATTGTGATCTCCATCACTGCACTTCATGCCACTCTAGTCTACTCTGCACCACTGTACTCTACGTCACCGCTCTCTGCACCACTGTGCTCCCTACCACTATACACCATTGTACTCTACATTACTGCAATCTAAGCCACTGCATCCTACTCTACAGCATTCTACTCTACGTCACTGCACTCCATGCCACTGCACTCTGCACCACTCTACTCCACTCTGTGCCACTTCACTCTATGCCACTACACTCCACTGTGTGCCACTCTACACCACTGCACTCTATGCTTTACCACTCTTCTCTAAACCACAGCACTCTATGCCAATTTGCCCTACATCACTTTAATCAAAACTAATGCACCCTATGCCACTGCACCTATGACAACTATTTTGCACCACTGAACTCTATGGCACTGTACTCTACATCATTCTTCTCTATGCCACCAGGCCAGGTTTGGCTGATACCATTATTAAAGTACAAGCTTCAAATGATAAGACAGCTCTAAAATCTTTCATGGGGATGTGTCAATAATATTACTGTTTCAATCCTGATGTTGCCTCTTACATTTTACTGTTAACCAAACTCGTAAGAAAGGATGTTAAGTTCATTTGGGACAGCTCATGCCAAGAATCGTTTGAATGGATTAAAAAACAAATGGCAGGCTCTAAAGTTGTGTAACCTTTTGATCCAAAACTTGCATGCTGTATCACTGAAGATGCCTCAAATTTTGGTTTGGGTGCCATTTTGACTTAGGAGAATGGATCAGTGGAGGACACCCTAAGGTATGCACTTCCAGGGTGTTGAATGAGGCAGAAGCCCATTATTTTTCCATTAAAAAAGAATTGCTGACTTGTTGGTGGTTATTCAAAACTTCCAACCATATGTCTGGGGTACCAAGTTCACTGTGAAAACAGATCATAAACCTTTGGTTGTTATTTTGTCTTAAGAGAGAACTAAAGAACAGACACCCAAAATCTCAAGATTGACGTCCAAATTGCTACAATTTAATTTTGATATTGTACACATCAAAAGAGGTAAGAATGTCTGAGCAGTGTTTTAGTTTCGTTTGCCATTCAAGATGTAGTAGATGTAGAGGGCATGGAAGAAAGTTGCTTTAGTGCTTCAGTGGATTTGGAGGGAATGTATGCAATCATAGAGCATGAATGGCAAGAAGGCATGGCTTCTGATGAAGTTATGAAATCTGTGTTGATTTTACATTGCTAAGAGGTGGTCAAGTGAAAAGTATTTTTCTAATTTATGTCAACCTTTCTGGAAAGTTGCTGATGAACATTTGTTGGATGATGGCCTCCTCCTCAGAGGTAATAAACTGGTACCACCTGTGGGTTTGAGACTGAGATTAATAAAGATCGCCCACGAAGGACACATGGGAGCCACATTCACACAAAAAAGACTGAGGCAGAGGTTGTGGTGGCCTTCTAAGGACACAGAGGTTGAATCATTTGTAGGTGAGTGTGCGGTGTGTCTTTCTTCAGAGTAGGAGCTGAATGTGAGGAAACCCCCACTTCAGTCCATTGACTGAAGGAGGTTGCAGGAAAATTGGTGTTGATTTGGTTGGCCTGTTTAATAAATTACCCAGCAGTACTGTTTTGCCTTGGTTGCAGTTGACTTATATTCAAAGTGGCCAGAGGTTAAGTTTGTGTCAGAACCCAATGCCCGTGCTGTCATTGATTTCCTCAGGAACATTTTTCTCCGGGAATGTTATCCTCGGTGTTTGATTTCCGACAATGGGGTTCAATTCGTCAATGAAGAGGTAGAAAGGTTTCTCAGGGCGGGTGATGTCAAGCATTTGAGTATGTCTTTATATCACCCTCAAACCAATGACCAGGTAGAGCAAAATAACCGAGTTTTATTACATTGTGTTTAGTGGGCACTTGACAACAGGTGTGTGGTGGTTAATGCTTTTAGATCTATGTTGTGGTTTTTCCGGACCACTCCTCATTCTGCCACCCAACTGTCACCATTGCAAATGCTGAGAGACAGGAAGCCTACTACCAAGGTGTGCCTGGGTTGGATGAGCAAGTGGGTTAAGTTTGGTGTGGATGTTGGTGTTTGGACACAAGGACAAGGAGGAATGTAAAAGAGGCTAAGATTGAGGCAAAAGAAGAATTTTGACTGTTGCAATCATGTACAAATGACCAAGGGAAGTGTTGATGATAGCATCCTCATTAAAAAAGGGGGTATTTTAGGAAGGGTGACAGGAAGTTTGATGTTTCTTTTGTGGTTGATGAGTATTGTGGGAGTGCTATGAGTGTTTCTCGTACCAATTGGTGAAATGTATAAAGAGTTGTCAAATTATCACAAAAAGTTTGAATTCAGAGAAGTTGAAGGAAAAGCATATGGTTACATAAGCACACCGAGTAAGTGAGTTGAAGGAGCGAGTAGTAGAAGCAGAACTGCGTAGAAGTAGCAGTTCTATAGGGATACCCTTGAAGTTCAGGGAGCAATTTTCTTTGTTCTTCTTTTTCTTAGGATTATATCTTGGGTTCATGATCTGTTTATTTGTTTCTGTCTATACAATCAATCTGGTATTCTTTATTGTGTAGGTTTTTTCTTCGGTTGTTTCTATTTTTTGGGTTTGTATGGGGATAGTATTTTGGGGAGTGTTACATTTGTCTGCTGTGTTTAAAGGGAAAGGATTAATGTAGTGTTCTTAATCAGTTGTGTAATGCTGCTTTTCACGTAAGAATGTGGAGCTTTGGGTGATTCTATTGGAGGGCTCTTTTTCAGTTGCTGGAGCTACTGGGCTGGGTGACAGGTAGCTCTGTTATCAATAAAACAAAGTCTTTTCTACTCACCCTGTGGACGTGTTTCAGTGGATTATTACAATAGTATGTTCACATGCCAAGAACAAATGAGGCTATTTAGCTTTCATTGGGCTAGATACCAAATGAGATATTAAGCTGTTGGTGGGTCAGACGTATGATGGTAGATTTCGGACACCAGATGGGAGATTCCTCCCAGTGCACAAGGGTCATTCCTAATTTTTTCGTACCTAAAAAACAACAAGCCTCATAAAACTTCAAAAGGCTCACTTTAAATGAGGCATGGGAGCCGGGTGCTTGGCTGATGAAAGTTTTGATACTGTCCCATTGCTAATCAGCACAAAATTAGGCACTTAGGAGCTTATTTACAAGCCCCTTGTGCGGCCAGTGAGTCACTGTTTATGCGATAAAAAAGTGGCGGACTGGCGATGCAAGGGGCTTGTAAATAAGCTTCTTAGGGCCTGATTTAGATCTTGGCGGATGCGTTACTCCGTCACAGCAGTAACAGATATCCCACCCACAGACATATATATCCCATAGGATACAAAGGGATTTAGGTTTCGGCTGGTGAGATAGCCATCACCGTTGTGACGGAGTAACCCATCCGCCAAGATCTAAATCAGGCCCTTAGTTTGGAATGCTCTTGCTGTATTTTTGTCCCTCTGTTGTGTTCACTGGACCCTGTGGGCTTGTTCATAAAGCATAATGATTCAGTTTTCCACAGGAAGCACCAAGGGCCTGATTTAGATCTTGGCGGATGGGTTACTCCGTCACAACGGTGATGAATACTTTGTCACAAATGCGAGGGACATCCTGTTCACCGTATCATGATCCCATTGTATCCTATGAAGCTCATAATATGGCAGGTGGGCTATCCGTGGCGGAGTATTCCATCTGCAGAGATCTAAATAAGGCCCAGAGGCATGACCATAATATGAAAAGTCAACACTTCAGTTCCACACTTTTTGTTGGTTTTCTCACCTCTCATGCATTCAAATTTCCCTCAACACAACTTGGACCATGACGTCTGTAGACTCATCCTTGATGGACATGATGTAATTGACTCTTCCATGAGCACTGCCAGCATATTGAAAAATGGAAGCGATCTTCCCTGTCCCGGTATGTCTGAAGAAAAATGTAGACTTCCTTAGAAATGTGATAATCTGCACCCTTGTTTACTTGCTCTTGCACTAAAGTATCAGGGTTAATCACTATGCAGGTGTTGATCAGGCCCATAAGATGCCCATAGATGCCATCAGTCAATTCAACAAGAGCCTGTTTGGTTGCCTAGAAAAAAACCTATAATAGTTTATATTTGCCTATGGATCGAGAGGTTCCTAGAGGGCTGTGGCAACTGCATGATTAGAACCAACAGTCTGGTCAGCAAAGAGGATGCCTTCTGCTATAACCATATTTTAGAAATCTTGGACACATTCTGGTCGTGTCCCATGAAGAACTAAGGTACTAAAGGGGGTGGTGATGGACAAAGCATCTGAATCAATCAAACACTCACACCCAGTCAAAAGATCTGTGTTTAATCCATCACCGTTCTTTAGCCCACTCTGCCACCCTAGTTCAGACATGGCTATATGCAAATCAGTCTGACCCTGCGCCTCACCCGAACTGCCAAGCCATGTCTTCCCTGGACCGGAAACAAGCTTCCGAGGTCCGGTTTCTGGCATTCCAGCCGTCTTCAGCCCGGCTTGCTTGAATCCAGTGGCAAAGTGAGCAAGGGACTCACGTCTGAGCATACCCTGCCACACTTATGGCAGCCTAAAGCGGTACAAAAGGGGGTGGTGATGGACGGAGCATCTGAATCAATCAAACACTCACACCCAGTCAAAAGATCTGGGTTTAATCCATCACCGTTCTTTAGCCCACTCTGCCACCCCAGTTCAGACATGGCTATATGCAAATCAGTCGACCCTGTGCCTCATGGGAACAGTCCAGCCCGAACTGCCAAGCCATGTCTTCCCTGGACCGGAAACAAGCTTCCGAGGACCGGTTTCTGGCATTCCAGCTGTCTTCAGCCAGACTTGCTTGAATCCAGTGGCAAAGTGAGCAAGGGACTCACGTCTGAGCATACCCTGCCACACTTATGGCAGCCTAAAGCGGTACAAAAGGGGGTGGTGATGGACGGAGCATCTGAATCAATCAAACACTCACACCCAGTCAAAAGATCTGGGTTTAATCCATCACCGTTCTTTAGCCCACTCTGCCACCCCAGTTCAGACATGGCTATATGCAAATCAGTCTGACCCTGTGCCTCATGGGAACAGTCCAGCCCGAACTGCCAAGCCATGTCTTCCCTGGACCGGAAACAAGCTTCCGAGGACCGGTTTCTGGCATTCCAGCTGTCTTCAGCCCGACTTGCTTGAATCCAGTGGCAAAGTGAGCAAGGGACTCACGTCTGAGCATACCCTACCACACTTATGGCGGACAAAAGCTGTACAAAAGGGGGTGGTGATGGACGGAGCATCTGAATCAATCAAACACTCACACCCAGTCAAAAGATCTGGGTTTAATCCATCACCGTTCTTTAGCCCACTCCAGGTCCAGGGAAGACATGGCTTGGCAGTTCGGACTGGAATGTTCTCATGAGGCACAGGGTCAGACTGATTTGCATATAGCCATGTCTGAACTGGGGTGGCAGAGTGGGCTAAAGAACGGTGATGGATTAAACCCAGATCTTTTGACTGGGTGTGAGTGTTTGATTGATTCAGATGCACCGTCCATCACCAACCCCTTTTGTACTGCTTTTGGCCACCATAAGTGTGGCAGGGTATGCTCAGACGTGAGTCCTTTGCTCACTTTTCCACTGGATTCAAGCAAGCCGGGCTGAAGACGGCTGGAATGCCAGAAACCGGTCCTCTGAAGCTTGTTTCCGGTCCAGGGAAGACATGGTTTGGCAGTTCGGGCTGGACTGTTCCCATGATGCACAGGGTCAGACTGATTTGCATATAGCCATGCCTTAACTGGGGTGGCAGAGTGGGCTAAAGAACGGTGATGGATTAAACCCAGATCTTTTGACTGGGTGTGAGTGTTTGATTGATTCAGATGCTCCGTCCATCACCACACCCTTTTGTACCGCTTTTGGCCGCCCTAAGAGTGGCAGGTTATGCTCAGATGTGAGTCCCTTGCTCACTTTGCCACTAGATTCAAGCAAGCCGGGCTGAAGACGGCTGGAATGCCAGAAACCGGTCCTCGGAAGCTTGTTTCCGGTCCAGGGAAGACATTGCTTGGCAATTCGGGCTGGACTGTTCCCATGAGGCACAGGGTCAGACTGATTTGCATATAGCCATGTCTGTGGGGTGGCAGAGTGGGCCAAAGAACGGTGATTGATTAAACCCAGATCTTTTGACTGGGTGTGAGTGTTTGATTGATTCAGATGCTCCGTCCATCACCACCCCCTTTTGTACCATGAAGAACTAGGCAAAATCCTCCCACATCAAAAACAAAATTGTCAACTCATGCAGCGCTCTATAGCTGGAAATCAAGATGAACACCCTGAGTGGATTGCACAAAAGCCACAGAAGCAGCATCACTAGGCTTGATACTAGAAACTGGAGGAAGAAGAAGATAAAACATCAGGCTATGCACAGACAGACTGAAACTCCATTGCAGTTCAGATGTGACAGGCTCATTCCCTCCCTGCCTATTAAAAGGAGCTGAAGACCCAGCTCTATAAGCATCACTTCATAACATTGTTATAGCCCCGCCAGTGGACTTCCCTTAAAAGACTCCTTCCTCCCACTCACCAAATACTGTAAGTAGGCTTATAAGGAGTTTAGCCTCAGAAGTATTTCTTTAAAAAACAAACACTACAAGAAGTGTTGACTATGTAACTATAGACATAGTCTAATAGATGTGAAATATTTCTAAACAGAGAAAAAAAATAAACAAATCAAAAAGGCAAGATATCTTTGTAACAGTTTATCTAGAAGTGTTATCTCAGGCAATAGGCAATAAAACACTTGCCATGGTAAATTTAAACGTAAGCAACAATAACTTGATTATTTAAGTGAAATGAAATAGTTTCTTAAGCCCTGTAACATCAATGGTAAACACCAAACACTGTGTTACTTCACTCCCAATGTCACAAAGTTTCTCAGGCTCTTTGACACCACTGGTAAAGACCAAACACTGTGTTACTTCACTCCCAATGTCACAAAGTTTCTCAGGCTCTTTGACACCAATGGTAAAGACCAAACACTGTGTTACTTCACTCCCAATGTCACAACGTTTCTCAGGCTCTTTGACAGCAATGGTAAAAACCAAATACTGTGTTTCATTTCATTTCATTTCATTACAAAACCTTTATTTCGGTCAATTTCAACCATAAAAGATACATATTAAAACTTTTCCATTAATCTAAACTGTCAATCAATTGATTTTGATACACATGGTGGGCGTTTGGGTACACCTACATGATCCATTCCAATTATACAATTACAAAACTTAATTGCTTCAATAAATACAGTAAAACATATAAGAACATATAAAAGCTAGGCTTTTTAAAATACCACATTATCTAAAATCCATGAGTCGCCAACCTTAAATGCATTATATTCAGCTTTTATCAAAATGTGGTTAATATCATCACTAAGAGTGGTACTTTACCAAATCAAAATTCATCAATAGGTGGCCACAGGTTAATAAAGTACGAAGTGCAAAGATATATAAAAATATTAACTGTAATTACATGATCTTGGATATTACAGTTTCAATCCAGTTTTAGCTCTTATGATATTCACATTAAATAGAAATCTGCATACACTAAAGACAACCAATTGTGCAGAATCTGTCCTCAATATACGTTTTGCCTCTCTACAATGTCTAACATTCACATTTTTACAGAGAGGTTTAATCCATCTTTTCCTGGGGTTATTGTATAGGAGACAAAAAATAATATATGCAGATCATCTTCCTTGACCTCATTTGTGCATAACGTGCACCATTCACGGCTCCTATTGTCAGGATTATTGCCCCATCTAGATTTATTAGCATTTGTCTGAAGGACCCCATATCTAAATTGAAAAAACAAAGATTTTGCTAGTTGGGGTCGTACCTCATCTAAAAATGGTTAAAAATGCGCTACATCTTTAAAAAGGAGGAATCTTAATGTTAGAGATCTCATGCTAGAACTATGTAACGCATTATCATTAATGTAGGCCCAAAAAGACGACTTTAGCAGCTTACTGCAGGCCACGGTAAGCACAGACGGCTCATCCCAAAAATGGGACAGGCCTATCTTCTTCATCCACACTGCCACATGTTTAAGCCATGGAATATCTTTGCTTTGGTCAATTTTCATGATCTCCTCAAGACCTTATTTATAATATAATAGCTCTGGTGTTGACCAAATCCTCACCCAAAATAAAAGGGGACGTAATAAAGCATGGTTGTCTGTTCGTTTGATATTAAGATCAATGACAATTATCCTATTTTTGCCAGTTGTGGCTTCCAAATCAGTTTTGTATCTAATGTGATGCAATCATTAAAACTTTGTACATACTCTAATCTCTGGTCATCTAGCACTAAATTCTTTTTAAAATATCTATGTGGGTTTATTGACATGTATTTAGTTTTGCTGGAATTTATTTCAAGGCCTTTCTTAGTACAATACATATAAAAAGAATTCATTAAACTTTGTAGTCCCCTAGGGGTTTGCGGAATTAAAATGGTATCTTCAGCAAATAGTAGTGCTGGTACCACTTCGCCTCCCAACCTAGGTGAATCATTGTTGCAGCCTTTCAGATATTGGGGGATATCATTTACATAAACAGAGAACAGGGTGGGTGCCAATACGCACCCCTGGCATACACCCCTTCTTACTGGCATTGCCTTTGTAAGTTCTCCCCTAGGCCCCCATCTTACTTTAGTGAAGTTTCCATCATGGAGCCTTATTATTTGTACAAGCAATTCGACTGGCACCTCTAAATATTTCAATGACTCCCACAACAGGTTCCGGGGAACCAAATCAAAAGCTGCCTTTAGATCTACGAAGGAAATATACATGCTGCCTTTCCTTATTTTTATGTACTTCCAGCATATACACATAAATCTAAAAACTTGGTCAATTGTACTAGGTTTTTCCTGAACCCAGCTTGATATCTCGAAAGTAATTTGACCTCTTCAATCCACTCTGTTAATCTACTTAAAATATGCCTAGCCCAAAAAAAATTGTGTGATATCAATCACACTAATGGGGTGATAGTTTCCTGGATCATGCTGATTGCCCTTTTTAAAAACTGTGACAATTCTTGCCCCTTTCCATGTTTCAGGTATTGGTGCAAATTCAACTATCGCATTACAGAGATGGTTCATATATGGTCCCCAGACTCCAATGTCGTGTTTTAATAAGTCTCCGGGGATTTTGTCAGGTCTGGGAGATTTCCCTGATTTAACTGACTTGATTTCCGATATTGTTTCTTTTAGGCTGAAGTGCAAATTAGCAGCCTTTGCAATAATCTCCATGTCTTTAGTTATCACAAATTGCACACCATTGGTTTCTCAGTAAAGGCCGGAGAAATTTACAACCCAAGTATTTTCATCAAGAAATAAATCTTTTGGTGTCCTTCCTGTTTTGTTCCCTTTAGCTACCAAATTCCAAAAACCTGCCTGATCCTTGGATTTGGCCGCACTAATTAAACCTGACCAAATATCCTCATCCCATAATTTCTTCGCTTTTTCTAGGGCTCGCTTATGATTATACCTTTTTTTTCCCTTATTGCAGTTGAACTATTACTTTTAATTGCCTGGATAAGCTCTTTCTTAGCTACCTGACAATCCTTATTATACCAGGGATTTCCAAAGTCGTTTTGGTAGTTGGTTCCCGCATTCCCCTCTTTTGATATATTGCGTAGAACTGGAGTTAGAGCATCTACCCTGATAGTGTGTAGGTCTAACATTGGAATTTTATCTACTGTTTGGTTTAAAAATGATTCTCAGAGAATTGCCTCTACAAAATGTGTATGCATTTGGTCTATCGGAAGGCAGACAACTGTTGCATGCTCTCAGAGTATGTCTCATTGTAAGTTTCAGAATTTGAGCCAATGCTACAGTGCACCTTACCTCCTTATGACTCTCTATGGCAGGAATGTTATTTGCCATATCTTCGTCCTCAAGGAGACTACCAAAACCCAATACGGGTTCGAAATTACGATTGAAATCGCCACCAATTATTACCCTTGGTTTTGGGCGCTAAAGTGTCTAAAAATGAATCAAGCTGTTCAATTACTAATGATTCCTTATTAGCAGGACTTGGCCTATTATAGATGTTAATTACATATAATGCATCACATTCCAGTGAAACCAACTTTAAACCCACCATATCTTGAGATGGTATATTTAGTGGAATGATGTCAATTTCCAGGGCGATCCTTACCTATGTCACCAAGCCCCCCGATGGCCTGCCTTTTACTAATGAACTGGCATCTACACTGAACGTTTTAAAACCCACTCTATAGGGTGTTTCCAGTGACCAAGTCTCCTGTAAAAGAGAAATGTCACTCTGCTCTATGTATTCGTTCCATGCCATATCAATTGAATTCCTTTTTAATCCTGCTATATTCCATGAGATGAGGCGTACTTCCAAACTCCTGCTCAGCTCTATACTCGAGAGCAGCCCTTTCCCAGTGTTTCCATTGGCTAGAGTAGAAGCATAGCTTCCTACTAGCATATCTGAGTGCACCTCAGTGCAAGAAGCTTGTGAGCTCTGGGTTGTCCCTACTACCTCCTGGCTTGAAGGTTCGTTAATCCCAACCGTCAATAGAACACACTGAAAAGCTTCTACTCTATTTGCTTCTATAACTAATGGCTGAACCATAGAGTCATTCGCCTAGGAGGTTGCCAAAGCATCCGCTCTATAATGGGGAAATTTTTGTTGTCAATCTAGATCATTTAGGGATGAAAATCCCTCAAATCTATTAGAAAGTGAAACCAAAGAATCTATACCATTGGCATTTTTCCTGGGCATCGGTCTGTAGAACTAACCCAATGGAAGGGCACAAACACAGGTATCCCTAAGTGAGGTTTCCTCTTTAGTGTCTAGTATATCCCTAACCATCTGGGGACATCTAAAATTTATCACCACACAGTCACCATTCATGTTTTTAGGTCTCGTGACCTATCAATGCGCATGCGCATTGAACGGAGCGAGACTATAGGGCTTTAAACAGACTTTAACTAACTGGCGATTTGGTGCTGTGCCCGTGCGCTTTTAGGTCAATGCACAAGCGCATTGACCTAAAATGCGCGTGCACATCATCAAATCGCCATCTGTTCCCTCAGCCGCACTCCTCCCACACCTTTGAAGTGAAGCTTAGCTTCACTTCAAAGGCCCCTGCTGCTTCACACCCTCATCGCCGCTCTCCCCACTCCGCCCCCTCCCCTGCCTGCCGTGTCGCATTTCTCCTCCCCCCTCCCCACAGCAATGCCCTCCGTCTTGTTTTATTGTAGCTTGTTTGTTGTTGTATTTGGTGCATGTAAAGCGTACGTATGTTAAAGCGGTGGTACCAACCTTTTTGTGAGTATTTCTTTCATGTTCTGACTGTGCTCAAAACGGAATTACCATGTTATGTAGCAGTCTCTCACTAGCATGCGCATATCACACATTCCTAATATTCCGTACATGCAGCAGCATTTTTCCCATGTGGTTACAGCGCCAGAGACCTCGATTTGGACTACATTTTCCTGGATTGCTATGAAAAACATATTTTTATGTAAAGAGAGATGGTTTAAGCCACGAATACCGATTCTCATGACCTACAGCGCCGAAAATGTGTGTACTCACTAGCCAAGCAGATGTAGATCATTTACTTGCCATTACTGTACACTTATAGATGTTATTTTTGAGAAATGGCTGTACTGGTCCATTAAAAACATAATCGCCATGCCTATGTATCTGTTCTTTAAAGGACGATTGTTAAAAGGTCGTCAAATTGGTGTATTAAAGACTGACGTTATTGGTAATAAGTGCCAGTGCTGCACCATTGAGATGAATGAACTTACATTGTGCCAATGCAGGCTCATTGAAGAGTGACTCTGCTAATGTGATACGACTGCTGGTTTGCTAAATTATTGCTCAGAATAGTCTGACTTGTTGACATTTGCCAGTACACCCTTTGGAAAAGCGGGCATGCACATAATCACATCCAGTCATTTGCTGTCCATTGGATACTACTCTGCAGTACAGTTACCCTCTTCTGGGACAGGGTCATGTAAAATGCTTTTAACTGGTATGCTGTCACTACGACAAGTGCGTTCATTATTGGGAGTAGAAGTAGATGCATGTACTTGATATCTCGTGATTCACGTTTGTCATTTGCTGAAGTGTTTACACATTACGTTTCTTTATCCTGCTACCTTTGCGGTGTCGTCATTGACGCACATGTCCTGTCTGTCCATTTGTATGTGTGAATTTGAAGAATTATAAGGACAGTTTGACAGCTGTCTTAGACCATTATCCGTTGTTTCTAAAATTGCTATGTTGGCTCTCAGTTGCAGAGCCGAATATGCATCCAAGTTGAAAGAAAAGCTATATGGTTTTTGGTCTATCTTATGCTGCAAGTGGGTGTTTATTACCTTTGTGTCGATTTAGCTTACAAGCTGTAAGCATCACATCAATGTGTCTCCAGTAAAATATGCTTTTTGAGCACGAATGTTCCAATGGAGTAGAAACAGCACAACTCTCTTCGCTGTGCGCTCCGTGCTGCAAAGCCCACGGCCCCCCTCCCCTCCGACAAACTTTAAGAAATCCAGGAATGCTGCTGATTTCATCTCAGTCGTTAAGAGCCTGCAGCGTCTCAGAACCAGCTTGCTTTTTTTTTTAGTCATGCCATAAGTATGCGCTATATCCACATCCACATCCACCACCACATCCACCACCACTTCCACCACCACTTCCACCACCACAACCAGCACCACCACATCCACCGCATCCACCACCACCAACACCACCACATCCACCACCACCACATCCACCATCACCTCCACATCCACCACCACATCCACCACCACATCTACCGCCACATCCACCGCCATATCCATCACCACATCCACCGCCACATCCACCGCCACATCCACCACACCCACCACCACCACATCCACCACACCCTCCACCACTACATCCACCACCCCATCCACCACCACCGCATCCACCACCACCACCGCATCCACCATCATCACCGCATCCACCATTACCACATCCACCGCATCCACCACCACCACATCCACCACCACATCCACCACCCCATCCACCACCACCACCGCATCCACCATCACCACCGCATCCACCATTACCACTGCATCCACCATCACCACATCCACCGCATCCACCACCACCACATCCACCGCATCCACCACCACATCCACCACCACATCCACCATCACCACCACATCCACCACCACATCCACCACATCCAACACATCCACCAACACTTCCACCACCACCGCATCCACCACGACCACCACATCCACCACATCTACCACCACCACCCCATCCAACACCACCACATCCACCACCACATCCACCACCTCATCCACCACCACATCCACCACCACCACATCCACCCCACCCACCACCATCACTTCCACCACCACCACTTTCACCACATCCACCACCACCACATCCGCCACCACCACATCCACCACCACATCCGCCATCACATCCACCACCACCACCACATCCACCACCACATCCACCCCCACATCCACCACCATCACCACCACATCCACCATCACCACCCCACCACATCCACCACCACATCCACCACCACCATTTCCCCCAGATCCACCACCACCACATCTATTTGTGTGTGTGTGTGGATCTGTGTGTGTGTAGGTGCAAATGCAATGTTCTTGGATTTTTGTCACAAGAAAATACACTGAACATAATCTTCACAAAAGTTATTTACAAACGTTTAAGCTATTGCCAATATAAATTACAATAACTTTTATTTAAGTATTAATTATTTACAAAATTGAAAGCCATTGTTATTTGTAATATCAATACATCTAAGTCATGTAAATACAACACACATTGCATTACAAATGCTATAGGTGTCACATTTGCGAAAGTTAAAACTATTGACATTGTAACTGACAAAGCTATTAATTTTGCTATTTTCAAAACCAACACATAAATAAAAAGTGTCATTTACAATACCAATCGTTCAAACTTTCCTAATGCGAGACCTATTGCATTTCCAATGCTTGTTCTTTGATTCTCCCACCCACCCTACCCTACGAACCATAATAATATCTACAGTTTTCAATGGATTAAATTGTTTAAATTTTGTTAGCCAGTCAACTGTCTTGTTCCCTAGGTTATGCCAAGTTTCTTTCTGGTTTCTTCTTAGAACAGGAACTCCATCTAAAATTAACACATAGGGACGTGAGGCAGGGGGTAATTGTAAAACATCACTATTCGGTATTAGATCTGTGCCTTTTGGACTGTGAGTCACTTCCCTTCCAGATTGGGTACCCATTCTATCATAAACTGTTTGAGCATATTAGTTACCAACTGGGTTCCCTGGATTTCCAACAGTGGCCCGTGTCCCACCCTCAATTGTGTCCACCCTATTGTTTACTGTGGAATTAGAATGTGACATAGTGGTTTCCCTAGACATGTTACACCTAATACATACATTGTCATTATCCAATGGAGCCCAACCCTCTTCTTGAGCTAAAGATTGTGGGGGTGGATGGTCTCGTATTGGTTGGGGCCCTCCCTCCTGAGCAGTATGGCAGATAAAGTTGCTACTGTCCTGCAACTCCCCTATAGCAGTATGCAACTGTTCTATTTTCCCTTCCAAGGACCTAAAGTTCTCACTCATGTGGTCAACTATCTGAGATAACATGACCTCCTTTGCAGATTCGAGGGACATTTTTATAATTCGTTCCATAACCCCTTGTAATTTTCCCCAATGCAAGGTAATTTTGATCATAATTGACCTCGGTCTGAGTACAAACCGTTTTTTTTGTTAGCATTTGCGCATCAGCGCTGGAGTTAGATCTTGCACCTTGAGCTGCCCCCCCTACTTTTCCTTGTAACAGGGTTGACTTTCTTTTTTACTTGTTGATGATCCCCCTTTTTCCCTGCTATCAAACTTTGCTTCCTCAGTCTGGGTCCCATTACCGGGCTAGTTGTACTATATATTTCATCTTGCCCAAGAGATAAAGAAGCAGTAGAACAATTTAATGGGGATGCCTCATTTAGAATCGTTATTATAGGTCTTATTGGTGATGGTTGCTGGGTATCTATCAGTTTAGGAGAGCACAATTGCCTATGTGTAGGGAAATTAGCCAGATCAAGAGATAAACGCTTTTCTGCAATTTCTATCTCATGATTTAATAAAGACTCTGCCCTGATGATGAAGGTGTCCAGCGTAGCTGCAGGGCCCTAGCATTTGCTCATATTTTGTCTGTAACCCACAACACAGAGTTACAAATAAGAGTGGGCCGTCTCAATAGTTCGCAAAACCACTTTAAAAATACACAGTCGATGCGAATATTTGGGCGTAACACATTAACTATCAGTGTCCAAATATAAGAGGGGTGGCCCAGTCCAGTCTCTGCCAGTCCCTGTTGGGCAAGGAGGGGCCCGCCCTTGGCCCGGGCTTCGCCCTGCGCTGCGGGAGCCCTGGCTCCCTTTTCCGCACCTCCTGGCGCTGAAGGCAGCGGTACGCCGCAAAGGGTGCCGGTAGGTGTACTTTTCCGCGGCTCATGGCGGCAATGTCAGGAATTGGGAATGCCTCTTAAGCAGTGTCCCAGCCAGGTAAGGATGGCAGCAAGCCAGTGTGAGATACGGGCTCCCGCCCTGCGGGAGCCCTGGACCCCTTTTCTGCGCCAAACACTGTGTTATTTCACTCCCAATGTCACAAGGTTTCTCTGGTTCAATGACACCAATGGTGAACACCAATGTTAGACCTGGCATCCTTGGCGTGGTTTCCCCTTATCTTTTTGCCTCTACTCCTGTATTTTTGATGCTGTGCTGGATTTCGTTTTATTTTTTTCGTTTTTTTTTGTCCTCATATCCACCATGGTTTAAGAAAGCCATTTAGAATAAGCATAGGTACAGTTGACACAGTATTATAACTGAGAGGGATCATTTGGAGGGGGAAGGCCATAAATCCCGCAACTGTCATTAGCTTGATGTCCATTTTGGCTACCAATGGGGAGGCCTACTACAGGGCCTGGGCCGTGCTGTGACCAGATAACTTCTGGATTTTGGCACCATAGTAGTGTAATCATTGGACCCGGGGAAAAGAAAAAAAAAAAAAAACCTGGATCTTTATTGTGCCCATACAAGCATATGCCAAAAGGCCCTTTTACTTTGATTTACTGGTCTGGCTAGATCCATACGTGCCGTCTGTAGACTGGATGTCAACCAATCCCCATGGGAAGGAGGGAGAGGATCCTTCAACCTCCTGCAGATCTCCCTCCTTTGCAATAGGACCGTGTAAAACACCAGGCTTTTGGCTGTGTTTTGAGATGTCCTCAGGACTCCAAAGATCACTAACGGTAAATCCATGATAATTGGGAGACCTAACGATGCCATAAGAGTCTTACCTATGGCCTCCCAATATGCAGCAATCCGGGGACATTAAAAAAACATGTGAATATCTGAAGCTGCAATCGGCCCGCACCTTGCACATGCCACTGAATTTCCTGAGGCAAATTTGGATAGTCTTTGGGGAGAGTAATACGCCCTATGAAGGGTAAAAAGATGGTTTCTGCGAAGCCATGAGGGTTTCACCAGACTTTTTAAAAGCTGAAATGAGGTAGACCAGAGTTCTTGTATGTCTTGACTTGTTATTAAGTCACCCCAAAGTTGAGTTGGTAACTTAAATTCCCCATCAGATTCATGGAGAAGGAGTTTATACCATTGTGAGATCTCACTTTTGGTTGGAGGGATACTTACCAGATTGGCTATTAATTGACTATGCCCTCCAAGAGGAAACCTGTTTCTTTTTGTAGGTGGATCTTTATATGCCTGCGTCCAGCTGCTCATTTGTATGTATTCAAACCTCGAAAGGGTTGGACCTATTTTATTCTGTAAATACTCCCATGAAAGCAGGTCCCCCTCATAGAAGAGATCCCCCCATTCTTTAAGGCCTGCCTCTCTCAAGGGAGTGGCTAGAGTATCCTCCAACCAGGCTGGACTATCAGGTAACCCCCAAAGCGGTGTTTTATCGCAGTAAAACCCCTGTTTAATTGATTTTATTACCTCAGACCAGGTTTTTGCCAAACCAAGCAGGACCTTCAATTTGATCTTTTTAAAGAATTTCGGGTTGCCAAATTTGAATAAGTATCCCGACTGGCTGAGGCCTTCCCCTTCCAACATGGCTGATAACATTAATCCTACCCCATAGTCAGTAGTTTTTTTTAGAAGCATTCGTATGTGTGATAGCTGAAAAGCCCACAGATATAATTTTAAATCTGGTGCGGCTAATCCCCCCTTCTCCCATCGCCGTCTAAGCTTCTTCCAAGCTACTCTTGGTAGTTTTTTGTTCCAGATAAAAGAAGTGATATCTGACTGTATTTTAGTTATACGAGTCTGATCAAAATAAAGGGTAATGGTGTTAAAAAGAAATGGAAATTTAGGCAGAATGGACATTTTTACGAGATTAACCCACCCAATCAAAGATAATTGAAGGTGGGACCATGCATGCATTAATTTCCTACACTCTTTAGTGATTGCTATAAGATTTACAGTAGCAAGCTTATTAATATCTTTTATGATATTTAAGCCCAGATAGCGTAATGATTCACCCGCCTGTATTTCCAATAAACTCGGATCATCATTCCAGACCAGCATCTCTGTTTTTAATGTATTGATCTGGTACCCTGATATCTTTCCAAACCCCTGAGCAATTTCAAATATGACAAGGGAGTGCCGTTGTTACGTCTGATGTAAGAACAAGCAGGTCATCAGCATATAACGCCACCTTCTTTTCCCACCCTCTATGACAAAAAGGAATGATGGCATTCTCTCTCCTCAGTTGTTGTGTGAGAGGTTCAATATAGAAGTCAAACAGAAGGTGGGAAAGCGGGCAACCCTGCCGAGTCCCTCTAGTTATATTGAAAGGGTCTGGCAACTCCCCGTTGATTAATAGGCTCGCCGATGGACTGGCATACAGTAGACTAACTACACGACAGAATCTCTTCCCCACTCCAAATTTGGCCAAGGCCCCCGACAGGTAAACCCAATTAACCCTGTCGAAGGCCTTGGTTGCGTCCAGAGTGAGAGCAGTCAAGGGCAAATTCTGTGACACCGCGATATCTATTGCCCCTATTAAGTCGTATGTCAGTTCATATAACTGTCGGCCCTTTACAAATCCTTTTTGAGCTACTTGGAGAACTGACAGGGCTACCAAGGCAAACCTTGAGGCTAAGATTGTGGTGAAGATCTTATAGTCCACATTTAAGATTGATATTGGCCTGTATGATTCACAGGCATCCTTAGGCTTCCCAGGTTTCAATATGAGTGTGATTGATGCGTTGTCCCACGATGACGGGGGGTCTGGCCTTCAAGAAGGATCTGATTGAACATCTTAGTAAGGAAGAGGGCTATATCATCCTCTAAGATTCTATAAATTTCTGCAGGTAGCCCATCAGGCCCCGCTGCCTTCCCCTTCTTGCTTTTTTTTATAGCGGCCCTAACTTCTCCTTCAGTGATGGTACCCTCCAAAATTTGAGACTGATCATATGAAAGACTGGGGAGATTCATATGTCTTAGCTAATCGTTGACCTCCTCAGAACGGGTTACAATGTCCTCCTTATAGATAGGCCTTTCTAATTTCAACGTCCGATGTAAAGGAATCGTTGCCCACCTTGATATTTGCAATGTTGTTCCGGACCTGGTCTGATTTAGTCTTCCACGCAAGCATTTTACCTGCACCTTCGCTGTACTCAAAATGGGCTAATTTGCTTGCTTCCCATCTCTGCTGCAATCTAAGATTCAATACTGAACCCAGATTGGCTTTCAAGGTCGCCATTTCTTTTTTATAATTATTTATGATGGACTAATCTGCCCCAGTACTACTGTCTATAAGACATTGGAGATTTATTATCTTTTCCTCTATGGACAAAATTTGTTCCTTATATTGCTTCCTTTTGTATGACACTTTTCCTGTAATGAGTCCCCTTAAAAATGTTTGTCCCAGATGATCCTTGTGGTTGCTGAGTCGTTGTTGATCAGAAAAAAGTTGTGTGCTTCTCTACTGAGATATATTATGTCGTCAGGTGAAGAGAGAAGTGAACGATCAAAGGACCATCTAGAAGGCAATCTCTCCGTTACATAGGTTAGGTCCATTAGTACTGCAGAGTGATCTGAGAGATGCAAAGGTAAGTATTCAATGGATCTTACGTGTTCAGCCAGCCTCCGACTGATTAAAATAAAGTCAATCCTTGACTGGTGTTTATATTTATAATTCTGGAAAGACACTCCTTGCTGGTCCCCGGACCTTTCTCTCCATATGTCAAGGTAACCATATGTTTTCATTGCAGATTGTAACACTAACCTAGATTTTGACAAAGCTAAGGATCGACTATTGGGGGATTTATCCAAAACTGGGTCTAGGACAATGTTAAAATCACCAGCTATGATAGTTGGCTCAGAAAAGGAGAGAAAATGTGAAAACATAGTCTCCAATGGAGTTGGATCATCCTGGTTCGGCCCATAGTAGCCCAAAACTGTGGTTTGGGAGCCCGCTATTACCACAGAGGCTATGGCCCATCTACCACCAGCGTCGACCTGTTGCGATAGCAGCCTAGCTTTAGCTCCTTTCTTGAAAATTATAGAAACCCCTCTAGTATTACTGGCCTGAGTAGTTGAGACCGCAAAGTCTATCCACCTATTTCTTTTAATTAAATCCATCATCTCTGAATGTGTTAAGTGAGTCTCCTGGAGGATAATGACCTGCACATCCAGATCCCATAAATATTGCATGATTTTGTTTGCCCTTGGTTTGGTACGTAGGCCATTAATGTTCCAGGAGAGGTATTTTATATTAATCATCTTGGGCATACGTGTCCAACAAGAGAGAGAAATAAGCAGATAAAACTAGACTGACCCATTGTTGTCTAAAACTCTTTTGATAAGATTGCGATACCGCTTTCTTTCTATCCAGTCTATCATATCTTGGCTTTCTGAGGACATTTTTACTTTTTCTCCACCCCCCACCACCTACCCTAGCTTCGTGCCTCCCACCCTCCCCCCTCCCATTCCCTGGAAAACCCTTGCGATATCTAACCGGTACGATGTCCGGTTGATAGCGCCCCTCCGTGAACTCCTGGAGAGATACCCCACCAATATAAGTGTGTAAAATGAAAGAAACTAATCTAATAGTGACGCTCAGTTAATTGCATTGCTTATTATATCATTAGGGAATTAACTATACTCTATGTGCATAAGAACTCAAAGAAGTCATGGAGTGGCCATAGACACCGGCTCTTCTTAATGAATCTTATAGTTAAGACTTCTTATTACTTCCCATCTGCATCAGGAGTTCATCAGCTACTTGCACTGTTCTGATATTGGTCATCTTATTGTTATACATTATTTTCATGCCAGCTGGGAATGTTAATTGAGCTGAGGCACCCGATGCTCTAAAGGCTTCCAGGCGCCTCCCAAACTCCCATTGCTTCTCCAAAGTAATTCTTGAGAGATCTGACCTTATTAAGAATGTGAACCCCTTTGCAACCAGAGATTTTTGCTTTAGCGCAAGATTAAGTATTTGTTCTTTCAGTACGTATGTATGAAAATTTACTAAGATTTTACGGGGTTTAGATCTCTGGGGGTTACGTTTAAAGGGATCCCTGTGAACTCTTTGGATGTCCAATGCTAGCTCTTCTAATGAGAGGTCTAAATTCAGGGACTCTTTTAACAAGCCTGTTATAAACTGTTTTAAGTCAGAGCCCTCTGAGCCTTCGGGCACATTCAAGATTCGGAGATTTCCCCACCTCGCATTGTTTTCCAAAGTCTCCATCCTTTCACTAAGTGCTTGCTCCTCTCTAGAAAGCTTCTGAATATCTACTTTAGCCTGGTCCAAATAGACAGAAAATGTTGCTGTAGTCTCTTCAAGGACTCCCATTCTTATGGCGAGTCCCTCAATTTTATTTTCAAGGGATTCACAGTAGCTTCTTATTTCAGCTTGATTTGCAGCTTGATTTGCAGAAGACTCCGCGAAGCCCTTTCTTATTTCCAACGTAAGAGCTGAAAACATACCTAGTATAGACGCTGGAGTTATGTCATCTTTGGCCTCAAACTTGGATTGATCCGTGAGGGAGTCTATGGAGTATTCAATTTGATCAAAAAGATCTCCCCCCAACTGCTCCGGCTTCTTCATTCGATCCGCTAGGAGCAGCCTCAGTGACAAACAAGACCTCGGGATCTCCTAATGGGGGATTGGTACTGCCTCCTCCTGAGCGAGAGAAGATTGCGATCCTGACCCTTTCTCGTTATCTCCATCTCCTAGACTTAATTCACTGACTTCAGGTTCTATAACCCCTTCTTCTGTTCCTTGATCTATTGCCTCTATTACCTCAGAAGCCTGAAGGGGAAAAACATTATCCGTTGGAAGAGAACCTTCCAATTCAGGACCGGATGACATGGTTTGATCCCCTGACAGATATAATATTTGGGGTATCACTTTAAAGTAGGAGCGTAAGGAGGGGGTAATCTTGGCGCTTTTCTCAGATACAGTGTTCTGCGCTTTAGTTTTAGTTTTAGACTTCGTTCCGTGTTTAGTGCCTCTACCTTTGACCTCTGTACTTAAGTAAGAGGAGGATTTTTTGTCTACTCCTACTACTGTGTGGTCTACCACCCCACTAGGTGAGCCCAATACACCAACCTTATCCTTTAGCGGAGCACCTTTCTTCTTCCGTCCTCTTTTGCCGGTAGCTTTACTGAGGGTGGGTGGCGCTTTTGCTGTAAACTCAGGGGCAACTACTGTCTTTATTGTCCCCTCTTGCCCTGACAATGTTGTAGTGAGAGGATCCGATGTATCTAGAATCTCCTTACTTCCCCCCTCCACTATATCCGCCACCGCTGATGATGTTGATGCTGGTATATGGTTATGTGTTAACTGTATGCTTGGCTGCTTACTTGTAAGTTCTGGGGCACTACGCGAGATTTTATCAGAGGAGACTGCGTGATATGGCTGCCCCAGACTTCTCAATAACCTTCCTCTCCTCAGCTCCTGCGCGGCTGACCGGAGACGAGGTAACGGTGATTGTGGTGATTGTGATTGTTTTTTCTCAAACGCGGTCTCCTTCGTCTCCTGTGAATATGGCTGCAAAACTTTCTCAGAGTAATCTAAGAAATGATAAGGGGGCCTCTGTTTACCAAAGCCAAGGCTTACCATATCTTTAAAAGCTTCCTCTGCAAAAATTAAGTTCTGTTTACTTATCTCGCGTTGTGGAGACTGCCACAGCCCCAACCGTGGGAAGCACGTTGTAGTCCTCGGCCGTCCGGCTCCACAACCTCCCAAGCAGCTGCAGCGCGAGGCAGAGCAGAATTCAGGGCAGTCAAGCAGTCGCACCGACAGCAACCAGCTTTCTCCCCGCCCCCAACTGCAACTCCGCACTCGAGCAGAAATCGGACTGCCGGTGACTCAATCCCGATGCAGCGGCTCTGCATCCCCGTCGCGAAGATCTCCGGTGCAGCACAGAGTGGGTGCCTCGAGGACAGGATTCAGCTCCCCCAACTATTGTGAGTGTCACAAAGGAATTTCAAGGATAGTTTACATGATGTGGCAATCTTCACCAGGAGCTCATACCGGAGCACCGCGACCGCTTAACGAGCGGCCGCCATGTTTCCCCCCTACCTGCGCAGTACTGATCTTTTTTTCCTGGATTTCGTTTTTTCTGGTTTAGATGCTTTGAGCAGTTTGCCACTGCTGATCAGTGTCAAAGTGCAAGTGCTCCCTTTGTAAATTGCTATTGTGATTAGTTATCCATGATTGGCATATTTGTATTACCAATAAGTCCCTAGTAAAGTGCACTGAGTGTGCCAGGGCTGGTGATTCAAATGCTACTAGTGGGTCTGCAGCACTGATTATGCCACCCACAAGAGTAGCCCTAAAATTGTGTCTCAGGCCTGCCACCGCAATGCCTGTGTGCAATCTGTGAACTGCCATGTCCTCCTGGTCAGTGTCCCCACTGACCAGGCCTAACCCTTCCCTTTCTGTGCATATTGGTCACCCCTATGGAAGGCCCAATGTACCCCCTTGGGCAGGGTGTAGTTTATGTGAAAGGTAGAGCATGTACTAGTGCAGGTGACATGCTCTGGTACTGATTTACAGCCATTTTCATTTTTCACTATTACAAGGCTATCTTGCTCCGTAGGCTATCATGGGGGATGCTGGCTACAGTGGCTACCAGCATATCTTCCCATAGGCGCAAGATAGGACATAAAAGTTGGGTATCCCTGAACTCAGAATTTAATAACACATCTCATAGGAAAGGTTGTTTTTAAATCCTGTGTTTGAGACCAGCACCTTTAGAAAGGAGCTGTTCTCTTGTCTGACCTTTCTGTGTGCCTTGGCCTGTTTGGGATTTGACTGTCTGGTTTGAGAGTGGCAGGGGCTGGGGAGATCCCGGGAGGCTGGCTGGGTCAGCCCTAGGCTGAATGACTGCATCTGCATCTTGAGTGGTGGGAGGGGATAGCACCTGGGCCTGAATAGGGCTGTGCCTGCCTTCCACAATGCTGGCCCCACCTCCTGCTGGGCGGCTGACGACCCTGCCCTTCACTCTGAAAGGAAAGGAGAAGCCAGAAAAACAAAGTGCTCAAGGCACACTCAGAACTGGTTCAGACCGGGATCAGAGCCCTCCTGCACAAAGGGAACACATACTTTTAGGGGTATAAGTACAGGACCCCTGACTATAGAAAATTAGATCACCCTGGAACCAAGAAGGAACCTCTGCCAAGGAGAAAGCTGAAGAAGAAGGACTGCCCTGCTGTGTGATGCTGGACTGACCTGCAGTTGCTTTGCTGCCAAGGAGAAGGGAAGGACTTTGCTTTGTGCTGTGTCCCCTTGCTTGAAGGCATCTCCAAGGGCCTGAGAAGAGCTGGCTCCCTGTTTTGAAGTCCCAAGAACAAAAAGACTTCATCCCCAGCTTCCCTGAACTCTGCTGAGAGAGTTCTGTCCTTCCTGTGCGTGGGCCAGTTGAGGTGCCTCTGGAAGTTGTACCTGTGTTGGGAAGCTGGAAACCAAGATGTGAGAGACTTGGCTACAGAAAAGTTATCGCATCACATACCCGACAGTGCGAGGATTTTCCAGCACTACGGAGGTCGAGATCGTCGCAGCGCCTGTTGCCGCTGCCAGAGACGTTGCACCCTTCGCTTGCAGGAAGATTACCATTGCTGCGAGCATCGTCACAGAGCCTGTCGTCGCTGGGTGAGATCGCCGCCCCGCTTGCTTGCGGACCTCATCACGTCGCTGCGAGCATCGTCGCAGAGCCATCGCATCGAGGAGCTGCGAGAGGAAGATCGTCGCTGGATCGCGCATCGTCGCCGGATCGCGCATCGTCGCCCCGGAGATCATCGCATCGTGCCTTTGCGAGGGAAAACTTCCTACAGAACCTACGCACCAGAATCCGTACAAGTCATCGCCTTCCTCCCCATACAGACCAGATTCGTCGCAACACGCCCACTACTGCAGCGGGGCTGTCGCAAACGCCTCCCCAGGGTCTCAGGAGCAACGCATCGCTTGTTTTCCACCGCACCAGCTTCTGCTTTGGAACTTTGTCACATTTAAAGGTACTATTGGCTAAACGTGACGCAATGGTAAACTTTTCACGCAACTGTGGATTATTTTATCACTAACATTAAGAACTCTTTTGCAACCATATTCTTGAACTGTGTATGTTGGATTTTTGTCGTTTTGGTCTTGTGTAGTTTAGATTAAATACCTTTATTTTTCTACACTGTTGTGGAGTCAGTTTGTGGTGTTTTCACTGTGTTACTGTGAGTGTTGGTTAAAATACTTTACACATTGCCTTTGATAAGCCTTGACTGCTCGTGCCAAGCTACCATGGGGGTGAGCAGGGGTTATCTCGGAGGGTTTCCTTCTTACCCTGACTAGAAGCGAGGGTCCCTATTTGGACAGTGGTACCTACCTCTGCCAACTAGAGACCCCCAGTTCTAACAACCAAACACTCTGTTACTTCGCTCCCAATGTCACAATGTTTCTCAGGCTCTTTGACATCAATGGTAAACACCAAACACTGTGTTACTTCACTCCCAATGTCACAAAGTTTCTCAGGCTCTTTGACATCAATGGTAAACATCAAACACTGTGTTACTTCACTCCCAATGTCACAAAGGGGACTTTTGGTTACTCATTGGTCAATGTATGCCAGTTGTGCACGCCGATCCTTATTTGAGGGTGCCGGGTCCTTCTCTTCCTTCCTCGAAGGTAGCGGTGGGCATGTCCGAGCAGTTACAGGCGCATAGAAAAATTCCTCTGTACTATGACTGCTAAAAAGCAGGCATTCCTGGAGCTCTTTGTGTGATAGCAGGTGAAACACACAGGCTCTTAGATCAGTCCTGCAACTCTTGCTTCTTTTGTGTACTGCAAGTGGCTCAACAAATCACTTACCTCAGTCGCCTCTCATTCAATGGGCCTAGGAACCAAGGGGAATAAGGCAGAGATTTATTGCCTCTAGATTTTGGAGTTGTGAGATGCAGGGGACAATATCACCCAAGATTTTGAAATGGAAACTGCAGAGTAAACAATGGCAGATAGAACATGTATCTCTGAAGCCACCTGCACATTACATAAGTCTCCTTAAAGCCCTGTAAACAGGGAAGAAAACACTGTGGGCGCTGTATGGTCTCTTCGTTGTGTTAATTATTTAACTGTGGCCATTGAGGTGTTAAGCCTCTACTAAAATCGTTCTGTTTGTCCAGCCGGGTAAGCCAGCAGAATAAGGAAGACAGGAGATGTTATTTTATGTTAATGTTACTTCTGGTTAGATCTGCATGAGAAAAAGACTGATTTTAAAGAGCTCTTGCTGCCCATACTGAGTTTGCTTCTAAAATGTCAGTTCTTCAGTCAATCAATCATTTCATTTGTAAAGCGTGCTACATACCCATGACGATCTCAAGGTGCTGGGGGGGCTGCTACTGATCGAAAAGCCAGGTCTTGAGAAGTCTTTTGAAGGCCAGCAGGTCTTGGGACTGTTGTAGGCTGGTAGGGAGAGTGTTCCAGGTCTTGGCAGCGAGGTAGGAGAAGGATCTGCCGCCGGCTGTGGTTTTCCAGATGCGTGGAACTGTGGTGAGGGCGAGGTTGGTAGAGCGGAGGCTGCGGGTGGGGGTGTAAAAGCTGAGTCGGTCGTTGAGGTATGCTGGTCCGGCATTGTGTATGGCTTTGTGTGCGTGGATGAGAAGTTTGAAGGTGATCCTGTTGTTGACAGGGAGCCAATGCAGGCCTCTCAGGTGGGGTGTGATGTGGCTGCGTCAGGGGACGTCGAGAATCAGTCATGCCGAGGCGTTCTGGATGCGCTGCAGCCGTCTCAGGAGCTTGGTTGTTGTTCCTGCGTAGAGGGCGTTCCCGTAGTCCAGTCTGCTGGTGACGAGGGCCTGGGCGATGGTTTTTCTCGTGTCGGAGGGGATCCATTTGAATATCCTGCGGAGCATTTGGAGGGTGTTGAAGCAGGAAGTGGAGACTGCGTTGACCTGCTTGATCATGGAGAGGGCGGAGTCGAGGATGCCCCCCAGGTTGCGTGCGTGGTCGTGGGTTCTGGGGCTGTTCCTAGCGATGTTGGCCACCAGGAGTCGTCCCAGGCTGAGGGTGTGGGCCGAGGATGAGGACCTCTGTCTTGTCAGAATTCAGCTTCAGCCTGCTGTCCTTCATCCATTCGGCGACGGCCTTCATTCCTCTGTGGAGGTTGGCTTTGGCGGTGTGGGGGTCTTCGGTGATGATCATCTGGGTGTCGTCGGCGTAGGAGATGATGTTGAGGCTATGTTGTTCACACCAGAACCTGGGCTTCTATGGGAATTCACAAGGGCCTATTATCAAGCTCATTATCGCCGCTTTAGCAGCAGTTACCTGCCACTAAAGCGGCGATAATTTTAACGCTGTTCTTGATAATATGCCCCTTAGTGAGTCCGACACTCTTGTCCTATTCCCTTTTAGCTGCCTGGGACAGCTCAGCTAGTGTGGGGGAGGCAAAGAGTAGTAACATAAGGTCATGCTGCACCCATTCCACCTAGAGTTTGCACTATTATTGCTGGTGTCACAGTAATCTCTGTTCCTTCAAACATAAGTGCTGGAAGTAGAGCTGCAGTGGGGTGCTGCAGCACTCCTGAAAGAACCATACCAGAGTTCAGAAGGTGAATGAGAAATAAAGATTCAATATCATTTTGTTCAAATCTTGTTTGATAAATTACTCCTTGAAATAGGTGTTTACTTTACTTGGGGCACCAGCTGCCTACCTTTTTCCTGATGTGAATGTCTGTCAGGCTGAGTAAATGTCATACACTTTTCTTGTTCAAGTCAGGTCAGTAAGTGCTGTACATGCGCTAAATACGCAGACGCTCTATGCGCAGACTGCTTGGCTAAAGAAGTGGGTCTGAGCTCCTCAGACATGCAATCAACTTGGTGTTCCTCCCACTCATGACAAGGGAGAGAGTCACTGATAATCTCAGAGTTGGGTGCTTCAGTTCTAATACTATTTACACATCCACAAGGGACAAGGATCTAAGGGACAGTTTACCGACCAAAAACCAGATTCAATCCCCAAATCATCTAATTTAATACATATAAATCTGGCAGTCAAACAAAGAGAAATAAAGAAAGAGAGAAATAGCAACCATCAACCTTATTGCCCACTGCTATTCAATAGGATACCAAAAATAATATTACATTCCATAATCAGGATTAATAACAAAAACAGAGACCATTATGAAACAGTCAGGTTTCCATTAACTCCAGCCATGGCCAGTGTCATCATCTGGATATCCTTCTTTTTTTACCACTCAACCTTTTTGACACAAAAGGAGATGATGTGGTATCAATTTCGTATCGATCTCTATGACCTCTACATGAAATGGTAGAAAAAGACCAATGACCAGTTATATTCCTGATCATCCAATGTATCTAGAGGATATCCACTAAATCTGTGAAGGAAAGAAATTCAGTGCAGAGCAAGTGAAGTTATTTAAAAAGGATATGGAAGAGAAAAACATTTTATTCTAGTATCTCTCCCAGACCTAGTAAAATTATTGCAGATACGACGTAAACCAAATATGCCGCTGCTCGTGAAAAAGTGGTCGACTAGTTTCAGCCCAATGGGCTTATAGCCCAGGCTTTCTTCAGGACCTTTATTGACAATAAGCTACTGAATACGTGAAAACATATAATTGAGTATTTGTCATATTGCCTCCATACAGTCAGAGTGATTGTCACACATAGAAGACAAAATTGCACAAATACAACATTTTTGTAAGGATACATAACAATAATAGATTAATAGATTACTTTCTTTCTTTCTTAAACACGCTGATTTCAACAGCTTAGTAAATATATGTAGAGAACAGGTCCACTCACCTATCCTATATGAGGTATTAGCCTCACCTCACCTGGTAACCACTCAGTTGCATGAGACCCCGCTCTGTAACCAAGGTAAAATACGCTATTTCAGGGGGGATCAAAAAACAAAACTGTTTGGCATAAAATCTACAAGCCTGTTCTATATACAGGACAAAACAAACCACTCAATCTCAATGTGGAAGAACACATCCGAAGGATGCCTCATCCTATGGCTGATCACGTAGGTTGAACAGATCATGGCATAGAGTCTGTGTGTTTAGAAATTATACTAGATTCAATGCTGACTATGATGTTTATATAGCCCTTATAAAAAATCCTGTGTTGTTCATTGTCTTGTATCTTAGTATTCAATGAACATGGCGGTGTCTGTCTTCTAATGTCCTGACACCTGTAAAGGGGAGTGCATCTCTATTATCATCTGCCCTGTGGTATATCTGGAGCTATCTGTAAGCGTGTAAGCGTTGGTCTGTTTAAAAAGAAATGCCCTTTTACTCCGTTTGTTCTGGTAAATATGGGGGCAGGCGACTCCTTGTGTGTTTTACGAGAGCAGAGAATTACAATCATAGGTCATCGCCCCTATTGGCAAAACACATACAGCATATTGCTACATGAACACTGTAGTCTCTAATCTTCCAATACGTCTCCCTCGGCTACAAGGCTTAACTAAAATGTATGCATTTGCCTGGTTTGCTGCAGTGTAAAGTTGGCTCTTGTATTGCATGGCGCCAAATACAACGCTATTGCCTTCACCAACATACTTCCACACGACAAGTCTTGCCAGTGACACAACCATATCACACCAGTAATTTGGATCTTTTAAGCGTGCGTGTATACAGTCGGGCGCTTGTTCAACTATGCAATCCCACAACGCCTCACCTCTCCGTCGGTGCCTCGGGCTTCACCTCAGTGTGTGGGAGGTCCCGAGGCACCTACTTCCTCCTTATACTTATACTCAAAATGTCTTTGATGTGGAGGTAACTTCAGATAAACTTTAGAATTGCACAACACCCCCTTTCAATCCCAGCCCTGGCTCCAGACACACTACAGGGGGTGGAGACAGTGTTGTGAGAGGCCAGGCACATCCATATTCATGTGCCAGTGACAACTCCTCCCACCACTCTAGCTCAAGAAGACCCATCAGCCATGTAATGGCGCATCAAGATATGCAGGGCACATCTAATCTCCATTTGTGGGAATGCCTAGAGTGAACGCATAAACAGCCCGTCATTATAAACCAGACGTTGATTGGAGTCAGCTGCAAAGCACAAAGAGTCATAAGCACATAGTAATGCCCATTTTCTAAAAGTGGCATTTCTAAAATAGCAATGAAAAACCCACCTTAATCAATAATCAGGATTTATCACCACTATTCTAAACATAACAAACATGGCAACGCTATTCCTTCCAGATCAGAAATCTCTACTGAAACATATATCAAGGAATTCCCAATGCAAACCTATGAAAGGAGCAGACCTCACAGCAGTGAGAAAACAAATGGGCTGTTTGTCACTACCAGAATATGCCACACAATAAGGACACATGTCCTACCTTTTACCTACACAACACCCTGCCCATAGGGCTACCTAGGGCCTACCTTCGGGGTGACGTATATGTAGTAAAAGGGTCGTTCATACTTGGCAAGTAACTTTAAAAGCCACGTCACTGTGGAAGTAAACCGCGCATGCAGTTTTTGCAGTGGCAGAGTCCTGAGAGGTTTGAAAAGCTATTTCTGTGGGTGGCACAAGCAGCTCTACAGGCCCACTGGTAGCATTTAATTTACAAGCCTTGGGTATATGGGACACCACCGTACAAGGCACTTACAGGTAAATTAAATATGCAAACAGGTTTAGACCAATCATACCAAGTTTAAAAGAGAGAGCACATGCACTTTAGCACTGAATAGCAGTGGCAAAGTGCCCAAAAACCTAAAACCAACAAACAGATCAGAGAAAAATACAGGAGAAAGGCAAAACGTTTGGGAATAACCCTGCAAAAAGGGCCAGGTCCAACAATGGGTGTGTTAGTGAGTATACATGTGTGTGTGTGGTCAATTCACATCCTCCGTGCTTGAAACCAGCCACCACTCCTTTCAAGACACCAAAACAGAAGTGAACAGATCATTTCTGTGATGGTGCAGCTCAAAAAATGCAATCATGATATAGCTGCATTTTTTTTACTGTGTTGAAATTGAGAGGTCCGCACTAACAAAGTATTTGAGCAAAGTATCCAAGTTATAGGTGGGGCAGCTCCAAGTAGCAAATACATTGGTCATTGTGTGGGCAATACGACAGAGGGGCAGTTGAGACTTGGGTTGTTTGGGTGAGGTGTGTGCTATATATATAAAATAACTTTCTTTTACACTGCGCGTCAAACTGCATTTCTGTCATTTTGAAGGTCTGCATATAACAATAGTTTCTATACCCTATTAATGGTACTCAATTTGCTGACCTCATAAGCGTAGAAGGCCAATGTGACCTTTCTGGGATTCAAACTATTGTCATGCAGATCACAACAGATTATACTGTATTGTGGCATTTATATAGCACCTTAAACCCCTGAGCGACACTTTACAATGAGGTGCGGAATCTGTTCTGCATTTCATTAATTGTGATAATTATTCAGCATGAAGTGTATCCAGTCAAGCATGCCTTTAAATTCTTATCTAGTGTGGAATGCAACTGAATAAAATAAAATAAAATGAGAAGGAGCATAACTTAGTAAATATGCGATATTATGTTGTGCTTGTCCATTTTTAAGACAGTTGTGTATGTCTGCTTGTGTCCTAGATTCACTTCACCCAATAAGAAATAGCCAGGCAAACAGCAACTGGCCTGCTTCTATGCACTTTATATTCCTGGGTGCAGTACCTGGACATCTCTCCGTTACTCAAAACACCAAACTGGTCAATGTCAATTACATTAATAAAAACTTGTAAGTGCACTTTACATTATAGACCAATAAACTGATAAAAATAAATGTTGTGACTTTTATTGCGTGTGATCAAAAATAAGCTGAGTGTCTACCTTATCAGGAAGGTATAGGGAGAAGCAAGCTCTCTGGAGTGAGTCCTAGGGTTCTTGAAAGGAGTCTAATAATGGTTCCTGCAACATACTGAGGGTTGTATTTTGACTTCCAGTACAATAGGAAATAGACCTTTCCTGCATTGCGCAGGGAATTTGGTCTATGAGGGTCCGGTTACAATATTAATGCTGCGTTTGGTGTTCAACACGATCTGTGTGCATGGCAAGGCTTACCCTAATGCAAGCAGAAAAGATGGACTCGCTGCCCACTGTTTGGCTGGTAAAAGTCATAGGGCCTGATTAAGATGCAGTTCAGAACGCAACCGACAACTTGTCGGTTGCGGTCTGAACCGCATCTACTGCTGCAGTCTGACCGGCACATTACAATCGGAAGGGCCTCATAATCCTTCAAGGACAGCGTTTCTGCCATCGGGATTATGATGTCCATTTCTGACAGCCTTTCCATCAAAGAAAGGCTGTCAGAAAAGGATATTGGGGTCCCTTGCAGGGCTCTCTTCCTCCCGGCCCTCCGCATTTGGGCTGAGAGAGCACCTATGATGCCCCCCTGAACATCCCTGCAGTACAAAAGGGGGTGGTGATGGACGGAGTATCTGAATCAATCAAACACTCACACCCAGTCAATAGATCTGGGTTTAATCCATCACCGTTGTTTAGCCCACTCTGCCACCCCAGTTCAGACATGGCTATATGCAAATCAGTCTGACCCTGTGCCTCATGGGAACAGTCCAGCCCGAACTGCCAAGCCATGTCTTCCCTGGACCGGAATCAAGCTTCCGAGGACCGGTTTCTGGCATTCCAGCCATCTTCAGCCCGGCTTGCTTGAATCTAGTGGCAAAGTGAGCAAGGGACACACGTCTGAGCATACCCTGCCACACTTATGGCATCACGGTGCAGTGATGTTCACAAACTCCCATTTCTCAATGGGAGCTTGTGCTGCAGGAGGTTTCTGCTTGCCACACAAGCTCCCATCAAGAAATAGGAGTTCCCGACTCACTATGTGCGGTCGCATCCAAATAAAACAGTTGGAACCGCCGAGCTGAGGTTTCCAATCCACAATAGCGTCAGTCGGATGCAACTCCGACTGACAACGTAATGAGTGACAGAATTGGGGTTCAGTGAGCCTGCCAAACTCCTAGACTTCATTTCACAACACATGCTGCTCTAGTGGTAACTACGTTTGTAGGCATCGCTTTTACCGTCTTGAGTACAGTCATAGAGCAATGATTTTTGCTCCCAATATGAACTTCTCTATAACTGTGACAAATGCCTAATTCCTTTTCTTGATGAAAATCAACGATTGTCATCATGTTATATAGAATTGGATTATCGTGCATCTTTAAGATCTTAATCAAATTTGCAATGTTGGCAGGGTTGAGTACACTTTTGGCAAAAATGCAGCAGCAAGTGTGCTATTGTGGGCTACCGAACTTGTCACCTATTGCTTTGTGGTACAAGATTAATACAATTAATTGCTTATTTGTAGAGTTCTTAAGTGGTGCTGGTTACACATCACTTACTTGGCTGCTTACCAGGATAATTTCATTATTCATAAGTCACAAAATAGTAGCTGCTCCAAACCATACCATGAAAGTACTAGAATATTTCCTGCGTGTCTTTTCAGAGTGCATGGCTTTTTAGCAGTGGTAAGGGAAACCTGGTATCTCAGCTGCACGATTTAATCATATTTTTTCCAAACTTCTTGGGAAAACCACTCCGCAAATGAGCTTTAAGCAATATGAGTTTGCTTGCTTTTCTTACTCACTGCAATCTGGTGTTGAATGCTGTCAATGCATGTAGAGAGTGGCACCAATGACAGATGTCAGCAGCACTAGCGGTTGGAATGGGTGGTGTCAAGGCAGGAGTGGCAACCTCATAAACAAAATGTGGGCCCCTACCTGCACTCATTTTCATTGATTCATTTTATTATAAATCAAGCAATGGCTGTGCTGCATCTCCGACATGAATAAGAACTAGAACACAGGTACACTTTTTTTTATTCAGCTGGCAAAGGACAGAAATAGAAGGTCCCATAGGGCCTGTCTCAATGTCTTTTTATTGAGTCCCAGGTTCCGTCAGCTGTTGCTAGACCTATTGTTTTCAATAGATAATTTATATTTAGAGAGGACTTTGGATCAGCCCTTTGCTCATGAATGGATGGTTTTGTTGTCTATCTCAGTTGTCTCCCCTTGATCCTATTGTAGTGTTTGTCTCACCCAGAAGCATTTCCATCTCCCTTTGTCCTCATTGCATGAGTTGTATTCTTTCAGTGCTGAATGGTGGGGGCTCTTTTTTTGCTTTGATGGTGACCACTTCAGAGGGTTCCATGTGTTTCCTTTCCTCCACATGCTCCTCTGCTCTTTTTGCTCTCCTCTGCACATGTATTGCAAAATAATGCGAGAAATAATCACACAAACCCTTTGTCAACAATTCGGTACCAATTATATTATTATTATTTTTTGTAAGAAACACTTCCAAAGTGGGTATGTACCACTTGGTTCTTTTTTGAGTAATACATTGAATGGTGGCTTCCCCAAACAGATGATGGAGGGGGGGGCTTATTTCTTGAAAAGAGTCCCACTGTGTACTCTGTTTATATAAAATAATTTTTGTGTTGGGGCACACTTTTACACTTTATTAAACATTTTGGGCCATATGTATCATTGAAATTCGCATTCGATTGCGAATGCGAATTCCCAATATGGTATGTATTAAGCAAATGTGGGTCAAAATAAGGAATCGCATAATTTGCGATTCCTTATTTTGGATTGTATTTAAGGAATCTCACAATTTGCGATTCCTTAAATGCAATGTATCATGCAAAAAAATATTGCTAATTGTCCCTAAGGAATCGCAAATTACCACCAACTTCAAGTTGGTGGTAAGTTGCGAATTCCTTTCAAAAAGCATTTTTTTTTAAAACAAAAGGTGCCATGTGACGCTCATACATGCCCTTAGGGCAAGTATGTGCGCCAAATGTGCACACATGTCATTTTCAGGGGTGCAGCAGGGTGTCCTTTGGACACCCCTGCACCCTTGAAAATATTCTCAATTTGCGATTAGCTAATTGCTAATAGCACATTTCCCATTCATTCCTACGGGCCTCCTGGCCCATAGAAATGAATGGGAAATTATTCCTTAACTGCGATTAGCAATTTGCTAATCGCAATTAAGGAATTTTAAGAAATCGCTAAAAAGAAGCTGATTTCTACATACATACCATTTTGCGATTTCTAAATAGCGATTCCTTAAAAATCGCTATTTAGAAATCGCAAAACGGAACTATGATACATATGGCCCTTTAATTTAGCATTTTAAAATGGACTGCTTGCAATTTATATTCAATATGTCACAACTCAGAGGTGCAAATGAGCCATGATGCATGAGTCACAAAGCATGCATACACATCGGTTGTCATCTTGCAATGGGTGTTATTTAATGTGTGTGTATGCATTAGCCAATAAAAAAAAGCAATGACAAAGCAATAGATCAGCCTTTTAGGGACAAAACCTATTGGCTTCGCCTATGCATGTTTGAGGTGCATAGCTTGGCCCTGGCTGGCCCTGACACACTGTGAGCTAATGTAGTTTCACCCCTTCCTCCAGCCCTGGGTGCACAAAGTCATTATTGTAATCTCATGCACCCTCCATCACCACTGTGTGTCTTTATGTATTCATAACCTATTACTCCTGTACAGATCTCTGATGTTTTGCATCTAAGATTCTACTTTACAAATCACATGCATGGACAAATAGTCACAACTGATATTTTGCCTCATCTAAAGCAACTGTTATTCCAGGCAGTGGGATTAAAGCAGAAAAGAATCTAGAAGCAGTAGATGCAGCCTGTCTGCCCCTCTGCCCCTGCGAAGGAGGATCACCAAAGTGCCGTTTGCCATGAATGTTATATTGCAAGTAACAAAACTCAGTCCTCTCTAAGGACAGCCATGGACAGGCTTGGGATCCACAAACAATGTATACATAGCCCCCTACTTATGGCATTTGTGAAACAGCATTCCATGAGGAAGTTGCAGTTCGGAAGGGGGCAGTTTGAAAGGAATGTTATCCAGGACGAGGTCACGTTTACAATTTCCAATAAAAACTGTGGAATGTACTTTATTTTGCATGTACCGGTCTTTGGTTGGTTTGAAAATACAATAAAAAGTTTAATTAAAAAAACAAATAAAAAAACAAAAAACTGTGGAATGTGTAAGGTCGGACACGGCTGAACTGAACGGAATCCTTGGGAACAGGACCTTCCGAGAGACCCCCCTGGCCTTTCGGAAGCTCCAGCCCTGCAAATTTACACCGTGGTAACAGAGTGGCCAAACAGGGAGGAGGATTTTAGGGTAGGTACAGCAGGGAGGGAGTCCTGAATAAGAAGCACAAAAAAGAAGGTATAAAGCATAACAATAATGAGCCGGAAACACCATAAAAATATGAGACACTCAAATTAGGTGACTAATTGCAATGGACAAGCAAAAGGGAGTTTTTATGGCACTCTTAAAATAATTTGCAATTTTAACCATTTTGTGTGTTAATCAAGTACATAAGAACGAATTTCGTTGCGTGCACCCATCACTAAATGCGATGCAGTGCGCGCAAAGAAATTCGTTTTATTTATTTATTTATTTATATGTTTACTTACCTGTTAAACTCCGTAATCCATACATTACTACCCCCCACCCTGCCCCTCCCCCTCCTAAAGTCACGCCGTGCAGGAACTCCTATTGCCGACCGTGGCTGCATACAGAGCCGTCTGAAGTGTGCACGATGCCACATGGTCATGCTCAGGCATGGTGTGTGGCTGGTACTGATTGGGGTGTAGCCAGAAATGGGCAAAATGCGCTTGAGCACTGAGGAAGTATAAGTCCATACTGAGTGCCCCCAGCACCCCTGCACATAGGGGAACTTTGGTATCTCCATCAGTACTCATGGTTGTTTGCCAGCCCAAGCCAGTGATATGTGGTGAGCCAGGGGTTGCTTACGGAAGTATGCCAGTAGAGGGAGTAGCAAGTTGATAAAATTTGAGGAGTTACCATTTTCGCTACATTCAACCTCCCAGTAAAGGGACAGTGGCAGCTTCGACCAGACGTCGGCCTGGGCCTTCATCCATGTCTCCGATAATTCTCCCTCTAGAGTTCATCTAGATCCCGGCTAAGCCAGACTCCCAGATATTGTCCCAGGTCCCAGGCACACAGCAGTGGAAAGTTGGAGGTAAAGATCTGGGTAGCCTCCGTAAGTGGAAATAAGATGGATTTTACCAGTTCACAGTGACACCCGCCGCGTCCATTAGAAGGTGCACAAAGGAGCCGCAAGGGGGAAGATGAGCTGCAGGGGTGGTTTTAATACCTTTTCTGGCTCTGTGTGACAGGCAGGGCTTTAAGTGGGCCGGGTCTCACTGGTGCTGAGCACCGGCAGTTTTTTAAAGAAGGCCTCAAAACGGGTCTCTGTTTTGTGTCTGCTGTCACTGTAGTCAGCTTTTTTCAGACTGCAGTGACAGCAGGCACGTCGATGTGCACTGCTCACATTGCTCAGTTCTCACTAGTGGAGAAGTTACGGCATGAAGTCATGCCAGATGAGCATTGAAAGGGTAGGGAAATCCTATAAAGAGAGTCTTTTTCTCTCCAGAATTCGCTTCTCTTTTTGAAACGCTGGAGCAACAATATTGTTGTGGTGTCACCAGGGCTTTAAGTATTATATGTAAGCCATAGTTGCTGCTTATTTATCTAATGCAACTAACAACCATTGACAAAGCCAATAGTTCTGGCTTGTTGTAGGTATGTAGGTATGATGTTACTTGCTGTATTATATCTAGATGCAATGACAAACAGCAAATTACAAGTCGGGCAGCACACTTTGCTAAGCACAAATTGTTTAGTTTAAGTGTTTTTAAGCCAGGGCCTCAATTACATTGGCCACGCCCATTTGAGAGACCCTCCAGTTTTTTCATCCCACTTAAAGCCCTGGTGACAGGTGAATGTCACAGGAAGAGCAATCATTTTGGCTATGGGGAAAAGGCCGCTCAGCATAGGTTCTTGTGCCACATATCATGCTGTTCTTACAGACATGGGTTGCTCTATGATACAACCTGGGGAGGTTGGGAAGTAGAAATGTCGCGGCGACCATACCCACAGTGGTGTTGAGAGAGCGCAAACTGACCTAAATGTATAAGTACACCACACTTACACGTAGTAAGCACAAGTCATGAAGAGAAATGCCATGAGTGCTGATAGTACCTACATCTATATTCTGAAATGTGTAGTTAATATAGAGATTTAAGTAGAAGTGGAACTAATGCAGAAATGTGTGCAACTATATGACTTTATTAAGACGTGATTATTCCTGAATCCATGTTGTGTAGCTGCTAAAATGTAAGATGGCATACGGTTAAACGTAGAACGTGGTAGGCCTCAGGGCCAGAGCTAGAAGGGAGGGGGAAGGTGGTTCATTTCACAACATGGATTGCACTAATGTTTTAGTAATAACGTTAATAGGCCATGATTTATAGATGTGTTTACCGAATAATAGAATAAGAGTACTAACATGCTATTAATTAAAGAAGAAGTTGAATGCTATAATCATTATGAGAAATGTTGTAGGCCTGAAATGTTTAAACATTGATTTACACATACTGGTCTGGGCCGGGAAATGTTGCAAACTTTTGTTGGAAGTCTATGAGAATTGGGATCTTGGCTGCAGATGTCTGTCTGCAAGAGAAAAGGGGGTATCCAATTATACATGAAATGAATAGAGGTTTGTTCGGGAGACGGCCCAGACATGGAGGAAGGTTCCGGAATGTTTTAAGGGGTATCAGCGGGCCGGAGAAGAGTCTGAGAAGCAAGGTCGACTCTAACCACGAGGCCTCATCATGGAAAAAGCCAGAAGCTACACCACGTGAGGGGCGTCTCACGAGGGGCGTCCCAAATGTTGTTGTGTTTTTGTATTAGGGACAGCACCCCTGGGTGGAGTTAGAGCAGAAGCCTGAGGACCCTTTAGAGAGTGGATGGGTAGGCAGAGAGGGGTCATGACTGGAGAACTATAGGTTTTCACCAAGAGACTGAGAGTGGGTGACTTCCCTTGGGGGTCATTCACTGCTGACACCTTTTGTAAGGTTGAGACCTGGTTAAGTAGGGATACCATCTAGAGCAGGGTAGGGACAGCCTAACCTGTGTGGTTTTTCCTCCAACTTAAATGACGGAGAGATCACAGTATGTGTCAATGCTGATAGCTTTATTATTCTTAGAACTTGTGCTTGTAGTTTCCGTTGCTCGTCTGAGGGCTTTCAGAGAGCACATGTATGTAGTTGGGCCCGTGTATTTTGTGAATCTCATCCTGAGATGCCTGTACCTACAACTTATCTTAACCTTATAATAAACCTTTGAAAGCTAGAAGTTGTTTGTGATCTTTTGGAGCGGAGTCCTTTATTGGGTGAACTAACTTGGTAAGAGATGCACTTTCTTCCCTCAATGACAGGCAATAAAGGTTCAGTCGACCAGATCGGGGTTTTAGATCAATAGTGATAAGGTATCGATCAAAATCTCGCCCTTCCAGTTGGTAGCTATAGAGGATGGTTGCCTTCTTGAGGAAGGTGATCTACGCCCGCCGAAGAAGGACCGGATGACGTGAGACAGAAAAAGCAGCAGTATCGGTCGAGAGTGAGTATAAAGGGTCATGCGTGCTAGATTGCGGTGTTTTTGTGTTGTATCTATGTTGTAATGTCTGGCGGAGTTGAATGCCTGTAGAGAGACTGTGGAACAGGTTGTGAGCGCGCACAACCGGTGGAAATCTTAAGTTCAAGGAGAGCTTAAGTGGTTCGGGTGTATCGGACACCCAGGATAACTGTTAACTAGAGTGAAGGGGGTCATGAGGTACCATTGATCACCCGAAAGACCGAGATAGGGGGAACGTAAGAGTGAGTGCGTGAGTAACGGACGCTGGTCGGAGGTTACTGTGTGTGTAAAGAACCTATCAGAGAGACGATAGACATCTCGTCAGTTGTGTTGACAATTACAGATAGACTGTGGACGTACAGTCGAGGGAAGTGACCGCTTGGTCGGAAGTAGTCATTTTTCAGAGTATGAATGGGACGCATGCATGACCGCGAGGAGAGCTGAGAAAGGAGGGGTGCTGCTGCGAAGCGGAGACTAGTGACGTCAGAAAGTGCCGCGCTGGGATTGGCCGGCCGGTGAAAGACCGCGCTGCGATAGGCCAGCTAGCAAAGCCTCGCTAGGATTGGTGGATTGTCATCAGGAAGTAAACAGAGTATTCAAGCTGGAAATTGTGCGCGTAATTATGAAGTGTTTTAAATGGTTAAGAGCGCTGTTTAGGAAAGAGCGGCGGGGATCGTATGAAGGGGAAGAAGCCCCGCCGGAGGGTACGCCGGCTCGTTACATGGCAGTACATGTTGGGCTGCACACCATTTTGTGGATCGCAGAGTGGAGTAAGATTACAGAAGGGAATGAGGAACTGACGTTCCCGAAGTACGGGACGTTCAGATTAGAGGTGCTACATAGACTGAAAGCAGTTATGACCTCAACGAGACCCCTGCCTAGACCGACCCAGTTTGAAGCCCTTAATGCGTGGATTAGGGCAGCGCACGAAAAGAACATGAACAGACGACAAGAAAGGGTGAAACGTTCGGTAAGGGCAGTACAAGATGCCAAGTGGGATGCGGATGCTAAAAGATGGAGGGTGCATAACATGGAAGTAAATAAATTGTATCCAGTGTTAGAGATGCCCGGGAACAAAAGCCCCCTAGAAGAAGATGACGAGAGCGAGACAGAGGACAGCCTGATAAACAGATTATTGACAGACAGGCCACCCCCGTATAACAGAGCAGGGGGAGATGTCGAGAATAGTGAGAAAGGGGGGGGCAATGCAGGAGAGCATGGGCCGCTTCCCAGTCCCGATTGGGATCCCGCTGCAAAGAAAGAACTGTCCCAGCCTAGCCAGGTGCAGCAGGTAGTCGGGAGGTTTGTGGTGCAAAGGCCGCCAGTGACGGAGTGTGCCACATCCTACGCATTACCCGATGCACTACAGGTACCTGTTACCATAGGTCCTATAGTATCGATATATGACCCAGAGAGGGCTAGAGGGGAGGAACGGGTACGGAGGGACAGAGAAAGAGCAGAGATGGCAAGGAGGAATGATACGATCAACTCCCCAAGCCAGTTGCCGATACCAAGAGAGTGGAGCACCCCAGTACACACAGCAGGAGATCCGGGGGGCCATAGATGGCCAGAGGATATGAGGGGATCAGGACGGAAATCCTTTCAGGAGTTAAACGAGTACATGAAGAAGTGGGATGAGACAGTTGAGGCTCACAAGAGCATCATAGCTGCGGAAGCTGGAAGAGAAAGTCAGGACAGCAGAGCCCGGACTCACTGCGGGGCTGAAGAGAGCAGTCCGGAGTGGGACGGGAGGGAGAAGGACAGTAGGGGAGTCACCCATTGGGCCCGGGGTGGAGGTAGAACAGACCTGGAAAACGGGGGCCCAGAGAGGGGGGGGGGTGTCTCGCCCAATACATAGTGAAGAAGACAGGAGGACACGGGAGTACAGAGATAGCTTTAAGTGTGTCCACTGTGTGCCCGGCAACAGAGAACAGAATGAGAGTTGCGAGAGGTCGCACCACAGTCCCTGCGATGATGGACATGAGCGCAGTCCAGGGAATATGGGGAACCAGGAAGGATCGTATCAGATACTGAGTGATACTAGGCCGAGAGTGAATGGGGACCGAAGGGAGAATAGCAGAGAGTCCTACTGTGAAAAGAGAGGAGAGAGAGAGAATGGACAAAGTAAGATAGGAGGTAACAGGCCCGTGTTCCATCACCTTCCAAGATCGGATGGCCGAGCATGGGACCTGGAGAGATGGGAGCAAGAGAGAACACTCCCCAACTCTCCCGAACCCAAACGTAGGGCTCGGAGTTGGGATGGGAGAGAAACTTGTGAACCTCCCTCGAAAGAGTTATTGCGAGCAGAGATAAAAGCCAAAAGACTCGATGTCTCCAGCCTAAGGTCAGATCTGGATGATATGGTAGACGGTACCCTGCCCTTAGAAAGAATGGAAATGTATGAGCAGGATGAAATTCTGTTCATGGCAAAGGACGTAACTCGAAAGGCGAGAGCAATCCATGAGAAATTAGTAGAACTAGCAGGCAAATATATGGTGGACCTGTCAAGGACCAAAGCATTACAGGGTAACCACAGGCTACATTACTCAGATCGAGACCTAGATGAGAGGAGAACCATCGGATTGAAAACACACATAAGGGAGCTGATCACTGGAATAAGGACATGGAGGGCCCTAGATAAGTGGGAAGAGAGGTGGTCCAAGAAAGGGACCGTCAGGAGAAGCACACTTGGTATGACACCAGGAAGACAGCAGGGAGTAGAGGCATACCCTTTGAGGCAAGTCGCAAATGGGACCTATGTCCACGTCCCTTGGAGTAGGGGAGATTTAGCTGCTTTTACCACCTCCTTCCCCAAACTGCGGGAAAACCCAGTGGAGTGGTACAAGCAAGTGGAGAGATTCGTAAAAATCTCAAAGGTCCTATGGATAGATCTGAACACGCTGTTTGACATAGTAGTGCCAGGAGATTTGTGGACCGCATGCAAGGTTAGCGCTGAGTGGCCCACCACAGAGCCAGAGAGAGATGCTAAGACTAATGGGCCGTCTGAGATTGTGATGGCAAAATTCGAGAGAGTAATGACTTGGCTGAAAGATAAAGTGCCAATGCAAGACATAGATTGGGTCAAAATTGACCGAACAAGACAGGAACCCAAAGAGACAGTTCACGAATACTATGAGAGGCTGCTGAAGGCGTTTAAACAGTATAGCGGTCTGGATGTAATGGATCCAAAGGACATAGGGCAATTTGTGTCCAAGTTCGTCTTGGGCCTGAGACCGGATATTAGTTTAATGATACAGCAACACTTGATTTGTTGGCAAAATAAACCCCTAGACGAAATACTGAGGTATGCCAGGTACTGCTGTGACGAGATAGACTCCAAGGCAAAGAAACTAAAGGAGAAACTGATGGTGGTACAGATGCAGGCAGCCGGGAAAGGGGGACAGCAGCAACAGCAACAAGGAACAGGTACTGGAGGAAAGAAACAGTACAGTCAGAACAAGGGCAGTGAGGAGAACTCCACCTTTAAACCCAGGATAGATATAGCTGCCTTGAAGAAAACGACTAGGTGCCACCAGTGTAACGAGGTGGGGCATTGGAAACGCGAGTGTCCCTATAACGTTGAGATAGGAGAACAAGAGGTTGAGGAGGAAGAGGTCCAGAGTGCGCCTACAAGAGGGGTAACGCCATACCAGGGAAAGGTGCTCAAAGGGGGGGGGTCCTCCTCCCCGAGCCTAGTTTCCTCAGCCCCCCCGAGTAGGGACTATGGGTAAGACATATAGACAGATGCCCCTGTTTGTAGGAGGAGAGGAGTGCTATTATGTAGACCCACTAACTGGGCAGAGAGTGGAAAGGGAAGACTGCACCCTCGGGGCAGCTTTGGAGGTGGACCAGAGGGGACCCTATGTTGAGGCCGAAGTAGCAGGGTTCCCCACGACATTTCTAGTGGACACAGGAGCCACTAGATCCACGATCAGATCCGCCGCAGTTCCAGGCCTGCCCATGTCTGGAGAGACCATACAAGTGGTGGGGGTCGCTAACAGGAGAATGACCAGTCCTCTGACTGAACCCGTGCAGGTGAAAATAGGGAAGTACAGTGATGAGCACCAGTTTGTGGTTTGCGATTCTAGCCCTGTATGTCTGCTGGGAAGAGACCTCTTGTGCAAACTAAATTGCACCATATACTGCACACCTCAGGGAGTGGAGGTATTGACTAATGACGATGATGCTGACTTTAAAGTCGCAAATTCCAGGATATGTGTGGAGTTGTATCCCACTCTGACAGTAGATGAGCTCCCCTGGGATCTGAGAGAGACAGTAGCTCCAGAAGTGTGGGATTTCACTGGGGAAGAGATTGGGTTGGTGAAAGGGGTGGACCCAGTGAAAATTGTAGTGAAACCGCATGCTGAGTTTCCAAGAACACCTCAATATAAATTGACTCCAGAAACGATTGCAGGCATAAAACCCGTGATCGAGTCCATGATTAAGCAGGGAATACTGAAGGAAATCGTGGGTAGTCCATGTAACTCCCCCATTATGGGTTTGCAGAAACCAAATGGGAAATTCCGGATAGTGCAGGACCTCAGAAAGATTAATAACATAGTCGTTTCGTGTTGTCCAGTGGTACCGAATCCATCAGTGATACTGTTTCAGATACCGTTCCAAGCAGAATGGTTCACTGTAATTGATCTTTGCCAGGCTTTCTTTTCGATCCCTTTGGACGAAGAGAGCCATTTTCTTTTCGCATTTAAGCTGGAAGGTCGCGTCCTAACATGGTGTCGTATTCCTCAGGGGTATACAGAGAGCCCATCGATCTTCAACCAGCTTCTAAAGAATAATCTTGAAAGTCTAGTGCTGCCCCAGAGGTCAGTTCTGGTCCAGTACATAGACGACCTCCTTGTGGCGTCAGAAACAGAGGAAGCTTGCAGGGAAGACTCTATTACTTTGTTAAATCACCTAGCTGAGAATGGGCATAAGGTGTCCCCGGGAAAATTGCAGTACTGCCTGACAGAGGTGCAGTACTTGGGACATAGAATTGAGAAAGGTAAACGAAAAGTGTCACCAGACAGGATAGAGGCCATCATGAAGATGAATGCGCCTAAAACACAGAGAGAAGTCAGGATGTTCCTAGGGATGGTGGGATATTGCCGACAGTGGATTGCAAACTTTTCACTGAAAGCAAAGCCCTTGCAAAAACTGACGCACAAGGAGGTGAGTGATCCGGTACCATGGGACAAGGACTGTTTGATGGTGTTCCTACAGCTGAGAGAGGACCTATGTCGTGCTCCGGCTTTGGGAATGCCAGATTACGATAAACCATTCTTGCTTTATTGTTGTGAGAGAGAGGGTTGCGCGCTGTCTGTGTTGGTCCAAATTCATGGGAATGCCCGTAGACCAGTCGCTTACTTCTCGGCTACTTTAGATCCAGTAGCCGCAGCGTTGCCCGGATGTCTCAAATCCGTTGCCGCAACAGGTGTCAGCATTGAAAGGTGTGAGAACATTGTCATGGGGCACCCGTTAGAGGTGCATGTGCCCCACTCTGTTGAATTGTTAATGACCAGGACCAAAACCCAGCATCTGACCAACAGCAGGCTCACGCGCTATGAGCAAGTTATTCTTGCTGCAGAGAACGTGACCCTCAGGAGATGCTCTGTTTTAAATCCTGCCACCTTGATGCCACTCCCAAACGATATTGAGGATGATGATGAATGTACAGACCATGACTGCCTCGATGTGACTGAACTATGCACCAAACCAAGACCCGACACCGTAGATGAGCCACTGACTGACCCAGACGAAATTTTCTTTTTCAGTTCAAGAAGTCTTTATTCGATTAATTCATCATAAAAGACATAAATACAAAAAACACAGTAACATAAGTAAAATCAGTATTAAATCATTGGCATCGAATAACTTCTTGCAGAAGAATACAAAGGTTTAAAAAGATACAGATACTGGTTACCACAGTAATATAGGATAAAACAGTCTCAGCTAATTTAGATTAATAAACCTACTTCTAATAATCCAGGCCCAGCCTAGGAACTTGGCTACCCCCACCACAATGATCGGATCCAGATTAGTTTTTAACAGTCTCAGGGCCTCAGCTGACGAACGTGTGCCTAGTTGGCTACAGACAGGTTTGAGCCACTTAGATCTGGGGGCAGAGTATTGGGGGCACACAAACAAAAGGTGAGATAAACTTTCCCCGGACCCTTGACATTTTGCACAAAACCCCTGACTAGCTTTTCCCCACTTAGTGGTGAAGTCCCCAATAGGGAGTGTGCCACATCTGAATTGAAAAAAAAGTTTTCGATCAAGGGGTTTGGTAATGATCTCCCAGTAATTTTCTAACCTGGGTAGATCTTTGTGCACCAAAAATAAACCTGTAAGACTACTTGGGCTTGTTTTTGAGAAGGTATTGAGCATCACCCAGGCCCAATAACACTTTTTGAGCTCATTTTTAGATGGAAATGTGGCCGTCTCAGGCGACAACCACAACTCAGGGAGGCCCAAAGATAGAAGAGTAGCCTTAAGATCTCTGAACCATCCTATTTTTAGGGCTCCCGGAGAGTTTTTTAACTCAAGACAGGCTTCAGCATAATGGTGTAGGTCTGGGGTTGTCCACAGACGCCGCCAGAATGAAATCGGTCGAAATCGAGCACAATCGACCACCGAGTGACACCCCAGATCGTATAGTAGGGGGATTAAAGGTGTCGATTGTGGCAGACCGATTGCCATCCTTAGGAATTTGTTCTGGGCATGTTTCAAGGAGTCCAGGTTGCTACCTCCCCATAACTCTGCACCATATAACACTGCTGACAAAACCTTCCCACCATAAATCTTCATCAGCGGGGACATGGGTTTGGTAAAGGAGCTTTTATGTTCCTTGATCAAAGCTCCACCCAACTGTTGATGTTTCAGAGTCAGGAGCTCGATCTGATGAGACCAGTTAAGTGTGTCGCTAAATGAAACACCCAAATAGGTGAAGTGCTTGGTCTGCTCTAAGGGGGTATTCCCCATAATTACCCTCGCCTTGACCTGCTTGTGACCCCTCATGACCATGAATTTGGTCTTGGCAATGTTCACCTCCAGCTCATGCTCGCTACAGAAACTCTCAAACCTAGACAGTGCAAGCTGTAATCCCTGTCTGGTTCTCGAAATCAAAAGAGTGTCGTCAGCGAACATGAGCAGAGGGATTTTCATGCCAGCCAAACTTGGCGCATCTGTGGGGCATCCCTCAAAGTACTTAGTAACTCTGTTTATATATAGGGAGAACAGAGTTGGAGCCAAAACACATCCCTGTCTGACACCTTTCAACACAGGAAACTTTTTGGTCACCTCGCCAGGTTTGCCCCATCGTACATAGGCGTAGGTCTCAGCATGAAGGTTAACAATAATACGAACTAGAGAGGGAGGCATACCCATTTCCAAAAGACTGTTCCAAAGCCCAACCCTTGGTACAAGATCAAACGCAGACCTAAGGTCTACGAAGGCCGCATAGAGGTTACCTTTGCCCAGAGTGACCGTCTTCCAGTGTAGTAACATAAACCGAAAGGCCTGATCCAGGGTACTAACATGGGGTCTAAACCCTGCTTGGAGAGGGGTAAGAATATTATATTCCTCAATCCAGGCCTGAACCCTGGATAGGACAAGACGTGACACTATCTTTTGTACAGCGTCAATAAGGCTGATCGGCCGGTAATTAGAAGGAACCGACCGATCACCCTTCTTGAAGATGGGCAAAATCTCAGCTCCCGCCCAAGAGACAAGCACCTTTGCACCACTGGCCAGCGTGTTTGCCAGGAACAGTAAATAGGGTACCCATAGGTCTTGATCCTGTTGGAAGATATCCGCAGGAATACAATCCGGGCCGGGGGCTTTGCCCCTGGGGATGGAATTCAGAACGTTTTCAACCTCTTTGGCTGAAAACACAAGGGTGTCAAAGGACAGCGGCCAACCAATGGGAGTTTCCCTTTCACTGAGGCACCTGAACTGATCCTCAAAATGGGACACCCATTTTTCTTGGTCGACAGAAGCAGGGCTAGGTCGATCATCCAGGGACCTACCCCATTTAAGGAGGTGCCAAAAGTGCGTAAGATTCCTAGAGCCGCATGCCTCAACTAGGAGAGCCCAGCGTTCTACATCCCAGGCGGCTTTGGCCCGCCTCTTGGCTATATTATAGGCCTTCCTGGAGGATTTAATAAGAGCTGTGTTTCTAGATTTTAGAGCTTTGAACAGATTTGTATGAGATGTACCACACTCATCATTAAACCAGTTCGCTGGCTTCCTCGGTTTTCCAATGCCCTTATTAGCAACTATTTTAATGAATAGGGTCTTAAGGGAAGTGAACAAGCTGGCATGAATATCGGAGATTTTAAGAGATGTTTGGTTCAGGTCATCACATTGCTCTATTAATCTTAGGGAGTCAGAGACCAGGGATCTTATTTTAGAGCAAGCATCCCTGTCTACAGCAACCTTTGGCCACCGGACCCTCCTCAAGTCATTAGTTAATACCATGGCCTCTTGTACAACATTGGGGAGGTGCACAGAGGGCTTGGAAAAACTAAGATCCTTGAGTTCAGCTAGAAGAGGTTCGTGGTCACTCTCAGGCCGAGGTCTAATTTCCATATCCGAAACTAGGGGCCACATAGTTACATCGACTAAAATGTAGTCGATGCGACTACTAAATCTTCCATTAAAGAATGTTGGGTTGCCCAATCTGTCCGATCTAGTACGACCGTTTAGGGCACGCAGTCCCCAATTCATGCATAGGCCTTTAATGAAAGTGGCACTTTGGGACCATTTAGTGATCGGAGATAGCTCTAGTTGTGGAATACCCCATGTTGAGTCCTCAGCCACCGTTAACATCCCATCATCCACACTTAGTGGTTCGAAACAGGTATTGAAGTCACCCGTAACCACCACATGACCCTTTTGTTGTGCGGAGCCAAGGAATTCATCTAAAAGTATTAGGGTAGTTGAGACACGACCACCCGGAGTTCCTCTGGCATACACATTAAACAATAGTATAACCAGTCCACTATTAAGCTTCAGGCTAACAATGAGGATATCAGGGCAGTCAATGTGGATTTCTTTAACAGAGACTCCTGTTGATTGACGCACCCAAACAGTAAGACCCCCCATAGCCCTACCTCTTTGCCCTCTAACTGCGGGTTTGTTAAAACTCAGATAACCTGGGAAATATACCGGATGAGTTGACCAAGTCTCCTGAAAGGACCAGACATCACCTTGTCTGATGAAGTCAGCCCAATCAGGTATACATAAACAGGAATCTATACCCGCAACATTCCAGCAACCCAGTGAGGTACCCTTGGGAGGGGCTTGGGCACCCGAAGCAGTAACAACAGCGGGAGAGGATATGCAGGAATGATGGGAACCTACAATGGAAACGGAGACCACAGCAGGAACCTCAACAATAGGCAACCTACAAACCCCTTCTTTGTCGATGGCTCATGTGTAAGAGACGAAGTTGGGCAGTTGAGAGCAGCTTACGCTGTTTGTACAATTACTGGAGTTGTGGAAGCTGGATGCCTGGAAGGAGTACACTCCGCACAGGTAGCCGAGATCATTGCCCTGACGCGTGCCTGCCTGGCAAGCAATCAAATCCGAGTCACCATATACACCGACAGCCAATATGGTTACGGGGTAGTTCATGATTACGGGCAGTTGTGGTCTCAAAGAGGTTTCATGACCTCTTCAGGCTCTCCCATTCGCAATGGAGAGTTTGTGCGCCTGTTGTTAGAGGCGTTGCAATGTCCAGCAGGTATCGCAGTTGTGAAGTGCACCGCACATACCAGAAATATGGACTTCGTGTCACAAGGCAATAGATATGCCGACGAAGTCGCGCGGTATTGCGCGGAACAAGGGTACTCTTTCACGGAGGTGGAAGTGGGTGGAATAAATGTAAGGACTGAATTAGCCATGATATTAGAAACTGTTGATACTTGGGACGAACTGAAAAACATGCAAGAAAATGCTCCTGATTTTGAAAAGGAAACGTGGGAAAAGGCAGGATGTGTGGTGGGTGAGGCCCATTTCTGGGTCTCACCAGATGGCAGAGCAGTGTTGCCCAATGAGATGGTGAGCCCAATGGCCAGACAAATACATGGTCCCGTACATTTAGGAAGAGATGCTATGCTGAGAGTGTTTAGACAGACCTGGTACAACCCTAAGTTCAGAATAGCAGCCGAAGCAGTGTGCCAGCGTTGTGTGACTTGTCAGCAGTTGAATGTAGGGAAAAAGACACCAGTTGCACTGAGCCACATTGGGAGGTCAGGAGGTCCATTCAATCGAATGCAGATAGATTTTATTGAAATGCCAAGGTGCAACCGCCTCCGCTATGTCTTGGTGGTTGTTTGCGTATTCTCCAGATGGGTTGAGGCATACCCTACACGTAGGTGCGACACCCTCACAGTAGCCAAGTTACTGCTTAGGGAGCTTATTCCGCGCTTCGGGGTGCCGGCCTCTTTGGAATCAGATAGGGGAACGCATTTCAACAGCTCACTTGTGAAAATGATTTGTGCGGCTTTGAACATAGATCAGAAATTGCATTGCAGTTACCGACCAGAGGCCTCAGGAATTGTGGAGCAGATAAATGGCACCATTAAGGCCAGAATTGCAAAAGTGTGTTCATCAACATCCTTGAGTTGGCCTGACGCTTTGCCATTGGTCCTTATGAGCCTCCGTAGTACCCCAGATAGGAGAACGGGGCTGTCTCCCCATGAGGTGTTGATGGGGAGAGCCATGAGGTTGCCTTCTGTCCCAACTGCTGCACTGATTAACATCACAGATGATATGATCCTGGACTATTGTAAGGGGCTGTCTGACGCCATTCATTCTGTGTCCCTTCAGGTGCAGGCTGCCGAGGTTCCATCGTGCCAGGGCCCGTGTCATGACCTGTTTCCTGGGGACTGGGTCCTGGTGAAAAAACACGTGAGAAGAAGCTGCCTGGATGTTCGTTGGCGTGGGCCCTTCCAGATCATCCTGATCACGAACACGGCTGTGAAGGTGGGAGGCCTGCCCAACTGGATCCACGCGTCGCATACGCGGAGGGTTCCAGCACCTCTGGAAGGAACAGCTCCTCTCTCGGATAGACGTCCAGCTGCGGACCGAGAAGCCATAGAGGGGGCCAGCCAAGCTGTAGAGGTGCCAGCGGAAGCAGGGAACGAGTCTGACCAAGCTGAGGACGGTCAGTACAACAGCGAAACAGACGACGCTACTGAAGGAGAAAGTAGCTGGGAGTACGAGTCAGACACTGACAGGTCTGACAGAGAGCGTGAACCGGCAAGAAGGAGAAGGAGTAGAAGGGTACGTGGAGAAGCTGATTGGCCGCAAAGAAGGAGCTCTAGTCTGAGGTCAACTCCAGAGAGAACCCTTCCTCCGATATCAGAGGACTCAGACCCGGAAGAAGGTGCTCAGGGCGCTGAAGCACCGGACTTGAGAAGGTCAAGAAGAGTGCGTGTGCCTAGCAGAAGATATTCCACCCCTGAGTGGACATATCTGGCGACAAATGCCTTTGAAACCGGAGACAGGGAGGATCCGAGCGGTGGTGGTGTCCAGTTCTGAGCCCATCGTCACAGTGGAAATACGACTGTTAGTACCCGGTGTCGAACAAGAAGGGTCACTAACTTTCATGCTCCCCAGACCTCCCCGCCTCAGCAAGTTAAAGCACATGTTTCTCACAGAATTGCAATTCCCCGATTTTGGTACAAGGATAACAGACCATGAAGAGCACAATCTTCGTTTGGAAATATTGAACTTTGCTGTCGAAGCTGCAGGCAACCGCCTGATAGTAGATGCTTAAAAGACTTTGTAAATAAGCATGAAGAAAAGAAGATTACCTAGCGCCCAGGAAGCAGAGAATCTTAGGGACTTTCCCTGAGTTGATTGGAGAAGGGCTAGGGTTGTCTGTATTGAACTGTTACAGAACTCTTTGCGAAGAAGGTTGTCAGCTTCCAGTTGTGTGGTTCTAAAGACAAAAGGAGTAAAAGAGACTGTAAAGGAACGGAAAGAAAAGAACTTTGTGCTGAGTTACGAGAGAGCCATACTGTCTGACAAAATGGAAGCCGGCACCCAGAACCGCAGAGCGAAATGTATAATAGGTACACTAATAGTAGGAGTGATAATATTAATAGCTTTAGTGGTAACAGTTTCTTATGTAGAGGGACGTGAGGAAGAGGCAAAGGTAACCGATGTGAAATCTGTAGAGGCGCTTACATCCACCGTTGCTGGTGAGAAAGGGGAAAACACTCAAGAAAAAGCGTTATTAGCTGCAGAAGCCCGCAGGTTACATGTAGATGAGTCCCAAGGCGACTTTAGGTCAAATGCTTATGCTAAACTTTTATATGAATACGTGGATGCCATGGAGGTTAAGGACTGCTATGTCTGCATGCAGTTGCCGGCGTCTGTAGATGAAGGCATTCGATATCATCACCTCCCGCTGACATATGGCATTACATGTAGCTTGTTGCTTAGTATATTTTATGGGAGAGATAGTTTTGAATACTATTTCTCCAATTACGATGCAGTGTTACCAGAAGTCCCAAATTATAAACAGATGAACAAATGGGACTACTGGAAAAGTGAAGACAGGTTGGCAAAGTTTTTCATTCCTTGGATTACCTTAGATACTTCACATGCCCGCAGAAATAACCTGACATGCAAGGTGTCAGAAGTCGAGAAGAAGTTCATAGGGCAGGTGGATGATCGAAATAGGAGACAAAAGATTTTGAAAAAATCAGGACAATGGAAAACAGATTGGACCGAGGAAGAGAAGGCACACAAGAGAAAGGGTAGTAGTGGTCCAATAGCTTTAGATAGAACGCAGAGAGGAAAGTTATGTCTTCATAGAGCCAAAACGTATTATGAAAATGTATACGTGGGAGAAGTTAGCTGTGAACATGCTTTCAATCTAGAGTACTACACTAAGGACTTCCTGAAGGGAATGCAAGTGATTCCGAATGTATATTTTGTATGTGGAAGAAATGCCTACGTGAGACTACCTGACAACTGGTATGGATCATGTTACTTGGCAATTATCTTCCCCAAAATATATCATGCCCAAGACTTAGAGATCATCGAGGGCAAGACATCATCGAGGGGAAGGAGAGATGTAGGAGATGCAGAAATGGTTGGAGATGTCTTTGGAGCTGTGTTCCCTCCTTTGGGACTAATCCTTAATGATGTTAAAAATTAGACGACTGGCAACAGTCGTAGACAGGTTGTCTGCCAGCACTGCTCAGTCCTTAATGCTGGTAGAAGGAGAGATGCAATCGATAAGGGCTATGGTTCTCCAGAACCGTCTTGCATTAGACGTCCTATTAGCAAAAGAGGGCGGAGTCTGTAAGGCTTTGAAGGTCCAAGAATGTTGCACTTACATTCCAGACAATTCAAAGCCCCTTGGGAAAGTTATTAGGAACATAACTAATATTCACAAGGAGATCGAAGACCTGAGTAGAGAAAATGTCTGGGAAAAGGTGGGCCATGGAATGAGTGAAGCTGGAAGTTGGCTCACCACCTTAGGCAAAAGCTTTGTGTGGTCTATCCTAAAACCTATCATCATAATATTGATCTGTGGGATCGTGTTGTGGGGATTGGTGAGGGTATTCAAATGGTACAGAGCAAGAAGGTCAGAGAGGGCCCAGAGAGAACAGCTGCAGAGATTGGCTGCCATACAAGATAGTCAGTACAGGAGTCTGAGGGCTCTGGAAACGCAGAAACGAGTTATGCTAGCAATCACTGCAGTTTAAATGTTAATGATGACCCCGGGAGGTCATCAAAGGGGGGAACTGAGAGAGCGCAAACTGACCTAAATGTATAAGTACACCACACTTACACGTAGTAAGCACAAGTCATGAAGAGAAATGCCATGAGTGCTGATAGTACCTACATCTATATTCTGAAATGTGTAGTTAATATAGAGATTTAAGTAGAAGTGGAACTAATGCAGAAATGTGTGCAACTATATGACTTTATTAAGACGTGATTATTCCTGAATCCATGTTGTGTAGCTGCTAAAATGTAAGATGGCATACGGTTAAACGTAGAACGTGGTAGGCCTCAGGGCCAGAGCTAGAAGGGAGGGGGAAGGTGGTTCATTTCACAACATGGATTGCACTAATGTTTTAGTAATAACGTTAATAGGCCATGATTTATAGATGTGTTTACCGAATAATAGAATAAGAGTACTAACATGCTATTAATTAAAGAAGAAGTTGAATGCTATAATCATTATGAGAAATGTTGTAGGCCTGAAATGTTTAAACATTGATTTACACATACTGGTCTGGGCCGGGAAATGTTGCAAACTTTTGTTGGAAGTCTATGAGAATTGGGATCTTGGCTGCAGATGTCTGTCTGCAAGAGAAAAGGGGGTATCCAATTATACATGAAATGAATAGAGGTTTGTTCGGGAGACGGCCCAGACATGGAGGAGGTTTCCGGAATGTTTTAAGGGGTATCAGCGGGCCGGAGAAGAGTCTGAGAAGCAAGGTCGACTCTAACCACGAGGCCTCATCATGGAAAAAGCCAGAAGCTACACCACGTGAGGGGCGTCTCACGAGGGGCGTCCCAAATGTTGTTGTGTTTTTGTATTAGGGACAGCACCCCTGGGTGGAGTTAGAGCAGAAGCCTGAGGACCCTTTAGAGAGTGGATGGGTAGGCAGAGAGGGGTCATGACTGGAGAACTATAGGTTTTCACCAAGAGACTGAGAGTGGGTGACTTCCCTTGGGGGTCATTCACTGCTGACACCTTTTGTAAGGTTGAGACCTGGTTAAGTAGGGATACCATCTAGAGCAGGGTAGGGACAGCCTAACCTGTGTGGTTTTTCCTCCAACTTAAATGACGGAGAGATCACAGTATGTGTCAATGCTGATAGCTTTATTATTCTTAGAACTTGTGCTTGTAGTTTCCGTTGCTCGTCTGAGGGCTTTCAGAGAGCACATGTATGTAGTTGGGCCCGTGTATTTTGTGAATCTCATCCTGAGATGCCTGTACCTACAACTTATCTTAACCTTATAATAAACCTTTGAAAGCTAGAAGTTGTTTGTGATCTTTTGGAGCGGAGTCCTTTATTGGGTGAACTAACTTGGTAAGAGATGCACTTTCTTCCCTCAATGACAGGCAATAAAGGTTCAGTCGACCAGATCGGGGTTTTAGATCAATAGTGATAAGGTATCGATCAAAATCTCGCCCTTCCAGTGTCTTCCTGCAACCCCGCAGGGTCTCTTTTACATTTCTGCTCGGCCCAGGATTGTTTTTCACTTTTTCAGGTTTGCTTCTGAATTTGAGACAAATCTCTTATTATGGTACAGGAAATACGTCAGTTCTCGTAACATACATACTAACATCAGCGGTTTTAGCCAACACAGCATTTTTAGCGGCTGAATCAGCTTAGACACATTTATCTCGCTTTCCTCCTCACTCTTCGTTCTACATTAGATTTTTCATCCATTACTTTACCATGTTGTCTGCGACCCCCGTTTTCCCCTCTCTACTTGCCTTTGTTTCTATTTTCTGGCTGGCCCTCCCTCTATACCAGGGGCCTCATTTATGAAAGCCTTGCGCCACCGGTGCGTCACTTTTTCCCATGTTAAAAGTGACGCACCAGCGGCGCAAGGCCTTCATAAGTAAGGTACCAGGTAGTTAACATCCACTCTGCACTGTCTCTGCATGAAGTGTTTCCATCCAAAATGTGTTGCTGGATTTGGTTGTTACTTTTCGGTTCCCCCTTCAACTTACAGGCATTTCAGATCTCAGAATAGGGTTTTGGGTTGCTTGCCCTCAATTTTCTATATACACGCCATTAAAAAAAAAGGGAAAATGCTGTGAAATCCAGCATTTTTTCAGTTTGAGATTTTAAAAAAAATTGAAAGAGTCTCTGCGAGCTGTCCAGATTCTTTCTAGAGGATTAAAACAAAAAGATGCCTAACTGCAATGTTACTGCGAATTTTGCACAAATTGTTTTTCACCTACTGAAACGCAAACAACTGGCCTGGATTTTTTTTCTGAAAAAGTGAGCAACCTTGCCTGAGAACCGCGGTGCTCTGGCAGTGAGAGAGTCGTGTCCCGTTCCTATGGTAACCTGAAATCAGATTTTTTGCTTTCTACAAGTGCTAGACAGTCGAAAACAAGACTCAATTTCCATCTCATTTCCTGTTGTTGTTTATAAACGTATGTAGGTGTTTAGCATCGCTGAAAACACAGGTTCGGTGGTTGTTTTAATGAGAGTTTCCACCGTTTGTGAGAGTGTCGTGGTCGAGAGATACTGCTCTTCGTGACAAGATCGCTTGAGTAAAAGTCACATAATTAGGTAGATTCTGGCGGTGGATAACGATCTCCTCCAGGACTCCTCTTTCGTGCCCATTTCCCTGCCCGCAGTAATATCCTCAACTACTCTTCATTGCCACCAGGCCAGTATTGTACCGCCATAGCTGATATTTTTGTGTCAAAAGCCTGTAATCAAGATGTGAAAATTAAAAAATGTTGGCACTTGTACTGTTCCAGCCAGTGGTCCTGAGCCTGGCATCCTTGCAGTCAGTGAATAGATGTCAGTTGCCTTCGGGAAATAGGGCCCCGGGCCGCCGCAGAGCATCGGCAGAGAAGGTGGGAGGTGCAGGGCTTTAATTGGGAGGGCTGTGGGGGGCTGAGCCCCCCAGTTTTTTGGGCGGGCCTCGAAAGGGGGCTCTATTTTCGGGCCTCAATGGTCAAAGGTAGGGTGAGCAGACGTCCAGGTTTTTGTTTGGTGTTACTAGTGTGGGTAACATGTCTTGATAGTGAAATACTGCCAATTTCATTTACCTCATATCTTCCCATAACGGCAAGATAGACAACTGGAATCTGGTATCCCTGAACTTAGAATTTAATAACACATCCTTTAGTGTAGATGGTTTTTAAATTCTAAGTTTGGAAATAGCACTTTTAGAAAGTGGCTATTTTCCTGTTCAACCTTTCTGTGTGCCTCTGCCTGGTTGTGTATTGACTGTCTGGTTTGTGAGTGACAGGGGCTGAGGGCGGCTCCAGGAGGCTGGCTGAGTCAGCACAAGGCTGAATAGACCCATCTGCATGTAGAGTGGTGGGAAGAGTAGCACCTGGGTCTCAATAGGGCTGTGCCTGCCTGCCACAAAGCTGGCTCTATCCGGTGCGTCTGATGGCCCTGGCCCACACTCACAAAAGAAGACGAGGTGAACTGGTTTCGATTGGGTCCAGGACCCCTCACACAAGAAGAACAAAGACTTTTGGGGTATACAAATAGACTGGAGCCCCAGTAAAAATAGATTAGGAAACTATGTGATCAAGAAGGAATCTGTGACGAGTATCTGGGAGCTGACCTACAGTTGCTGTGATTGCTGAGGAAGGAACTGTCTGCTGTGTGCTGTGTCCCCCTAACTTGAAGAGGAGCTGTGCTGTGTGCTCTGCCCCTCTGAAGCCTGCCTGCCTCCAAGGGCCTAAAAAGAACTGGGAACTCAGGGATACAGGCGTAAAGACCGCTCTCCTAAGCTACTTAGAAAAAGTTGGACTCTCAAAAAGTCTGCTACATGATATCTTGATTGCAGTATGTTCAGATGGAGCAGCAGTAATGTTTGGTGAAACAGGAGGAGTAGTAGCATTGCTGAAATCAGAATTTCCAAATCTTGTACTGACATGGCACTGTTTGGCTCACAGACTAGAACTTGCTGTGGCAGATGCAGTTGATGAGAATGCCGGGGTCAATCACTTCAAGATTTTCATGGACTCATTGTATGCCACATACATAATGTCACCAAAAAACCAGAGAGTGCTATTTCCAAACTTAGAATTTAAAACCAGAGAGAGCTAAATCTGGCCACCAGCGAGCTATGTGTACAGCTTCAGAAGATAGGGAAAATGCTTGATACTAGACGGGTAGCATCCAGTTACAGATCTGTGAAAGCTGCTTGGAACTGCTTCCCTGCCTTGTGAAAACATTTTGAGAATGCTTCTAAAGACCCATCCAGACCCATGAGAGACCAGAGTAAGTATGAAGGTGTCTTGAAGAAGCTTACATCCTATTCTTGTATCAAAGATTTGGGGGTAATGTGTGATGCACTTCAAGAGCTCAAAGACTTATCACTCTCCTTACAGCGGAGGGAAATTACAATTGTTAATCCCCACAGACTTTTGGTTAGTCAAGTACGGATATTTAGAGCAATAAAGGACTAACCAGGGGAGTTTGCTTCTGCGGCTCAGAGAGCAATTGGCGAGGACAAATTCAACAATGTTCCTCTTTCCATGGTAGAAGTAACTCTGTTGCCCTTAATCCAAATCAGTTTTACCAAAGTCTGTCGGTAAATATCAATAAACGATGTGCCCTGGATTCTCAATCAATCAATCAATCAAGAACATTTATAGAGCGCTCTACTCACCCGTGAGGGTCTCAAGGCACTCAAGATTCTGAGAAATAACTTATAGTCAGCTTCAGTGTGCTTGATGCAGGCAACTTGCCTTCTGGTGATGAATGCATTCTGTATGGTGAAACAGAGATCCAGAAACTGTGTTCAGAGTTTCAGCTGCCAGCAAGAGATACTATCCAAGCTTTTAGACTTTTCAAATATTTCGATGGAAAGAAAACCCCTGGAGCATTTAAAAAGTTAGTAGTTTGCATGGAAACCCTGCCAGCAAGTAATGCGGATTGCGAGAAATGTTTCAATGCAATGCACTTAATTGCTAGTCCAACAAGGGCCTCTCTTCTTGTAGAGACCATTTTTTCATGCTTATGGGTAAAACTCAATGGTCCTCCATTTGAAACATTTGACGCAAAGCTGTATGTAAAGAGTTGGCTAGCAAAAGGTAGAAGGTCTACTAAAGAAAATTGTTGTGAGAAACCCCAGCAAAATAGACACAGTGAATATCTTCAAGGGTTTTGGAAAATCCTGCAATAGATTTTGAAGTAATATAAATAATTTTAACATGTTTTTCTAAAGTGTTTGGTATTTTATGGCTTATACTTAATAAATATACTTTTTTGCCTATTTTATTATCCTTTGCAGGATGCGACTTCATGATTTTCTTAAGCACACAATGCTAGTTATCTTGATTTAGACCACGCCCCTACTCGGATATACCATATACAATACAATATACAATACAATACACCCCTTTAAGAAATTTGCCACGCCCCTTTTAGGGCACCCCCAGTTTTTTTTCTCCCACTTAAAGCCCTGGGGAGGGTACACTCTGTTGTGTGCAGTGGCATAAGCAGGGATGGCGCACAGGTTTGTAAAGAGAGTGTGAATGTCACCAGATCGCCTGATTTCTGGTTTCTAAAACAGGCTCACCATCGGACCCATGTTCTTCAGCCTTCTTGAAAGAGCTGGTGGACCTGGTGAGTCTTGTGCTGTCAGACATTTTCAACAGGATGTTTGCCTCTGGCAGATTTCCTGTCAGTTGGAAGGAGACCTCCACTCTCCCGTTACTAAAGAAGCCTACCCTAGATGCCACAATTACGTCGAACTACCGCCCCATTGCCCGCCTCCCCTTACCGGCTAAAATTGTTGACAAAATTATGAATGTCCAACTGACTCAGTTTATTGATGACAACGGGCTGCTGGACCATACTCAGTTTGGCTTCCTTAAGGAACACGATTTACAAAAGGGGGTGGTGATGAACAGAGTGTCTGAATTGAGCAGACCACTCTTACCCAGTCCAAAGATCAGGGCTTGATCCATCACCGTTATTTATCTCACTGCCCCATCCCAGCTCAGAATCTGGCTATATGCAGATCAGTCTGTCCCTGGCCCAGTGCATCATGGGAACAGGGCAGACTAAACTACCAAGCCAATTCTTTACCAGAAAGGAGACAAGCTACCGGGGACCGGTTTCTGGCATTTCAGCCTCTTCGGCCCGGCTTGCTTGAATCCTGATGGAGCAGTGAGAAAGGGACTCATGTCTGAGTATACCCTGCCACACCTATAGTGGCCAAAATCGATTTACAAAAGGGGGTGGTGATGAACAGAGTGTCTGAATTGAGCAGACCACTCTTACCCAGTCCAAAGATCAGGGCTTGATCCATCACCGTTATTTATCTCACTGCCCCATCCCAGCTCAGAATCTGGCTATATGCAAATCAGTCTGTCCCTGGCCCAGTGCATCATGGGAACAGGGCAGACTAAACTACCAAGCCAATTCTTTACCAGAAAGGAGACAAGCTACCGGGGACCGGTTTCTGGCATGTCAGCCTCTTCGGCCCGGCTTGCTTGAATCCTGATGGAGCAGTGAGAAAGGGACTCATGTCTGAGTATACCCTGCCACACCTATAGTGGCCAAAATCGATTTACAAAAGGGGGTGGTGATGAACAGAGTGTCTGAATTGAGCAGACCACTCTTACCCAGTCCAAAGATCAGGGCTTGATCCATCACCGTTATTTATCTCACTGCCCCATCCCAGCTCAGAATCTGGCTATATGCAAATCAGTCTGTCCCTGGCCCAGTGCATCATGGGAACAGGGCAGACTAAACTACCAAGCCAATTCTTTACCAGAAAGGAGACAAGCTACCGGGGACCGGTTTCTGGCATTTCAGCCTCTTCGGCCCGGCTTGCTTGAATCCTGATGGAGCAGTGAGAAAGGGACTCATGTCTGAGTATACCCTGCCACACCTATAGTGGCCAAAATCGATTTACAAAAGGGGGTGGTGATGAACAGAGTGTCTGAATTGAGCAGACCACTCTTACCCAGTCCAAAGATCAGGGCTTGATCCATCACCGTTATTTATCTCACTGCCCCATCCCAGCTCAGAATCTGGCTATATGCAAATCAGTCTGTCCCTGGCCCAGTGCATCATGGGAACAGGGCAGACTAAACTACCAAGCCAATTCTTTACCAGATAGGAGACAAGCTACCGGGGACCGGTTTCTGGCATTTCAGCCTCTTCGGCCCGGCTTGCTTGAATCCTGATGGAGCAGTGAGAAAGGGACTCATGTCTGAGTATACCCTGCCACACCTATAGTGGCCAAAATCGATTTACAAAAGGGGGTGGTGATGAACAGAGTGTCTGAATTGAGCAGACCACTCTTACCCAGTCCAAAGATCAGGGCTTGATCCATCACCGTTATTTATCTCACTGCCCCATCCCAGCTCAGAATCTGGCTATATGCAAATCAGTCTGTCCCTGGCCCAGTGCATCATGGGAACAGGGCAGACTAAACTACCAAGCCAATTCTTTACCAGAAAGGAGACAAGCTACCGGGGACCGGTTTCTGGCATTTCAGCCTCTTCGGCCCGGCTTGCTTGAATCCTGATGGAGCAGTGAGAAAGGGACTCATGTCTGAGTATACCCTGCCACACCTATAGTGGCCAAAATCGATTTACAAAAGGGGGTGGTGATGAACAGAGTGTCTGAATTGAGCAGACCACTCTTACCCAGTCCAAAGATCAGGGCTTGATCCATCACCGTTATTTATCTCACTGCCCCATCCCAGCTCAGAATCTGGCTATATGCAAATCAGTCTGTCCCTGGCCCAGTGCATCATGGGAACAGGGCAGACTAAACTACCAAGCCAATTCTTTACCAGAAAGGAGACAAGCTACCGGGGACCGGTTTCTGGCATTTCAGCCTCTTCGGCCCGGCTTGCTTGAATCCTGATGGAGCAGTGAGAAAGGGACTCATGTCTGAGTATACCCTGCCACACCTATAGTGGCCAAAATCGATTTACAAAAGGGGGTGGTGATGAACAGAGTGTCTGAATTGAGCAGACCACTCTTACCCAGTCCAAAGATCAGGGCTTGATCCATCACCGTTATTTATCTCACTGCCCCATCCCAGCTCAGAATCTGGCTATATGCAAATCAGTCTGTCCCTGGCCCAGTGCATCATGGGAACAGGGCAGACTAAACTACCAAGCCAATTCTTTACCAGAAAGGAGACAAGCTACCGGGGACCGGTTTCTGGCATTTCAGCCTCTTCGGCCCGGCTTGCTTGAATCCTGATGGAGCAGTGAGAAAGGGACTCATGTCTGAGTATACCCTGCCACACCTATAGTGGCCAAAATCGATTTACAAAAGGGGGTGGTGATGAACAGAGTGTCTGAATTGAGCAGACCACTCTTACCCAGTCCAAAGATCAGGGCTTGATCCATCACCGTTATTTATCTCACTGCCCCATCCCAGCTCAGAATCTGGCTATATGCAAATCAGTCTGTCCCTGGCCCAGTGCATCATGGGAACAGGGCAGACTAAACTACCAAGCCAATTCTTTACCAGAAAGGAGACAAGCTACCGGGGACCGGTTTCTGGCATTTCAGCCTCTTCGGCCCGGCTTGCTTGAATCCTGATGGAGCAGTGAGAAAGGGACTCATGTCTGAGTATACCCTGCCACACCTATAGTGGCCAAAATCGATTTACAAAAGGGGGTGGTGATGAACAGAGTGTCTGAATTGAGCAGACCACTCTTACCCAGTCCAAAGATCAGGGCTTGATCCATCACCGTTATTTATCTCACTGCCCCATCCCAGCTCAGAATCTGGCTATATGCAAATCAGTCTGTCCCTGGCCCAGTGCATCATGGGAACAGGGCAGACTAAACTACCAAGCCAATTCTTTACCAGAAAGGAGACAAGCTACCGGGGACCGGTTTCTGGCATTTCAGCCTCTTCGGCCCGGCTTGCTTGAATCCTGATGGAGCAGTGAGAAAGGGACTCATGTCTGAGTATACCCTGCCACACCTATAGTGGCCAAAATCGATTTACAAAAGGGGGTGGTGATGAACAGAGTGTCTGAATTGAGCAGACCACTCTTACCCAGTCCAAAGATCAGGGCTTGATCCATCACCGTTATTTATCTCACTGCCCCATCCCAGCTCAGAATCTGGCTATATGCAAATCAGTCTGTCCCTGGCCCAGTGCATCATGGGAACAGGGCAGACTAAACTACCAAGCCAATTCTTTACCAGAAAGGAGACAAGCTACCGGGGACCGGTTTCTGGCATTTCAGCCTCTTCGGCCCGGCTTGCTTCAATCCTGATGGAGCAGTGAGAAAGGGACTCATGTCTGAGTATACCCTGCCACACCTATAGTGGCCAAAATCGATTTACAAAAGGGGGTGGTGATGAACAGAGTGTCTGAATTGAGCAGACCACTCTTACCCAGTCCAAAGATCAGGGCTTGATCCATCACCGTTATTTATCTCACTGCCCCATCCCAGCTCAGAATCTGGCTATATGCAAATCAGTCTGTCCCTGGCCCAGTGCATCATAGGAACAGGGCAGACTAAACTACCAAGCCAATTCTTTACCAGAAAGGAGACAAGCTACCGGGGACCGGTTTCTGGCATTTCAGCCTCTTCGGCCCGGCTTGCTTGAATCCTGATGGAGCAGTGAGAAAGGGACTCATGTCTGAGTATACCCTGCCACACCTATAGTGGCCAAAATCGATTTACAAAAGGGGGTGGTGATGAACAGAGTGTCTGAATTGAGCAGACCACTCTTACCCAGTCCAAAGATCAGGGCTTGATCCATCACCGTTATTTATCTCACTGCCCCATCCCAGCTCAGAATCTGGCTATATGCAAATCAGTCTGTCCCTGGCCCAGTGCATCATGGGAACAGGGCAGACTAAACTACCAAGCCAATTCTTTACCAGAAAGGAGACAAGCTGCCGGGGACCGGTTTCTGGCATTTCAGCCTCTTCGGCCCGGCTTGCTTGAATCCTGATGGAGCAGTGAGAAAGGGACTCATGTCTGAGTATACCCTGCCACACCTATAGTGGCCAAAATCGATTTACAAAAGGGGGTGGTGATGAACAGAGTGTCTGAATTGAGCAGACCACTCTTACCCAGTCCAAAGATCAGGGCTTGATCCATCACCGTTATTTATCTCACTGCCCCATCCCAGCTCAGAATCTGGCTATATGCAAATCAGTCTGTCCCTGGCCCAGTGCATCATGGGAACAGGGCAGACTAAACTACCAAGCCAATTCTTTACCAGAAAGGAGACAAGCTACCGGGGACCGGTTTCTGGCATTTCAGCCTCTTCGGCCCGGCTTGCTTGAATCCTGATGGAGCAGTGAGAAAGGGACTCATGTCTGAGTATACCCTGCCACACCTATAGTGGCCAAAATCGATTTACAAAAGGGGGTGGTGATGAACAGAGTGTCTGAATTGAGCAGACCACTCTTACCCAGTCCAAAGATCAGGGCTTGATCCATCACCGTTATTTATCTCACTGCCCCATCCCAGCTCAGAATCTGGCTATATGCAAATCAGTCTGTCCCTGGCCCAGTGCATCATGGGAACAGGGCAGACTAAACTACCAAGCCAATTCTTTACCAGAAAGGAGACAAGCTACCGGGGACCGGTTTCTGGCATTTCAGCCTCTTCGGCCCGGCTTGCTTGAATCCTGATGGAGCAGTGAGAAAGGGACTCATGTCTGAGTATACCCTGCCACACCTATAGTGGCCAAAATCGATTTACAAAAGGGGGTGGTGATGAACAGAGTGTCTGAATTGAGCAGACCACTCTTACCCAGTCCAAAGATCAGGGCTTGATCCATCACCGTTATTTATCTCACTGCCCCATCCCAGCTCAGAATCTGGCTATATGCAAATCAGTCTGTCCCTGGCCCAGTGCATCATGGGAACAGGGCAGACTAAACTACCAAGCCAATTCTTTACCAGAAAGGAGACAAGCTACCGGGGACCGGTTTCTGGCATTTTAGCCTCTACGGCCCGGCTGGCTTGAATCCTGATGGAGCAGTGAGAAAGGGACTCATGTCTGAGTATACCCTGCCACACCTATAGTGGCCAAAATCGATTTACAAAAGGGGGTGGTGATGAACAGAGTGTCTGAATTGAGCAGACCACTCTTACCCAGTCCAAAGATCAGGGCTTGATCCATCACCGTTATTTATCTCACTGCCCCATCCCAGCTCAGAATCTGGCTATATGCAAATCAGTCTGTCCCTGGCCCAGTGCATCATGGGAACAGGGCAGACTAAACTACCAAGCCAATTCTTTACCAGAAAGGAGACAAGCTACCGGGGACCGGTTTCTGGCATTTCAGCCTCTTCGGCCCGGCTTGCTTGAATCCTGATGGAGCAGTGAGAAAGGGACTCATGTCTGAGTATACCCTGCCACACCTATAGTGGCCAAAATCGATTTACAAAAGGGGGTGGTGATGAACAGAGTGTCTGAATTGAGCAGACCACTCTTACCCAGTCCAAAGATCAGGGCTTGATCCATCACCGTTATTTATCTCACTGCCCCATCCCAGCTCAGAATCTGGCTATATGCAAATCAGTCTGTCCCTGGCCCAGTGCATCATGGGAACAGGGCAGACTAAACTACCAAGCCAATTCTTTACCAGAAAGGAGACAAGCTACCGGGGACCGGTTTCTGGCATTTCAGCCTCTTCGGCCCGGCTTGCTTGAATCCTGATGGAGCAGTGAGAAAGGGACTCATGTCTGAGTATACCCTGCCACACCTATAGTGGCCAAAATCGATTTACAAAAGGGGGTGGTGATGAACAGAGTGTCTGAATTGAGCAGACCACTCTTACCCAGTCCAAAGATCAGGGCTTGATCCATCACCGTTATTTATCTCACTGCCCCATCCCAGCTCAGAATCTGGCTATATGCAAATCAGTCTGTCCCTGGCCCAGTGCATCATGGGAACAGGGCAGACTAAACTACCAAGCCAATTCTTTACCAGAAAGGAGACAAGCTACCGGGGACCGGTTTCTGGCATTTCAGCCTCTTCGGCCCGGCTTGCTTGAATCCTGATGGAGCAGTGAGAAAGGGACTCATGTCTGAGTATACCCTGCCACACCTATAGTGGCCAAAATCGATTTACAAAAGGGGGTGGTGATGAACAGAGTGTCTGAATTGAGCAGACCACTCTTACCCAGTCCAAAGATCAGGGCTTGATCCATCACCGTTATTTATCTCACTGCCCCATCCCAGCTCAGAATCTGGCTATATGCAAATCAGTCTGTCCCTGGCCCAGTGCATCATGGGAACAGGGCAGACTAAACTACCAAGCCAATTCTTTACCAGAAAGGAGACAAGCTACCGGGGACTAGGCATGAGCGGATTTTGCGGATTGGCAATCCGCGAATTTGCGGATTTGCAAACTCGCAATCCGCAAAATCCGCGAATTCCCGCGAATTTGCAGATTTTTTTTTTTTTTGTGTTCGCCCGTGTTTCTGCCAGTTCGCGAGGGTTTTTACAATTTCGCAATTTGCGAACTTACCTGTCGGGTCGCAAGTTTTGCGAACTTGTTGTTTCTACGTGTCCAACCTGTTTGGGACACTCTTCTTCATCACTGCCACTCTCTGTCACCACTGCCACTCTCTGACTACTCATGCCACCCTCTGGCCCACCCATGCCACCCTCTGTTTCATCACCACACCCTCTGGTTGTCCAGTGTACATTATTTTTGGCAAAGCAAAGCACACCTTCCCTGCCTCAAGTGACCTGAATTAATTTGGGGCTGATTAATGTGTCACAGAATATTTTTTTAGCTGGCACCTGCTTCCTTAGTGCGCCCTGATTAGTGATCTTTTGCACTTGCTAAGTGCTTTCATTGTTGCAAAATTAGTTACAACACCTGCCCTGCCCCAACTGACAATAATGAATTAGGGGCTGATTAATGGATTTTAACTTCCAGCCTGGCTCCTGCTTGTCTCCCTTAGCTGTAATTCAGGACCTTTGTGGCATATGTGTAACTATTCTGAGGTTCAGAGCAGGGTCACATAATAGTTGCAACTGGCAACTGAACTCTGGAGGGGCCCCTCAGGAAGCACTACAGGAAATGGCTACTAATGATGAGCCTGAACTTTTGAACCTGGTAAGTAGTTACTTTCAGTTTTGCTAAAATCGTATTTCTGCAATTTCGCACTTATTCGCGGGGCGCGAACTCACGCGAACAGTGCGAGCAGTGCGAGCAAAATCCGCTGCTCGCGGATTTGCGGATTTTTCAGGAAATTCGCAAATCTCGCGGATTGCGGATTTCCCGAAAATCCGCAAAATCCGCGAGCGGAACGGATTTTCCGCCCATGCCTACCGGGGACCGGTTTCTGGCATTTCAGCCTCTTCGGCCCGGCTTGCTTGAATCCTGATGGAGCAGTGAGAAAGGGACTCATGTCTGAGTATACCCTGCCACACCTATAGTGGCCAAAATCGATTTACAAAAGGGGGTGGTGATGAACAGAGTGTCTGAATTGAGCAGACCACTCTTACCCAGTACAAAGATCAGGGCTTGATCCATCACCGTTATTTATCTCACTGCCCCATCCCAGCTCAGAATCTGGCTATATGCAAATCAGTCTGTCCCTGGCCCAGTGCATCATGGGAACAGGGCAGACTAAACTACCAAGCCAATTGCTTGAATCCTGATGGTGCAATGAGGCTGAAATGCCAGAAACCGGTCCCCGGGAGCTTGTTTCCTTCCCAGTGTAAGAATTGGCTTTTGTAGTTTGGTTTGCCCTGTTCCCATCATGCACTGGGACAGGAACAGACTAATTTGCATACAGCCAGGTTCTGAAACTGGGATGGTGCAGTGAGCTAAAAAACGGTGTTGGATCTAGCCCTGATCTCTTGACTGGGTGAGAGCTTTCTGCTTAATTCAGAGACTCTGTCCCTCACCACCCCTTGTTGTAAATATTTTTGTCCACCCTAAGCGTGGAAGGGTATTCTCAGATGTGAGACCCTTGCTCATTGCACCATCAGGATTCAAGCAAACCGGGCCGAAGACGGCTGTAATGCCAGAAACCGGTCCCCGGGAGCTTGTTTCCTTCCCAGTGTAAGAATTGGCTTTTGTAGTTTGGTATGCCCTGTTCCCATCATGCACTGGGACAGGAACAGACTAATTTGCATACAGCCAGGTTCTGAAACTGGGATGGTGCAGTGAGCTAAAAAACGGTGTTGGATCTAGCCCTGATCTCTTGACTGGGTGAGAGCTTTCTGCTTAATTCAGAGACTCTGTCCCTCACCACCCCTTGTTGTAAATATCCTTAAGGAACACAGCACAGAGACAGCACTTATTAAGGCAACCGAAGAGATCAGAGTGGTTATGGATGGAGGAGGCACTGCTGCATTAATTCTACTCGACCTCTCCGCCGCATTTGACACTGTTGATCATACTCTCCTGATTCACTGATTAAAAATCTTCGGTGTGGATTGGCATGGCATTGGTACTACTAGCCTCCTTTTTGAAGGAGAGGAGATCAACAGTGTCTCTTGATGGGTTCAACTCGCAGCCGTATGTGCTGCCTTGCAGAGTTCCGCAGGGAAGCTCGCTGAGTCCACTGTTATTCAATTTCTACGTTTCTGAACTTGCTCTGCTGGTCAGGGATTTTGTTTTTTTGTTAACATCCTACACGGATGACTCACAGATTTGGATTGCAGATCACAAAAAACAGAGTCCACCTGCTGTGCAGTTTCATAACTGCATGGCTGCAATTAACACCTGGATGAGCAGTCATTGCCTTAAATTAAACTCCGATAAGACAGAAGTGTTGATTTTCGGCAATTTACAACCTTCTTGGAGTAATCTCTCCACCCATTCCAACGGCAAAGACTAAAAACGTAGGCGTACTGATTGATAACAGATTGACGCTTACTCAACAAACTAATGCCATCGTGTCTGCTTCCCACTTCCTTATAAAGAAAATCAGGAAGGTACTACCCTACATTTCAGTGGAGACCAAAAAAGGGGTGATCACCTCCCTTTTGCAGGCCAAGCTGGACTACTGCAACAGGCTTTATTTGAATGCCCAGAAGCAGTGTCTGAAGAAACTTCAGGTAGTGCAGAACTCGGCGGCTCGCCTTTTGTTGAGTCTGCCTCGGCATAAGTCCGTCTCAGAGAAAATTCGGAAGTTGTATTGGCTTCCAGTGGTGCAACAAATCAAATTCAAGGCGCTCTGTGTGGCCTACAAAGCCCTGATACAGAAGGGTCCGCTGTTTCTTCAGAAACTTTTTGTGTGGTACCAGCCAGCAAGACAGCTCCGTTCCACTGGTGTACAATTACTGGCGGTGCCTAAAATTCGGACCGTGCACTGGTGGGGTCGGAGTTTTCAGTATGGTACATCAAAGCTGTGGAAATTGCTGCCTCCCGAGATTAGTAAGGTCAGCTCCCTTCTGAGCTTTAGAAAAAGCTAGAAAACTTGGTTGTTAAAAATAGGGGTGCTCTGTAGGGTTGCCAGCGGTTCTTAGCGCAGAGACACCTTTTTTTGGTATTTGTGCGCTTTATAAATAACATTAACATTAACATTAACATTAACTGAGGCATCTTCTCCAATATCTGTTTGATATCTCCAGTTTAGAGTGAGCGCTATAAACAAAACATTACAGAGTCATTTAGGGTGAGTCTATAGATGCAAGCACCCATTGTGATTTTATGTTTATTGCTCCCTCTAATATTGGGATTTGATACTGAGTCTGTGGGAATTTATTTGCCAGTTCATCAATGTTTTTTAGTGACTGCTTAACCTTTTATCAACATTCATTTTCAACGCAGGCTTACAACAAGCAAGGAACATACGTCCTGAGTTGAGTTGTCTTCAAGACTGCCTGCACATCGCCTCGCTGCTGGGTGACTCCAAATCCCAGAACACCCTGCTGAATTCAGGGGAGGAGCTGAGAAGCGCTCAAAAGCACGCGAAAACACCCGCGACGTGGGATTCAAGACTGCCTGCACATCGACTCGTTGCTGGGGGACTCCAAATCTCAGAACACACAGCTGAATCCAGGGGAGGAGCTGAGAAGCGCTCAAAAGCGCGCGAAAACACCTGCGACGCGGGATTTAAGACTGCCTGCAAATCGCCTCGCTGCTGGGGGACTCCAAATCCCAGAAAACCCTGCTGAATCCAGGGGAAGAGCTGAGAAGCGCTCAAAAGCGCGCGAAAACACCTGCAACGCGGGATTCAAGACTGCCTGCACATCGCCTCGCTGCTGGTGGACTCCAAATCCCAGAACACCCTGCTGAATCCAGGGGAGGAGCTGAGAAGCGCTCAAAAGCACGCGAAAATACCAGCGCGTGAGATTCAAGACTGCCTGTAAATCGCCTCGCTGCTGGGGGACTCCAAAATAAACAAAACATTACAGAGTCATTTAGGGTGAGTCTATAGATGCAAGCACCCATTGTGATTTTATGTTTATTGCTCCCTCTAATATTGGGATTTGATACGGAGTCTGAGGGAATTTATTTGCCAGTTCATCAATGTTTTTTAGTGACTGCTTAACCTTTTATCAACATTCATTTTCAACGCAGGCTTACAACAAGCAAGGAACATACGTCCTGAGTTGAGTTGTCTTCAAGACTGCCTGCACATCCCCTCGCTGCTGGGGGACTCCAAATCCCGAAACACCCTGCTGAATTCAGGGGAGGAGCTGAGAAGTGCTCAAAAGCGCGCGAAAACACCTGCGACGCGGGATTCAAGACTGCCTGCACATCGCCTTGTTGCTGGGGGACTCCAAATCTCAGAACACACTGCTGAATCCAGGGGAGGAGCTGAGAAGCGCTCCAAAGCGCTCGAAAACACCCGCGACGCGGGATTTAAGACTGCCTGCAAATCGCCTCGCTGCTGGGGGACTCCAAATCCCAGAACACCCTGCTGAATCCAGGGGAAGAGCTGAGAAGCGCTCAAAAGCGTGCAAAAACACCTGCAACGCGGGATTCAAGACTGCATGCACATCGCCTCGCTGCTGGGGGACTCCAAATCCCAGAACACCCTGCTGAATCCAGGGGAGGAGCTGGGAAGCGCTCAAAAGCACGCGAAAATACCAGCGCGCAAGATTCAAGACTGCCTGCACATCGCCTCGCTGCTGGGGGACTCCAAATTCCAGAACACCCTGCTGAATCCAGGGGAGGAGCTGAGAAGCGCTCAAAAGCGTGCGAAAACACCCAAGACGCGGGATTCAAGACTGCCTGCACATCGCCTCGCTGCTGGGGGACTCCAAATCCCAGAACACCCTGCTGAATCCAGGGGAGGACCTGAGAAGCGCTCAAAAGCATGTGAAAACACCCGCGATGCAGGCCGTGCGCGCGCAGTACCCGGGCAAAGCCCGGGCCAAGGGCGGGCCCGTCCTTGCCCGTCACTGACAGGACCTGACAGGGCTGGGGCACTCCCCTTTCGCCCCGCGATTCGGTGCGGACATACGTTGGCTGGTGAAGCTTAAAGGTACTGTTTCGTAGGTGGATTGCCTACTGACTATTCCGGGCTCACTCTGGGCCCCTTGAACTGTTGTCTATCTCTGCTCCCTATCAGGCAATGAACATTGCTATGCCCTTTACCATCTAAGTATTCTACTTCAAGCATTTACTCAGTGCTTTTTATTTTTGTTTTCAAGCATCAAGTGCAAGTAGGATTGCTAGGGCATTGGACATATTCCCCGTTTAGACATCACAGGAATATCTGTATTTAAACTAAATGGGGAACTGGAAGACCCTGGAGGAGAGTGGGGAGGGAAATGAGGGAGGGGTTAGTCGTGACACTAGGAAGAAGGCAAAAAAAAAGCGGAAAACTGCTGTTAATAATTGTGTCATGGACCAAATAGATACCCTTATTAATGAATGCGAGGTCATCTTAGAGTCATCTCCCTTAAAACACGCTAATAGCGTTATTAGCAGCACTAATACTAGTCTTAAAGGGAAGGGCAAACATACCATTCCTGATATGTCTTGAAAATCAGGGAAGAAACAAATATCTAACACAACTAAAGGAATGCAGGATCGCGATGCTTGTTTACCGACTGAAACTGAAAATGGGGAGTCTTCTCCAGGTGACGAATATGTAGCCCACATAGATCCAATAGTCATTTGGACAAATAGGTTCCAACCACTCAGTGATTTGCAAGGGCGGAATGGGGATGAAGAGGATCCATCAAGGGGTGAACAAATTCAATTGTCTCCAACACCTCACAGTCATTCTAATACCCCAGGTTTACACCTAGAATGGCACACTATGTGTCAAGAAGTTACAACTCTGAGAACCGAAGTGCAGGCCATGAAGGGTACCTTAGAGGATATTCTATCTATGGTTAAATTTTTGGCATCTGAGGTAGAGTCACAGGGATTGGACGGCACCCAGTATGCCAGCAATCCAGTACCACCTACTAGTTTAATTTCTAAAGATTTGGCGGCCCTCCCGGCTAATTGGGATCCTGTTGGCAATAAAGTAGTAAGAGGGGCAAATTGTAATCATAATCTAGCTGCAGCTAAGAAAAGTTCAGGCAAATTAGCCTCCACAGTACTAAGGCACCAACCGCCAACTGTTGGTAATAATAATTCCCCCTTACAGAGCTCATATATTGGCATTATGAATAACCCACCCCCTGGTTGTAAAATTCTATCCTTGGGGGGCTTATCGAACAAAGGACCTGGCATGGGGCCTAATAGAGAGTGTGCACCTAACCCTCCTAACCCTTTTATAATTTATATGGCAAATGTTCCAAAAAGTGATCCTAATGGAAATGTTGAGAATAGGGATTCCTTAACCAACAAAATTATCCATTGGATCAGGCATGTTAGAGGTTGCTGTTCAATAATCAGAAAAGATATAGTAGCTGCACGTAGGATTTCCTCCTCTGGTCACCCTTATGATTGTATCGAACTTACATTGAAAAGTATTGACCTCGTTGAGAATCTCTTTAAGCTAGAGTTTCGTACTAGCCCCCCGGAGAATTCAAAAATTCAATTTAGATGCTCCCCAACCGGCTTTGATACTGGGGCTATACAGAGACCATCCAGACTGCAGGGAGATTCCACACTTGAGAACAACGATTGACTAGGGGAAAGAGTGGCACTTAATGCATCTATTGTGCCTAGTACCTTACCACCTAAGGATTTACCTCCTAAGCGGGCACGTATTAAGAAGGTACAGGTTACACCTTCTCAAGCGGCAGGTGTTCAGGAAATGGTGGCCATTCCAGAAAAAATAGATTCAGTGCCACAGTCCCTAGATCTACTACCACCTAAAAATAGAATTTTGAGCTGGAACTATGCAGGCCTTAATTCGAAGATGGGTTCCCAAGAGTGGAATGTATTTATTGAGGCATATGACATATGCCTCTTTCAAGAGACCTGGGCTGAATTACCCAACTTCAAGGTCGGATACCTGAACTACTTTGTAGCTGCAACTAAGGGAGCGAAAGGGAGGCCCTCGGGGGGTTTGACTATATGGGTACGGCAGGAGCTTGAGGTTGACATTCAAGTTCTACCATCACAGAGCAAAGACATACAGGCCATTAAACTGTCCACGCAAGATCATTTATCAATAGACATTTACAACATCTACGTCAGGGGAACAAGGTCAAGAGTCCCGGTGGATCTCGAGGAGCTCTTGAATAAACATGTAGATGCTTTACACATACTTATTGCAGGGGACCTTAATGTAACGTATGAACCTCTTACTGTGGAAGATGGCCATTGGGCAGATGCTGAGGATATTTAATGTGGTGTTCCATCGCTAGAGCTAAGTCCCGTAAGGAGATGGACAGATATGGTCATCCAACTTAACAACATTTGTATGGAACAGAGGTTAAATAAAATAAATAAATAAAATAAATTGAGAGCCCTAAATGGGCGTACCAAATCAGATAGACATGGTGCCAATACTTTCAACAATGGATATCATGCCAGTAGAATCGATTATATTTTGGTGAGTTTGAGCCTATGGCCCCAGGTGGTGGATACGATGGTAACGGACAGGATCGAAAGTGACCACAATCCCTTGTGTGGCACCTTGGACCTGTACTGCCACACGACGGGCAGCCTAGATAGGGAAGGCCAATGCATAGGTGAGATTGTTCCAACTAACGATCTTAGGAGGCTTAAGTGGGTAAAGTTAGTAGACTTGCCGGTCGTACTAGATAACATATTGCAGAGCCTGGATCATGCAATATTTGAACTAGAGAGTAGTGCAGCAGAAAAAAAGAACTCTTGATACTCCAATAGGTGTACATAACACCTTTTTTAAACATTTGCGTACCTATTTATTTAAGCAAGGGAAGAATACAAATGCACCTGCAGTGAAGGAAGGGCAATGGTATAACACAGATTGCCGGGCGGCACGTAAGGCCCTGGGGGAAGCCATTAAAGGGGGTGATAACAAGAAGTTCCGCGAAGCAAGGCCATTTTATAAGGGCATACAGTCCAAAGCCAAGAAATTATGGGATGACAACAGATGGCAGGAGTTAAAGGACTACAAAAGAAGGATGAGGAATCACCAGTCTTGATAGAGCACAGCTTATAGACAAAAATGTCTCATTAAATTAAAGCACATTTATCCAATTTTTTATAAAGAATGTTTCAGCACAATAACCAGTAAATCCTACTTTTTTTATATTTCAAAACGAAACATAAGTAGCATTCTTATGCACAGTTTTTGTATCTATCATTATGCTTTAAATGCATATGAAAAAACAAACATCATCATAAGCAGTATTACATCTGCAATTCATTATCCATGTTTAAATTAACAGACAACGATATTCCCAATGCATTTCGGGTTCAAATATGAACCCTTCGTCAGGGGATTGATGTAAAGTCTGTTGTATCAGAGAATATAGGTGATAGTGTGATCCTCCAGAGTCATCTATAACACAAGAGTTAAAGGATGCCTGTGCCATGAAAAATCCCAAATATTTTTGGAACGTTTATAAATGGTCCAATGGGGGCCAGGCAGTCCGCCCCCAAAATCATGTCTCCCAATCTGACTGGTTGAATTATTTTAAACCCCAATATGCCTCAATCCCACTAATTGGAGAGGGGGAAGTTTTGTTTGCCCTCTATCAGCATAATACATTTACTAAGACTGAGGTAGACATTGCACTTAAATCTGTACTAGCCGGTAAGGTTCCAGGGCCTGATGGCATACCAGGGGATGTTTTTTATATGATAAAGATAGATGATGCAGGTATATCCTGTCACTGTCTAATGTATTGCACAGGGAGCTCCCATACCAGATTCCTGGAAGAAAGCCGAGATTATCCCCGTCTACAAGAAGGGGGATAAATCAAGCCCAGGGAACTACAGGCCAATCAGCGTAATCGATTGTTTCCAGAAAATAATTGGGAGGCTTGTCCTTAATAGGGTGCAGGAATGGATTGAGGAGTTTGATGTTCTGTCATCCCTGTAAGCAGGATTTTGTGCGTCCCTTAGCACAATCGACCAGTCGTTTCGATTTGTTTTGATACACTGGAAGATTGTGACTCTAGGCAAGGGTAGCCTGTATGCCGCCTTTGTAGACCTCAGGGCGGCATTTTATCTAGTGCCGCGTAAAAAATTATGGCTAACCCTACGAGAGCTAGGACTCCCCTCTGAGCTCCTGACTTTGATTATTAGATTACATGAGGGCAATAGCGCGCATATTAGCTGGGGCGGGCAAGGAGAGATTACTGAATTGTTCTCAGTAGAAAGAGGTGTAAGACAAGGCTGTGTTATGGCTCCTACCCTATTCTCATTATATATTAATGGGATAGTTGATTATATGTGTGCATTTCCGTCTGACGCCCCCATATTAGCCGGTGATAAAGTGCCTATATTGATGTTTTCCGATGACACGTTGATCCTTTCCAAGGCCCCTAGTGGGCTCCAGAGGGCCCTCAAAACTTTTGAGGGCTTTTGCTCGCAGCGGGGTTTGGAGATCAACGTGTCAAAGACCAAGTTAATGGCATTTAATGCCCACAAGAGCTTTAAAAGGGGTATTTGTATGTATGATAGGCTTTTGGATCTGGTGAACGAGTTCAACTACTTAGGGGTGAACTTCCAAAATAATATGAAGTGGGATCACCAGGTGGAGCTAGCTTCCATTAAACACAGACAAATAACAGGGATTCTGTCCAAAGAGCATAATTTATCATACTCTAAGCCCCTAAGCCCTGTTTTGGAGATTTATAAATGGAAAGCTGTTAGCTCAGCCCTATATGGCTCGGAACTTTGGGGATGTGAAAATCTTGCAACTTTAACTATTTCGGAAAACAGGTTTCTGAGGAAAATCACCAGACTGCCACAGAGCACTCCTACCAGCCTCCTACAAATCGATCTAGGGATGAAACCCATCGCAGCATTAGCCAAACTTCGTCTCATCCTCTATTGGAGGAGACTCTGGTCTACACCAGAGCTCTCAGGCTATGCGAAAGGCTTCCTTAAATTAATAAGAGCTGATGTTTTACATCGTATTAAATGGCTTTGGGCGATCAGAGACCTTTTATCCGCTATAGGCTTTGGTTGGATGTGGGTGGATCCCGCAAATGCAAACTTTCCTTCTAAAAAGGTGCTGAAGGATAAGTATCGGGAATGGTTCAGGGAGAATAATAAAAGGCAAAGTGAGTCTCTCACCCTCACAAGTAGATTCCTGGAACATAAAGATTGTCCGATGCTGGAACCTTTTTGGGATCTAATCACAAAACCACTGGACCGTAAATTGTATTTTCAGTCTAGGGTGGGCTCACTACCTGTGAGATCACTTACTGCAAAATGGTCCACTAATGGCATAACCACCTGCCTGGGTTGTGGGTCCTGTAATGAATCCTTGTCCCATTTCCTTTTTGTCTGTACGGCTTACGCTGCCTCACGTCGGGTCGGGTTGCTTCCAATTTGTAAGCTACTAGGCACCAGACGGGAATCTGAAGCTGAACGTATCTTGCAAACAGATACATCTCAGGCTTTGGCAATTGCCATGGCAAAATTTTTAGGGTGGGCTTGGGTATTGAGGGCTCGCATGATATCTTAGAGCGGGATTGAATAACAAAACGCTTGGAATTAATTGGCTTATTGCTGTGAAGGGTGGGTCTTGATAGGAGGTATTAATGCCTACAACCCATAAAATACCAAATGTAAGGAGGTCGTGTGAACTGCTTTTTGTATTTCTGAATCTGGTGTGTTTTGTACATATCTTAATTGCACAATGTACATTTTTAAGGAGTGTTTTTAAATGTTTTCTTATCACGAGTAACTTTAGCACAAGATAGACATAAAATTAGGAGTCCCCCCAAGGGTCAGTCTTGGCTTGTGTATTCTCCTTTTTAGCTTTTACCCATGAAATGTATAAATATGGAGATTGGAGTTGTCTTCCTTTTTATTATCTATTTAAATTACGCTTCTCCTTCAACTGCTGTCTTATGTATATTATTATTCTGTATTTTTTACAAATGCTTTTATGACTGTAAACTGTCGAATAAAGCTGTTGAAATGGAGTTGTCTACATTGTGGTCAGAACTGCCCTTCCTCAGATGTATGAATTTCCTACACCAGACATTCAGTAGGAAGGATGGTAAAAAAGTGCTGTGACCGAGAGACTTGTGGTTTGCTTCAAGAGGTTTAGAGAGGTAGATGTGTTGTTGAGCAAATCATCTGTATGTTAAGGGCTGCTTGATGGAATGTGTTCTTTCTGCTGCTGCTATTTCCCTAAGGGCCGTCTTCATCCCACTCCCTGATGGAGGACCAGTCAGTAGAAGGGTATCCGTTCCAAGGACGTTAAGGAACAGTGCTTATGAGCTGCCATTTCAGAGGGATTTCTATTCTGAGCCCAGTTTGCTATTTCTGTATTCTCCACCTCTTACTGGGCCATAGGTATCAAAATCCTCTTTTGCGATCCTCAAATAGCGATTTTATGCCAATCGCTGTTTGAGAATCTCAAAATGCTATGTATGTAGGATTTGCAATAAATTTTGCGAATCCTACATATTCCTTAATTGCGAATCTCAAATTGTGATTCACAATTAAGGAATACCTTCCCATTCATTCCTATGGGCCTAGAGGCCTAGAGGCCCATAGGAATGAATGGGAAGACATTCTCAATTTGTGATTAGCAATTAGAGAATCGCAAATTGAGAATGAAATTTCAAGGGTGCAAGGGTGTCAAAAGGACACCCTTTTGCACCCCTGAAATAAGCATGGGTGCACATGTGGCGCACATACATGCCCTAAGGGCATGTATGTGCTTCACATTGCACTTTGAAAAATGCAAATAGGTGCATTTTTCAAAGAATTCGCAAATTACCACCAACTTGAAGTTGGTGGTAATTTGCAATTCCTTAAGGCCAAATTGCACTTTTTTGGTGCTTCTTAAATTGCATTTAAGGAATCACAAAATTTGCTATTCCTTAAATGCAATCGCAAAATGAGGAATTGCAAATATTGTGATTCCTTATGTTGCACGCAGATTTGCCTTCATACATATCACTAAGCAAAATTGCGATCGCAAACGCCGAAATTCTGCGAATTGCGGCGTTTGCGATCGCAATTTTGCTTGATTCATATGGCCCGCTGGGCCTCGTTACTAATATCAGGAGCTCTCCTAGAAGTTGCAGAGAGAACCTGAGTGGTTGCCAGCATGTCCAAGACTCTACTCTTTACCCTCTTGCTTTAGTTCACTAAGGAGTAAAGCCAATATTTATCAAGGTTTTGCAATGCAAGGGGGAGCAAGGGCTACACAAAACCTAAATGAGATTTATCAAGCCACTCAAAGCCCCCTTGCAGTGCTCTGCATGGCTTGATAAATCTAGAGTATTGGAAAGCGGTGCAAATCACTGCCTTGCATTACTCTGCGTCAGGGAGGTGTTCAATGGGTGGAGCGTGGGTGTTCCCACACATCCACCAATGGATTTTGGTGCATTCCCAGATATGCCATTAGTGGTAGACCTGGGAATGCACGCAGCGCAGTGGAGGAGTTTAAAATTGACTCCTCCCCGAGAGATGTGTTAGAAGTGTATTATAATCACATGTAGTCTGCACTCACATTTATTCTGTGTGGGTAATGTTGAAAATGACAGTGGGGGTATTGCATATTTAAAGTATCCCTACAAACTAATGAAGTATATGTGTTTAGAGACATAACTGATAGAATTGTGACTCTGTATGATATGTTTGTGAAAGTGTTCACAGATTATCCAAAGAGTGATGTGTGTTCACTAAATGAAAGTTCCTGTGCTCAGATGCTCTAACTGAATACTCAAGTTACTAGTGTATTAATTCTAAAGCTACACATTAAGACACTTTTATTTGTATACAGAAGAGTGCACATAAATGTAGACCATACATTTGTTAACTTAGTCTAAATTGTGGGCCTGAGATGCTTTTGGATTCAAGCTCACGTTTCAGTTGATTAGTCAAATTCATATTTTATTCTTTCTGTAAATATGTTGCATGTATATGGCGTTCCCCCTGCAGGTGGACAAGACTTTATTAGTAAAGAGAAAGGGAGCAAAATTCTTGGTAGAAAGTGAGACATGTGAAGCTGAAACTGGTGCGAAGAGCTTGATAAACAAGATGGAAGGCAAGTTCTCCTGGGAGAAGGAGATGAGACCAAGGATGAGAGTAGTGATGATTTATGGGAATTGCAAGAAGTTGTAAAGAAGCCAATGTGTGCTAATAGTATGGAAATTTACTGTGTACAATTTGTGGGACGTCTTTTGAATGCAACTGATGTTATTACGCAACGGAGTGAGGGATAACTAGCATTCTGGCTTTGGACACTTAGAGGTGCAGACCTCTGTTTTGGTTATTGTAGCTTTATGCTACGTGACCCACGTTAGAGCTTCTTTATAGAGAACTTTGACTGCTGACACCTTTCTCTATTTCCTTCTTTTTGCTTTAGTTTAGCGTTGCCACTTTAGGATAGGGTAGAGTAGGGACAGATAGAGGTTCAGGGTTATTTTTAATAACAATCAATGCAATCTGATGGAAAGTTCTGTTTCCTTACTACTAATGTAGCAATATTCAAATTAGTTATTTTCTTTTTGTTATATAGATTGAATCGCTTCCAAACATTTGTCGTCTTACTATTTACATTGTATTTCTATACAATAATGCTCAGATTGATATATAATAATCTGTTTTTGAATTTTGAATAAACTTACTAACTCAAGACTTGGGCCCTCATTACAATGTCGGTTGGAGTTGTCTCTGACCAACACCATTGCCGATTGGGAACTGACCAACCTCAGGTCGGTGGTTCCGACCGCATTATTTGGATGCGACCGCACATGGTGCGGTCGGAAACTCCCATTTCTCAATGGGAGCTCGTGCAGTGGATGGAAACCACTCGCAGCACGAGCTCCCATTGAGAACTGGGAGTTTTGTTAACATCCCTATAATGTGTGGCTGGCACTTCACCGTGTCTGTCACACAGTTCAGGAATGCAGTGGCCCCTGAAGCCCAGATGTGGGGGCCCTGCCAGGGGCCCCCAATATCACTTTCCAACAGCCTTTCAATGGCGGAAAGCCCGACATTGAAAGGCTGTTGCAAACTGACATCATAATCCTGATGGCGGAAATGTGGTCTTTAACGGATTATGAGGCCTTTCCGACCAACCGACGGCTCCTCATGAGCCCATTGAAATGTGTTGGTCAGTCCCTCCAACTGCTGCCTATGACCGCATGCATCATAATGTGTCGGTCGGACCGCAGCAGTGTATGTGGTTCAGACCGAAACTGTCAAGCCTTCAGTTGCGGTCTGAAACGCATTTTAATAAGGCCCTTTGTGCTGAACTGAGTTATTGTGTAACCTAAACTGGCTACAGTGTAATTGGATATTGCATTGAAAGTGTTCTTCTCCTCACCTCTCATAGCACAAAAAAATATCGTCGATTGAGTGTTATTGTGAAAATGGTCCCAGGCTCCATCAGTTGGTAGTTATAGAGGAGTGTTGTGCACTTGCAGTGAGGGGAATTTAGAACTGGATCTTCAATAGCCTGGACCCCAACCCCAGTGCCTCTAGTCTAGAACCCAAGATCGAGTACTGGAGAACGAACGGAGTTCCGGTGGCGTGTGGTGAAGACGACAGTGAAGGAGTGAGTATCAATAGGGCTGCGTGTGTATGAAGATTATGATTAGATTGCGGGCAAATTGCTTGTGTGTAGTCTGGTGAAGATGTGAGAGTCATGTGAATGTGGTGATAAGTTGTTGTTGAAGTTGTTATTGGATCCAACATGCCCTGAGATCCCAGGATATATAGTAAGGTGCAAAGGACACCATGTTGTTTTTGTCTACTGAGTTTTGTGGGGGTTTGTCCTGAGACGGCATGTGAAAGAAATAGATAAATCTGCCCCTAAGTGCGGTTACCTTGCTGTTAATACACTCTCAACCACAGTGAGGCTCTACAAAATTATCTTTCTTCTGCTTATCACAAGGGCCTAAGTCCTACAGCGCTGCCTGCTCCCATTGTCAGTCACCCAGGAACTTGTGGTGTATACATGCACTACCATCAAATGCTGACACACTTTTCTTTAACCCCTTCACTGCGGTGGCTATTCCGCTGCAGTGCTAAGGGGGTGGGGGGGCTGCGCGGCGGTCCCGTGCTCGTGACGGAACCGCTCCGTCACGGCACGCGGGTGACTGTGCTTGTGACGGAACGGTTCTGTCACGGCCCTGCCCGCGCTAGAGAACGTTAGCGCAGGCGCAGAATTCGGTGTGCGCAGGCACGGCGAGAGGGCCGTGACAGAACCGTTCCGTCACCAGCACAGCCCACCCGAGGCTCGTGACGGAACCGTTCCGCATGGGAGGGGTTAAAGGCAAGAGTGCAGTCCTGTGATTGAACTGAACACAAGGCCATCTTAATGCTTGGGACCTTCACTTACACTGTATAGAAGTGATTGTTGTTTAATGCATTTATTTCTGGTAAAGTCATATTTCGGTGTTCTGTAATAGTGACTTATTTTGGATTGTTTATTATCACTCAGTGCCAGCGATTGTGTGCAAAAGCCAGTCCCTGGTTTATCCCCCTAATGCAGATCTGTTCCTGTTCGTTGCAATAGTTATAGTTATCTGTCCCATTATTCTACCCCTTTACAATGAGGCACACCGCACACTCACCTACATTCATCCCATTATCAGGTCGTGAATCCTGTAAACATTTCCTGGACGCACTTACACTAAACTTATTCTACCCTGCGAATCACAGGCCGACTCCCTCTCGCCCAACTCCAGACTCGATGACGAGCAGAACATTCCTTTTCAAGCCACAGCGCATCCAGACTGACAGTGCCAGTCAACTGCTAGGCCCTGGGTACTTTTTCAGAACTTACGGCCAGAGCTGCCGACATTGGAGCTAAAAAAAACACTTTTTTTTTTTTTTAGTTTTGGGGCAAAGACTTTTATTAAGTGCTTAAAAGTTTGTAAGTGGTACCTCCCCCCTAGGGAAGGCAGTCCACTTTAACTTTTCAATCAAAGCATTTAAACATTTTCATGTCATCAGTTCGGAAATGTTTGCAGATATCGTTTATGGTTTTAATGGGGCCACCACTTTAAAGAGTACAGTGGGGAAGGAGGGTTATGTTACAGTTCTTCCTCCTCCTCACTTTCCTTCTTGTTCATGGCTGCATAGTCTCTAAGTAGGCTGAGCAACATCCTGCGGCACCCTTCTCTGTTCACCACCTCTCCATTGGTCACCTGGCGGGTCCTGGCGAACAGGAGGATGTCCTTAATACAGCAGAGGATCCTCCAGCACCCCTGGATAGCTTCCTCTGTGTGTGTCCCTGGAACAAGCCCGTATAGCATGGACTGTTCAGTAATGTTCTCATAGGGGATGAGGGCTAGCAGTTCTGGTCGTAAAGCAGCCCTTAGTCTCTGGGCAAACGAGCAGGCCCAGAAGAGATGGTGTGCAGATTCCTCTGCGGGCATCCCCTTGGGCAGTTCCTTTGTGGGCACAGGCCTCTGCTGTGCATGAAGGACCTCACTGGCAGGCCCCCCTTCACAGTCATCCATGCTATGTCCTTGTGTCTGATGGTCAGACTTGGGGAGGATACATTCCCCCACACGTGCGTTGCCGTTGCTGGTGACAGGTCACTCACTGGTTCAGTGGTGTCCCTGGTCCTGATCAGTTTGCGGATTGTCTTGGGCTTCCAAAGGCAGGGAGTGACACAGGTCAGCCCAAATTCTCCCACAAACTTTTCCACCTCATTGTAGTACCATGGGAGGTCCCAGTTGAAAGTCACAGCATTCTCCCACTTATCCCATCCCAGCCGTCTCCACACCGGAAGGAGGAAAAAGCGGAACACCTTGTAGGCAGAGTGCTCCTTGTTCACATTTAACAGGGTTATTCGGACGCAGCCACACAAAAAGACGGCCCTGAGGATCGTCGAGATGTCGGGGACTGCCTTCCCCCTTTGCGGTGTTCCCTGTGCATGACCGACCGTTTCACCCTGTCCATCTTCGAGTGCCAGATGAAATGGAACACCATGCTGTTGATGGCCCGTGCTACATTGGCCAGGAGTGGCCAGGCCTGTGTCACATACTGCAGCACGGGCAGGGCGTCGTTCTTGAGCACCAGAGCCTTCCCTTCAATGCTCAGGTTTCTCAGGCTCGAGCTAGAGAACCACGTTCGAGCCTGGGCGTCGGCTCAGCATCCTGTGATTCTGGGCACATCACTTAACCTCCCAGTGCCTACCATGCACTTTAACTTGTGTAACGTAACCGGTGCTCATGCAAAGTGCTCCAATTCCTTCCGGTCGGGTTCGTGCAATATAAATCTGCACAAAAAAAGGGCGCCTTTCCTAATGAAGGATGGCAGATGCACGGGAAGCAGGCTAAAACAGAAACAAACACTGAATACTAATTCAGGTGCACGCCTAAGCAGCAAAATGATGGAAACACCTGCTGAGAAATGCCACTTCATCATTACATCCAGGGGGGCCTGATGGAAAGAAGTGCTGTCTAGTAGGATGACATGTGATTGGTTTTGAGTAAATGAATTATTTCCATTTTTGGGGCACAGCCTTTCTTGAAGACAAGCATTATAGTTGAGGTACTTTAGCCAGATCGTCCCCGTGTATACATAGGTTTAATGAACAATTAGAACTAACCTTCGCCATAAACCACGTTTGGGCGTTCTTTATAATGTAAACGTTCACTAATTGTTCGTTTTACATTTGATGCGACAATTGCAGGCGAGTTTTTGGGCTCATGGCGCACATGGGGGTTTCCAAATTGGGAGACTTGGGCTTGCGAGCCTATCACGCCCCTTTCCAGTGAGATTCAGCCAATTTCACTAGGCGCATGACACACACATAGTGTCTCCCCACTAGCCACGCGCATGAATCATGATGTGCGCTTAATTGAGCAAATCTCTTACAAGAAGCTCTTTTTGTCATTCGCGCTAACTGGCAAGATGTAATCTCAAAAAACTTTCCTCGCTTTGGTTGCTAACGACAATGTGGTGACAAACTGTATGTCATCTTTCGGTAAACCGGCTTCTGCGCATGTGCTACAGAGCAGTGTCTCTTTTTTCTCGGGCTCTTCTCTCGCGCGTTTGTCCACATGTCATCTTTCGGTATATCGGCTACTGCGCATGTGCTACAGAGCAGTGTCTCTTTTTTCTCGCGCTCTTCTCTCGCGCGTTTGTCCTCAGTTGACAGGATTCTAACGCCCCCTTTTCTGCCTCACTAAATTGATTTCCGGCAGCTATATAACAACCAGGGGCGGTTTGACTAATACCTCCACTTCCGCTCGAATCACTATTTGGGGGCACCGACAGACAGGTGAGTCTCCTGTTGATGCCTTCCCTATCAGTTAGCCCCCCTCCTATGCTATTTAGTTTAGCAAACTCGAGCCTAAGAGTTTTGGACGGCCCCCCAGCCCTTTCTTAAGGACATTATGGCCTGATATTTTTGGGCACTCGAATAGCCCCTTACTATGGACAATCCCTGGGTTAGTCACTAGGAACCCTATCTTTTAAGCAGGTGCCTGGGAGTTATCAAGAAACCATTCAGAGGTTATATGTTTTACACCATAGCGTTATGTTATTTAAGTGTCTGGTTGGGACTTTGGGCTGAACAGTTGGGTGACTATCACACGTCTGTTGGGTTGGTGTGTAGAGCAATTGGCGTGGACACTGTAGAGTTGTGCGCTTATAGTGTTCCTTTTTTCTACACCATAGAGCGGGGCCTCATACTCCCGAGCGGTCGCCGGGTGAGGTGAGGTCTTCACCCACACAAAGCTGGGTGAGTAGCATCGTGAAGAAATGCTTCATGCTGTTTAAGCTATTATGCTTGTTCAGAACGCTGAATGCAAATTTCATTCAGGCAGGTGTGTGTTTTGTTATGTTTTTATGTTTTGGTATGATGTTTGTGTATACATGTGGTTGCTTGTGTGTAATATAGTGTTTTGTAAACATTTTTTTCCAGGAAGAAGATGTTCTTCTCTCCTTCCAGTGGGCATTCAAGTGTGATGGTTCCTGGTAGATATGTAACTTTTCTAGTACATCATTTTTCCTTTTCACTCAACACATTATTTATAGTTGCAGTAGCTTTTTTCTATGGTCCTGAAGAAAGCCGGGGCAATGCCCCTTAGGCTGAAACATGTCGACCGTCCTGCACAGCGCCATGGGGTAGTCATACTACTCGGCGTGTTTTTAATATTTGACACATAGATTGCGTTTTGAATGTTGTACAGCGCCTGTGTAGTCAATTTTAATTTATCACTGCTATTTTAGCACTGCACTTTAGGAAACACTACTTCGCAATGGACATCACAGCTAGATTACTGACATCCATTTCTACAGCGGCACTATATGGTCGGTTGTGATATGGAATGATCAGAAAAACATCCCACATGACGCGAAATCCACCATAAAGGGTGGTCTGATGGGATTTTTCCAGCCTATGTTTTCATTAACATACGTTCACGCATGCACCCATTGCTGCACATTCGCCAACACAGCTGTACACCTTCTTCCAGACCTTGTCTGCTCTCTTGTGTATTTTGTATCTTAGAGTAGGGGAGCGAGCAGAGAGGTCATTAAATATTCCCCTTGACCCTCCACATACATGTTTTGTTTTCTAATTGGTTTTGAGTAGCCTTCTCATTGCAGTATTAAGGTGTCTGTTTGTATCCGCTATTCCTTACTATGTGCCATGATTTTTATAGATTTGATAATGTATTCTATATCAAAATCATGTATTGCTTGATTGATAATATTGGGGCTCCAAATACTGAACATGCTGTGATATTAATGATTAGATACAGGTGTTGTCACTAAAAATCCTTAGACAACAATGAACTAATTAGTCCAATGAGTATGTAATCAGCACCTGATCATTTGACCTTGATAAAGCTGACAGGTGTGACTAAATGTTGACTTGCACTTAATTACACCTTTGCACGCACGAATGTAATTATTTGAAGGTGAAATGAAGATTTTTCTATTTTTCCAGTCTTGGCAGTGTTTGCGCTATGTGCGTGGAATTCACGTGGGAAATAAAGTACCTGCAACAATTATGTTATGAACACTTTCATTGTATCGTAAAGGGGGTGGAGGTACAATAGCGTTGTCTAGGAAACGAGGCAGCAGGAGCTGCGCAGAATGTGTACATTAAACCATCATGGCACTTAATTCCTTTTCATTTATTGGTCATTCATTTGGTGCCACGTACGTCTTGCCGACAGCGGCTGAGTGCCAAGAAATAGAGATGAAGGGTATAGCGAGGGGGCTATAACAGGAGAGTGGCAGGGATATACATAGGAGAGGAAACTGCAGAACTGCTCGTCTGTTTTTACCACCTCAATGGCAAAACTGAAGGCTAGGAATGTCTTATTACTTACGGTAATCTTCATTACTCCGGGTCCCGTAGTCCTCGACACCTTCCTTACTAAATGAGATTATCACTATCTCTGACAGAAAAAGAAAAAGAAGGAATGCTGGACCTACCCTCCCCCTCCCGCCGGGAGTACAAAAGGGTACATGTCCCAGCATTCCCTCTGAAATACCAAGCCAAAGGATGAAGGCCGGCAAACAGGGCGGGAGGGAGGGAAGTCACGAAGGTGTCGAGGACTACGGGACCCGAAGTAATGAAGATTACCGTAAGTAATAGGACATTACCCCCAGGTCCCTACGTCCTCGACACCTTCCTTACTAAATGAGACATACCAAAGCAAACTCCGGCATTCATCCCACAAAACACAACAAACAACCTGTACAGCAAAAACCAGGCATTTATTGAGCATAGAACAGAAATCACGGGCGAACACAACCCAACACCCCCAAAGCAAAACCGCCCTCATCACCCAGCAAATTGAGGAGACGGTAATGCCTGATGAACGTATTGGAAGACGCCCAAGTGGCCGCCTTACAAATCTCTGAAAGAGGGACACCCCGGATCTCAGCCCAGGAGGCCGCCACCCCCCTCGTAGATCGACCTTGAACACCCACAGGAGGAGGGGACCCAGAAAGAGAATAGGCCAAGGAAATGACCTGCTTCAGCCAGCGACCAATGGACACAGACGAAGCCTTACGCCCACAGCCAGCAGCCCCAAAAGAGACAAACAGGGAGTCAGTCAACCTGATAGCCGCCGTGCGCTCAAGATAAACACGCAAAGCCCGGCACACATTCAACAAGGACCAACAAGGACCACCCGGGGAATCCATAACAGAACCCAACTCAGGCAAGACCAACTCCTGGGACCGGTGAAATTGAGAAGCGACCTTAGGTACGAAGGAGGAATCAAGGCGGAGCACCACCCCGCCCTCCGAAAAGGACAGAAAAGGCTCCCGAGACATCAAGGCCCCCAACTCGCCCAGGCGCCTGGCAGACGTGATGGCCACCAAGAATACAACCTTCAAGGTCACAAACTTCAAATCCACCTCCGACAAAGGCTCAAACGGAGGACTAATCAAGGCCCGAAGGACCAAGGGTAAATCCCACAGGGGAAAGGAAGGCCGGGAAACCGGACGAGAAAGAGAAAAACCGCAGAGCAGCCTGGAGACCAAATCCTCATCATCAGACAGATTACCCCACGGGGAACAAAAAGCCCGGACAGCCGCCCACTGGGCACGCAAGGTGGACACAGCCCAACCCTTCTCAAAACCTTCCCACAAAAACTGAAGCACCACCTGTAAAGAACAGTGCAAAGGGGAAAGGTCCAAGGCCGAACACCAACGACTGAAGTTACCCCAGTGGCGATCATAGGACATGAGAGTGGAAGGCCTACGGGAACCCTGGATGGCAGCAGCTAAATGCTCCGGGAATCCGCGCCGCCGCCACCCCTGCCTCTCAACCTCCACACCGACAGCCGCAAGCGGAGAAGAGACAGTGGTGGGGAGGACCGCAGGGGAGACGGGGACAGAGGGAGGAACCAAGGGCCCCGCACCGCCAGAAGACGTACTGTCGGAAACCAAGACCTCCGAGGCCAAAAGGGCAGAACCACAACCACCTCCCGATCCTCCAGACACAGACGGGACAGAAACCTGGGGATCAGCGCCAGGGGGGGAAAGGCATAGAGCAGGCGGGATGGCCAGGGAACCGACAGGGCATCCACCCCCCAACAACCTTCCTGCTGAAACCTGGAGCAGAAGCGTGGAAGCTGCGCATTCAGCCGGGAGGCAAAGAGGTCCAGAAAGGGACGCCCAAACTTCCCGCACACAAGCCGAAACGCAACCCGGGTGAGAGACAACTCCAGAGGAGCCGGAAAGCAGCGACTCAGGACATCCGCCGCACAGTTGTCCACTCCCTTGATATGAATGGCAGTCAGAGACAGCAGATGACCCTCCGCCCAACAAAACAACGGAACCACCACTGCGTTCAAGGAAGCCGAACGAATCCCCCCTTGATGGTTGAGATAGGCCACCGACACCATATTGTCCGACCTCACCAGGACGTTCCTGCCCAGCAAACACACCCGAAAACCCATCACGGCACGGGACACAGCAGTCAACTCCCGCCAGTTGGAAGACCAGCGACTCTCCAGCAGGGACCAGCGACCCTGAAGGGACTGAGAACCCAAGGTCGCCCCCCACCCCAAAGCGCTGGCATCCGTCGTCAACACCAGCGACGGAGAGGGCTGCAAGGGGAGCCCCTGAGACAGATGGACTGGATCCGACCACCAAAGCAGTGCAGGCAGAACCACAGGAGACACCGGCACCAGACACTCCCAATCGCGGGACAACGGATCCCAGAGAGACAGAAGGTAACACCACATGGGGCGGAGGTGAAACCGAGCCCAAGCCACCGTAAAGACAGTCGCCGCCATCAGATCCATAAGACGCAACCAGAGGCGCACCCGAAAGGAACCCCCCGCCTGGAATCTGCGAGCAAGGGACAACAGGGTCACCACCCGAGGATCCGGCAGGAACACCCGGTTGAGGTCCGTGCGAAACCGAGCCCCAATGAACACCAGATCCTGCGAAGGAGTCAGGCGGCACTTCGGCAGATTGATCAAAAAACCGTGCCGCCTCAACTCCGAGCACACCAACTCCCTCGCCTCCAACAACAGGTCCCAGGCATCTAGGAAGAAGCGCAGCCGCCCTCCTACCAACAACCCGGGAACCACAGCCAAAAAGTCAGGAGCGAGGCTTCGGGGGAGGAGGAGACCTAGCCTTACGGTCCCGACCCCCGCCAGAAGAGAACCTTCCACGGCCCTTCCCAAACTTCCCACGAAAGGAAGGCCGAAAAAAAGATTTAGACTTAGAGGGGGCAGAAGAAGCAGGAGCAGAAACAGACCCTTTAAAAGAAGAAGAATGTTTCTTTTCCTTAAACAGTTTGTGCAGTTTGGTCTCCAACTCCCCCCCAAACAGCATAGAACCCTGAAAAGGCAAACGCAAGGCACAAGCCTTTTGCGCGGAGTCTGTCTTCCAGTCCTTAAGAACAAGACTGCGACGAGCTGCCACACAGGCCCCACCAGAAAGTGCAGCAGCTCGTACCACATCAAAAGACACATCGGACAGAAGTTCAACCTGCCGCTCAATGTGTTCAAGAAGACCAGAACAGTCCGTGGCATCGTCCATTGACTGGTACAAAGACTTAATGTCAGATAGCAGAGACTGCAACAAATAAGTACCATAAACACCGGCCCTCAAGGCCAGATGAGAGCCAGAATAAACCTTCCTCAGAGCCCCGTCAGCCTTCTTATCCACAGGGTCCTTCAGCACAGCATAGATAAGGAAGTGCGACCCACCAAACTCGCAACAAACGAGTCAATGGGGATCGAATCAGGAAGATCCGTAGCCATATCCCGGAGGGGGTAAAGACGGGCCATAAAACGCGGAACCATAATGCGATCCGGATCCGCCCACTCCCTCTTCAGGACATCCCTAATAAAGGGATGAACAGGAACATCCACCGCTGCAGAACTCTGGAATTGGCGGAGCAAAGAACCCCCAGAAGTACTGGGAACAGCGTCATCAGCAAAGCCCATATTCTGCTTCACGTGCATCAGGATACCCGGAAGAGCGTCCTTTTCAATATACTTCCCCTTCAGCTCAGAGTCACCAGCCCCAGCCGACTCATCAGCAGAAGAAGCAGAAGCACCGGAAGCCGCAGCAGGCACCTTGCGACCGGCACCACCAGAACCCATTTCAGTAAGGGTCTCCCTGATCAAGCGCTTCAAGCGCGCATCCCCACCCTCACCACGGCATCTGGACCGGGCAGGAGAAGGAGAACGTGATACACTGGAAGAAGAAGAAGAAGAAGAAGAGGAGGACCTCTCCCTGTGACGCCTCTTCCTCGAACTCTTACCCATCCTGAACAGCAAGGTACAACACAGGAGGCAGCAGCAACCAGCAAAAAAGCACAGGAAAGAAACACCGCTACGCGGTACTCACCAGCTGCCCTCGTTTTATAATCAGGAAAAAAACGACCGGCAGAAGCGCCTGACCCTGTCCCAAACCGGAAGTCAGGCAGCGTCATCACAGGAAGGCATCTCCCAACCAGCCAACCCTAGACGCGAAGGCGGCCGCGCCCCCTAACAAGCCCGGCAGGTAGGAGGGGCAACCATCGGGCAGACGCGAGGCCCACGCGGTCCCACATCACAGTGCGGCCCCAAGGAGCGTCTGAGGAAGCCCGCGCCACTCCCCCCAAGCCCGGCAGGGAGGGAGAGGCCATCCACGCCGCCGAGGACAACGAAGCCCCAGCGGAGGTAAGTTCGGAGCAGGAGCCGATTCAATGCTCCACGCGCCACAGCAATCCCTGTCAGAATGACAGAAAAAAGAAACAGAGGGAATGCTGGGACATGTACCCTTTTGTACTCCCGGCGGGAGGGGGAGGGTAGGTCCAGCATTCCTTCTTTTTCTTTTTCTGTCAGAGATAGTGATAATCTCATTTAGTAAGGAAGGTGTCGAGGACGTAGGGACCTGGGGGTAATATCTCAGCCGCAGTAGCCCCAAGGCTGCAATGAAGGAGCTTCTGCGACCATCAACGATACAGAGAATATTGGCATAGGTATCAGTAAGCACATGACCTCATATTCAAACAAATATTCAGCAATGAATCACTAATGCCTCGGAAGTCCCTGAATTCCCTATGCTGGGGCCTGATGAATTGCCATTGAGTCTCGGGACCTCATATGGCATAACACATGTTGGACTTTTTTTAAGAACCCAGTATATAGTATTCACCTTAGTGGTTTTTAGTTTTGTTTTTAACCTTGGCATGAGTATTCTTGAAAAAATAACTAACGACTTTTGGTTACCCATAGCCATTTTTAGCTCTCGCCTGAGCCAGCGCATGCACTGATCCGGCGAGACTTTTAGTAAGTGGGCTTCAAAAAGCTCACCACACCCTTTTGTGTGGCCTAGAGTGTGTGGTTATGCGCACAGTTACGAGCACAGGCACCATCTGGCTTTCCTGTCTCGTCATGGCTCATTAAGGGGCATCACTCGCGGGCACCCTTACAGCCGCAATCGCTTTCACTTTCACGGCCACGTGGCTGCGTCACTTTGATGGCCGCACGGTCTATTTTTGCGTTTTCGCTGTGCCTCTCTGTTTACTTGCTACTGGGTGTATTCTGACCTTGTGTGCTAATCTTTGTTTCTGTGTGTATTTTAAGTCGTTCTGTCACTGTGTCTATTCTCTCCTGTTTGCATGCGTCTCTTTTCTCTCTGCTCTTCCTCTTTGTCTGTCCCTCCGTGCCCCAGGCTGTCTCCGCTCTTTCCTGCATTTGCGTCTTTGTTTTTTCCTTCACGTTCTTCTTCTCTTGCTTTTCTCTTTCCCTTTGGCCATTTGCCTTCGCCATCTCTTTTTCGCTGTATTTTTGACACCGTATATTTGTCTTTTGGCTGTGTGTTTTTCTCGCAGCTTCTTTCTACGCGCCGCTGTAGCGTTCTCATACCTCTGTTAACCTGTCATGCGTCTTATATGTCTGCGCATTCGCCGGCTTCCTTTTAAATCTTGTTCTATGTGTTGTCTGTCGCGTTTTCCCTTTCCTTGCCTCTTCTGCCGGTCTTGTTGCGTCCGCCGTCTCTATCCGTGTCTTGTCTCCCTGTGTCTGTTACTGTGTGTTTGCCTTGTCTCTCTGTGCCTTTTATTGTTTGTTTGCCTTGCTCTCTGTAACTCCCACTGTGTGTCTAGTCTCCCTGTGTCTGTTAATGTTTGTGTCTTGCTCCCTGTGCCTCCTACTGTGTGTTTTTCTTGATTTCTGTGTCTGTTACTGTTTGTCTTGCTCTCTGTGTCTGTTCCTGTGTTTGTCCCTTGTCTCCCTGTATCTGTTACTGTTTGTGTTTGTCTTTCTCCCTGTGCCGGTTACTGTGTGAGTTTGTCTTGCTCTCTCTGTCCCCCAAATTTCCATTTTCCTGCCTCTTCTCTTCTGTTGATCTTGGTTTGCCTGCCCCCTCTATCTGTGCCTTGTCTCCCTATGCCTGTCAATGTGTGGGCTTGCTTGCTCACTTTGTCTCCCGTCTTTCCTTTCCTATTGCCTCTTCTATCGATCTTGGTTTGTCCTGCCCCTTCTATGTGTCTTGTCTCCCTGTACATATACTTTGTGCGTTTGTCTTATCTCCCTTCGCCTGTTACTGTGCATGACATACTGAATGAAATTGTCTGTTTAATTTCAAGTTATTGGTTCTGAATTGAATTCTTTGGCTAGGAGCTTTAGGCCTGAAACCTCTCACGCAGGGAACCATTTTTCTGCTTTTACATTCCCTAGCGCAGGTTCCCAGGGTTGGCCCATAATAGTTTGTGATGCTTCTCGATTAACATAATCTGCAAGAACCAAGGTGTTATTTACTTGGGGCTGATGCAAACTTGCTCTGCGTAACATAAACATGATTTTTCCAATAGTCTCTTACACATAAAATGTTGTTCACATTGGGAAAGGCTACATGCAAGGAGCTGTTTGTCTCCTGCTTTAAAACGCCACTGATCATGTAGTGTGCCTGTGTGTTTTTCCTGCGATCAGAGGTTTTAGTAACAAGCATTGGCATAGCCAATAGGTCTCGCCTTTGGGACCTTATAAGTGTTTAGTTATCCAGCACAATATCCTTGGTGCAACAACATCAAGTGTTGCATGGCTAAACCCTTATGAGGTCCCAAAGGCAAGACCTATTGGCTATGCCAATGCTTGTTACCCTTCTTTCCCCATCTACTTCATCCCTCTCAGAGCTAGGCTTAGGGCAAAATCAACTGTTACATTCCTGAAAAGTTTGAGGGAAAAAGAGCTCAGGCAAAGCTCCCCTTGTAGGGGCCTGCAGGGCATTGAAGCGCCCGCACAGTGAGGAGCAGGGCCCGGTGATGAAGCATACCACCATGGTGGGTGAGTGGCTGTGCATGATAAAAGGATACCTGCAATGTCAGACCTGTAGCACCGCCACAAATAACATGCTGATACATTCACTGAACAGCACACTCTTTTAGAGAAATTAGTAAAAGAAGGGGGGGACGTGTGCTGGATCGCCCAATTCCCATCGACACTCCCTCTCATTGTCTTTGGGTAGATCATACAGATCATTGATTATATTTAGGAGGGCATGCTGGGTGATAAGACAATTTGGTGACCCATGGCGGCTGAAAGACCCTGCCACTGCACCCCAGGAGAACCTAATGAACATGCAGGTTCACACTGTGTGGATGAAATACGCTTCCTCTGTCTGGCATCGGAGGCATGTAGGGAAACAGTGATGCCCCATAAGCCACAGCCTTGACCTAGTGAAATGTATGAAGTGAAGGCAATCAAACTGTGCATGCCAATAATGTGACAAGATGGCGAGATCGCTGCGGCCATTAGGGCCGCCTGTCACTCACCATCCTCCATGGAGTCAAGGTCCACTTTCCAGGCTGTATGAAGTGCGGGGAATGTATCATATGTGTATAGAGCAAGAGTACTGTAGATTTTTTTATATCTTTTTTATTTGATATTTCAAACATAGTGAGTTTCACCTCCAATGAGATAAATTCAAGGAGATCCTCAAGTGTTGCCAGGTAGAAGGAGACTACATATCAGAGCTCTAAGCAGCGAAAATACTGGGACAAGGGATACATTCTTCCAGTAGATTTGCAGAGGACTTTATGTGATTATGTGTGACTACAGCCTCCTGTGTTGAAATTCCAAAGGCGTCACGCCCTTCGAAGACCCTCAGTGCATAAGCTGGGGTGTCTATTGTCGGTTTTCCATTCCAATCAACCCTTAACCTCTCTAGTGGACGGAGACGTGCCCATTGACATGCTCCCAACATGTATGGAGAGGCGTGTCTCTGCTCATTGCCCATATTTCACTTCTGTTTGCTGTGTCCACACCTGTGCTAAAGCTCCAACCATAAATAACCATGAGTTGCATGTGGTAGAAGGGGCAATATTATTCTCCCACGCCAGTGATTCATTGTTCCAGAAAAGGGGGGTGGTGATGAACAGAGTGTCTGAATTAAGCAGACCACTCTTACCCAGTCCAAAGATCAGGACTTGATCCATCACCGGTATTTATCTCACTGCACCATCCCAGCTCAGAACCTGGCTATATGCAAATCAGTCTGTCCCTGGCCCAGTGCATCATGGGAACAGGGCAGACTAAACTACCAAGGCAATTCTTCACCAGAAAGGAGACAAGCTACCGGGTACCGGTTTCTGGCATTTCAGCCTTCTTCGGCCCGGCTTGCTTGAATCCTGATGGTGCAGTGAGAAAGGGACTCATGTCTGAGTATACCCTGCCACACCTATAGTGGCCAAAAACGATTCAGAAAAGGGGGTGGTGATGAACAGAGTGTCTGAATTAAGCAGACCACTCTTACCCAGTCCAAAGATCAGGGCTTGATCCATCACCGTTATTTATTTCACTGCACCATCCCAGCTCAGAACCTGGCTATATGCAAATCAGTCTGTCCCTGGCCCAGTGCATCATGGGAACAGGGCAGACTAAACTACCAAGCCAATTCTTCACCAGAAAGGAGACAAGCTACCGGGGACCGGTTTCTGGCATTTCAGCCTTCTTCGGCCCGGCTTGCTTGAATCCTGATGGTGCAGTGAGAAAGGGACTCATGTCTGAGTATACCCTGCCACACCTATAGTGGCCAAAAACGATTCAGAAAAGGGGGTGGTGATGAACAGAGTGTCTGAATTAAGCAGACCACTCTTACCCAGTCCAAAGATCAGGGCTTGACCCATCACCGTTATTTATCGCACTGCACCATCCCAGCTCAGAACCTGGCTATATGCAAATCAGTCTGTCTCTGGCCCAGTGCATCATGGGAACAGGCCAGACTAAACTACCAAGCCAATTCTTCACCAGAAAGGAGACAAGCTACCGGGGACCGGTTTCTGGCATTTCAGCCTTCTTCGGCCCGGCTTGCTTGAATCCTGATGGTGCAGTGAGAAAGGGACTCATGTCTGAGTATACCCTGCCACACCTATAGTGGCCAAACACGATTCAGAAAAGGGGGTGGTGATGAACAGAGTGTCTGAATTAAGCAGACCACTCTTACCCAGTCCAAAGATCAGGGCTTGATCCATCACCGTTATTTATCTCACTGCACCATCCCAGCTCAGAACCTGGCTATATGCAAATCAGTCTGTCCCTGGCCCAGTGCATCATGGGAACAGGGCAGACTAAACTACCAAGCCAATTCTTCACCAGAAAGGAGACAAGCTACCGTGGACCGGTTTCTGGCATTTCAGCCTTCTTCGGCACGGCTTGCTTGAATCCTGATGGTGCAATGAGAAAGGGACTCATGTCTGAGTATACCCTGCCACACCTATAGTGGCCAAAAACGATTCAGCAACAGCCATTCCTAGGTACCGAAAATCCTCTGCCTCCACTTTTAGTTGTGACTTTGAGGTTCATTATGTGACCTTCTCTTCTCCTTGTATCGAGTACACATTAAATTAGGACCAGTTCCCACACAAGACTGTCTGAGCCCTAAACTCATTCGAGGTGAGCTATGCCTGTGGGCCAAACTGATCCTGTTGGTTGAGGTGTCCAAGGGTGTTGTCAGCATAGAGCAACACAAAGAAATAATAATTCAGGGAAAAAGGACCTAGGGGCACCGGACAAAAAGGTATATTCACAACTGTTGAAAAGCACTGATGTCTGACGTCTCTGAGGACAAAGGCTGCTGCAAAGACCCCTATGTTATCTCTGTGCCCTCACCCTTTGGACTGAACCCCTTGAATCCCTTACTTATGACATAAATTAAGTCCCCTTCCGATACTATGAACGCTTTAGGCTACAGGCCTCCAAGAGAATTGAGCCCTATGTCTTAAGAAGTGTCCCTGATAATGATGGTGAGCTTGTATGTTCAAAGATGTCACAATAGACCCACCTGCAGGCCCAGATACCTTCAGTTATCCACCCCGTTGTTTAGGCCACACCCTGATAATCTGTCACTAACGACAAAAGCAATGCCCCATGCGCCCCTACCAAGGCCTGCATATAACACCGGCCCACACCTACCCAAATCCTCCAGTTGCTGCTCATGAGGAGTATTTCTTAGAGCATGACAATATCTGGGCAATACTGTTATGCCACAGTCAGCACTGCTTCTCTCTTAACCTTGGTCGATAGACCATTACCATTTAATATAAGGACCTTGAGCCTTGACCCATTCACTTCAGGATGTGCCTCAGTGATATTCCCACCTTAGTTATTAGATTGCGTATGTGACAGGAGGTACTTGACACTGTACAAGAGGAATAAATAAAAACACACCTGTCAAACCTTATCATGTAACAAGCTCCTGCCTGCCACCTTCTGCCTGCACTTCAAAATGTATAGCATCTATTGTAACATCCTGGTGTCAGCTCTGTCCCCCCTTTGTAAAACTGGCCAACAGTTTCCCTGTAGTTCCGTGAGTTTGTCGGTGGTTCCGAACTCGTTCAATAAAGGTAGTCGGAAATAGACGATTTTGGTGTCAACAGGCCGCAAATGACGAGTATAGCGTGTATAAGTGTTTTCGCATGAATCGATCGATGAGAAAACTCTGTATTTGGGGATTTCGTTTGAACCTTCGGGTTCCATTTTGTGTACGGCAGCCATTTTGTGTGGTTGCCCTAACATAGGCCGATGAGTGCGGCCGAACGAGTCCTTGAGACATGTATGCCTTAGCTGACTTCTGAATGACCTGGCCGAACTGACTCCTTGCCCGAGGCTGACCTCGCTGAGCCAATTCCTTGTTAAGCAGCTGGTCAGCTAAAGATAAAAGAGCAGGACTTGCCCGAGTTTATAGTACACTGCACCCACCTTTCTATCTTGCTTCCAATCTGTTTCTGTTCCTTCCTTTACAACATATTCACTGATTTGGGTGAGGGTTTTATGATGGGTTTGTCCGGCCTGAGCGAACAAGAAATTTGGAATGTGCTTGGTCATTTCTGGTGGGCTGGACAACGGAAAGTGGGATTGTCGTCATACGCTACTTTTGAATTGTCACATTTCTATTGGTCAGTTTGTATGAACCCAATGCTAATTTGGAATGTTGCCTGAGGCTTGATTTTTGGCATAAAAGACCATGCTCCGCTCATTGAATTTGTGCAGTCTCTAGCGAACCACCCGTGTTGTGCTTCGTAGATCTCTGTTCCTGGTTGCAGCCAATAAACTTAGGTCTTTGACGTCATCAAGAAGTATCCTGTGTCTCTGTTTGCCAAGGCAGGGGAACTCGAAGGCATCAGGCGTTTTCCCTGACGCCGCTGGGTTTTAAAACCCGATCCTTCAGTTGGCGCCCAACGTAGGGCGACTTCAGCGGTACCGCTCCAAGCCCGAAGATCGTGGAGAGCTTTGTGTGAAAATTCTGGAGGAAGGCCAACCACTTCATCGACCCCTGTATGTTGACGTGGTCCGAAAGTCTTTGCTGCGAGGTTTCCCGCTTTCCGACGGCTACGAAGGACTGCTGCCCTGACTGTCGTCCTGTCTTGGAGCCTTAGATGTTTGTAGAGCGAGATGATTGACGGGTCTTCTGGTGACGCCATCGACATTTCAGTTAAGTATGAGTGGAGTGTTTCCTAGTCCTTAGTTTGTTTTGGTATCCCTTTAGTGGATCACTTTGATTTGGTACCTGCAGGCCCCAAAGCCAAGGGACTCGTGTATTCGCGAGACTATCGTTTTGAGATTTCCCTTGTTGTTTGAAGCTAGACTAGTGAGCAAGATGCCTGGTTTTAGCAGACTTGGAAAGATATTTGGTTGTGGTTGTTCTAAGGATTCCCGGTTAGAGGATTCGTGTCCGGTTCCTCCAATTGGAACTCCTACATATGAATTATACGTGAAGCATGGTGTAGGTCCTATTAGCTATAATGAGATCTGGGTAAAGTATACGAGGAAAGACGGTGTCCTACAGTGGCCCCGTTACGGTAGTTTTAAAACTGAGATTTTAGATAATCTCGAAGTGAAGTTTGTTCAAGAAGAAAGCCCGGCCGGCAATGTTTGACACTTCCCGCATATGGCGCAAAGAAGCCAAACAGAAAGAAATTAAACTAGCGAAGAAGAATAAAAGAGAACGAGGTATGTCAATGGTGCAACCTGCTATTGCGTATAGGGATAGTGAGGAAGAGCAAGAGAGCAAACAGATGCTTAGGGTGAAGAAGTTAGTGGTAGATAGATGCTATCCAGTTTTGCCGCCTAAAGAGCAGGAAGACAAGAAAGAACTTGCGAAAGATCCTTTAATGTTGCATCTATTGAGTTCCCCAACCCCTTATGCACAGAATGCTACAGCACCACCGCCACCAGTCGTGGCTGTGCAACTTCCAGTTGTTATACCACCTGTAATTCCTCCACAGCCAGCTCCTCTTCTGTTGGCTATTGTTCCTTTGGCGCAGCCTCCTCAGGGGCCGCCAACTTTGCCTTCCCCTTTGTCTGCTACTCCTACGCCTGTCTATAATGCTCCTTCTGCTCCGACTTTGGATTCTTCTACTATTGTTCCGTCTTCCCTTATTCTTCCATCTTCTCCTTCTACTAGACAGCGAATGACTGCTGCAGTTTCCGGTTTCTTTTCTCCTTTGTTGGGACAATTGGGTATGTCTCCAGTGCATGAGTATAGACAATCTCGTAGTCAATTGCCTGACACAGATGAGCGTGTAGTTTTGGATCACATGGCACCTAGATGGGTTACGTACACTTCCCAGTATGATCTTGAAGGTATCAATGGATGTTTTTCGGCAATGGCAGGCACCAAAGTAACGGTACTTCTTTGAAATAATGTGTGTTTTCCTCCATGAACAATGGATAGACGAAGTGGGTAAAGCACCTGAAGAATTGTATCGTATACGTTCCGAGTTTGCGAAAGCGACGATTGTGAGTCTTCTCGACATTGAGAGAGCAGTTGCGACGTTGTTGTCATTTCGTAATAATGCTCCTTCCGAGCGATTGTTTGAGCCTGATTCGTCAGTTAGGAGAAATGCGCGTCAGTATCCGATGCGTGAGGTTCCTCCAGTTTGGAGACCTGCTGATCCCAATGCTCATCCACCTGTTGATGCGCACTTTCAGCGAGTATGGGTACATGTTCCTTGGAAACGTGCTGAAGTCCTAGCACTTAAGCAGACTTTACCTGATCCGCGCAAAAATTCGGCGGGATATTATAAAGAGCTCACTCAAACTGTGGGTTTGTGCATCATGAATTTAGCAGACATAGACATGTTGTTTGGCAATGTTGTTCCACAGCCTATCTGGAATGTGATTCGACATACGGATCATGATAATGAATTGGGTGATACTTGGGTTAATATTGTTGCTGCGAATGATAGACAAGTTGGAGGTGCTAAGCCTGAAGATCTCATTACTGAACTCCCTGGTAGGATTATTACTTTCATGAAGACTTTGATGCCCGAAGTGCGTGTTAATTGGGACAAGTTGTCTGCATGTAGGCAGAAGAAAGACGAGACTGTGTCCGATTTCTTCACGCGGTTTGAAGAGACTTTTGTAGATCATAGTGGTCAGGATATGGCTACCGAGGGTGGCCAAAGATTGTTTGTTGACAAATCCGTGCATAATTTGCGTCCCGAGTTGTGCACTAAATTGAAGGATTCCGAGAGTGCTTGGGCAGTTTCCATGTCAGCACAGATTTTAGCTACGGCCCAGTACTATGAAAATAGGTGCAAAGATGAGTTAGAGAAAGCGGATAAGAAGGCTAAGGAATTGAAGACTAAAGTTCTTCTACAACAAGCTTATCCACCCCGTACTAATAGTCAGCGCGATTATCAGCAACCTCAGCAATATTCGAGAAACTCGCAAAGGAATGAGTCTTCTCAACAGCGTTTTCTGTATGGGCCTAATCAGTGTGCCTATTGCAAAGAAGAGGGTCATTACAAGAATAGTTGTCCGGTTTTGTTGCAGCGTACGAATGGTGCTTCTGGTGTAAGAGGTTGAGGTGCTCAACAAGCGCCTAGAGGTAGAGGTGGCGAACAGAACATACGTTCTTTGCCTCCACAGAACTCGATGAATAGTTTTGATCAACAGCAAGGTTCGTCTGGTAGGACAGCACAGTACTATATGGATGATTACTATGTTGAAGGTGATGAAGCAAATGGTATTGATTGTTAGGACAGCCATGGACAAAGAGAGGGAGTTGTTTCAGTTCCAGTAGATCAGAGTGGACCCTATGTTGAAGTGATTGCATCAGGTGTGTCATAACCTTTTCTGCTAGATACTGGTGCTACAAAGAGTTCTATTATGCATTCTAAACTCCCTGGCGCACCTTTGTCTGGCTTTGATAATGTTTCTGTAGGTTTTTCTGGCGCCCCCGTTACAAATCCGATTTCTGCTCCATTGTCTCTTTCTGTTGGTCCTTGTAAGTTCGAAGCACCCCTTCTTTTGACTACAGGTTGTAATGAGAATCTGTTGGGATTGGATTTATTGAAGGGATTTATGCAACGCTGTATTGTTCTCCGTCAGGAGTACATCTTGCTTTGGGTGAGAGAGTGAACTCTCCGATGTACATATCGAAAGATAGTCTCCCATCGGAATTGTCTTCTTTACCAGATTCATTGTGGGCAATTGGTCCGAATGATGTGGGCCTACTGGAAATTCCCCCGTATGTTGTGACACTGAAGGTGAATGCTGAGTTACCGCGCATTCCACAGTATCGTATCTCGAGTGATGGTGAGCGTGCACTTTTAGCGATCATTTATGATCTAATCGACAAGGGCGTGATTGAGGAAACAAGAGGTAATGTGTGTAATAGTCCTGTTTTGGCTGTTCTGAAAAGAACTGATTCTTCACAGCCTCCTGTATATAGGTTTGTCATTGATCTTCGCGAAGTGAACAAGATTGTTGTCCCACAATTTCCTGTCGTGCCTGATATCACCGCCTTGTTGACTCTGATTCCGGCTACGGCCACATGGTTTTCGGTGATCGACTTGAAGAACGCTTTCTTCAGCATCCCGATTGCCATAGAAAGTAGGGATATCTTTGGATTCTCTTTAGGAGGACGAAGTTTCCGCTTTAAGCGCGCTCCTCAAGGCTATTGCGAGAGTCCATCGCTCTATAGTCAAGCTTTGAAGACACAACTTGATCTGTTGGTTTTACCTGATGGTGCAGCCCTTATTCAATACGTCGATGATTTGCTAGTGGCCGCTGATACTGAAGAGATTTGTAGGGAAGCCACTTTGTCGTTGTTACGCCACTTGTCTGACTTTCATCACAAAGTTTCTCTCTCCAAGTTGCAATATTGTCGACAAGAAGTAACCTACTTAGGTCACCTCTTATCGAAGGAGGGAAGGAAACTGACCCCAGAGAGAATTCAAGCTATTGCGAAAATGAGTGTGCCTAAGACACAGAGAGAAGTACGTGCGTTTTTGGGTATTACGTCGTACTGTAGACAGTGGATTCCTAATTTTTCTTTGTTAGCGAAGCCTTTGATAGCTCTTACTGTTAAGGATACTCCAAATCCTATTCCTTGGACTGACGACTGTCAAAAGAGCTTTTCTGATTTACGCAATGCGTTGTGTTCGGCTCCTGTGTTGGGTACTCCCGACTACAGTAAGCCTTTCACATTGTATGTCCACGAGAGAGAGGGATGTGCATTGTCAGTCTTGACTCAGCAGTTTTCCGATAAGCAACGCCCATGTGCTTACTTTTCGTCGACTTTAGATCTGGTAGCTAGAGCGTTGCCGAGTTGCTTGAGAGCCACAGCGGCAGCGGCTGTTTCAATTCGACAGTCTGCTGGTTTAGTTTTGGACAACACGTTAGTAGTCATGGTTCTACATGCAGTGGATACTTTGTTGAACCGTACGGAGACACAGCATTTAACTAGTGCTCGGTTCGGGTTACGAGTTGACGTTGTTAGCAAGTCATGTGCACATTAAACGATGCAACACGTTGAATCCAGCTATGTTGTTGCCAATTGCAGTTGAGATAGATGTTGAAGAACAACACGATTGTTGTTTAAGAACTGAAGAAGAAACGAAAGGGAGAGTAGACCTTAGAGACACTCCTCTTCCAGAGTGTGATGGTACTTTGTGGGTTGATGGTTTGTGCTTTAAGTTGCCGAATGGTGATACGACTGCGGCATATGCTGTTACGACTTTGCATACGATTGTTGAAGCTGCACGTATTCCACATAATTCAGCACAAGCAGCAGAGCTGATTGCATTAACAAGAGCATGTGTGTGGGTGAAAGGAAAACAAGTGAATGTGTATACTGATAGTCAATATGCCTTTGGCGTGGCTCATAGCTTTGGACGTTTGTGGCGTGAGCGTGGGATGTTGACTTCGCATGGAACGAAGATCCAGCATGGACAGTTGGTGAACGAACTTCTTGAATCTCTTACTTTGCCATTACAAGTAGCGATCGTGAAATGCAGTGCCCATAAGAAAGTTACGGATGATGTTGGTCGCGGGAATGCGTTTGCGGATGAAGTTGCAAAAGAAACTGCGAGAAATGTGATGAGTCGAATGTATGTTGCAGGTCCGGCGAGATGGGTTCCAGAGAAGAGTATGTGTGAAGATACGATTGAGAGTGTGAAATCCATTCAAGCTGAAGCTACAGAGAAAGAGTTGAATGAATGAGAGAAAGCAAGGGTAGATTGGATTCGAATGGTTGTTGGACTGATTTGTCTGAGCATCAGAGATGGTTGTTGCCTAACGTGTATGTGCTTCCGGTTGTTACAATGGCTCATGGAATGGCACATATCAGCGTGAAAGGGATTTGCAAGTTGTTGGCTCCGGTTTGGCAGAATGCAGGAATTCCAAAATGTGCAGAGAATTTGGTTAAGAACTGTATGGTGTGTTTAATGTACAATCCTAGTAAGGGAACTCCAACACCAGCTGGTCATTTTGCTCCTCCTACGTATCCGTTCGAGGCTTTGCAGCTAGATTTTATCCATATGGAGAGATGCAACAACTTGAAATATGTATTAGTGGTTGTTTGCTACATTTCTAGATGGGTAGAAGCTTATCCCCTTAAGGACAATACTGCCTTGTCCACAGCGAAAGTCCTGATAAAAGAGTTTTTCCAAAGATTTGGAATGCCGAGAATTATCTGGAGTGGCAAAGGGAGTGAATTTGTGGGTCAAGTCTTTTTTTTTTTTTTTTTGTAATCCTCATATATGCCACCAGATTTTGTATGTGCTAGATGGGTCTTGCGGTCGCCTCTTATACTGACATTTCTGAATCCGCCCTGGCGACAGTATCATAGCAGACAGGGATGTCCCAGAGGTAGGTTGTTTTCCTTATCGAACTCCCCTTAGCTTATGATAGATCACTTTAAGCCGGGGGAGGACAGGACCGACACAACCTCTGGCATAATCATCGGACCATTTACTTGTTGGACCAGACCTCCAGTTTAGACCAGACATTCTTTGTATTCCCATTACGGCCAGCAATATCCATCTTATATACTTCCATTATATGTTTTAAACATTTTGCAAATCTGGGGGGAGTAGTTGACTTCCACTCTTTGCAGAATTGTCTCCTGGCTATAACTATTACATAAAAAATAAACTGTGTATCTAAATTATTGATGTCATAATCTTTAGGTAGACCAAAGAATACAAATCTGGGTGAACATAAAATGGTTGTTGTTAATACCTCACCCAAGAAGCCAACTTTCGCTCTCCAATAATCCTGAATTACCGGGCACTCCAAAAACATGTGAACATCATCTGCTGCATCATGATTACAGCGGGGGCAATAATAGTTATTTTGCGTTATCTTATGCAATTTGGCCGGGGTCCAGTAAACTCTATAAGCTGTTAACAGATGATTATGCCTTAAATTGGCTGGTTTGATTAGCCTCTGAGATAGAGTAAAAGAGTCTAACCATATTTTACTGCATTCCTCGGGGAGTTCCGCTATTCTGTTCTCCCATAGGTTTATTAATTCCGAATGTAGTTTATTCTCTTCATCCTTAATTAACAGCCTGTACCAGAATGATACTTCCCTAATCCATCTCCCCCCCCTGCGAATTGCACCCAGGAGTCCTGAATTGTTTTCCCGCTGTAGATTCTGACGTGACCACCAGGCCGATAATTGGTAATATTTAAACCTAGTCAAATGTCCATTTGTAAGTTGTGTTAGGGAATTCCAGTCCATTAAGCCCGAATCTACCCATAAATCTCCCCACTTCTGTAATCCAGCTGTTCTCAGAGGTTGTGAAAGCTGATCTTGGAGACATAGAGGTGTTACCGGGGAATCCCATATTGGAGTATGTGTATGGTAGTAAGGAATGTTAAAAACCTTCCGAATAAACCCCCAGTTTTTAAGTGCTGTCTGAAGTATCTTGAGGCAAATTTTTAAAAAAGATTTCTGGTCTCCAAACTTGAATAAGAAGTATTCATGGTCATAGGGTACATCATGAAGAAAGCCTGAAACAAACGGCCCTGTGAAGATGCATCTAACGTGTTTGTAAGAAGCCTAAAGTTTTTAAAGTGGAAAGCATGACAGTATGATAATAAATCTGGGAGGGCTAAACCTCCGATTTTTAGACCCCTCCTCAATTTTTTCCAGGCTATCCTAGAAGATTTACAGGCCCATATATATGATCCAATCTTATCCTGGAGATTATTAATGTCTTTCAAAGAAAATGATAAAGGGATGGAGTTATACAAGAAAGTCAATTTGGGAAGAATAGTCATTTTGATAAGATTGACCCGTCCATAAATGTTTAGTGGCAGATTACCCCATCTTATTAATGTTTTATTGATGTCTTTAACTACTGTCTACCAACTAAATAGTGGTATGTTCTTTAATTCTTGAGTTAAATAAATTCCCAAGTATCGCATTTTTTGTTTCGCACCCTGTATCGGGATATTATTATTCCACCCCATTATCTCTGTTTTCTCCTTATTAATTTGATAGCCTGATAATTTTCCAAATTCTTCTGATAAGTAAAATAGCCTGGGTATAGCTACTGGATGGTTAGAAGTATATAGGAGGAGGTCATCCGCATACAGGGCAGTTTTTGCCGTCATATTACCCAGCTTAAAAGGTTGGATTATATTGTCATCTCTAATGCCACAAACAAAAGGCTCCATATAAACATCAAACAAAAGAGGGGATAAGGGACAACCCTGTCTGGTACCTCGGGATATATCAAACCAGTCGGATAATACTTCATTTACCAAGACTTTTGCCATCGGATTATGATACAATGATTTGACACCCTTGATGAATATTAGGGGGAACCCAAATGCCGTCATTGTAGCCCATAGATACTTCCAGTTAACCAGATCAAAGGCCTTGGCCGCATCTGTCGCAGTCAAGGCAAGCGGGAGATTTTTATCATTAGCATAATCTATAGCCCCTATCACTTGGAATGTTAATTCGTTTAGCTGTCTCCCTGGGATAAAACCTCTTTGATCAGTGTGAATTATAGATTTTATTATCTTCGCGAGTCTAGTTGCTAGGATCCCGGAGTATAATTTCATATCCGTATTTAAAAGGGAAATTGGTCTATATGACCCTATTTTTTTGGGGTCTTTATTAGGTTTTACTATGAGCGTTATTGTGGCTTCAGCCCATGAGGGGGGATAGAATAGCCGTGAGTTAGTAAAAGATTAAAGAGTATGCTAAATGTGGGTAATAGCTGATCTATGTAGTCCATATAAATCTCAACCGGTAGCCCATCTGAGCCTGCGGCTTTCTCCCGCTTCATCTTCTTTAGTTGGCTTTATATTTCTCCTTCTGTTATCTCACTTTCTAGATATGTTTTATCCAGTTCTGAAATTTGAGGTACATTTTTCAGGAGCAACCAGGTTTCTATCTCATCCAGCTTAGGGTCTTTGTCTTCCGTGTAGAGGCTTCTCATGAAGCTCCTTGCTTCGCCTCTTATCTCGGCGTCTACCTCTATCAGGTCTCCTGTCTCTCTATGTATTAAGGCTTTAATGCTGTTCCTCGTTCTTTCTTCTCTAGCTTTCCAGGCTAGGAGGGCTCTGCATTTTTCACCATATTCAAAGTTCTTTAATCTGCTAATCTCCCATTTTTCTTTAAGGATTTTCTCATCACAGACTTTAAGCTGAAGCTGTAGCTCAACAAGTTCCTTTGCTAACAGATGAACCTTTTCGGATTTAGCTAAGATTGCGTTTTGTAACTCAAGATCTTTTCTGGTTATGCCGCCAGGTCTTCCCTTCTCTTAACTTTTATAGTCTTTCTTTTATGAGCCATTAAGGAACTTAAGACCCCTCTCAAAAAGGCCTTATAGGCTTCCCATACCACCTGGGGGGTAGAAGTGCCTGAATTTATTATAAAAAATGCTGCGTTTTTTTCTTTAACGTCTCTTTTTACCTGGTCATCTAATAGAAGTGACCTTTCCAAGGTCCATCTTGTTTTTAAAGGACTTAAGTTCAAAACAATTACCATTTCCAATACTGCATGGTCTGACATCCCTACAGGTATGAAGGAAAGGTAATTAATGTCTGTGAGGACATGCTGGTCACATAAGAAATGGTCAATCCTAGAATAGTTCTTATATTTCTTGCTGTAGAAAGTAAACCCCCGTAGAGATCTGTATTTTTTCCTCCATACGTCTAGTAGGCTGAAATCTTTCATTATACCGCCTAAGGTAGCGAGTGATTTTGTGGGAGCGTGATACTTAGCTTTGGAGGTTCTATCTAGCTTCTGGTCAAAAACTAAGTTAAAATCCCCTCCCAGAATTACCGGGCCCGTTGACCCTATTAATGCTGTCGCTAGCTTGAGGAGCGGTCCGGGATTATCATCGTTTGGACCACAGTATACAGCCAGTGTGCATGGGATATTTTGAATATATATTGCTGCTACCAACCATTTCTTCCTGATTGATCTGTCTCATATTTTTTCAGACTTATCCCGCAATTTGCACGAATTATAATGGAGACCCCCCTTGTTGTTCCAGACTGCCTGGAACAGATTATTTCCTGAACCCACCTAAATTTCTTAAAAAGTGAACTAAAGATATCTGCCTCCAGATGAGTCTCTTGGAGCATTATAAGATGCGCATCTGAGTTTTTTAAGAATTAACAAATCCTATTCTGTTTCCTTTTTCCCCCCAAACCATTGATGTTCCATGAAAGGGCTTTAAGTTTATATGTGTTACTCATAACCCTGCTATCATCACGTTCCCATCCATAGCTATATACGAACAATGTTTTCTTATATATGAGGATTTTTTATTTTTTGTCTTTTCTCCCACTGCTCCCTCCACCCAGTGAACACCCTCCCCCCCTGAGGAACCCCCCCAACATACCAGACGATGACTTCGCCTTTGAAGCTCCTAGGAAAATTCCCTGACTGAATCAAATGTGTTATAGCGAGTGAAAGGTGTAGTGCTAATGAATCGTGTTCCCTATTCCGTGATTTAGTGTTTCAGTGCATAATTTTTATTCTTTATTTATACCTAGTTCCCTTGCCCTTTTACCCTTTATCCTTCTTTCTTACTCCGTAAGTCTATTTTTTTTTTTTTTGTAGAGACCGATCTTTAACAGTTTATCTCATTTGTCTACTCGTCACTGATTTTCCTGATCATCTCTCATACGGCCTAAAAGATTATCTACCTCTGCAGGCTGTGAGAAGCTATAGGTCTTGTTTTTCCACATAATTCTGAGCAATGCAGGGAACCTCATCTGCACGTGGGCTCCCAGTAATCTCAAATCTGGCATTCTGGTGCCAAGATCCCATTGCCTCTGTGTAGTTCTGGCTCCTAAGTCAGACCTGATAAGATATGGACTAGATCGGTAACGGAGATCTGTTTTCGACAGGTATCTCCCTAAGATAAGCTCCTTAACACTGAAAGTTTGAAAATTAACCAATATTTTCCTTGGAGCTTTCCTGTCTGTGCGCCTCTTATAAGGGTCTCTATGTACTATTTGGATTTCCGCTTCCAAGTCTATATCTGGGCGGTCTTTTAAGACTCCTTCTCTCAAAAGCCTGCAAACAAATCCCTTTATATCTTCCAGCTCTTCTCCTTCTGGTATCTTCAGAATTCTTAAGTTATTTCTGCGTGTCTGGGTTTCCAATCTCTCAACATCCGCAGCCAGTGATCTGTTTTGCGCTTTCAGGGTATCTATATCATTTGAATTTCCATGTACAATTTTGCTCAATGTTGTTTCTTCCGTTTCCAATTTCCCCGTACGAAGAATAACGTCATCTAACTTGGTTTCCAATAGGTCAAATCTATCATGTATTGTTTTTTGATTACTCTCAGATATCTCAAATTTTGACATCATATCACCTCTTAAGGATCGGAAGAGATCACCCAAAAAATCACCCTCTTGCTCATATTGTTCTTCTGATACTCTTCTTGATCTAGGAGAGGCTGAGTCTGAGTCTGGGGTTTTATCTTTATTGAGAACCTGATTCATGTTTCCTTCTTCATTCCTGTTAGAACTATTTTGTACAGTTTTAGCTGTTACCAGCAATCTCTTGGGTCTGGTGTCTTGCATACCTTGCGTTTTATCGCCAGATAGCGCCGTGTTTAAGTTGACAGGGAGAGAGGGAGGGGGAGGTAGGGAAGAAGGAATAAATTGTGTGGGGGATATATCAGGAATTTTAGACTCAGGAGGATTCCACTGGGCCTGTTGATACACTGAACCAGCAATTACCAGAGTCTCTGTGCCCCCAGCTTCTTCACTAATCGCCCCCCCCGTTCAAGGAATCCAAGAGCCCGGCGTCTTCCATGTCATCCAAGTTCTCCAGAGGCCCATAACGATTTTTTAAATGTACAGTGTTGGTACTTCCCTCTATTTGCGTAGTGGAACTCATAGTCTGATCTCGGACTTTAAAGTAAGATTTAAGCGAGGGGGTGCTCTTCACCACCTGTTTATCAGGAATAACTCCTTTAGATTTTTTTACTGATGTTGCCTTTTTATTTTTTCTTTTGCAGGGGGTTAATGGCATAGGTCTCTCCCTCTCTTCAAACTCAAGCGCACCTCCCTCCTTCAGTTCTAGCCTTGATCTCAGCTGATACCTATTCCTTCTTGGGGGTGAAGTATTTCTTTTCCTCACTGCACTCAGACTTATGTTCACCGCATCAGGTGTGGCTACTGTGGTTACAACTGCTACTTTCGCCCCCTTAGCTAAATCTACAGGTTTTGCTACTACCTGTGCTTGTACTGGTGGTGCATTTAAGTCTGCCGAAGTTTCTGGGTACTTGGAAGTTACTTTCAGGAGACTGTTATTGTTATTATCTGGAGCCTTTATCAGTGTCTGCTCCATAAAACCCTGCCTCCTTGACAAAAACGAGGGAATTACTGCTGAACCCCCCTTCTCTCCCCACCTTACCGCAAATTGGTAGAAGAGTTCCCCTGGGAAAGCATTACAGGGTTCTTTGTGTGCTTTATATGCTGGCCCTCTCAGTCGGAGCTGAAGTATGGCGAAGCGCGATCTATTCCAAAAACACCGCCGGCGTTCTACCAGCTTGAACGATGTTTCCCACGTCATGCAGGTCCGAATAGGCGCGGGTCCTAGCGCCGACTGCTTCCTCGCGTACCCGGGCTGGCCGTTACCCTTAACATGGGGAAGTGGAGAATCCAATCCTCTCGCAAAAACCCGGTCTTACTCTTCAGTCATCTGGAGCTCCTAGTTGCTGCTGCGACTGGCTCTCAGCCCGCCGCCATGTTCCTCGAAGGCGTGGCCCGCCAATGGCTATTGTGGTAGTCGATCAAAAACTAGTGGGTCAAGTCATGAAGAGAGTGTGTGATGGACTAGGTATTCAGTAGAAGTTCCACGCTGCAAATCACCCCCAATCAGCTGGTTTAGTCGAGTGCTATAATGGCACTTTAAAGCTCAAATTAGCCAAAATCCAAGCGAGCACTGGTTTACAGTGGCCAGATGCTTTGCCTTTAGCGCTCCTGTCCACAAGAATGACTGTACATTCGCGAATGGGTTTGAGTCCTTATGAAGTTGTCTTTGGTCGCCCAGCGAATGTTTGGGGTGTGCCAAGGCCAACTAGATTCAGCGAGATTGAGTAACCTGTGTTGCTTGACTACTTGCGCGAACTGACGACTAAATTGCGTGTCTTACACCAACAGGTGCATGAGAGCCTACCACAAGCTTCAGAGGATCCAGGCCACGCTATTGAACCTGGTTCGTGGGTCTTCATCAAAAATTTTCAGCGGAGCAAGAACGATCAGCCCCGTTGGACAGGACCCTTTCAAGTCTTACTATCGACACATTCTGCAGTTCGAGTGCAAGGCAAGAAAAACTGGATCCACGGTGTACACTGTAAGCAAGCACCATTGACCTTACCGTACGATAAGTGGGTCCAGGAGGGACTTCCAGACTCTGAAACAGACACTGTTCCACGATTTTTGCCATTCAGTGATGCTCGTCTGATTTGTACGAACTCTGAGAGACAAAGTGACGATCTTTTACAAGAAGCTGTGCCTCCTTCGAGTCGATTGAACACTACTGAGTCTGATTTGTTGTTTAAAGATCAAGAATTGCCTGGAAGAAGCCGCTATAATTTGCGACCGAGAGTCATGGACAAATAAAGCACAAATAAAGTTTTTAGGATTTTTCTGTTTGCAGGTTAACTCTCCACCGAGGATCTACTCATTTTTGTTTTTCGAACCGCCATCCGGGTTCAGCTGTAGGGTCACGGTTGCCGAAAGTCTTTGGAGTGCAAGCCTGAGACACTAGGTCGAGGGTTCTGGTTGGCCTAAGGGAGTTGCCCTGGGTTGACAGAGGCATTCCTTAGCATAGAACACCCTACCATCGCAAGCAGCATATTTAGTTTAGGATGGATTTCTTTGAGTTGGGAAGACCTGCACGGACAATGATTTTTAGAAAGAAGATATGTAAATTGATCTCAAAGAAACGTTTTATAATACCGTGTGCATTTTTGCTATTGAGTTTGATGACATTCATAATTGGTTATGTGACATTCTCTTTTAAAGTAACGTTTGTTCCCACTGTGCAACCTACACCTCCACCTACTATTTCTTCTCATTCTTTTCATCCTTTGCCTGAACATGAGGTAGTTAGACGATTGGAATTTGCCAATAATTCCTTTATTCAACTTTTGCACCAACACCAGTTAGTGATGAACACGACAAACTGTTGGATTTGTGGTCTAATGCCCCATACGACTGATAAGGGTATTCCGTACTTAGTTCTGCCTTTTAGTTTAAATGGTTCGATTTGGGCTTACAGAACGATGTTTATTTATGCCCATAGTGTCTACCCTCAACGTTCACCGAAGGACAATCCGAAGATTAGTGCAGTTGCTAGAGGCATAGTCGACATGGTGAAAGGGACTAATGCCATTGAAACTATTCCGATGGATGAGAGGCAACCCTATAGTGGTTGGGATATCACTGGATATGGAGTTAGTCTGAGTGTTAACTAGCGAGCGAAAAGTTTTCCACCGATTTGGATAGTGCCCCATCAGGGTCGCTATTGTCTGCAGGGTAATGGCAAGAATCCGAGAGCTCAGTAGGGGAAGAGCGTTTGTACTGATACCTATGTATTCACGTCTCAGTCTTCCCCAGCATTTTTAGCTGCTAAGGGTACCTACTTTGTTTGCTATGACAAAGCGTATACATAATTGCCCCCTGATTCTTCGGGCACATGTTTTGTTTCTTTCCTGTTGCCTCCCACTTTTACAGCTGCGGCAGATTACCATAAGACGAGAGTTGCTAGAGGTGTCTTCAGTCAGGAAGACACTGCAGGGCAAGAGTTGGGAGATTTCTTTAAGGGTTTTCTGCCATTCTGGGGACCGGTGGCTGATAGCAGGAATATTCGCCAGTTGACGAGAGTGGTTGAATCCACCATAGTCGAAACTGCTGGTGCCCTTAGTAACTTGACTGCTGAGCTCCAGTCGGATAGACTTATGACACTCCAAAATAGAGTTGCCCTTGATGTCATACTAGCAGATCGAGGTGGAGTTTGTAAACTGATTCAATCGAGCTGCTGCGTTTTCATTCCAGACAACGCTCCATCAGTCTTCCAGGCCATTTCCAAATTACATAAGATCTCCGATTCTGTCCATTTGGACAAAGGAGATTGGTCGTTGATGGGATGGTTATGGGGATTGATATCCACTTGGGGTTGGAAGATTTTGATGGTCATTGGGATGGTCTTATCTATCCTTTTCCTGTTCTGTCTCTGTGTACAGTATGCTCCTGCTATTTGTGGCCTCTGTGCTACTTCGTGTGCAAGGAGACCTGTCCAGAGAGAGGTACTAAGTAATAGGATGATGCTACAGCAACATATCGATGATCTGATGAATATAGATCCAGATTCAGATTGACATGGGTTTGGGTTTATTGCCTATGTAAGGGCAAAAGGAGGTCTGTAGTTCCGTGAGTTTGTGGGTCTGGTTCGGTGGTTCCGAACCCGTTCAATAAAAGTCGTCGGAAATAGACGATTTTGGTGTCAGCAGACCGCAAATGACGAGTATAGCGTGTATAAGTGTTTTCGCATGAATCGATCGATGAGAACACTCTGGATTTCGTTTGAACTTTCAGGTTCCATTTTGTGTACGGCAGCCATCTTGTGTGGTTGCCCTCACATAGGCCAATGACTGCGGCCGAACGAGGCCTTGAGACACGTATGCCTTAGCTGACTTCTGAATGACCTGGCCAAACTGACTCCTTGCTCGAGGCTGACCTCACTGAGCCAGTTCCTTGTTAAGCTGCTGGTCAGATAAAGATCAAAGAGCAGGACATGCCCGAGTTCATAGTACACTGCACCCACCTTTCTATCTTGCTTCCAATCTGATTCTATTCCTTCCTTTACGACATAATCACTGATTTGGGAGAGGGTTTTATGATGGGTTTGTCCGGCCTGAGTGAACAAGAAATTTGGAATGTGCTTGGTCATTTCTGGTGGGCTGGACAACGGAAAGTGGGATTGTCGTCATACGCTACTTTTGAATTGTCACATTTCTATTGGTCAGTTTGTATGAACCCAATGCTAATTTGGAATGTTGCCTGAGACTTGATTTTTGGCATAAAAGACCATGCTCCGCTCATTGAATTTGTGCAGTCTCTAGCGAACCACCCGTGTTGTGCTTCGTAGATCTCTGTTCCTGGTTGCAGCCAATAAACTTTGGTCTTTGACGTCATCAAGAAGTATCCCGTGTCTCTGTTTGCCAAGGCAGGGGAACTCGAAGGCATCGGGCGTTTTCCCTGACGACGCTGCGTTCTAAAACCCGGTCCTTCATCCCCTGCAAGTGTACCATATCCCCGAAGGCCAAATTGAAGCAGATCTTTTTGACGGTTGTAGCAGTCACTAGACAGGTGGAAAATAAAAGTAGTGTTCATAACATACGTCTCCAGCAACACAATGTGATGCACAAATATATCTGGCTTTTGTGCATAATTTGCAGCACCGCTCAGAGATGTTTGATAGGATGGGCAAAGTGGACTCTGGCCCAGGCCCCACCGTTCCAGGGCACCCTCCGCCGATAGAGACAGCTCTGTTCTGCAGCGGCTTGCCCCGATGACCTTGAATAATTATTAAACAGATTGTTTTAAAAGACGTTTCCCTTTCATTTTTAGGTCTCTCCGAGGCATTAGGTAATTAGTAATACCAGCGAAAATCCACCCATTGCATTAATTTTTGTTTTTTCGCTTGCCATTGGTCCAATCTGGCATTGCTTTTCTGACCTTGCTCATTGTTGGCTAGTGGGCCCATCCCTCACTCCCATTTTCTTTTGTTTCTGCAGGAAGCAGCATCGACCAACTACAGTAGAGGTACACTGCCGGGTGATATCTTTTGATGTAGGGACTACTTTGATGTTTTGTAGGTCTCACATAGGGATCACCGAGAGCCGCATGGACATCTGCTGCCCCAAGTGCGCTGAGCACCTGCAGCCCCACCACGTCCGAACCGGAGCCCCCAGGCCCTCTGTTACTGCCCTGTCTGCACCGCTTGCAATGCTTTCCCCCCTCCCGCTGTCCGTGCTCTCTTGCCCCTCTCTCCCCTGCATCCACAAATGCTTTCACTTTCGCGCGGCCGGGTAACTGTGTAACTGACACTGGTGTGTGAAGAAACCGAAGCAATTAACAGCAAACACGAAGTTGTGGCTCACAAAGGCTTTCACTTTTGCGCGGCCGGGTAACTGTGTAACTAAAACCTGTGTGTGAGGAAACCGAATCAATTAACTACAAACACGAAGTTGTGGCTCACAAATGCTTTCACTTTCGCCCGGCCGGGTAACTGTGTAACTAAAACCTGTGTGAGGAAACCGAATCAATTAACTGCAAACACAAAGTTGTGGCTCACAAATGCTTTCACTTTCGCGCGGCCTGGTTACTGTGTAACTGAAACCTGTGTGTGACGAAACCGAACTAATTAACTGCAAACACGAATCAGTTAAAAGAGACCGAAGGGAATCCTTTATTAAATCACAAATTAAGGAGTGATCTGCACTGGCAGCCATGCATGTACCGGGCGAAGCGCTTTTCTTTAAGATTGCTGCTCCACCTAGAAATGCTCAAATAAAAATGAACGCAGAGCCGATTTTACAAGCGCCATACTTTGATTTTATTTGCGAGCGATGCACTTTTTTCCGATTGCTGCTCCACCTAAAAATTCTCAGATATAAATCAGTGGGGTGCTGATTGTACAACAAGTGAAATGCTTTAATGTTATTTGCAGCCTGACCCCGTCACAACACTAGAGCCCGCCCCAACCACCACCTTTCGCTCCGAGGTTGCTGCTCGCAGTTCCTTCCCTCACTGTGACAGTCTAAGGTGGCAGTCCCGGTCCAATTATTTTCAGGGCAGCGGTGTCAGAGACTGTTGTATCTCTGTGACAGCCTGGCTGGTGTGATGATCTGGGCAGCTGGCTGCAGGGCAGGGGAGATAGCGCATGCTGACCGGGGCCGACCGCTTAGGGTAACGATTTTGATAGGGTGGGCTGTGTGTTGACTCCTAATTAGGCAGCTCATCTGTGCCACACTGGTGGCTGCGCTGCTGGGTGGGGTAGTTGTGCATCGACCGGGACGGACCGCATTGCTTGGGGTGAAGGATTTCTAGGGTTGAGTTGAGTCATATTTGAAATAAAGATTACCATAGCATGCATGGTGGTTACCTATGTTTTGTGCCTCAGCCTCAGGCTTCAATGTCCGTCTGTGGAGTCCGCAAACCAGCTGTTTGTTCACTCTTTAATTTCTATTTACTTAGGTAGCTGTCTGATGTCAATGTAGTTGGGGCCTCACATCTTGTTTGGGCCGAGTCCCAAATGGGAATGAGCAACCTTCAGTCCACATTTGCTCTGCATCTGATTGACTGCCAGGGAGAAGCCAGAGGGGCCAGTGGGCAAAGGATGGCTAACGCAGGAAATGCTAACTGTTTGTCTGCCAGCCAGCCTGGTGCTGAGGCACACTTGTCCGTTCATGCTGTGACCAGGGGCATGAGGCCTGTCTTGGGCTGACTGGACTGAGCTCTGCATCAGACACCAACGTTGCATGCAGGCTGTCAGCAGTCTGTGCTGTGCACTCTGACTCCTCCGCCCCACGGTCAAGAGAGCCTCTCCCTGTCGCAGCTATCCAGCACCACTGAGGCACTAACTTGGGAAAAACTGGACTGATGCCTCGCTTGCGGCTGGTCGAATTGCAACTGCCCTGTGCCCCGAGAGAGAGCCCCTTCCGGTGCCCCTGCTTTGCTATGGACGCCTGCAGCACTGGAGCAATTCTGGCACCTTCAGCGTTTCCCACTCTCTGGTTGCAGTTCCGTGAGTTTGTGGGTCTGGTTCGGTGGTTCCGAACCCGTTCAATAAAGGTCGTCGGAAATAGACGATTTTGGTGTCAGCAGACCGCAAATCACGAGTGTAGTGTGTACGAGTGTTTTCGCATGAATCGATCAATGAGAACACTATGTGTTCAAGGATTTCGTTTGAACCTTCGGGTTTCATTTTGTGTACGGCAGCCATTTTGCGTGGTTGCCCTCACATAGGCCGATGACTGCGGCTGAGCGAGTCTTTGGGACACGTACACCTTAGTTGACTTCTGAATGACCTGGCCGAACTGACTCCTTGCTCGAGGCTGACCTTGCTGAGCCAGTTCCTTGTTAAGCAGCTGATCAGATAAAGATCAAAGGGTAGAACATGCCGAAGTTTATGGTACACTGCCCGCCCCCTTTCTATCTCACTTTCAATTTGTTTCTGTTCCATCCTTTACGAAATAATCACTGATTTGGGTTGAGGGTTTTATGATGGGTTTGTCCGGCCTGAGCGAACAAGAAATTGGAATGTGCTTGGTCATCTCTGGTGGGCTGGACAACGGAAAGTGGGATTGTCGTCATATGTTACTTTTGAATTGTCACATTTCTATTGGTCAGTTTGTATGAACCCAATGCTAATTTGGAATGTTGCCTGAGGCTTGATTTTTGGCATAAAAGACCATGCTCAGCTCATTGAATTTGTGCAGTCTCTAGCGAACCACCCGTGTGTGCTTCGTAGATCTCTGTTCCTGGTTGCAGCCAATAAACTTTGGTCTTTGACGTCATCAAGAAGCATCCCGTGTCTCTGTTTGCCAAGACAGGGGAACTCGAAGGCATCAGGCGTTTTCCCTGACGCCGCTGGGTTCTAAAACCCGGTCCTTCATGGTAAGGTTGCTGAATAATGCCCATTTGTTCATGCTTGACAACATTATAAAAACTGTCCTCATAAAGTTTATACATTTTACAATGGACTTTGTCTTTATTTACTTTAATTATGAGGCAGTTATCTTTAACTTTGCAGCTTCAGAACACTGCAAAGTGTTCTTATTTTTACTGTTTAAAGTATGTATGCACTGATGAGGGGATCAATCTCGGATTTCGGTGCATCTCACAATTTTTGTACGAGCCAGGAAAATAAAATACTTATCCTGATAATGCCAGTAAAAACAGCAGACTTGTGGTAACCCTATAGGTAAGTGACCGGTACAGTAGTACCTACCTGGGATCTGCTGCAGTATCAGTGAGCAATAGTGAAGGCTATAAGCCAAATAGGCCAATCCAATACTGGTCAGGCTCAGGTTCCTCTTAATGGCAGGAGGGTGAATGTGCACACTGAGCAGCATTTGCTGCTGCTTGTGGGCCAGTCCAGGCCTGATTGGAGCTTCTTATTATTGTGGCGGGGAGAAGGCTTTATATGACATATTTGTCAGTGGGTGACTCTGAGTGTCACTTAACAGCAAGTGTGGTAATGTGGCCCATCAGCTTAAAAAAAAAAGTTTAATGACAAGCACCCGCCTCAGGAAAACCGTGCTCTCTGTAAAATAATAGGTTTTACTTTTTCAAAACTTTGACCTATTGGTATGTAAATGGCAAAGCCTCTTATTATTATAAAAGGCATTGCAATTTACAGTGCCAATAGCTCAAAATCATGCAATTGTGAGACCTACTGCATTGCAAATGCTTGTTTTTATGGTGGCTAATGTGTGAGAGTCTACTACAGATATTTTGCAGAGAAACAGCCGCAGTCCGGCAGGTAACAGTGGCGGGACTGGGTGGAGGCGATTTCGAGGGATGATGCAGAGGGAAAAGTGAATAAATAATTACTTTTCCCTCATCATCGTCCGTCAGACTCCCTCCCCCCACACCCGGCCCCACTGCCCTACCGCTGTTACCTGCACGGACTGCGGCTGCAGATAAATGTTGTGTTTATGCTTCATGGAACATCCATAAAAAATTAATTTTAGTTCACAATAGGACCTCGAATATGAGAAATGGCAGGGGTGGGGGTGGGATCACAAAGATTATGCGCACAAATATTACTAAGCTGCTGCTGTGGTGCAATATTGAAAACACGTCACTATCCCTTAATATTAGATATAAAGACAGTACTGGCCAAGGAGGGCATGAAAGAGCTGAAACTGAATCATAAATATAAAGCTGTTACGAACCGGAGACCCCAAAATACTTTTGGCCCAGGGCCCTAAAATCGTTAAAAAGTCCCTTGCACTGCGTCATTTTGGTTAGGTTTCGTTTAAATGATACCACTTATGCTGGGATTTCTGGCAAATACTTGCTCATATAAAAATCATTCCCTATGCCACAGTCCTGAGCACCAACAGTTTTTTAAAGGGGGCCTCCAAACGGGTCTCTTTCGGGCTCTGATTTGTGCCCTGGCACAGGCAGTCCGATTTTTTCCCGACTGCAATGGGTGACAGCAGGCACATTGATGTGCGCATGCTCACTTCTCACTAGTGGAGAAGTTACGGCATGACATCACGCCAGGTGAGCGTTGTAGGGGAAGGGAAATTCTTTAAAGAGAGTCATTTTCTCTCTGGATTTCCCTTCTCTTTTTGAAACGCGGGAGCAGCAACATTATCGTGGTGTTACCAGGGCTTTAAGTGGAAGCTTTTTCAATATTATATACAAGCCATAATTGCTGCTTATTTATCTTAAGCAACTAACAACCATTGACGAAGCCAATATTCCCGACTTGTTGTCGGAATGATGTTACTTGTTGTATCATATATCTGGATGCAATGACAGAAACCGCAAAATACAAGTCGGGCGACACACTATGCTAAACGCAGATGTTTAGCTTACCTGTTTTTAAGCCACACCCTTAATTGCATTAGTTACGCCCCTTTGAGAGACCCCCCAGTTTTTTCATCCCACTTAAAGCCCTGTGCATGACAGCCATTAAACTCTCCATATGATGAAGGTGCATCCACCATGCAGAACCTATGCAGCCTCATAAAGCTCTTGCTTTTATTTCTGACCTGAATTTGAAAATGCACATGACCATTAAGACCCTACGACTCGAACCCTGAATCTTCAGAGTGAGAATCTAGGACCTCAACCACTGGTTTACACATGGCTTTCCTTCCCCAAGGGTGACTATTACTCAATTATTGGCACACATGATGAAAGGCTGAGCTGGTACACAGGAGTCAAACCCGTGAACCATTTCAGCAGTAAGTGCTTTCAGAGTAACATTGAAGCCCACACCTCGGTGCGCATTTGGATTTGCCAAATATAAACATTTAGATGGCCACAACAACACTCAAATTCAAATTCAAATTCAAAATCTTCTTTATTCGATTTTCGTAGAAAACCATAAAAGTACAAGTAAAAATATGTTGTCATTATTAAAAAGTTATTTTAAAAAGAAAATGAATTCAACCTTTTTTTACACAGATGTCATTGAATCACAGAAATAAAACCAAAATAACAATCAGTCAGAATTAAGATTAGGGCGGTGGTTAACACAGAATTTTAAAAAAACATACAACAGATTTGGCAAACAGCTCATTTTCCAGCATTTGCAAAGCTAAGTAAGCTGGATGACAGGTTCGAAGCCCCATTATCCTCAATATTGGAATTATCCAACGTCTGCGTGGGGTTGTATAGAACCTACAAAACAGAACTGCGTGTATTGTGGACTGATTGGCAGAAGAATCACAGGAGCAAGATGGCAAGGTCTTCGACCAATCGTTCTGTGTTGGGAACGAAATTAGTCGGTGGAAATGATCTAATCTGAATCTGGTCAGTAAGAATTTTTCGTATTGGTTTAGATTGTATCGCTGTAGCGAGAAAGTAGTTTGTATAGCTAGGAGATGTTGTACAGTACTTTTTCCCGCTTCTTGGGCCAAAGGAAGGTCACCCAAATGGAGGAGACACATCTTTTTTAGCTCCCTTTTTGGGATTTTGGCAATTGTAGCTGGGTGGGTGTAAAAGCTCAGAAGACCTAGGTCAGTAAAAAAGGATTTTACGTAATTGAGCCATCTTATTTTGTGAGTGTTATCTAATGCCATACAGTCCTCAATAAGCGCCCGAGTTAGTAAGCACTGTTCTTTGGTCCAAATACTTCTCCACATCATTATTGGTTGAGTCTTTAAGATATCCGTGATATAAGCCAAACCTAGCTCTAAATGGCAGCCAAAAGTCGTGGTAGTTTCAGGGACAGAGAGGAGATAGCGAAGAAAGGAATTCTCAACTTTCTGTATTTCATCTGTATTGGAATACCCGCATACCCCCGAGCGGTAACTAGCAACGCTGACGCATTTAGCTTGAAAGATCTTAAGCATTTCCTCGGGAGGTCTCTTTCCTAACTTTTGCGCAAACGCCGTCAGTGCTGATGTGGCCCTAAGGAAAGACATTTTTCTATAGTGGATTGCTTTGGACCAGTTTAGTTTACTTTCTACCATAATCCCTAAATATGGATAGGATGTTGTGGTCTCAAGAATAGAGTTGTTCACAAATATGTCCTTATTTTTCCTTTTTTGTTTTGTGCCAACATGCAGGTAAAGGTCTTTTTTATGTTTACTTTTAGGTGGAGAGAGGACATATAATTAAAATAACTATTTACAGAAAGCTGGAGTTGGACGGGAGTTCTTGCCAGGATAACCGCGTCATCTGCGTACAGTAGTGCCGGAATCGGTCGATGACGAATCGCTGGCCAGAACCCATCCCTGTCTGACCCCCCTCTCTATCTTAAAAGGCTTGGTGAGGTCCCCGTTGACACCATATCTCACCCTCGCTGAAGCGCTTGAGTAAAGTTCTCATAGAAAGTTTACCACAGAAGGTTCAACTCCCATATCTGCGATTTTTTCCCAAAGTTTAGAGTGACTGACGCAGTTGAATGCTGCAGTCAGATCAACATACACCATATACAATGATCCGCCTTTCGCTAAAACATATTTCTCCGTTAGCAGGGAGAGATTTAAAACTTGGTCTACTGTCCCCAGTCCGTCCATCGCGGAAGCCGTATTGTAGATCCGATATAATGCTATTTTCTATGGCCCAACCTTGGAGACGGTCTAAAAGGATACGGCCAGCAACCTTGCAGAGAGTATCCAGAAGAGAGATGGGTCTATAGCAAGTCGGACTATTACGGTCACCTTTTTTAAAAATTGGGACCAGAATTGACGTAGACCAGGACTCGACAAGGCCAACCCTGGTAGTCGCTTCCAGAACTCTCATCAGGTTGGGGGACCATAGATCTAAATTGTGTTTGAAAAGGTCCACCAGCACCCCATCTGGACCGGGGGCTTTGCCAAGTTTTGACAACACTCATACACATACATATTAATTTAAAGACTCACAATTGAAAATCCTTCCGCAGCTGCCCAGGAGACTCACCCACTCCAAGCGGCGCGAAGGGATGGCATGAAAACCCAATCTGCGAGGCAGCCGCCTGAACGCACACCCACTCGCAGCGGCACGCCAAAACCAAATCTCGTAGAGGCAGTAATTTTCATGGGTCAGTACTCATCGGTACTGAGTACCAGCACTTTTTAATTTTCGCCACTTCAGTACCCGAACTTCTCGGACGAGACTACTGGTACTCAGTGGGGCCTTGCCAAGACACAGATGGTGCTCCTCATTTTCTCGTGCCTCAGTAACACTTTAAACAGGACCCGCTCTGATTCTGCAATCCTAGGCTGAACTTGAACAGGAGCGGCAGAACAGCAGCTCTTGTCTTGTCACCAGGACACAGCAATCTTGTGGTGCTACTCCACAAATCGTCAGGCAGTGGTGTGGTAGCAGGGTGTTTGGTTTACCCTTTGATCTTGCACAGTAGGAATTGAGAGTCCACCATGAAACTAATTGCCAAGGGTATGTGGCACGATCTTCAGGGCAATATAACTGTTTACCATGCCCATTGTTTTAAATGACTGACAGTGTTAGTTCATCAGTAATTTAAATTAACATTTATACTTGAATTTAAAGCCCTGCCCTTGTCGCCAATTTTATGATTACCCTCAAACAAAAAAACACCTTAAAAGCAACACTTTTTTTTTGTTTGGTGCGTTTAAACCCTTTGTTTTGTACGGGAAACCATGCATAACCCAAATGCGACAAGATGCTCCATGGAATGTTTTACACTTCAAGACAGTTCTAGATTTAAGTTGGCAGTGCTTTTGCATTCTGGGAATTGTAGTTCCTCTTTCTCATTATAAGTAAGGGGTCTAAAAACTCCAGCATGCAAAGCTTTGATGGCAAAATTAGAGACTTTTTTGAACATACCCCTATTATTAAATGCTTTATAGATGGTTATTAGGGCCATAACCATTGGACAGATACTTCCGACCTTCTTACAGTGCACTTGGATTCTTGCATTTAAAGCTTGGAAATGTTAAAAACCTAGCTCCGTCCCTGACTCCGCCGTTATGCCCGCCCAACACACCACCCCCCAGTCCACAGCTCCTTTTGGTGAGTACCTGCGCTTATTTTTATCCATTTAAAGCACTGGGTAGAGTTATACAGGAAAAAGGAACATGGAAAACACTAGGGGTACTTACCAACCCAAGTTGTGCTCGCACCTGAAAAATATCACCCCAGCATGCACACACAAAACATGATCCTAGTTGTATGGATGCCAGTGGTTACGCAATAGTGGCCCCCCTCTCCCATGCCCGGTCTCCAAAACACTGCTCGATTACCTGATGCTTCTACTGATGTGATGAGCAAAGTCTGCAACAAAAACTGCCCAGACGCGATAGAGGGGACAACCGAAGTCCACACAAGGGATGCTCCTACTCAAATTGTGTAATGTTCTTGTTGCCCCCAATGAAGACGCTGCAACCTTGATGCTGGTTAACCTCTTTTATTAGCAATAACTGTCCCTAAAGAGCGCCGAGCCTCTACTGCCCATACCGGCTCTTCGCGCCAATGGATAACGCAGCGCGCGCAGCCTTACGCAGGCGTTGGCACGCCACGTGGTTACGTGACGTGCATACACTAGAGCGCGCTACTACATATCTCCTCTTTTTTCCAATGCAGCAGCAATACTCAAAGTCCACTGTTCATTTCATAGTCTCTGAATCTGGCTGGCTTGACAACCACCCTACCCCTGCGGGTCAGTCTTACCGGGGTGTTGGTGGTCTCATTTTCTTCTCTTCCTTCACTCGCCTGCGCAGCCGCGCCTCCTTCTCTCTCGTTCCGACCTGCTCCATCCATCTGCTCCTGATCATTCATTCCTGTCTCTAGTTCTTGTGGACCTTCTCCACACCCCCAGGCATAGTCTCTTGGGGTTCCTGCTCGGCTGATTCAGTCCCTTCATCTTCAAAGTCTGTAGAACTTTGGTTCCAATTTAAGATCTTGTTGCATCTTGCCATGCGGTCCTGTGACCACACGTTCCCGTCGCTTAGTAAGGCTGCTCTGCCCAGAACTTCTTTCACTTGCATGGGCTTGCTATATTTGCTCTCTCCCTTCCTCTGCACAGTGGCTAACCTTACTCGTACCCACTCTCCTTTCTCTAGGCCGGTGCTCTTCACATTTCTTCTGTTGTCGTAGTGTTTGGTGTAGACTGCTTGAGCCTTCTCAAGGTTGGATCGCACTACAGCTGGGGACCATTCACTTGTGACTGTTTTTTCCTTCCACACTCTGTTGTCTTGGGTGAACGGTTCACGACCTCTCAATATCTGGAACGGGCTATAACCCGTGCTTGTAGGGGTGATTCTATATGCCCAAACCATGTGCCAGATTTCCACTTCCCAGTCCTTGTCATCGGATATGGCAGCTTGGATCGACCCCATTACCACCCTATTGAACCGCTCCACTAGGTCGTTCCCGGCGGGGTGGTATATGGCTGTGTGTTTGGCTAGGATGCCGTTCCTGCGCATGAAGTTGTTCCACTTCTCCGACTTGAATTGGGGCCCGTTGTCACTGAGAACAGTCTTTGGAATACCTTCCCTCACAAACGTTTCAGCCAGGAATTTGATGATGGTTTCTGCGTCCATGGTCTCTCCTATCATTAGTTCTGGCCATTTAGAGTACCGGTCTACCATGACACACACGTATTTTTGGATCCCCAGTATGTCCAGGATCGGGCCTAGTATGTCCACGCTCAACTCTTCCCATGGGTTCCTCGGCAGATCAAATTGCCCCAGTTCTGGACGGAGGGGTTTGAGGGCTTTGTCGGCCCACTGGCAACTATTGCAGTTCCTGATGTGCCTTTCCGCTCTCAAGTCCATTCCCGGCCACCAGTAGTCTTGCCTGGCCCTCAATCTCAGTTTGCAGATTCCGAGATGCCCTTCGTGGAGTATGTCTAACAGCTTGTTGATGACGTTCGCTGGAGGAATCACCTTCTCCCCCCTGTGCACAAACACTCCTTTGTCGTCCATTGACAGTTCTTCTCTGATTTCAAAGTATGGTTTGAGTTCCCCCCCGATCAGCCTCTTCTCAGGCCATCCTTGGGTGACGAATTTCTTTACTTCCTTCAACGCCAGGTCCTCCTCATATGCCTGTCTCCACTCTTGGAGGCTGATGGACGCCTCCTGATCTTCTGTGAGCGCCACCCATTCTTCAGTTCCTGCGTTGTCTTCCTCACTTGGTTCCATGGCGGCTGCCCTGCTTAGATAGTCTGCCACTCTGTTCTTGTTTCCGGGTATGTGCTCCACGTCGTACCTGAACTCTAGTAGTTTCAGTGACATCTTGGAGATCCGAGGCGATGCATCGGCATGCCCACTCGACGTTAGCACCTTCAGCAAGGGCTTGTGATCCGTTCTTAATTGGAACCTTGTGCCCCACAGAAACGGTCTGAATCTCGATGTGGCCCACACCACTGCCAACATCTCCTTTTCTATCACGCTGTACCTCTTCTCCGTGTCAGTCAGCGTGCGGGATGCAAAGCTTATGGTGTCCATTTGTCCTTGTCCCCTGTCCTGCATGAGGACCGCCCCCAGTCCTTTATCGCTGGCGTCCGTGGTCAGCACTGTTCTTCCTTGGGGGTCGTACCCTTGGAGTGGAATGGCCTCAGCAATTGCCTTCTTGACTACTTCAAATTCACCTTGTGCCTCCTCTGACCAGTGGAACTCTGTGTTTTCTCGTGTCAGTTGCCTCATGTGGTGAGTCTTCAAGGTGAAATGTTGCACAAATTTGCTGTAATACTCTGCCATGCCGATAAACGATCTGACTTCATCTTTGTTGGCAGGTGGAGGTGCCTCGCATATCGCCTTCGCATTTTCAGCCTTTGGGGTCACTCCTTTCACTCCTATTTCGTGCCCCAGGTATATCACTGAATCCATTCCTATGCGGCACTTGGACCATTCAGCCGTGAGGCCTTTCCCTTCCAAGATTTGTAGCACTTTTTCCAGTTTTGCGTCGTGGTCCAGCTTATCTCGGCCCATCACGAGAATGTCGTCCTGGAAGTATTGGACTCCAGTGGCTTTCTGAAAAAGTTGGTGTATTAACTTCTGAAAGACTGCTGCCGCTGAGGCCAGCCTGAATGGCATGCGGCGGAATTGGTAACATCCAAATGGGGTAATGAACGATGTGAGATGGCGGCTCTCCAGATGTAGGGCAATCTGGTGGTAGGCGGAGGTCAGATCGATGGTGGAGTACCATTTGATGCCCCGGGTGCTGGCTAGCATCTCCTCTATTCTGGGTAGGGGGAATCTTTCCACCACGATGTTCCTGTTGAGCTCCCTGAGGTCGACGCACAGCCTGACCTTGCCGCTGGGTTTCTTAACTACCACCAAGGGCGCCAGCCACTCCGCGCACGTGATGGGCTCTATGATCCCTTTCCTCTCCAGGTCCTGGAGTTCTTCCCGGACTGCCTCACGTACAGCTAGAGGGATATTCCTGGCCTTGTGTGCCACCGGCACCGCCTTGTCCTTCAGGATTATCTTGTGTGAGAATTTTTCTAACCTCCCTACTGTGCCTCCGAATACCTTGGGAAATGCGTTTCTCCATTTGTCCAGGTCTGGCCATGTTCCTTGTTCTGTTAGCAAGATCTGTTCCTTGCCTCCTGGGTCCAACTTGATGCCTAGGTCGCGCTGGTCCAGCCACCCCAGCAGAGAGGGACCTTTCTCTGACACGTAGAGTTTGCAGTAGGCGGATCGGCCCCGGAACTCAAATCTCAACGGTCTAAAACCCGCCATTGGTATGTGGTCCCCGTTGTACGTGACCGGGCGGATGTCTAGTCTTTCCAGTTCCGGGCCTAATTGTGGTGCGAATTTCTCCTCCCATACCGCTCTCTGGACTATGGTGTACGGCGAGCAAGTGTCGGCCACCACGCTGATCGTGATGCCTCCTATGGCCATCTCCAAGATGGGTTTCATGGTCCTTTTGCCATCGATACTCATGATTTGTCCATCTACGCCCAGTACCTGGTCGTATATGCATAGTACCGTGACCACATCTTCCTCCGTCACCTCTTCTTGGGCTTCGTTGTCTTGGCCAATGAATCTTACCGTGCCTTTGGAGGCCTTTTTTCTGCACACCTTCTCGTAGTTTCTGATTATTCCACAGTACATGCATTTGGCGCGAAACGCCGGGCATTTTCTGTCCTGTGCTTCATGTGACCAGCTTCCGCACCTGTAACATGACTTCCTGTTGTTTCCCGCATGCTTTCCTGTTGGGCCCACATTGCTATTCCACCTGGTGTTTCCTTTGTCGGCTATCTTCTTGTTCTGGTGCTCTTTACGGGGCTCCTCATCGTCCACTTTGTTTATCATGGCGCTGGACGCTGTCTCTTTCTTTGTTGCGTCCACACACCTCCTTGCCAGCTCTGCCCTCTTGACGATGACCATCACGTCTTTCAGAGTGGTGTCTCCGCTGGCCCACAGTTTGTCTTGCACGGATGTGCATGTGGTGTGCATCACCACCTGGTCCTTTATGAACTCTTCCTCCCAATTATTGTACTTGCACGTGGCTGCGAGTCGTTTCAATGCTGCCACATACTCTTCTACTGTCTCTCCTGGGCGCTGTTTTCTTTGTTGAAAGTTAAATCTATCCACAGACACACACACAGCCGGTCTGAAATGTTCGTTGAGGTCGTCGATCGCATGGGCGTACACGTCGTCGTCCGTGCTGGCTCTTTGCTTTGGCACCAAACTTTTGTAAACCCTCAGCCCTTCGGGGCCTAAGTTCAATAGCAGGATGCGTTTCTTCCTCGATGGTTTAAATACCTCTTCATTTTCATCTTCTAAAACCCCAATGAAATTGTCTATATACTCTCTCCAGTCCTCCCACTTCATCAGTGGTTCTCCCGGTCTAGGTAGAAACTGCACCGGCGCCATCGCATATCCTGTTTGCGCGCTCATCCTTTCACTCTTGACCGTGGGCTGGTGGCTCGTTTGGCCCCTGGGGCTCCCCGGCGTGCTGTCTTGTTCTTCCTTGTCTGCGTGGCTCTGGGGACTACTTGCGTCAGCCCCCTCGCTCTTTACCAGGGTATCCAGCTCGGTCCTTTGACTAGGTGGATGATGGCTTGGTTTGGCGCGCTTCTTGTGGGTTCTTCCCCGGGGTCTGTCTCCTCCCTAGGCGGTTGCTCGACCCCTTGGGATACTTAGGGCTACTTGGCTCTGCCGCGCTCTTTAGGGTACCTGTTTGGTAGCCGTTGTTCTTCTTGGCTCTCTGGTTCGCGGTAGTGCTGTTTAGCATCGAACGTCTCCTGCCGTCGGTGTGTTGCTGTGTCCCTCGGCGTGGTTTTCTTGCTGTGGGGGGTTTGGGGATCGGCTATCCCACCCTCATCGCCATTGTAATGTTCTTGTTACCCCCAATGAAGACGCCGCAACCTTGATGCTGGTTAACCTCTTTTATTAGCAATAACTGTCCCTAAAGAGCGCCAAGCCTCTACTGCCCGTACCGGCTCTTCGCGCCAATGGATAACGCAGCGCGCGCAGCCTTACGCGGGCGTTGGCACACCACGTGGTTACGTGACGTGCATACACTATAGCGCGCTACTACAAATTGCCCCCAGGGATCCTGTGCTCATCCTCATGACATCGCACACAACCCTCCAACGTCTGCGCTTCCTGTGCAAGGCGGGGCTCCTGCCCATGGCACGACTAAGGGCCCCTGCCACGAGTTGCTGGGGTGCCTGTTCAATAGTAACCAGGGGCGTAACAAAGGCCACCACGGCCCTGAGGCCAGATAGCTCCAGATTAAATCCTGAGTGGGGGCCCCTTTGTGTACCTTGCAGGGGGAGGCCTCTTAACTTTCGTTACGCCACTGATAGTAATCTGTTCACTATGCCAATATACCAGTTAGCGGTTCAATATTTTGGGGTTGCTAAGACTGTTAAATCGGTGACAGCTGTCCAAAAGAGTGTTAGTGTATTGTCTGCCCAATGCGAGCCATAACAGGCATTTTTCTTGTTTGAGTTGTATTCTTATGCAAATAATTCACCCAGGACATCATTTCATTGCCCTTTTTCATGTGGAATGATCGCAACGCTCTCCCTTGGTCTCGGTTTTGTGGGAGAGCGTGGTCCATCACTATGACGATGAGTCAGGGTGTTTAGTCAAGAGAAGTACGTGTGCTAGGCTCACTGGTATCTTTCCACAACCAGCTCAACATGCATGCTTCAGCTACATACAATCTGCACAGTGGGAACATAGGCACAGCTCTGTGTTTCCAATGGAGGGCTGGGTTCACCTGCCCAACCAATCCTGCCACTATTGCCATGCTATTTATTGTAATTGAAATTGGCTCAGGTTGGTGGGCTATGCTCAGAGACGGATTGGGACAGCTGGCAGTTGGCATTGGCCGAAGGGCCTGTGTCTCAGTGCCTTCTGTGGGCCGTTTTTTTTCTTCCCAAACCAGAGGGAACTGGACGGGGAGAGTAAAGCAGCCCTGCTGGGGGGCCGTGTGATATGGCCATCGAGCGGTGATTATCTATGGGCTCTCCTTGACCCCATGCCCTGCCAAGCAATCGCCCTGATGGTGGGCTTGGGAGCGAATGATTGTGTGCGAGAATTGTCCTCCCTGGGGGCCAGGTGTTGCTCAGACCATTGAGCAATTCTCACCTCGGCTCACCTGGGGCCCACTGCAGCTTAGAAACAGTGTTTTTATCCGACACCTCACCAATGGCACTTCTAACTCAGGGCATGGTCGGTGGGGGGAGTGTGAGTTTATGCTGGGGCCTCGCTTTCGGGCTAGGTTATGTTGTGGGTTTGGGCCATCTCCACCTCGACCCACTCGCCTAAGGGACAGTACAGCAACTGTGTCTTATCCTTAATCCCCTCCCCTGCCAGGCCATTGCCCAGAGGCAGTAGAGGGCCGGGGAGGGCTTGAGTAATTTAGTAATAGAAGGAGCCTCACTGTTGTTCTGTTGCTCAGGCTGTAGGCCATGTCGTCTTGGCCCCAATGTCCTTCCCAAGAACAGTATCCTCTAACTTTCATGCCTTATGTGTGCATAGGCATATGTGGCCGAAAGGTCAGAGTTGCAGAGATGGGGGATCGGGTTCGAGTCCCGACGTCTGCTCAACATCCTGTGATAATGGGAAAATCACTTAATCTCTCAGGCCCTTAAACAAAAAAATGTGATCTTGTGTACTGTAATTGGTGCTCATGAATAGTGCTCAAATAGCCTTAGCCTTGGGCTGAGTTCGCACTATATAAAACTGTCAAAAGGAAGAACAACAATAAAAAATGACCATTTGTTCATGCTTGATGATTCTGCAAAGGGATCATGATAATTTTTTATTTATTTATTAACTTGTATTTTATTTCGGCATATATTTAGCAGTATACAGTACAAGCATATATCTCATATACATAGTTCACAATTGAATTTGTAAAGTGTGACTGTTGCATGCCCAAAGCATGTATTAAAGTCAAAGTGTTGAAAAACAGGCTTCACATCCCTCTTTTTTTTGGGGCAATTAAGCAACCGCAGTACAAATTATCGATATACATATAACTATAAAGGAAAGAAACGAAACTGGGCAACAGTTGGCAGACCAGCACTCCTCTATATCTTCTGACATCAAGGAAAGATAAGATATTACAGTTATATCCATCCCTCCTCTACCTCTAATGGATCATTGGTGTAAATGGTGATGAAGTACCGGGCCTTTATCCCTGTGTGTCCCCTATAGTGTATAATGGAGCAGCATCCCCGGCCATGGGGGGACAGCACACTCCCTTGTAAATTATAATCCTCATGTCTCTTCCCCCTACAGCAACTGGACTGGTTCTCTCGTCACCCGAGAAGCCTACAAACTTCTATGTCAGTTGGTATTATCTAGACTATTAGGGGAACCTCCATCACCCTCGTTTTGTGTGCCAGGGGCCTCAGGCTGCAGTTGAGTATCAGGTCCCACAGCCATCCGCCCAGATGTCTGCAATTTGTCTACAATAATCCCCAGGTCTCTAAATCCTGTTCGGCATTCTCGTCTGTGCTGACTATGCAGACTTCGCTCCTCAGCCACCCGCATTCACACATATCCGCTATCCATTTGGGAAGTCCAGAGGGCACTGGCCATGTCCAGTGTATCGCTATGCGGCACCTGGCAAGCAACAGTCCGAAGTTCGTAAATCTATATTGTATTCTAGTCTTCACCTTTGTGGTCAGTAGGACTCCTAGAAGGCAATGTTTAATCATTTCTTTCATCTGGAGGCCTGTTGCTGCTTGGAGCATCCACAGCACCCCTGACCAGTAGCACCAGAGCCGAGGGCAATCCCACGTCATGTGAGCTAATGTTGCAGGTTCGATCCCACAGTAAGGCACTCCGGTTGATCATGCCTCATTGATGCATGCTAATCTGTGGGGGGTCATATTCGTGCAGTTAAGATAATGAAATTGTATAAGCTTGAATCGAGCATTGCTGGCCACTTCCTGGTCTGAGCAAACGCTTGCTTCCATTCACTGTCTGTGAGGGGTATCAGTAGGTCTGCCGACCATCTATCCTGAATGTTGACGCTGTGGTATGCCTTAAGCATTCGATAAAAAAGGGAGATCAATCCCCTGTGGGTGCTTGGGTCTAAGATCGCCATCAAGGTGTGGGTCTCCGTAGGTTCCTCTGGGAAGGAAGTCCATATCTCCTGCATGGTGCACAAGATTTCTTCATATTGTAGAAAATGTCCCCCTGGGACCCGAAGAATTCCTGCGCTTCAGCAAATGGGAGGAAAGACCCAGTGCAATATAGATCACCCACAGTAAGGCACCTCCCATTAAACCACCCTGTCAAATCCATTACGGTTACTATTTGGTGAAATTTACCTGGAAGGATCTTTGACAAACCTATTTATATGAATTGAGTTCTAGCAAAACTGTAAGTAGAGATTTCATATTGAATTGGCTTATGCGCAAAGAACTAATGTCACCTAACCAATGAAATTATTGAAACCGATTGATTACAAGAAATACATTTTTGCCCTGAAGAAGTCCTTTGTTTTTTGGATGAAACACGTTGGCTGATTTTTATGAATAATCATACGAAGCAACAATAAATGAAGAAATACTACTGAAGTGTTCGGGAATTATTGACAAGGAGCTATGAAATATTTATGTGTTAATATGTTCTTTTTGGCTCTATTGTGGTGCAGCTCTGGCTTTTGTATGTATAAGCAACAGAAAGGTGACCTGTCCAGCTGTGCAAAAGGCCTTCCACTGCAGGGCAACACATGCCACTAAATTTTTAGTAACTTTTGAACTGTTTGAGATAGAAACTAATTTTTTGTTGTTAAAATCTGCAGATTATGCTGAAGGGATTTATTACCTGGCAAATAGAACAGAACAAACCCATTAGTATGCAAAAATCGCTGCACAATTGCATAATTCCTGTGGCCCTGACTATAAGTCATGGATCATTTAGGCAGCTTCAAGATACATTTTAAGGTGCTTTCCCTTATGTTTACTGTTCAAAGTACATTCTGAAAAAATATAGGATTTGGGTGATTATCCTCATTTTGGACCCATCAGAAAATGACACTTCAATAACAAACCATGCAAGTGGCAAACCATCCAAGTGGTATACCTAGCCAGATCAGTTGTTGTGGCCATTTCACCTCGCCCGCTTGGCCAAAAGGTAATGGATGTCTCATATTTAACAGAGGGATAAATTAAGTGTTTCATTGAACACTGAAGCAAAATTTCAGTTAATTCCCCAAGGTGCCTCATTGTCTGGTTTTCTTATGTTGTGGAGACTGTGATCTGATGCAAGTCATTATGTGCCAGGTCGTTACCCTGGGAAAACAGAATCTGTGACTTTGGTATGTGCCTTACACTTCATGACTGATATGCCCGAGGGCAAATGTATTGCTTCTAACAGTGCTTGAATGAGGGGGCCATGTTGTATCTTGGCCCCGTGGGAAGTCAGAAAACCTCGTTCTTGCCAGAGGACTCCGAAGTCGTGTACAACTCCGAAGGCATAGCGGGAATCTGTGTATATGTTAACATTTCTGTTCTTGGCTAGAATACAGGCTCGAGTCAGAGCGATGAGCTCTGCTGCTTGAGCAGACAGGGTGTCAATACGATGTGTTTCTTTAATTTCAGTTTCAGTGGTCACGGCGTACGCGGCCACTAATTCTCCTGTACTTGTTCTCATGCATGAACCATCCACATAAAGTGTCAGGTCTGGATTTGTCAATGGGACATCTGTTAAGTCTCGTCTAGGCTTAGTTACTGCATTAATTATTTCTATACAATCATGCGGAGCTGGATCTGTCATAACTGTAGGTAACAGTGTTGCTGGGTTCAGGATGCTGCAACGTCTGATTTCTATGTGTGGCTGGAATAGTGTTAATTCATAACCTGTCAGTCGTGCTATAGTTAAGTGTTGAGTCTGGGTTCTGTTTAACAAAACCTCTACAGAATGTGGTACTTGAACTGTTAACTGATGACCTAAAACAATTGAATCACTTTGTCTTATTGCTAACGCTGTTGCTGCTACTGACTTTAAGCACGCAGGGAGTGCTTGAGCTACTGAATCCAATGTACTAGAAAAATAAGCACAAGGCTTATGTGAACCTGCTTGGTCTTGAGTGAGGACAGACAACGCTGTGCCATCACGTTCTGTAACAAAAAGTGTAAACGGTTTGCTGTAACATGGTGTCGCTAAAACTGGTGCTTGGCATAAAACTTTCTTTAATTCTTCAAAAGCTTGTGTGTGTTCCTGAGTCCAAGGGAGGACAGTCGAAGTCGCTGCCTCCTGTGTCGTTAACTGGATGAGTGGTTTAGCTAGAAATGCATACTGGGGAATCCATTGTCTGCAGTACGAGGTGAGGCCTATGAAGGCCCGCACTTCCTTTTGTGTCTTGGGTTGCGGCATGTTCACAATTAACTGAATGCGATCGGGAGTGAGCTGTCTCCCCACTTTGGACAGCAAGTGACCCAAGTACACAACTTGCTGAACACAGAATTGTAGCTTCGAAGGAGACACCTTGTGTCCCTTGTCGGCCAGGAAATGTAAAACTGTCAGTGATGCTTTTTCACATTCGGGCTCACTTCGTGCGGTGATCAGCAGATCATCGACGTATTGTAGTAAAGCGGTGTTAACTGGCATTTGAATACAATCTAGTTGTCTTTTCAGTGCTTGACTATAGATGCTGGGGCTTTCTGTGAATCCTTGAGGTGCGCGCGAAAATTTGAAACTGCGTCCATTTAAACAGAATCCGAAGAGATATTGGCTCTCTGGATCAATAGGCACGCTGAAGAAGGCGTTCTTGAGATCAATTACAGTAAAGAACGTTGCTTCTGAATCAATAGCAGTCAAGAGAGATGATATATCGGGGACCACAGGATACTGTGGGATAATGCATTTATTCAAATCTCGAAGATCAATCACCAGCCGATATACTGGCGGTGCATTGGGATCAGTACGTTTAAGAATCGGAATGATGGGTGAGTTACAGATATTGGAGTCGGTCTCGACGACCACTCCTTGGGCAATGAGCTCTTCAATGATTTTCAGTAAAGCCGCTACAGCATCGGGTGGTAACTTATATTGTCTGATTCTGGGTAATACAACACCTGCCTTGAGGGTAACGCGGTATGGTGTAATGTGCATACATCCTACATCAGTTGGGCTCTTTGCCCACAAGTAATCAGGTACATTTTTCAATCTGACGTCAAACTCACGAAGGACGTAATGACCCTTGAAATCCCGCAGAAAGAGTCTAACCCCCTCCGGGGAGCAGCATATTATAGCTCCTAGAGCCTTCAGTGTTTTAATTCCTAACAGATTTTCCGGACATGATTTTGTTAGTAACAGGTCTGTAACGCGTGATAATGGACCCACAGCCAGGGGAACTGGTTCTGAGACTTCATTTACAATAGGTTGTCCTGAAAAACCAAGGGAAACATTTTGTGAGCCTGAGAGGGGTGCCCCTGGAACTTCGTCATGACTTATTGTAGTGCGACTTGCCCCTGTGTCAATTAAAAACTTTCTATCTTTCCCCAATACTTGACTGTGTACATAAGGACCTTCTTGATCTACAGGAATCTCGATAAGAGGCAAGCCACCTTCCCTCTCTAGGCTGTTTCATGTATATCTGGAATATTCGGGGTAAGCAGACTGGGCATACTGGTACATCTGTTGTGAGACTTGCTGAGTTGCCGCAATGGGCTGTGGCTGTGGTACTGCTACGGTCTGTGCTGTCTGTGCAGATGCATGCATGGGCTGTGTATTCTGTGTAGACTGATGCTGGTTATGGTCTTGTCTAGGCGGATGCGGTCTCTCTTTAGTTTTACCTGTCGCTATGTTATGTTTCAGAACTGCACATTCGTGTACGTAGTGACCTGGCTGCTTGCAATAATTGCATGTCCCTTTAACAGGAGCTGCAGCGTGACTTGTCTGGGTCGTACCTTTCCTGTGACTGTCGGATGGGACCGTCTGGGCTACTAACATTTTCATTTTCGTGTCTTTCATACGTTTCTGTTCCTGATCTTGTTCTTCCCTAATTCTATTCTGGTGATATTGTAACATTTGTAACATCTGGGATGGCGTATTTGCTTGCCATGTACTCTCGACTTTATACACTCTATTTTTAACTAACGGTAGGGAATTCTCGACTAACTTTGATACAAAAAGATGTGGGTACGACTCGCTACTTGGCTGGAGGCCACTATTGATAATAAAACATTTCTCGAATCTTGAATAAAAGTCGCTAGTATCTTCATCATGTTTCTGTTTACAGGACGAGATTGCATCCCAATCCTCCTTTCTAGTTGTCAATAATCTGGGCAGGACCTGTACTATTAAACCTGGTAATGCTTTAGTTTTGTCCCCAAGGCCTAACCCTGGAACCCGTTTCTTTTCTTCATCCTCTATTTCTGCCCAGGCAATCTTTGCGTCTCCCACCTCCCAGTCCTTTTCCTTTAATTTCTCGAATATACCCGTAGGCAATAATACTTTCAACATTTTCATGATATCATCATATGTGTAGTCCCCCATCAGTAACATGTCTTTGAGCTCTCTATGAAAACCTGCAGGGTCTTTATCATGGCACGGTACTAATTTCTTCATTTCTAACAGTTCTAATTTAGTTAGAGGCGTGTGTACATACACGCGTTTCAAAATTTTATCCTCACCCATGACAGGGTGCACTTCTCGCAAGGGGTTCTGACTTTCAATACCACCCCCGCACTGCATATGGTACATTTTCCTTTCTGGAGGTGGGGCGGGAACATATTCAGGACTTACAAAGGTGTCATATCTGCGTCGTTGTTCTAGAATTATTTGAACTAATTTAGTGCTTAGGCCTCTCCATCTATCCATCAGTAGTGCTTCTAGTGTCTCATGTAAGGGACCTGGATCGGAATAATGTTTTCTGTATTTAATGAGAAGGTGCTGAATCATATATATACCTGCTAATTTCTGTTCGTCGGGGGAGAGGTTCAGAAATGTCTGTGCTACGGTGTCATCATTATATATGTCTGCATTTTCGGCCCATGATACCGCTGATCGGGCTAATTCTTGTTCATCCATAGAATTGAGTACATGGTACCCAACTCGATCTCGAAGCCGTTTATCAGTTTCCTGGAACTGATGTTCAGCAGAATTCGGATTCGTTAAGGCAGAGAAGAAAACTCTCTTGCTTTCTGGACGGATACCCTTCCTAAGGTAGTTTCCCCTACCTACATATGCTATAGTACTTGTAGTTGGTTCTGGTTCTTCAGATTCTTCTTCCTCCTCGGAGGAAGCCTTTTCTTTCTCTTTCTCGTGTACTGCTATCACTGCTTTCTTAATCTTTTTATACATGGCCTCTATGCAATTTTGTCTGTCATGTTTTCCATCGGCTATATTTTGACCCCACTTGTTCAATGCATCTAATTCACTCTGATCTGTTCCGGGCCTGTCTCGTTCTCTTATTAGACAATTTATGAAAAATCGTAGTATCAGTGCTTGCATGGTAACTTTCTGTTTCTCCAGGGCATCCTTAATACTGTCGGGGTCCTTTCCCGTTTGAACGAACTCATATATTCTATCTAGGTGCTCCTTCATTCCTGCATAACATAACAAACTATCAGTAGCAGATCTTAACCGTAAAGACGCTAATACCATTAAGTCGTCCTGTCCAGGTTCTGGGTCATATCTACAAACTGACATATTTTCTTTTAGTGCATCAAGACGGGATGAATTAGAAGAACGGGGGGATCTGTACGTAAGAGGACTCTGCAGACCTCTGAGATTTAATCTGTGAGTCGGTGGCGGGGTCTGGAGACCCGCGGTCGCACCTTCTGAAGCGGAAGCTTGGGCATTATCTCTGTGTGTAGTCAGTATCTGAATTTGTCTTTTAGTAGGATCTGATTGAAGTGGTTTCGGCAGATCAGTTTTAGGTGAGGGAAGTGGCGGAGCTGGCGGAACGGAACTAGTCTTTTTCGGTGTCGGCTGAGAGTGATCTTGGGGGGTAGTACCACCCCCGGCCCTGTCAGTAGGCAGGGCACGAACAGGCAGATTGGTGTAAGCTGGCGCTACATCTTCGAGATATGAATTTAGGAATATGTCTTTAGTAGTCTTATGCATTACTTTAGTTGGAACTAATGGTGACGGCAAATTTTTCGGTATTTCTGAAATGGCGTCAGGGGTACCATCGGCCAAAAGATACATGTTGTTCACTTTGCCATTTAGGATACGATCTATTTGTTCTACTTTTACTCGAATTCCCTCAGTAACTAATTCGTTTTCTTGGGCCTTTTCTGATTCTTTAAGCCTGTCTTCTCTACGGAGTGCTCTATCAGCACGCTTACGTGATTCCTTACGCCAAAATTCCATGGCGTCTTTCTGAGATTGTCTAGCTTTCTTTTTCCGTAATATTTCTTCTACCTTTATGATGCACTCGGCATCCCATGTTCCGTTAACTGGCCATCGGTATCTTTCCTCTAAGTGCTTGGTATAATCGGTCCATAACTCTAGATACAGGATGGCGTCTATGCCATGCTTATTATACATGAAATTACCTGGAGTGTCCCTAGGGGGGATTGGAATCTCTTCCTCTAACATCCCTTTCCTAGTTCCTATCTGCTTTAATTTGTTAAAAAACGGCATTGTGCCTACTTGATACTGAAATGCTTGATCCTTAATACTTAATGTCAACTGTAACTATTTAAACAGAAAAACACAATAATGCACAAAAACAATCACATTCATACCACGACATTAATCACATGAAAACATTTAAAGACATAGCTAACTTCCCCTTACTCTGAAGGTACCGCTCAACGATACAGATACACTGCTGTAACAGTGCAGAAATTCGGAATACTTTATATACTGCTAAACAGTACAGATACACTGCCTAAAAACAGTGCAAACCGGACTTGCGTACCCAAACCCGTCTAGATACGACCCAGCAATGGTACTCACCGGGAAGCACGGAAAACAGAAGGCCTCGGAAAACTCGACTGGACTCGACTCGGAACTTCGGAAAACTTCGGAAAACTTCGGAAAACTTCGGAAAACTTCGGAAAACTGGTGGGCCTCTTCACACCTCGGACCTTGCTTCCTTCGGCTGGGCTCTGGTCGGGATCCTCCGCACTCCTCACCGCCTCGTCTGGGCACTGATCGCAGTCTTCGTCACCTCCGTGTGTCAGAGGGGGATGCAGGAAATCCTGCCAGTACACGTGTTGTCCGTCTAACTGATGGCAGGGGACACGGATTGCAACGCACCTTCCGGCGCGTGAGGTGGGGGAGGGGTCCCTATTCGGGCGCCAAAATGATGTAAATAATTAATTTACTCTCTTAATTTCTATGCAGGTAAGTACTTAATCAATAATAACTCAATCGGAAAGAAGGAAAACAGAGTCCGTGGTGTAAGAGTTTCTAAGGGTTTTATTCCTCATAAAGGAATCAGGATATCATGTTCTGACCACCACACAGGATGTCAGAAGGGATAGATGAGCGCGCCGTCGTTTATTGACAATACATAGCTTATATACTTGATTTACATCATAATGTTCAATGTAAGAGGCGTAACATCTGAGAGAAGACAAGATAACAGTATACACGTGGTGCTAGTACATCATCAAGAGGCGTAAACTAGGCGTGTGTGCTAGAAACGTCACTGATAGGTGACGCAAGTGGGTGGCACCAAGGGGTGGTGCTAACAGAATGTTGCAATGTCAGCAGAAATCGGAAGCTTGGATGCGCGCGCAGCTGCATGACGTGTGATAGACGGGGTGCAGGGGACTTGACATTTACACTGACGGAAAGAGACAGAAGTCTGGCATGTCAGATCAACTTGTGCTTCTATCATATCCGATATCTGATGTTTAGGAACTAAGCTATCTGGGCAGAAAGGTCTCTAGAGCAGAAGCTATTCTATACTTGCTGTGAGTGCGTGTATAAGCGCCTGAGTGTCTGTATGAGAAGCGTGGGGGCATGGGGCCTTCCATGGAAGCATGGCAACAGAGGCTATGAATTACTTGCATAAAGACAGGTCGGCCCTTTAGCCCTGTAGCTGAGGAAGGATGTTTACTGAAACTAGCAGGCCGGAATGTATCTTCGGGGAGGAAAACAGATAACTCGAAGGTTATAGTCAATCTTGGCAGGCAGCAGGCTGAGCTGAGCACGGAGGGCCGCGCTAGAAGTAAGTCAGAGTTCACGGGTACGGGGGCTGCTTGGGCAGAGGCCCTCGCAGTCAGAAGCCAGAAAAGAGGCTCGGTGGCAGAGATTCAGGGCCTACTTTCAGCCAGGCTGAAAAACGTAGGAGTACACTTCAAAAAGACGTTGGCATAGCATACTTAGGAACGGACCATCAAACCCATTCATGGTGGGTCTGAAAGAGGACAAGTTAACGTTGGACGCAAATGTATTTGCGTCTTCATAGCTGGTACAGGAGGGAAGTTACATGCACTTTTAACTCGTACATGGAGTCGGTGGGGTACTCGCTAGGGAACACAACATGACCATAAAATTTATATTACCTCACTTTCATCCATCCATCCACCCACCCATCCATCATTCATCCCCCACCTTTTCACAAATCCATCCATCCATCATTCATTCATGCAACCTTTTATCCATCCATACATCCATCATCCATCCACCCTTTCATCCTTCCATCCATACATCCATCCTTTACCTATCCACCCATCATTCTTCCACCCACCTTTTCACACATCCATCCATCATTCATCCATGCAACCTTTTATCCATCCATCCATATATCCATCCTTCATCCATCCACCCTTTCATCCATACATCCACCCTTCATCCACCCACCCACCCGTTCATCCATCCATCCATCATTGATCCCCACCTTTTCACACATCCATCTATCCATCATTCATCCATGCAACCTTTTATCCATCCATACATCCTTCATCCATCCACCTTTTCATCCTTCCATCCATACATCCATCCTTTACCTATCCACCCGTCCATCCATCCACCCATCATTCTTCCACCCACCTTTTCACACATCCACCCATCATTCATCCATGCAACCTTTTATCCATCCATCCATCCATCCATCCTTCATCCATCCACCCTTTCATCCTTCCATCCATCCATCCATCCTTCATCCATCCAACCTTTCATTAATCCATCCACCCTTTCATTATTCCATCCATATATCCATCCACCCTTTCATCTATACATCCATCCTTCATCCACCCACCCATCCATCATTCATCACCCACCTTTTCACACATCCATCCATGCATCCATCATTCATCCATGCAACCTTTTATCCATCCATACATCCATCCTTCATCCATCCATCCACACTTTCATCCTTCCATCCTTCCATCCATCCTTCATCCATCCACCCTTACATCCATCCATTCACCCATCACTCATCCACCCACCTTTTCACAAATCCATCCATCATTCATCCATGCAACCTTTTATCCACCCGCAACCTTTTATCCACCCATACATCCATCCCTCATCCATCTACCCTTTCATCCTTCCATCCACCCTTTCATCCATCCATCCTCCATCCACCCACCTTTTCACACATACATCCATCCTTCATCCATCCATCCATCCATCCACCCTTTCATCTTTACATCCATCCACTCATCATTCATCCACCCACCTTTTCACAAATCCGTCCACCCTTTCATCCTTTCATCCGTCCATCCATACAGCCATCCACCCTTTCATCCATCCATCCATCCATCCTTCATCCGTCCACCCTTTCTTCCATCCATCCACCCATCATTCATTCACCCACCTTGTCTGTGCCTCTCTCATGGGGGGTCAGTATCTCTCTTCTTCGTCTTCCTCTCTCATGGGAGGGCATCTCTGTGCCTCCCTGCTTGGGGGGGGGGGGAGGGGTTGTGGCAGCCAGCTGTGAAAACATCTCACCATGAAGAACAGATTCTCAGCCACATTTCTCCTGCACAGGCGCCAGGTATGAGGGCTCGTGGGACTTGAACCAATGATATGATTGTAATGTCCTTCTGCTGTCCTTCTGCTGTTTACTGTGTATTTGTAAAGCGCTCTGATACCTACGGGTTAAACTAGCGCTATATAAAACGTTAAAAGTAAAAATAAACCCACAGCTAAGTCCATTGAACTCAAAGGGCTACAGCCTCCTCCCCCACCCCCGTTCCCTCCCCCCCCCGGCTCCTGTATGTCAGCCTGGCTGAAACAGCTTCAGGGACACACACAAAGACACACCAGAGTACTATCACAGGTCTTTAAAAGACCTTTACTTGTTAACCAGGCTTTGATGTTTTTCACACCTCGGTGTGAATTAGGCGGCCTCCGCCTTGAGCAACCTCGATCAGCCCGACGCCAGGAACTGCACTCTGGTAGAATCTGCGACCCCCTTCCCAGGACTCCACGGACCCCCTGGGGGTTGCGCCCCACAGATTGAAGACCTCTGCTCTACAGCCTCCAATGGGTAATCTTGTTGGGTGATGTTTGTGGCTTTCCTTTCCCTCCACAGCAGAAAGGGACACTCAAATCCCCTTCCTGCCCTGCATATGGCCTTATGCCTGCGTGAGTGGGAAAACATCAGGCCAATGGGTTTCTTCCGCGCTGATTTTCCCACACCCTTTCTCAGTCAGCCAGTAAGACGCTGTTTTAGATTTATGTGAGGTGAGAACTAATAGATTTCGATCCCGCCTCCTCATTACCACCACCACGTTAGCCAGGTGAGGGACATAAAAGCAGCTGGCCAGCAGCTTGCATCAGACAACTTGAAGCTGGGCTCTACACCACCCACCACGAGGAGGATCTTATCCTGAAGTCACAGCAGGAGGTCAAAGGAAAGACCTGCCCAGCCCTCAGGTGCCCAGAAGACCTGATTCAACAGGCTGATGCTTCAGCCTAAATCTTTATCCCTTTAGCCCCAAAGTTTTTCCTTCCCTTTCCAGGAAGAAGAAATCCATGCTTAAGACTTCAGTGGTCCAGTCCAACTCCCAAATCTTAGGCAGAAGACAATTCCAACCCTTCCATACAGAACTGCAGAGTGTTGACCCAGCCTTTTCTATTCAGTAACTCTTCTAGCCAGATGAGCCACGAGGCCAAGCTCTAAATCAAGAGGGCCTTCTAATCCCCTTGGCAGCCCACTTTCCAAAGAGCTGATCAAAGCAGGCTTTGTAAAGCAGTACTCCAAGCCACATATAGTGCTCTGCAATTGTGGTGACCATCACATCCAGAAAATCTAGCTCAGTGCAGTAGGTCTGCCCCAAAACCTTACTGACTAACCACATCCAGGACCCAGAAAGGCAGTGTGTTGCTAGCCGATCCCTTCCTCTCAAGTAAGAAGGAACAAGTAGGAACCATTTTTGGATTTTTTTAATCGAAAATTAAACTGATTCATTTGTATGCCAGTCAACCTTTTAGCTCTAGTTTAAAGACATCAAAAATGCAGATAAAAAACTTATTTCTCCATGCACCAAGGATATTAATTAGTAACTTTTGGTTCGTTTTTGAATGTAGTTTGTAGGTGTTTCTGACTGGACACTGTTTTACGCCCTAGGCCGGAATGTGCTAACATGTGTGTGTTGATTTCAGGATATGTTTAAGACTGTGTAATGTGCTTTCTCAAAAGAGAACTGTTTGCGCCTCATTCTAAGCTAGCCCTGGTCAAGGCATAAGCAAAATTTTCAAATTTGACACTTCTTTCTCTGTGCAGCAGGATTGCCTTTTCTAGCATGTTGAGGTTATATGTCCTTTTTATTTATTTTCTATATTTTTCATTGTTGTTGCCATCCATAGAGCAGCTTTTCTGCAAGATAATTGCCTCTGGTCAGTTTAAGGGCTTAGGCCCCATTATGCTCAAACAGGTGGCTCTATTCTGCCTGCAAGAGGAGGACAATTTCGTATTGCACAACCTTTTCTGATTGTTTTTGTTTTGTTATCATGCATGTGGCCCACAGAACTTACTTCAGATTTGGTGCTGCAGCATGTGTCGTACACATGGAGGTGCATTTGAAGAATTGTGAGGGATTGTTACACAGATGGAATATTTAAACCAATATCCCTAGTTGTCTGCAGGTCACTTGAACCATGATTCTTAAAACAGAGGGTCTTTATTGCTTCTTCTGAATTACCTGTGGCATTTGATACTTATTCTCTTAGGAAAAGTGAAGAAGGTTCACTTTGCAGGCTTGCATGTGCTTTTTCTATGACCATAAAGTATTACCTATATCTCTTACACTCATTATCTACCTACCTCTTCCTCATTCTATAGCCATGTATTTTTTCTTCTGGCTACCTTATCTTTCCTTCTTTAGCGTATTTCTCTCTGCATCACACCTATCACTACCCCATTTCTAGTTCTTCTTCACCTCTCTCATACTGTCTCTTTGCTTCTCTGTTCACCTGTCTCTTCACCTCCTCTTTTTCCCCAGCAGCCCAGTTGATACTACCTAGCAGAACTGGGGATCACTATCTAACCAGAGTAGTGCACACTAAAGGGGGGAGCTGGTACAAGCAGGTATTTACGTTCAGAGAAAAGTGCAAACTTTGTGAGGGAACTAGATTTCATTTACTTTGAGTGTTTTACAAAATATTTTTATCGCAGATATGCAAAATGTATTTCTTTACTGTTTGTCATTAGAGGTTTTATTCTCCACGGCAGAGATTCAGAGCTGCTCTTCGGCATACTTTTGTTATTCCATGTTCTAACCCCAGAGATTCCAGTCTAACCCTTTCCCCATGACTTTGTACTTGAGTTCTGATTTATGTGAGGATCAGAGTCAAGGACATAGCTTGTTGGGAAAGAGTATCTAACTACATTGTGCAGGGTGTTAAGACTGCAAGTAAGTATTCAGTTTTCAGAACTGCAATGCTCTTAGTCTTTACCAATGTTACTGGCTCTATAAGCTTTACAATGCTTAATTTACCAAACATTTCTCTACAAATGAGACCTCTGAGAGTAGACCTGGCACTATTGGCGTGGGTCTCCCTTCCATTTTTTGCTGTTGCCTCTTATGTTTTTGCTGGTTTTAATGCTTTTGGGCCTTGGGCATTGTGCCACTGCTATTCAGTGCCACAGTGCAAGTGCTCCCTATGGTAAATTGATGTATGGATTAGTGATTCCATGATTGGCTTGTTCGGTTTACTTGTCATTGTACAGTGTACTGTGTGTGCCAGGGCTTGTGAATCAATTGCTGATGGTGGGCTTGCAGCACTGATTGTGCCACCCACCGAAGCAGCATGTAAAGGGTGTCTCAGGCCTGTCATTGCAGAGCCTGTGTGCAGTCTAGCACTGCCATGTTGACTGGGAAAGTGCACCCACTTGCCAGTCCCTAAACCTTTCCTTTTCTTCATATTAGTCACTCCTAAGGTAGGCCCATGGGCAGAGTGCATTGTAGGTAAAAGGTAGGACATGTCCTGATGTCTGTAGCATGTCCTGATAGTGAATTACAGCCATTTTCGTTTTCACTATTGCAAGGCTGCCTGTTCCCCATAGGCTAGAATGGGCAGTTAGTTTGATTATAACTAGGGCTCCCGGTTTTCCGTTTAAACAGATTTTTACATGTAAATACAGACTGGAAACAAGTTTTCCTTGGTCTGTATTTATATATAAAAACGGGAAAATACTAGTATATTTAGTCATTCACTTCAATAGAATCACACCCCCAACCATCGGATGTCTACCCCTCCTTAGAGGGTTAAGAGGTGTCAGCCCGGCTGAGGCAGCTTCCCTGCGCGCACACATCCACACCGGAGTACTTCACAGGTCTTTAAAAGACCATTTACATGTGAATGAGGCTTTATTGTTCACCCCTCAGCCCCTGCCTCTTCACTCTGCCAATTGCTCCAAGTATAGAAACCAGGGAAGAAAACTCTCCAGGCCAACCTCAGAAAGTCCTGGAGACAAAGCACTGGCCAGCGAGTGATTTTAAAACTAAAATGAACTTGCAAACAGGACGCACCCTGAAGTCAGCACCCAATGTAGGGGCCCCGGTATCACCGCCCTTGAGCCCCCCTGGCTGTAGATCCAAAATAGTCTGCAATTTGGTAGTCAGTTGAAATTGTGTTTGATTTACTTTGGGTGATTCCCCCTGTACATGATAACCTGTAAGCATTAAAAATGTTGGGTACATCCAATGCAATGCAAAAGAAAGGTGATGGCATCTTTATTGCTTCCTGACTATTTCGTGTCTCAAAGCTATTGCATATGCATGATTTTCTAATATACAAACATCTAGAATTACAGCAGCATGATCTGGGTGAGATGGCCATGAACCTGCCTACACTCTTGCCAACAAGGCCTGTAGCTGTATGCTCCTATAAGGAGGGCACCGGATTCCTCTTCATGTCGCCAGCAGGGAGTGTCTGTCTCATCTCGTGCTTCAAGTTCTATTCTGAGACACCTCCTGGGATGCAGCGCGCGCATCCTCTGGAGGTTTTCATTGAGATGAGCTTTCACCTCTCTGCCGCCTTCACCTTGTGGCTGAAGAAACTTGTGGCAAACAGTGAACTTCGTGTTTTTCCACAAGCTACACAGTGTTTAACAAGACATCTGTCTTCACCCTGCAGACAGGGCCTCCTTAGTTCGCAGACCTTGGAGTCTGTAAACACCGGAAATGCTCCTGCACCCGTCTTTTCCTCACACACTGGACAATGCAACAGTGTTTCTTGGGCCCGAGGCGGGGCTCCTGTCAAGGTGGGTTGCGAGGGGTGAGAGCAGCCCCTACGGAATGCAGTGCCCAGGCCCTTGCCTGTACCCTTGATTAGAAGCTCACAACAGTAAGGCAGTGCATAGTTGTAGGAGTGAATGTATTTAGAGAGACCTGCTGCTTTCCAAACGCACATTGACGTGGAGAGTTTTTTTGTTGGAGGGTGCTGTAATCGGTGTGCGCGAGACAACGTGATGAGGGAGGGGACACCCCCTTGGAGGACAGCAGTACAGGACCTGGACCGGTAAGGACCTATAGCCAGATGAGCGGCTTGCTCAGTGAAACGGATGGCAAGGTGTGTGGGACTTCTCGAGGCCAGATCGGGGTCTGGTTCAAGCGTTCACCTGTAAATCCTCTTGCTGCACCTGTACCTACCTCTCCCCTCTTCCCTGCCACCTGTGGGGACTGGTGCTGGTTGTCGAATGCTACAAACACCTGGTTACTGGTGATGGGGTGATGGCATATGGTGCAGCGGAAGAGGTACGGGAGACCCAGCTTTAGGCCAGACATTCTATAAAGCACCCAAAACTGAACAGGTCCTCCCATGCACACATCGATAGGGGGCACTATCAGTGCCAATCACTGACTCATAAAAAAAGAAAGGGAGGTAGGATCTCAAATTTACCCCCACATTAACAGATTCCTGCACACAGGAATGGAGCAGAGGACAAAAGGGAAAAGGGAAGAGGTGGGAGAGGGGAGGAGGCAACGTTTTTTCAGCTTCACGAGTTGCTGGTAGAGTTCTCATTACTGGGAGAATTGGAAGACGAAGACGACAGTGATGAGGAGAAATTCATCCCAGACAGTCCAGGGGGGGTTTGTCTGACATTTTTCTACCCCAAAATGCAGCCTCAGAAGGAGGGAAAAAAGGTTTTAAAATACAAACAAATACATAACAAAATAAGACAAGACAGTCGCAAAGTGGCCATATTGGTTTTATTTACACTGAAACACATTAGCACCACCATACAGATATTGCCAGTGAAGAGCTACTTTTCTTTTCATGCAGCTAACTCTTCAAGCAAAAACACTAATTGATTTCTGAATAATGAGTGTAAAAGCTTTAAGTTGTATTCCCTATGAGTGTTTGTTTTTTTCCAGTATGTTGTTACTTTTTTTCAGGCAGAATATTACTGTAGTCTAGTGCATAATTTGAATTGGATTGCTTCCTGGTAATTATAGTGGGGCACAATTGGGTTGTAGCTGAAGGCACTGTGAATTTCTCTCAGTGTGGCAGTAAGGTGTTCAGTGGGGGAAAAGCATGTGACACTCTGCCAATGGCAGAATCTGCAAGGCTCTGAGACAAATGGCTTGTGATAGCACTTTTAAGCATATTTGGGACATGCTGCTAATGGCAAATTTTTCAGATGAATGTATAGCGTTGACCAATAACAACCAAGCGCATGTGTGCATTCACAATTTAAATAAATGTGTAAAAATACTAGCTGTAGCGTTGTCTTTTGCTTGTGACAAAAATAAATGTGGATAAATACAGAAAAAATGCCCAAAAAATAAATATGGATAAATACAGACGGAAATGGCAATAAAATAAATACCATAAAACCGGGAGCCCTAATTATACCATCTTATAATCCTAACTGACTCAGGGAATTGGGTAGAAATTCAAGTTTAGTATGCCTGAACTCAGAATGATAAAATACATCTTTTAGTAAAGTTGGTTTTAACATTCTGTGTTTGAAAATACATCTTTTAGAAAGTAGGTATTTTCTGCATAACTGTCTAAGTGTGCCTCTGCTAGTTGTGTATTCCTTGTCGGGTTTGTGAGTGACAGGGGCTGGGGGATTCCAGGAGACAGGGTGAGTCAGCACAGGGCTGAATAGACCCATCTGCATGTAGAGTGGTGGGAGGGGAGCATCTGGGACCTGAATAGGTCTGTGCCTGCTTTCCACAATGGTCTCCACCTCCTGCTGTGAGTCTGATGTCCCTGGCCTACACTGTCAAAGGAAGAGAACGAGTCCTGTAAACAAAGTGCTCCAGGACTGCTCTGAAGAACCGGGTTTTCAAATACCCAGCGGCGCCAGGGACACGCCCAAAGTCCTCTGGGTTACCTTGCCTTGGTACACAGAGACACGGAATACTTCTACGTGGTGTCAGAGATCAAACTTATTAGCTAAAGCTAGTAGCAGAAATCCCAGCAATACAACACGGTGTACAACTCAAGAAACTGCTCAATTTTACTAAGGCGAGACATCCCTATTTATACACAAAAAGGTACATTTAAAATGCACGCCCCTGCACCAAAATTCAACCAATAGAAAATACATGACATCACACAGCATCATACAATAAAGCTCATTTTACAGTGTCCCAACCCACAAGTTAATATTTAGGCATATCTAAATAATAATCTGGGAGGCCCGGACAAACCCTTAATTGAAAGCGTAACCCATGAAATGAAGAAACAGTAAAGAAAAGTAGTTTCAGATAATGTGCAAGATAACAGAAACGTAAAGAAACTTAAAAGTTAACAAATGTCTTGAACGGTGATTGGGAAAGTGGATAACGATCTTGCAGGGAAATTGGCTTGGCAGGGTCAATTCCAGGTAAAAGGCCAGCTTCTGAAATTAACTCCAGCGCACAAAGAAAACCTTAGTTAATGTATACATGACCCGCAAAAGGTCAGACTGCTTTGCTCACAGACTAACTTCTGAGGCCTACGTAAAAAAAGGCAACACCAGATGGCAGTCACGACGCATGGCAAAAACCCATGTTTAGAAAAGAAAGTCGTAAGGGAAGAAACAATTTAGATATTGTTTAGGATAAGATATGTGCAAGGAAACTAAAGGTTAACAAGGTCCTGAACAGTGATTGAAAAACTCAGACAACAATCAGCTAGTGAAACTGGGTTTGCAAAAGGTCAGTTTCAGGTGAAAAGGGTCACTCTCTCTACAGTTCATTCAGAGTCAGAAAAACCCAAGTTAATATATGCACGAACTCAGAAGGCCAGGCCATTTGTTCGTTGGGCCTACTTCACAGGCCTACGTGAGGGCAAAACTAAAATGGAGTCAGGTTTGAGAATTACAGAACCACAGCTCAGAACTGGTTTGGACTAGGCACAGACACTCTCTGCCTTCAGAGACAAAGGAGTTTGGTGTATAAAAGAGGGGGCCCAGACCCCAGAACTTTAGATCACTTCTGAGAATCCGGACAAACCTTTGCTGAGGAGAAGAACCAGGAAACTGAAGCAGGAGACTACTATTGTCCTGTGTGTTTGGGGGTTGGCCTGCAGTGGTTGCTTCACTGCCAAAGAAAGGAGAAGAGGACTTTTCATCAACTTGAAGAAGAATCTCCAAGGGCTTGAACTTCACCAGCCAGCTCCCCCCTGAATTTCCTTGCTGGGAATTAAAGTGCCTGCTGTTGTGCTGGGCCTTCTAAGAGACTGTGTGTCGCTGGGAGCTGGAAGTGTGACTCACCAACGAGAAGAGTGTTGCAGCAGCTGTCATCACATCGCCGAAGAAGCGAGCTGCCACTGGCGCTGACATCATCACATCGCCGAAGCACGGTGCATCACCGAAGAAGCGTGCCGCTGCCGCAGAAGTCGCTGTCGCATCACCAGAGAAGTGTGTTGCAGGGCCTGTCATGGCTCCAAAGATCATCGAGTCGCTGCACGGCCGTCGAGCGTGCGCGCTTCGCATCAACGTTTTTGCACCATAACCAAGACACCATTCTTTCGAATCGCACCAGAGAAGAGTATTGCATCGAGGTGCCATCTTGTCGCATCGTACCTGGCAGCAGTAATAAACTGACGCATCACCTCCCCACACAGTAAGGAAGCCAGCATCAACTCCCCGGCACAGCAGTAAGGAACCGACGCATCCACTCCCCTGAGTGTGAGGAACAGACGCATCACCTTCCCTGCGACCCTTTTGTTTTCTTTGCGTTACGCATCCAAGGTACTTTGAGAACAAAGTGTTGCCTACAACTTAAGAAAACTGAGCTATATTCTACCATTTTAGAGTCTATTTTTGAGTACAGTATTGTGGATTTTTGTCATTTGGTCTTGTGTTAAGTCTATATAAAAATACTTATTTTTATAATGCAACCTGTGTGGTGTCCATCTGTAGTGCTGTCACTGTATTACTGTCTGTGTTCACAAATGCTTTACACACTGCCTGCCTGCAGTGTGTAAAGCCTGCCTGCTCCTGCCAAGCTACCAAGGGGGTGAGCAGGGGTTATTTTAGGAGTATAGCCCCTTACCCTGACTAGACGCAAGGGTCCCTATTTGGTCAAAGGTACCTACCTCTGCCAACTAGAGACCCCCAAATCTAACAGTAACCAAATGGTGTGTCCTAAAATGGCACGTCCCGTGAATATGGGCCACTTTTTTAGGCAGTGCAAGGGGCAAAATTGTGATCCTATTTGACTCTGGCTATGCTTGATTATCAGTCCTGCGGCCCTGCGCCCAGTGACGGAGGCAGCTAGAGCACGGGGGGGAGAACTATCATAACATGGCCAATTACTGTCCAGCTATATTCTGAAGTCACACTCTCATTGGCCATGTTGAAGGTACTGTCTCCTTGGTGGAGTGTGCCATCTTTTTTCATATAGCAACTGACAGCACCATGAGAAGAGATTAGGGGTGCATTTTCCTAGGGATTTATGGGTCCCTTTGTGATATAAAAGTATTCTCTTATTGAAAGTCTGGCCTTGGGAGCTCTTTTGGGTCGTCCACCGTATTTCGTGTTTCACATGGGATGAGCAGAGCTCCAGCTATAGCTATCCCATCAATGGAATGTGTCAGGTAGCCATTCGATGAATTCCCCACCCCACAGCAAGGGGATACTATCAAAGAAAACCTACTGCTCAGTGGGCTGATGCCAGTGTTCAGTACATTCATTATTGCGCATACCCACATTACAGACTAGCCCACAGACAATTCTGCAGGAGTTTGCATGTTGAGGTTTAGACTAGTGTACCACTGATATCCGCACACGGGTGCAAACAAACACAGCACGCTACCTGTCCTCTAAATTCTCCCACTTGGAGAAGCAGCTCTGCTTCTGACCAGTGGGATGATAATAGGGTTTGTGAAACAAACAGAAAGAAAGAGAGTTGCCTATTCTGTAATTAACCACTTGCCATTGTGCGCTGAAATCGTATTGATGGTACAATGATTCATTTCTTAAAATTTGACTTTATCCTCACAGGTTCATAACATTATGCTTTCAAATGTGTTTAGCAACCTCCAAGACGAGTGGCTTGAGGAGGATCTTCCTTTGTGCCATGACATTTGGGCATGCGCACATGAGATGATTTATTGATTCCAATTTGTAGCCGCATAGTCGGCAATTTGTGTTTTGGTGCCCACACTTCCATGTGGGGTGAAGGTCTTTGGAGTCAAATATGCCAAAACAAAAGTGCATAAAACTGATTGATTGCTGGATGGAAAGACACAGTGATGTATGCTTAAGGCCTCAAGCTGTTGTAAGAGTTTATCACTGCCCATGCATGCCACAGTGTGCAAGAATGTATCTTGTAGGAATTACAGTTTTTTTAATGTGAATCTGTTAATCTTGGTAAATGCAGCTTGACCCATCTTGCTGTCCCATGCTTCTTGAACCTCCAGGTCTACCAGCGCTTTCTCAATATAGGCACCCCATGTGGTTGGCTTGTTTTCTCTGCATTTGTGCATTTGAGCATTTATCTCAAGCCTGCATAGGTTATTCAAGGTTCACTCTCCGCGGCACAAACTCTCCAGCACAGTTTCCCAAAGGTGTTGATTCGTGGATATTCCCAGTCCTGGAGACCGAATTCCAAGCGTAACGGGGCTGGGGTGGACACTTTTGGCAAACTAAAGAACTGCTTTATAGACCTTTGTTTGGAGCAGTTTTAAGATTGCTATCTCCTTGCCATGCCATATTTCCAGACCGTTCGTCAGGATGGGTAAGAGTTGTGCTGCCATCCCGGTCAAAAGATGGCTATGTGACGGACCGATCAGTTTCTTTTACAGAAGCTTGAAAGCGACTTTTACGGACTGGTGTTTGCTTGTAAAGTCCTAGTGTGGTTGGCAAATGACTGTTGGCACCCAAAGGGGATTCCCAGGTATTTATATGAGTGTACTGACTCAACTTGCTCGCCTTTATTGAACCACTTGTGCTTATTGTAGTTGAAGTCCACTAGGCGCAATACTTTGGTTATCTGCAGGGTCAGCTCTAGCTCTTGGTGTTCGATATATCTTGCCAGTGCGATGATGGAGTTTTATAAGCACGGAAATGGTAGAGGCTAAAGAGGTGGCAGGGTGGAGTTGTAGGCAAGCAGAGGCAGCTCAAGGAATGAGAGATCAACCAAGAGCCCAACCAATTGCTCAGTCAGTTTCTCAATCCGGATTCGGGCCATTCACTGCCTGTCACCACAAAAATAATAGTGGAATTCAGCACTATTGAGAGTTGTATTACTAAGGTACTCTTGGAGTAACAGTAGAAATTTGGGAATGTCGATGTAGAAATATACCTTTTTAGTGGTACACTGGTGCAGGGTCCCCCTTTTGTACACGGGATCAAAAACCAACAAAATAGGGATCAGCACTGGAGTTGGAACTAAATAACAAGTTTATTAATCACTCATGAGTGGGACCACATCCACACAGCACTCTCAAGTGATGGAGGAGGTAGTACACCGGCTTCACAAACCAGTGCCCTTTTATACAGGTTTTGCGCAGTGTAAGCACATGAACAGAAATAGGAAGAACAAGTTTTAGAAATAGTTTTCAGCAAACAAGGGCAGATGAATAACTACGTGGTCAGCAAAGTGGGAGGGGGAGCAGAAATTCTCATGACAGCAGTAAATGATTGACAGTTACCAGCTGTACTGGCAGCACGTACATTGCTTTTAGCTACACCAGGAAGTTAACTAAAATAGACAACACAAGCACAGCGAAAAGACGAGCAGCAGAGGACGGGAGAATTATGAAGGGAACTAAATGGACACCACAGTCAAAATGGCTGCAGCTTATGCCAAGTAAAATATTGCACGCTTTCCACAGACAGACCTTTTGGCATAAGCTAAGACTTTTTCTTATGCTTAAAAAGGGGTATGATAAAAGTCATGTATATCAATTAGAATTATGTTGCTGACTTCTTGATCTATTGCTAAATGGGCATTTACATTTTCGACATTCGTTTTAGATGGTAGGCAAGTAGTACAAGTCGAAATATAGAGGGAATAAAGCATTGGCCCGCATTGGATACATAAACAACAAGAGAGGAGAATTGCAATAATTATGTAAAAGGCCGATAATATTTTTAAGCTCCATACAGAAAATACGCTCCAGAACCATCCAACCCAAGTCCATGTTCCTGAATCTTGATGTATCTCAGTAGCTATTTTGTGTAGTTTGAAGATGACTGGATATACAGAAGGTGAATTGTCCGGTGTGAAGATAAAACAGCTGGATCCGATGATACACCATTCTCCAGTCCATATTGTTCCCATGTAGTCTCTGTCTGGTCGACTACAGAGACTTCGATTGCACATTTTCCCATACTAACAGCATAGTGATTGAACAATTGCAAATTTTGATGGTAGGTTGGGGAGCTAAGAACACAGGTGGTAGAAGGAAGGCTATATACCAGGTACCAAACCCGCCTGGATGTAGGAAGTAGTATGCCTTAGTGTTCCATAAACAAAATAAGTGTTACTTGATGCAAGGAAGCTGCTTTGGCCTTCGTAGATATCTGCAACACTGTAGTACAGTTACTGTGGCCCACTGAAATATCGCCTATACTTTGTACACAAAGGGGGCCAGTGGTCATGGCAACAGGGAAAACAAGGGGTCCATTTCCTTCAGCCAACCTAGAATTTGAATACACATAGTTGGATGTATGACGTTACAACGCATGCTTTTACCACGCATGCTGTTACAACGCAAGTATTACAACGCAAACCTTTACAACGCATTACACTTGGGGGTGCTGGATAGTGAATAGTTTAATTTACTATTCCAACTCAAGTCCCCGTGGACACTAGGGAAGGTGTTGGATAGTAAATTAAAACTATTCCCTATCCTAGAGCGCCCCCCAGTGCAATGCGTTGTAAAGGTTTTCGTTGTAATACTTGCGTTGTAACAGCACTGCGTGGTAAAAGTTTCATTGTAAAGGATGTTTCCCCACATAGTTTGTTGCTGCACTTTTCTTTACTATGTTCTTCCATTTCTAAAGCCGTCCCTTTTGTTTGTGGGTCCCCATCTTTATTGAGGTAACAGACTTTGCTAATTAGAGGCATATAGAGGTTTTAAACAAGCTGGACATGAGCCATTGTGAGAGAATGGCAGCGGTGACAACGGGATTCTTTTATGTTCTGATGAGGAGGAATCTTGCCACAAACCCAACAGTTAGTAGCATTGCTTAGCTGGTGTTTCTGATGCAACATTTGGAGAAATTATTTGTTTCTCACATTTTGCCGGTATCCCTGTTCATGTTGCGGCAAATCAAAATGATGTGCTCTTTTGCAGCAAGTGATGTAACAGTAACGTTAGGTAAGGAGGCTCCAGGCATTACTTCCACCACTACCCACATTACAGTAGCGATGAAGGCAACAGTCAAAGTTAGTCCAATAGTGACCATCATATTTTTACTACAGACTTTTGCAGTGTTCGATTTCTACTCCTCCGGCATGTTCAATTCATCGATAAACAACAAAACAGATGGTGCCCTAAGGTCCTGGGCAGGCGTTGGTTTCTTAACTAACATTGAGACGAGTAGTCACTAATAGGCTACCCCCCTTTGTAGTCAGTCTTTAACCACCCTGGACAGTTGCTCAAACAGACTCTTTCTGCGATTAAATGTCTTTCTTCCTGGATTGAAGCAGATATCTAGATGTACCAGGGATCGTGTGATCCAGGAAGACTTTCTCAGGTCTTTCAGGTGACACAGCTCGTCCTTTTTCAGTGACTAAAATGTTGTGACGATCTGTCAACATAGGAGGGCTCACGAAGGAAGAGCTGCCTGCACCTGCTGATAAATAGAAGACAAGCTGTCAGTTAACTGGAACAAATAGTCACTCATCAACATGTCTGGGGTACCTCATAGTGGTGCAGAACAAAGGGCTTGACATACCTGTTGGAAGGCGCTCTGGCACTCAGCAGTCTATGGGAGAGGCATCTGAGTGTCTTTGGTCAAAAGGGCCAACAAAGGTTTAATAATGTGCGAAAAACTGCCTACTAAAAAAGTGAGGCCAATCAGTGCATGAACATCCTTCTGAGTGCCAGGTACAGGAGTTTCTAGAATTGTCTGAATGCGGTTTGGTGTGAGTGCACGTCCCCCTTAGACAGGAGGTGACCTATATAGGTAACCTGCTGTCTACAATATTGCAATTTCTTTAGCGAGACGTTGTGATTTTGAGAGGCAAGAAATGCTAACAATAACAGTCTTCCTTCTTCTCACTGCTCAGGGGTATCTGTAGCTAACAAGATGTCATCAATGTATTGAATAAGAGCCACCCCTTTGGGTACAGGAAAGGAATCAAGCAGTCTTTTTAATGCTTGACTATCAATGATGGGACTCTCTTTATAGCCCTGTGGAGCTCTACAGAACTGATATGATCTATTTTTCAAGGTTAACCCGAACAAATAACGGCTGTCAGGGTAAATGGGTATCGAGAAGAAAGCATTCTTTACATTGATCACCAAAAATGTAGAGGCAGTAGGAGGGACCATAGTATGAAGTGTAGTGATGTCAGAAACTACCGGATATTGGATCACTACAATTTGATTAACTTCTCGCAAATTAATAATGAATCTGTAAATTTTAGTGTCAATGTCTTTTTTAAAATAGGAAGGATACATCTATTGCAAGTGTTATAGGGGACCTCTTCCCCTACCCCCACTTTAATCAAATCCTGAACAATGTGTGTCAATGCTTCTTCACCTTCTCTGGATATTTTGTATTGGGGAAGCCGAGGCATTGAAACGCCTTCCTTTATTTAGATATGCACAGGTGGAATTACCACTTGACCCACATCAGTATCTGATTAAGCATGGGCGGATTTCGCGGATCCAGGATTCGCGAATTTGCGGATTTGCGGATTCGCGGATCCGCAAAATCCGCGAATTTGCGGATTTGTGGATTTTGCGGATTTCTTTAATGGGGGGGTCTTCTGTGCGAGTTCAAGTGCCTCTTATGTGTATAAATGGTCAGAGACCGATCAGAGCAGCAGATGAAGAGAAAGAAGCTCCTGGTCACAGGAACAGCATGAGGATTGCACTCGTGAAAGTCAAGGATACGAAGGCATCTATCCAGCATCACAGCTGATTTTCGACGGTAGATTTGGGAAGAAGGCACACCTGCCCAGCCTCGACGACGCCCACGATTGTTTTTGGGCTGATAAATGAGTCACTGAATCTGAGCTTCAACTAGTTCCAGCGACCATGTGTGTGTTACTATGCAATCGCCCCGAAGGGCGCAGGGGTCCCTTGAGTGAGCTGTCCATCATAGTGGGTAAATGGCGGGAAGACGGTGCACAGCCACCGCGAGTGTGGGAGCGGGGCCAAACGAGCGGGGTTTCCAAGCGAGTTCACATGCCTCTTGTGTGTATAAAAGGTCAGAGACCGATCAGAGCAGCAGATCAAGAGAAAGAAGCTCCTGGTCACAGGAACAGCACGAGGATTGCGCTCATGAAAGTCAAGGATACAAAGGCCTCTATCCAGCATCACAGCTGATTTTTGAAGGTAGATTTGGGAAGAAGGCACACCTGCCCAGCCTCGACGACGCTCACGATTGTTTTTGGGCTGATGAATGAGTCACTGAATTTGAGCTTCAACTAGTTCCAGCGACCATGTGTGTGTTACTATGCAATCGCCCCGAAGGGCGCAGGGGTCCCTTGAGTGAGCTGTCCATCATAGTGGGTAAATGGCGGGAAGACGGTGCACAGCCACCGCGAGTGTGTGAGAGGGGCCAAACGGGCGGGGCTTCCATGCGAGTTCACATGCCTCTTGTGTGTATAAAAGGTCAGAGACTGATCAAAGCAGCAGATCAAGAGAAAGAAGCTCCTGGTCACAGGAACAGCACGAGGATTGCGCTCGTGAAAGTCAAGGATACAAAGGCCTCTATCCAGCATCACAGCTGATTTTCGACGGTAGATTTGGGAAGAAGGGCGGCACACCTGCCCAGCCTCGACGACGCTCACAATTGTTTTTGGGCTGATGAATGAGTCAATGAATTTGAGCTTCAACTAGTTCCAGCGGCCATGTGTGTGTTACTATGCACACCGATGTGCGCAGGGGTCCCTTGAGTGAGCTGCCCATCCATCATCCTGGGGTGTAACTATTTTAGGATGGCGCCGGCAAGCTGCCTGCGCCATCCTAAAATAGTTACTAAATTAGCTTCATCAGGAAGCACTAATAGATAAAATAAAGCAGCTAACTTAGTAACTATTTTAGTATGGCGCTGGCAGCTTTCCGGCGCCATCCTAAAATAGTTACAACAACAACTTCAAGCTTGAAGGCTTGAACTTTTGCCCCCCGAATCCGCCGCTCGCGGATATGCGGATTTTCGGTAAATTCGCGGGAGTTCGCGGATTGCGGATTTACCGAAAATCCGCGAGCGGAACGGATTTTGCGCTCATGCTTATATCTGATCTAGCCCACAAAGTACTGGGTAGGATGCCAGAGTGACATCCTCATTGATAAGACAGGATCTCTCAACCATTAGATAATTGTCATTCAAAATAATACGCTCACCTTCCAGAGAACAACGTATTGTGGCATGAAATATTTAAGCATATCGATACCCCCAATATTTTCCGGCGTGTTAGGGCAAAGCAAAAAATGGACAAGCTGCGTGGAATTTGTCCAGTCCGAATTCAAGTGGCTTTGAAAGTGGGCTAGGTGTAGGTGTCCCATCAAATCCTATCAATGTTATCATTGTGCCAGACAGGGGAGCCCTAGGAACCATGCTTTAGACAGAGCACTACAGGTAGCCCTTATATGAACCAGAAACCTATCAGTATATTCCAAGACGTTTGAGTCAACATAGGGACCCATTTGACCTACTGGCACCTCAACCAGTTTCTTACCCCATCTTAGGCATCCCTATGCATAATCAAAATCCACAAGGGCATCAGCAGAATAATCAGACATTTGACATTTGATATTGATTTTGTCTATGAAAAGTATTAGAATAATTTGGTCCTTGTTCAACTGCTTCAAATCTGGGGCGAGCTCCTGTACCTTCCCTACTTCCTGAATTCCCTGGGCATCCTCTTATACTGGCCCTTCCTGCTGATACTGCTGACCTCGCAAAAGAGGGCACTCAGAACGCCAATGCCCAGTCTCTTTACAATAAGCACACTGATCAAGGGATACATTTGCTCGAGGAAGAGTGGGCACTATACATTACATGTCCGCCTCTTCTACCTCCCCTACACGCTGGACCATATACTTGAGCCAATATAACTTTTGTTTTTACCTCCGTGACCTTCTTATCCTCCCTGCCTTTTGCTTCATGTTCCTGCCACTCAGAATAATGGGCCATGGTCAAAAGGGAAACTGGGGAAGACGTGGTCCAAGAACTTTTGCTGGCCTTTAGGTGACTAGCTATTTCCAGTAACATATTGGAAACAAAGTTGTACCCGTAGAATCGGCCAATGACTGACAACTAAAATCATGGAATGTTTCCTCAAACCTTGAAAAGAAGTCAAAAACGGACTGAGCAGTTTTCTGTTTTACAGGAAGCTAACGTAGTCCAATCTATTTTCTTAGGGGGTATGAGAGTCTTTAACTTAGCCACAATAGTTTTAGGAAGATCTAATATCTCCTTCTGAGGCTTCTGCGCAGGCTCCCTTTCCGCATCTATTTGTTCTAAATGTTCCCAGACATTACCATATGCTAAATTATCATTTATTTTACGTATTGTTCTCCACACACATATCAAGAGGAACAATAAGCCCAAAGAACTTTTTTTCCAGGGGTTGGGCAAAGCAGCTTTAAGAGCCATCACATCAGCTCTACTCCAAGGAGTGTAAAATATTCCGTTGCATCATTCAAAGTTTTATGATCATTTGTTCCCGCACCCTTAGGAGGAACATAAAGGGGTGCAACTTCACACATAGAATTTATAGCAACTGTACTACTAACAGGTGCAAACTCATCCACCGGAATCTACTTTCTGTGCTGGGGATTGAACTGTTTCTACAGCTTTCTGTTTTCTAGCTAATTCTTGCTCCTTTCGTAAACGCAATGTTGCGTCTCGTATTTTAACCACTCATCTAATCATATCAGATAATGCTGAAAAGGGTAAAGTGCCATCTGTTAATCGTTTATAATCAGTATTTATCTACTTTGGCTCTAATTCCTGCGAAATTTGTCTATAATTGTACAAAGCTTTATTTCGATGTGAAATATCTTAAAAAGCACAATGCAGTTAAAATAAAATACATTTATAAAAAACATTTGGATACATACTTAGACCAAATAACTACGATTAAAAAGTCATTAAACCAATTGCAGCTTTGAACAAAAAAGAGAAGCAGTGACCATATAAGATTATCTAAGGACTTTCATTCTAATCAGCCATACCCAACTGAGAAATTTAGCCACTCCGCAGGCTAGAGTGGTATTAGGGTCCGTCTGCAACATTCTAAGAGCAGTGGCATGGTTATTGGTCTTAAGCTGACAACAGACAGGTCTTAACCATTTTGACCTAGGATTCTTGTAGGCACTACATACAAAAAAGAAGTGAGGTATGGTTTCAGGTGTGTTGGTGCAAAACGGGCAATTGATAGGTGTTTGGTTGGGGGGTTTCCACTTACAAGTACGTTCACGAACCGGAAGAGTACCCAGCCTGAACTGAATGTATAAAGCCCTATCTCTGGGTTTCCTAATGAAATCCAGGTAGGGTTCAAGATGATGTAAGGTCTTGTGTAAGCGGAAATCATCTGTCAACCTGCCCAGGTTGGTGTCTCTAGAATCCTGGGCATCAACCAATAGCCAATAAGCTCTCTTGATCTCCAATTTGGACACCAACACACCTGTCTCCCAAGCAATGTTAAACTCAATAGCGAGTAAAAGCTTCTTAATCCTGGTGAGCCAAACGATTTTATGAGACCCCTGCATATTCATCACTTCTCTAAGGCCATTTGCATAGCTGGATAATTTGGGTGTGCGCCATAAACGAGCCCAATAGAGAAGCGGGTGCAAGGTAATAAGGTCTTTAATGGATCAGCAATCAAAATCATATTGAAGGGGTTTGTTTGGGGTGCCCCTAGGTAGTGAAACAAGCTCCCTAAAAAACGTGTTTTCAGCCATAACAAGGGGGTCAACATTATTAAAACCCCAGAGCTCGGCTCCATACAAAGCGCTACCTATAGCTTTTGCAGAGTAGATCTCCAGTGCCGGAGCTATGGGTCTTGAGATTGAGGCTCTGTGTTCCCTCCCAATGGCTCCCAATACTCGTTTGTGATTCAGGGCCATTTTCTCAATAAGTGGCTGCCATTTAAGTTGGTCCGATATCCTTATCCCTAAATAATAAAAAGACTTTAACACGCTCTAGGGGCGCATCATCAAGAGTAATCGTGCACTTCGCTTTCTTGCTAGGGTTAAAATAAAGGAGCTTGGTTTTAGTTGTATTAATGACCAAGCTCCTTTGATTACAGAATGTGGAAAACCGATCCAAGAGCTTCTGAAGCCCCGTAGGTGTTTTGGATACCAATAGCGTATCATTGGCAAAGAGCATGGCGGGCACTTTAACATCAGCCAGGCTCGGGGCATCAGCATCAATATCGGATCAAAAGGAGACAACCCCGTTTACAAACAATGAGAAGAGGGTGGGCGCCAGGACGCATCCCTGGCAAACACCTCTGTTAACCGGGATTTTGCCAGTTTTCTGATCCTGGGTACCCCACCGTATATGAGCATAGTTACCATCGTGCATACGAGCCAACAAGTTCAAAATGGGCAAGGGGAACCCCATCTCCCGTAAAACTGACCACAAGCGTTCTCGAGGGACCAGGTTGAATGCCGTTTTTAGATCAATAAAGGCCAGGTAGAGACCGCCCTTGCCAATAATTACTATCTTCCAGTAAAGTAGCACCAACCTGAGTACCTGGTCAATGGTGCTTGTGCACGCCCTAAAACCTGCCTGAAATTGGGAAATGATATTATTCTTCTCTGCCCATGAGAGAATGCTCTCCAACAGGACCCTGCCAACCACCTTCTGACCAGCATCAATGAGGCTGATTGGATTATAGTTGGCAGGGTCTCCTCTAGGTCCTTTTTTGTAAATCGGGATCACCTCGGCTCCTTTCCAGGAAATCGGAACCGGAGACCCTGACGGAGGCCATTAATCAAAATGGAAAAGAACTTGGCCCAATGCTCAGTGTTGGCTCGAAAGAGGTCGCCAGGAATCCCGTCCTGGCCCGGTGCCTTCCCTTGCACAATTTTAATAATAGCAGTCTCAACCTCTTTTTGCCCTACAGGAGCAGTGAGAGACACAGTGGCTATCAAGGGTGATACGTCCTGTCCAAGTAATTCACTACTATCAGGTGCCCCTACCCCTTCATATAAGCCCCTAAAATGATCGAGCCACTCCCTGTCAGTAATATGATTGGGTATTGGTTCTGTATCGCCACCGCCTGTGCTTCTGACCAAAGCCCAAAACCACTCTCCATTCTTAGCCTGACTAGCCAACTTCAACTCCTCCCAATGGGAGTCATCCCAGGCCCTCTTTGCCACCAATAATGCTCGTCTATATTGAGATCGGGCTAAGCGGACCTCTACAGCATATCGGGTTTTGATGACAAGTATCAGATTGGTTTTTGCCCCCCTACATTCATGATTATACCATTTGGCTCCAGGTTTCCTACTCTTACATAGGGTGGACGCCCGAGTGTCAATAAAAAGGGCGGCCATCCTATCGATTGTTTCGGCGTAAATCACATCCCTGTGGGTAAACCTGGATCGTTAGTACAACTTTCAAAAAGCTTCTCGTCTGGTCTCTTACAATCACCCCGAGGGTGGTTATTTTGTAATCGGCAAGGACACATTTTTGCCATTTGATAAACCTTTTGCAATTTGAGGGGATGATTTCTCTTGTCGCCAACCTCGGTTTATTACTGGACCGAGGACTCCCATTAAGCAACTGATTCTGCATGCAGAGGGATAGGGGGTTATGGTCACTATGGATAGATGGAGTGACAATCATGTCACTCACATATTTCCATAATCTTTTATCGACCAGAATATAGTCTATTCTACTAGGGCAGGTGACTCTATTGTATGTACAGGCTTCCGCAAAATCAGATGGTGTACGCCCGTTCAAAGCTACCAGGGCATGTTCCATTAGCATGGCATTCATTTGAATGACAATCGGTGTCCATTTTTTAATTGGCATGATTGTCAGTTGTGGTATTCCCCATCTCGCATCCTCATCATGGAGACCTCCCGCTCCACCCACCACCAGCGGTTCAAAAGTACAGTTGAAGTCGCCTGCAACTAGGGGGAGTGAATCGGTCGGACAACTTAGAAGTGAGTCAGCTAATGCAGAGATAGTCGGAGATTTGGCCCCCCTTTGCAGACCTCTGGCATAAACATTAAAAAGCTCCAGAGTGACTGTGGCCTTGGAATCTCTAATCGCTAGCCTCATCAAATCCATCGATGCACTGGTACGATGGATTATTCTACAGTTTAGTGCAATCTTCACCCAGATTAACAAGCCGCCCGACGGGTGACCCCGCCCTGATGAAATAGCTGGGACATGAAAGGTGGAGTAGCCCGACTTGTGCACAGGTTCAAGACACCAAGTTTCCTGAAAGATACACACATCATGTTTATCTATCAGGTCATTCCAGTCAGGAAGTGATACTTTTTTAGACAAGCCCGCAACATTCCATGAGATAACGTTAAGGGTACCATTACAACTATTGTGATCACCAACGTATGACGGGACTAACCCCAGGTTAGAGCATGTGCCACTGCTTACAGTTGGAATTATATGCCCAGTTTCTTCATGTTTGCCATTTCCTTCTCGAACAACATCGTCCACAGAGGTCTTCGGGTCCAGGATGAATATGGGGCATAAACGTTGTCCCCAATACCCCCTAATATACTGATAGCCAAGGATGGAGATAGGCTATCAATAATCTCCGATGACCCGAGAGGACTGTTATTGATGATTCTGGTAAGGGGATATGAGACAAGAGAAACCCTAGAAGTTTCTACCTGTGCCGGAAGTCAATCGACAGCTTCCAATCCACTATACCGGTTGTGGCAAGGGATAGGAGCTGGAGCAAGCTGAAAACCAGGCCAACCACCGCAGTTCCAGTTGTTTCCAAAGTTGGGTCTCCCTGCTCTCCGCTGGATTGAAGTCCAACCTCCATCTACGGCCCCACCCCAATTGCTAGTATTGAGAGGCCTATAATGCTCATGTCCCATCCCTTCTCTAGCATGATTAGTGGCCCTGGTCCAGCTCCACCCATTATCAGGCTGTTCCTCTGATGTATAGAAGTAAGATATGGGTCTAGCCACAATCGTATTGCCATTGTTCCGAGGTACCCCCAAGCAAATATGGGTCACTGATCGTGAATCCTTAAAATTTACGACCACACAATCACCCTCTGATCTTTTTCTGTTATATCCCACCCAGGGTACCCTCCGTACCATTAAGATGTTACTCGTTATGTATGGTGGTAAAGGGTGATTGATATTTAACCAGTACAATACCTTATTTTTCAGGGCCCATGGTGGTTCTGTAAGTGACGGAGCCAATTCCAGAACCCCTGTCAAGATAACCACATAGGGGCTCGCTTCCGGAGGTAGATTTATACTTCTACGTTTTTGGGCTCGCTCTATCGGTGTTTTGTCAGAATTGAGGGTGGTGAGTTTAGGGCTGGCCAGTTTTTGAGTATTACATTCATTAGTTACAGGGGATATGACATGTGCCTTACTAGCTTCAGTAATGGGAGGGTTCAACTTGGTAGTCTTAGGAATTATTTTTTTATGCTGGAAGTATGTTCGATGCCTGAAGTTTGCCAGCCGATCGGGCTGCTGGAACAGCCTTTATCGGCTGTTTACTGTTCAGGGATCTTATATCCTTCCGCAGTATGTTGAGCTGGTTTTCTATACCTTCGAGCCTAGCTTGCAGTGGGATAAAATGAGTTTCTAATAGCTTCCTCAGAGTGTCTAGAAGAGGATCCCCTATTTCTTCTCTAGTGCCCGTGCTATTTGCTACACTACAATCTCCCATGATATCAACAATAGAATCATCTAAGATGGTATCATCTAAAATTCTTAGAGCTAAGGTTTCAGGCAGTACCTCCTCCTGCCCTGCTTTCAACCCAATAGTTTCCCTCTCAACCTCTTTGCTACCCGTATCAGTAATATGTACTGCCTTAGCTAGTTTTGCTTTTGTGGGGCCTAAGACGTTAGTATTGTTTGGCTTACGCTTAGGGATTGCGCCCTCCCGCCTCCCTCTCGTTGACCTACTGCTATTCCCATGCTGCGTATTTACTAATGTGATTTCCAGGGCAGGCTCCGGGGGATTCATGGGTGCCTGGGTGTCAGAGTGGTTCAAGTCATGAGGATCTAGTTGGACACTAGGAGTGTGTGCACCTCAGCTTGGGTCTGTAAAAGATTAGATCTATTTTTAGTGTTATCGGGTGTGCATACAGACGCAATATGTCCCATAGACGATCTTTTAGCTAATGCTAATTCTTGGGACACCCTACGTTCCATCAAGACAATTCCTTGGTCAATGAGTGAGTTTGTGCATATAATAAAATTGTCCAAGGTGCCTATGAGTTTCGGGCCTCCTAGAACAGTCTTGCTTCTGGTTTCTCTGGTTGACATCTCCCTAGACTACTATTACTACAATCACAGAGCAGTAGGAGAGCTTTACAATTCAGACATACAGGGTGTTAGGGACGAAAAAGGGGAGGCTCGGTTCGGTCTTGATCGAGCTTGAACGGGCTTAAACAGGTCCGGGCTTTGCCCGGGCACGTCCCGCGCGCGTCCCGCGAGGCGCGTAAGTGGGCCGAGCTTTATACACCACGAGGGGTGGCGGGAAGAGACCCAGGTGCCCTCGATCTCCTGCGCGCACTGCCGCCTGGGACTCGCAGTCCCGCACCCTCACGAAGCAAAGTCAAGGGTCCAAGATCCCAATGTCAGAGGACAATCTCAAGAGGGCTGTTTGCACAACGCTGGTCAGAAAGAAATCCCAACAAACGGCTTGCGAGCGGCTCCCGCGAAGCGGGGGCCGCGAGCCGTGATAAGCAGCCAGGTGGAGGGGGGCGGGAAGAGTCCCAGGTGCGCTCGATCTCCTGCGCGCATTGCCACCTGGGACTCGCAGTCCCGCACCCTCACACAGCAAAGTCAAGGGTCCAAGATCCCAATGTCAGAGGACAATCTCAAGAGGGCTGTTTGCACCACGCTAGTTAGAAAGAAATCCCAACAAACGGCTTGCGAGCGGCTCCCGCGAAGCGGGGGCCAGCAAGCCTGATAAGCAGCCAGGAGGAGGGGGGCGGGAAGAGTCCCAGGTGTGCTCGATCTCCTGCGCGCACTGCCGCCTGGGACTCGCAGTCCTGCACCCTCACGAAGCAAAGTCAAGGGTCCAAGATCCCAATGTCAGAGGACAATCTCAAGAGGGCTGTTTGCACCACGCTGGTCAGAAAGAAATCCCAACAAACGGCCTGCGAGCGGCTCTAGCGAGCCGTGATGAGCAGCCAGGAGGAGGGGGACGGGAAGAGTCCCAGGTGCGCTCGATCTCCTGCGCGCACTGCTGCCTGGGACTCGCAGTCCCGCACCTTCACGAAGCAAAGTCAGGGGTCCAAGATCCCAATGTCAGAGCAGAGGACAATCTCAAGAGGGCTGTTTGCACCACGCTGGTCAGAAAGAAATCCCAACAAACGACTTGCGAGCGGCTCCCGCGAAGCGGGGGCCCGCGAGCCATGATAAGCAGCCGGGAGGAGGGGGCGGGAAGAGTCCCAGGTGCGCTCGATCTCCTGCACGCACTGCCGCCTGGGACTCGCATCCCGCACCCTCACGAAGCAAAATCAAGGGTCCAAGATCCCAATGTCAGAGGACAATCTCAAGAGGGCTGTTTGCACCACGCTGGTCAGAAAGAAATCCCAACAAACGGCTTGCGAAATTTATCTATAATCAAATATTGCCTCCCAAACAAATTTTGCTACAAAATAAAATTGCCCCATATTTTGCCACTGTTGAACCATAGTTACTATGAGATATGCAGCGTGAGGCCGGCAAGACTCCACCCTAGCAGCGTTTTTTAAGTGATCTTTTTCTGCTTTAGTCAAAGTAGAGCAAATCTGTTGGCAATCTTGTTTATCTTGTACTTTTTCTTCTGAGGGACAAATGCTCGTCGTCAGAAACCTCATCAGAGGCACTTGCAGTGGGAAATTTATACGGGTTGCCTAATAGGGGACTGGCCATTTACCTCTAATTGATGTTCTCTATCTTCTTTTTCTATTTTTCTCTTCCTTTCTTTATTTTTTTTATTCTAGCGCTTTTTGATATATTGTTTCTCGTTGTTCTTTTTCTGCTATAGCTTCTGTTCAAAGACCAACAAAATAGAGATCAGCATCGGAGTTGGAAATAAATAACAAGTTTATTAATCACTCTCAAGTGCTGGAGGAGGTAGTGCACTGGCTTCACAAACCAGTGCCCTTTTATACAGGTTTTGTGCAGTGTAAGCATGTGAACAGAAATAGGAAGAAAACGTTTTAGAAATAGTTTTCAGCAAACAAGGGCAGATGAATAACTAAGTGGTCAGCAAAGTGGAAGGGGGAGCAGAAATGTTTATGGCAGCAGTAAATGTTTGACAGTTAACATGTGTAGTGGCAGCTACAAACTCTCAGCACGTACATTGCTTTTAGCTGAGTAAGGAAGTTAACTAAAATAGATAACACAAGCACAGTAAAAAGACGAGCAGCAAAGGGCGGGAGAATTACGAAGGAAACTAAATGGACACCACAGCTAAAATGGCTGCAGCTTATGCCAAGTAAAATATTACACGTTTTCCACATCTGTACACTCTATCCCAGAGTACGGCCTTACGAATAAGAAGTTGAAATTGTTGGACTTCTGTTGAGAAGTGCAGGGAAGCACTATTATTTGCATCCTTTGTTATCACAGGCATCCTCATTAAGACTGCTCTGGGGTGTAGAAGTATAGAAGTAGTGTGGCTCACTGGTTAGAGGCGGCAGACCCGAGAGCAGAGGACGGCCCGGGACCAGGGTTCGATTCCCGGCGTGGCAGGTTTCTGGACCAGGGTCAGCGGACTCGATAATTCTCTCGCCTCGGTGCCCACTCTGATCAGCGATCACACTCGGCAACTCTGGGCATTAGCTTGCCTCATCTTCACTAACGGCCCCACCAGACCGCCGGAGATGCCTGGTCTCACCCTGGAGATACCCATTAAGGGACCATCTCTCAGGGAAGCCAGGAAGGGTTTCGCAGCGGTCGAAGCGCCTTGGGACCCTCCGGGTAAGTAGTGCGCTATATAAATGCCTATACATACATACAGGGGCAGGATCACAAAATGTTTGATTGGCGCTATCATCATTATGCGATTAAAAAAACGTAATCATAAAAGTACATACTACATAAAATCGTTCAAAAAATAAAAACATTAAAAATATGTTATAAATGCATAGATTTTCGACAACGAGCAATACTTTAAACAAGCATTGGCATAGCCAATAGGTCTCGCCTTTGGGACATTATAAGTGTTTAGCCATGTAACAGTTGATGTTGCACCAAGGATGTTATGCTGCATAATTAAATACTTATAAGGTCCCAAAGGCGAGACCTATCGGCTATGCCAATGCTTGTTTTATTTAAGCAGCCAGCAGCGTGGTATTAAGGAGTAAGTAATACGACAGATCTAATTCCTTTGCTGTTCTAAATTACTGTACTCTACAAGGTGACTCCAGGCTTCTGTTTTCTTGCAAAAGCCACTTTCAAAAATAAACCCGCATCTTTGGAATGTCTGGAGGCACACAATCAGATTCAGCAGTGCAGTGCAAAATAATGCTTAGGAAAGGCCTGCCTTACCAGGCTTTATCCCTGATGAAATGCGCAGGCTTGGGGTTTTCTCCTTTAGTTCTGCTATGTGACTGTGTAAAGAAAGTTTTCATGGGAAACCAAGTCACTCTTGAGTGACTCTGGTAACAAGTTCAACCAAAGAGCACAGTAGAGATGAGGTAATTGATTGTTCTCTTTTTGCCAGTGTCACCTGATATTAAATAATAAGTAAAAGTTCAGCCTACAGCTTTCTCTCATGTCTGTGTTAGTTTACATTCCAGAGAGCACAGCTGTGATCTTCCTCTATTGATTAAAAAACAGAGCGCACTGTGTTATTGATTTTACTGTTATACGAGACGTCCTTATAATGTGATTATGTTGTTCTCTTTACAACTCCTGTAAACAGATTGCCTCGCTGACTTCATTCATTTGCTCTGTCACCCTCAACAGCTTTTAAACCTCAACACTTTCAAAAGACACCAGGCGCTCCTGTGTACAGAGCACTGATTATAGAGCCTCAGTCCTCACAGGTTAGTGGTCTCCACTAGTTACAGATCATACATTAATAACAGTGACCACAGCACCCCGTAAGAAGGCAACGGTTTCGTATTAGTGTCTGTGCGTTCCGTGTATAGTACACAACACTGCTTTGGGCCGAAGGGGGGTGCAGCATGGACCACAAACCAGCTTGTTAAGTGTGAAAGACAGGTGCCCCTTACAACAAATATCCTTGGCCTGTGCCGTACAAAACTAAACCTCACTAAATATTTTCTTCCTGCTTTACACCCCACCCCTAAAGTTTCCCCCTTTGCAACCATTTATAAACCCCCAACTCTGTCCTCCCTGCTGACCCATTAAACGTGTAACTTCTTATCATTTCCTAAAATAACTATTTACTTAACCTTCCTATGCTACTTCCTCTTCCTGCTTGTTCCCGGAGTGACATTTTCCAACCAATAAACAAACTGTAAACAGATGTACCAACTTTTATGCCACTCAGAAAATTCTGGCCCCAGAGTTTTCTGAACCCCCCCAACTAGGGACCCTCTTTTTTCGGATACCTTCGTATGTCCAATGCCCTGTCCAAAACCTCCTTGATGTGTATGATATATAACTCCAGTCCATAACGTGACAAGTGCACCCCATCCTCTCTGAAGAAATAAACCGCAGCATACCTAAGCTCTGTATGTTCTACTCTCCCTATGCCCTCCTTGTCACAAAAACTGCGCATGTCCCCGTTAATCTTCCTCCTGGCCTTAACTATCGCTGCTGCCCGCTCTGCCCCCCTCCAGTGCCATTGTGGTATGAATTCTGACCATATAACATAACAACCTGACCACTGCTGCTTTATCTCTGAGAGATCCCTCTTAATTTGTTTTAACAGTGCCAAACCTTTACACTGACCAAGGTCATTTTCCCCACATGAATAATCAAAACATCGGGACAAATACCACCTTGAATCATTCTGTTTAAAGTTGGAAACAACTCGTGCCACCTCATACCCCCCTTCCCATTCCAGGGACAATAAAACAACAGGGAGTCCAAACCCAAATTCAAACCTTTGAAAACTTATAACACTCTGCCCATTTGACAAAGGAATGTTCTACGATCTAGATTCATAATTCCACCACAGCAGGCCCCACCACTGCACCTGAAAAGGCACATATATGAGGCCAAGAAATTAGCACTATGCTTTGCCTTTCTCTGAGCCCCGCAGCCAAATGTATGTTTTAAAGCAGTCCGACTTCCAACGTCCTAAATGCATAATCTCTTCCCTCCCCATTCCCCACTTTGCTGTGTCTGTAGTTGCCCCTATGCGAAAAGAATGTGTCCCAAAATAGCTAGGAGCCTCCCCTAGAAATAACAGAGCTCGCCTCATGATCCATAGCAGCTGAGCCGCCGTCACCTTGCTGTCTGCCTTCCTGTGAAAAACTTCCCTGTCACCTCGTGCCCTAACCCTTGCCATGGTCCCCCCCCCCCAAAAAAAGCTGGACAAATCGTCTTGTCCACCACTGGTCCCATGACCACCCACTTCCCCACTCCCCGCTGGTCTGTTTTGGATTGTTTTAGCCGCACTGCCACCCCCTCGTCCCGCAGGTCCACCTCCCCCCCTTGAACTCCTTGTGCCCCTTTTGCACCCAGCAATTCCGAAACCTGAAATGCCCTGAAGTACATCCAAGACATGAAGTGGAAAACAACACCACTTCCTCTGCATTTCGGCATATTTTCGCCTTTTCAGCCGGAGGGCGTTAGTTAAAGCGCATCTACTGCTCAAAAGGATAACTTATTTACTCTGCGACACAAGATAGTATGCACCAGAACTCAGCTTCCTTGATTACTATTCCCGTTAGCAGGCGCTCGTCGTTTTGCTCTACACTTTTGACATCACAACGTTGCAGAAGGTTTCTGAGTTCGACTACTGAATTCAGCTACGCTCCCTGGGGAAGGGCTACAGAGAGCCAGAAATGCATTGGAGCCCTCATGGTTATCAAAAGTGTTTTTTGGAACATGAAAAATGTTGAAAGTAATGGAATGATGGATGGAATTTCATTATGAACTGTTGTATGAAAAGAATAAAACGAATTCTAAAAGAACATTATTGAAATTGTGTGGAGTCCTCAGATTGATTCACGAGGAACCGAACTCCGGAGTGCCCATAGGGGATGCATCTAATGATCCATTAGTAGCACACCTTGTTCTTTATGTTCTAGACGCCTCTGACGGAAGACGCCACCCTTGGAGCACCAGAAATTTTCACTAAGCCTTAACAGAAAACGCAGAATTAACTCTTAGGCTGTGCACCAGCTTCCACCTTTTCAGATGTACCATTATGACACGTTTACAACTCTTTGTAATTCAATGCATCCATGGGTGGATGCATTGAAACTCAGACACTCCACCCAAGGAACACCTCCCTGCTGCAAGGTAATGCAAGGCAGTAGAATACTCTTCCTTGCATTACCGTGGATTTACTAAACGACGCAGAACCACACATGATAGCTCTGCAAGGTTTAATAAACTCCATTTAAGGGCTCGCGCTGCCTTAGGCCACCTTGAGTGACATAAGGGTAATGCAAGCTCTTAGTAAATATGGCCCTTGGTTTAAATCTTTCAGGGGGAGGCTTTTTCCCTGACCATCACCCAAATCAAAAATATTAAATATGTTCAAGTTGCTTGTTAGCCATTCGTTTATTTTTTCATATTGAGCCTTGAGGAGAAAGGTTAGAAATGTCACCCAAATAATTGATAGAAATTGTTAGAAATGTTCAAGTGTTTTCCACCATTGCAAAATATTTTCACATATGATTTAAAGAGTTGGAGTTCTAACCATTCAGGGTAAAGAGGTCACTAAATTTTCTTTATACTCTTCTTTTGTTACGCAAGAGATTAACAATGCTTATCACGAAGGCCTTGTTGTCAAACGTAAGGAAAGAGAGAACAAAAAAAGAAATTACCATATATTTCTGTGTCATGAGGAACTGGTGGACACCAAACAAAAACGAGTTTCTGGGTTTCACTCTAGACACTTCCAAGTGCCTTCTTCTTTTACCTCCATCAAAAATCTCGAAGAACAAGAAAGAAGTTTGTCATGTCTTAAGACAGGAAGACATCCCTTTAAGGGAACTGGCAAGACTTCTAGGTCTCTTATCTTCTTCCATGCAGGCGATCTTCCCAGGCCCTCTGAATTACCGGGCCTTACAAAGGATAAAAGGAAGAGCGTTGAGGTCTGGTCTTTGGTACGAAGACCGAATCACCCTAGATTTGGAGGCCAAAACAGAACTGAACAGGTGGTTAAAAAACCTGGAAGCTTGGAATGGGAAAGCAATTTTCGGGTCAGAACCGGATGTTGTCCTGGAATCAGACGCTTCCCTTCATGGTTGGGGTGCTTGTTTTCTAGACCAGAATACGGGTGGTGTCTGGTCTCAGGAGGAGTCATCTCACCACATCAATTTCCTAGAACTTACTGCTGGCCTATACGCCCTTATGAGTTTCAAGCACTTAATTCAAGGGAGATCGGTTGTCCTGAAAATGGACAATGTTTCAGCAGTGGCCTACATCAATCGGTTGGGAGGTACGAAGTCTGCCGACCTTTCGAACCTAGCAAGGAAACTCTGGATGTTCTGTTTAGAACACAAAATTGCCCTCAGAGCGGAATACTACCCAGGGAAGTCGAACGTTTCTGCTGATTGGAATTCCAGATTCCTTTCGGATTACAGCGATTGGAAACTAAACGTCGCTGTCTTCTACTCACTAAATTCTTATTGGAGTCCATTAGAGATAGACTTATTTGCGAGCCGTCTCACCTTTCAACTAGAGCGTTACTTCAGCTGGATGCCGGATCCCGGCGCACAGGAAGTGAACGCATTTCTCCAAACTTGGTCAGGGATCAATGCTTATGCCTTTCCCCCATTCGCAATGATACAGAGAGTCCTGCAGAAAGTGAGGCAGGATCGATGCTCTCTAGTCTTAATAACTCCCTTCTGGCCATCACAGGCGTGGTTCCCCACTGTTCTGGAACTGACCTTCGAAATTCCATTTCTGATACCTTCCCTAAAAGATCTACTTATAGACGTAAACGGAGATCCTCACCTAATGACCCTATCAGGGAGTTTGAACCTTCTTGCCTGGAGAGTGTCAGGCGATCTAACGAAGTCTCCGTACTTTCGTCATCTGCTTCTACTCTCCTCAGAGAGTCATGGGCACCGGGAACTCACTACAGATACAACAATATCCGGAAATGCTGGCTTCGTTGGTGCATGGAGAGGGATTTGGATCCCACTCAAGCACCTATTGTTGACATAGTGAATTACCTCGCTGTACTCTTCAACAAAGGATTGAGTTATAGATCAATCAACTGTTATAGATCAGCGATCGCTGCTGGCCATATCCTCTTTAACGGCAAGTCAATCGGTAAGAATGTGATTGTTTGTAGAGTAATGAAGAGCATCCGTTTAAAGAGGACCCCAAGGCCGAAATATAATACTCTCTGGGATGTGAATTTGATTCTAGATCTCTTCACTTCCTGGCCAGATAATTCATTTTTGAGCAGAAAGTTTCTTTCTTTTAAACTCGCAACTCTTCTTTGCCTTATCTCCTGTCGTAGAGTTTCTGATGTTAAAGCTCTGGAGATCTCTAATAGATTATATAATTTATTTGGAGTTAATTTTGAAGTCTATAGAAGAACCAAGACCATGTCTGATTCAATCTTCTATCCTCGTTTCGATCCTTCTCCGAAACTTTGTATGGTTGAATGTATGAAAGCGTATATTATGACAATGTCTAATCTTCGACCGCTTAATGAGAACCAACTTCTCATTTCCTTTGTTAAGCCTCATAAGGCTATTTCCTCCACTTCCATTGCCAGATGGGTTAAGTCTACTATGTTTCTAGCTGGTATTGATATTTCAAAATTTCAAGCTAATTCTCTTAGAGGTGCCATGGCAAGTAAATCTCTTTGGTCCGGAGGTAAGTTGGATGATATCCTTAAAGCTGCAGACTGGTCTAATCCAAGTACCTTCGCAAGACATTATTTTAAACCAATTGAACACATGTCTAATGTAGTTTTACAGGGCTACCAACATGCATAATGTAGCCTCCGTTCTTGTAATGAAATTGCGATTCTCCTATTAACATGCCTAGAGAATCTAGATTTCATTAAAGACACGGAGGCTCACATTATCCCTCCCAACCCATCCCTGTTTGGTATTGGGTTTAATTTAACATGATGTTATTCATAATCTTAATGTTATGTATTTTGAATTGTTTATAATTTATTGTTCAATTGTTCACCTGGTTTTGAAACTGATTACATTGTTTTTTAGGATGCAATTTTCATTGTCCTCTTTCTTTCAGATAACCCTTCTACTTAATCTACTTTTGACGTTTTATCATCAGGAGGTCGTTCATTTGTCTTCTTCTTCTTCAATTTTGCTTCTATTTACTTGGAATCTCCTGGAATCTACTGGATCTACTTTCGCCAGATTTAAAAGAGGCTGATGGTTACTATGTGTAATGTCTTACTTTATCTCAGTGTTCTTTTTGGAACCTTTATATTGTGATGCGACTGGCTTGGATCTGCAATTAAAAGTCATTGCATAATGTGAGCCTCCGTGTCTTTAATGAAATCTAGATTCTCGAGGCATGTTAATAGGAGATTCGCAATTCTCAGCAAAAGGGGCTAACGAGAAGAAGAAGTAGGTGACATGGGAAAAGAATAAGCAGGTCAGTTTCAAAGATTCATCTTAGAACTGTTGTTGAAAATCCTGTCCTGATAAATCCATAATTCAGAAAAGATACATGAGTGTATTCCTGTACACCTAATGGATACTCATAATGAGCGACCATATGCCATTACTGATCATTCCTAATGCTCTGGGCATCCTTTAATAATCTCCTGGTACATTTGTGGTATTAATTGGCTCATTAAATGTTTTGATACAAATAGTTTTCTTGGTCAATATATTTTAATCATGATTTAGGGGACTTGGAAACAGGACAGCCCCAAGACATATGGGTGTGTGTTGTTGAAAATATTGCAGCCATGTATAAGAGGAGGCCTTTCTACAAAGGCGTGTTAACCAATTTTTCAATTCAATTCCTGAAAAGGCCTGTGGAGATTTGAGATAAATGTAATGGGATTATCATCTCTGATTATCATATCAAGTTGTGCTAATTCCTTCTGAAATGTTTATGTTGATAAATCTTCATATTAATTCAAACATGAAGGCAGAAGAGAGAACATAACACAGCCTATTGGAGACCAAGGGGCATATTTACAAGCCCCTATCGCCACGATAACAGCATTTTTTATGATGTTCCTGTAGCAATAGGGGCTTTGCCTTATTCACAAGGCAGCATGAAGCCACTTAAAGTGGCTTAACGCTGCCTTGTAAATAAAGTCCCCTTTCACGCTATGCTTAGTGGGAAAGGGGAGGGCAAAGGGTGCTACTCTGGGCGTTCCCGTGCAACACTCATTGATTCTTACGCTGCTCCCTGTTTACTAGGGAGGTTTAAATAGGAGGAAACCCCAGAATTAGGACCAGGAAAATCCTGGTCTTACCCCGACGAAACGAGGGGAAATGTTTTATTTTTCCTTGTTTTTGCTGTTTTCATGTGTGCTGCCTTGTGCAGCACACATGAAAACAGCAAAAGACAATTGATTGTTTATGTACAGGAAGGTCCTCCTTTCTGCACATAAATAATATTTTTTTTAAATGGCCTTTTACAACTTCTAAATGTGCTGTATTAATCAGCACACATAGAAGTTACAAAACAGCACTTCTTCTCAAAAGATCTTTATTCGATTCCTAGAATCATCAAAGAATTATTTAAATATTATAAAACATTTCTAAAAACAAATACAGAACATTATTATTTACATTTACATTGAGCGCCATCCTCATTTTGTGAGGGAACACTATGATTACACAAATTAGGATCTTCAGTTATTCTTATCAGTGAGCCTTAATTCCCTATTTACATTTTTTGTAGATTGTGCAAAAAAGAGCAGGTACAAATTAACAGGAACTTCTTTAAAAACGGAATTAATAAAAAGCGAATAATACTTCAGTGATATTGATGAATACATTCTAGCTAAAACTACAATCAATTCTACTCCTAGCGTTCACATTTTATATTACACATCCTGTACCCGAGTGCAAATTGCCCTAATGCAAGGGTCAGCCCCTATGTTAAAATATTATGATTAAAAACTTTTTAGAACTGTAACCCTTTCTTTTTCCTTACAAATTTGGTGGCAGTCGAAATCTGCTAACACCGAATACAATGAGTTTAGAGCTATCACTTTTTAATATTCGCAACATCTCATTATATTTTCTAACATTCAAACTTCTGCCTAATGGTTTTATCCATTTTCTTCTGGCATTTATATATGCTGGGCAGAAGAATAAGATGTGTGCGATATCCTACGTAACTCCTGTTAGAACCGGCTGTCTCTAGTTGGCAGAGGTATGCACTTCTGACAAATAGGGACACACCTTTTCTAGTCAGGGCAAGGGGATCACACCCTTCGATAACCCCTGCTCACCCCCTTGGTAGCTTGGCAGAGTAGACAGGCTTATCTCAGAGGCTGTGTGTTAAGCATTTATGACCACATACAGTAATGAAGTGAATACACTACAAATGGACACGACACAGTAGTATTATAAAAATAAGTATTTTTATATAAGGCTTAGCACAAGACCAGATAACGACAAAAATGTACACAATCTTAATAAATACTCGGGGAAGGGAAAAAGGATAGTTCAAAGGTAGTTTCTTCTTTAGCACAAAAGTCTTTAGTATCAAAGCAAATCTTCTTCTTGGCAATACAGTTCTTAGCAACAGGGTGACCCACACGGGAGCTACACGACGTCGAGGCAAAGTTAATCCAAAGGTTCGGCGTCGACCGCGAGGAGCGCTACGTCGAGCCCGGAGTCACACGGACCCCCAACAATACAGTACCTTTAGGAAAATGAAGCACACGATGATCAGCGGCGTCCAGCAATCCGGCGTCGCGTCTTCGGTGTCGATCAGGCCTCAGCAGGCGTCGTCGTTGATGATGCGGTTGCACAGAGTGAGCAGCGCTCACGGCGTCGAGAGGGCACACAGTTGATGCGATCAGCAGCGGTGCAGACACGAGGTCCTTTGGAGCTAGAGCCGTACTCCCACTCACTGGCGTTGCTGCTGGCGTCGGTCGGGCCCGGCGGCCGGTCGTCGAGGAAGCGGGACACTGGGGCCGTTACCCACTGCGTCGAGCTGGATTCGGCGACGTCCGTCGGTGTCGAGATTGCCGGCTCTTTCAGAGGTGCTGGACTCACAGTTTCCAGCGAATAGCACTTTAAGCAGATGAAGTCCTTTAGCCCTGTGACTTCAGTAGGAGACTGGCACTCTTCCAGTCCTTGGAGATTTTTTTAGCAAGCGTGAGAGTACACACACAGTTCCTCTCTCCTGGTTCCTTGGCAAAAATAAAGAAGCACTGCAGGATTCCCCCCAGCAAACAGCACACGGGCAGAAGGGGTAGAATGTGAATGTGAATAGGCTTTTCTAAAGCGCAATTACACTCCAGGGAGCATCTTGGCGCTAGACATCACTGTCCCGACAGAGAGGAAAAAGGGAGGCTGCTTAGGTAGATCCTAAATATAGATCCTGGTCTATGGGTAGAAAGTGGTTTAGATTAACGCTAAGCAGATTGAGTCTTCGATATTGAAGATCCATGTTTTGAGCATTTTACGAAATACTTTTTCGGACTGGATCAGGCGCATTTGTGGTGGGAGCTTGTTCCAAGCTTTGGCTCCCAGTACTCCGATAGATTTTCCACCGTTTGTGGTTAGTCTGAATTTGGGGACTGCGAGTAGGTTTAGGTTGGATGATCTGAGTGATCGTGGGGGAGTGTATCTTCCAAACCTTTGGGACAGGTATATCGGTCCTGATTGGTGGTAGGCTCTGAAAGTAATGAGCAGGATTTTAAATAGCACTCTTTTGTGGATGGGTAGCCAGTGCAGGGTTATGAGTGCTTTTGAGGCAGATGATTTCCTGGGTAGTCGTAGCACCAGGCGGGCGGCGGCGTTTTGCACCATCTGCAATTTGTGCAGAACAGCTCTGTTTGCGCCTGCATAGATGCTGTTGCAGTAGTCTAAACGGGATGTGATGAGGGCTACTGCCACAGTCTTTCTGGCTGTTAAGGGAAGGAAGTCAAAGAATCTTCTAAGACCTTTAATGATATTGAAACAGGACCCCGCCACTGTACCTGCTTGTTGCTTAAAGGATATGGCTTCATCAAACCTTATCCCTAGGTTACGAGCTGACGTGATGGTATTAGGGGGAATTTCGGCGTCTTGAGGCCACCAATTGGAGGGGGAAAAGAGGTTGTTTTGGCCGAAAGGGAGGATTTCAGTTTTACCTGAATTACAGTTGAGGTGGTTTGTTCGCATCCAATCAAAGGTTGCCGTCAGACAGTTTCGTAAATTTTCCTCTGCTGTGGAGGAGTTGTTGTCCAGTACTAGGATGAGCTGGGTGTCGTCAGCGTAAGATATCGTGCTGATGTTAAAGGATGCGATGAGTTCTATCAGTGGGGTCATATAGAGATTGAACAACACCGGGCTCAGGCTTGAGCTTTGTGGTACCCCTGTTTTTATGTTTTTTTCATCCGAGCAGTATTTTCCTAGCACGGTTACTTGTCTCCTATGGTTTAGGAAGTTTTTCAGCCATTCGAGGACGGTTCCTGCTAGCCCTGACTCTGTCAGGCGGCCTATCAACACGGGGTGTGAGACCGTGTCAAAGGCCGCCGACAGGTCGAGCAGGATCAGGACGGCCTTTTTCCCGTGGTCCAGTGCCATCTTGAGGGTCTCTACAGTATGTAGGAGGGCTGACTCTGTGGAGTGTTTTTCCCTAAAACCAGCCTGGTTGGGGTGGAATAGGTGGTTTTCCTCTAGATGTATTGTCAACTGTATATTGACAGCCGCTTCGGTCAATTTAAACAGTAGCGGGAGCAACGAGATGGGGCGAAGGTTGGAAAGCGTGGTGGGGTCGGATAGGGGTTTTTTCTGGAGAGGCTTAACTGCCGCGAGCTTCCATTCAGCCGGAATGGCTGCAGTGGACAGGGAGGAGTTTATAATGGAATTTATGGCTGGATTTACCGTGTCCACCAGAGTGTGGAGCAGCATTGGGGGGCATGGGTCGAACGGGGAACCTGATCTACTCGAGAGTATGGCTAGTCTGGATTCGTCGAGACTGATGGGGGTAACATTTTTCAACTGGGGTTTGTTGTTAATTGGTACTGATGCGCTGTAGGGGGGGGGTTCAGGAGGGTCAGGGAAGTTGGACATAAGTGTAAGTATTTTCTGTTCGAAATAGTCCGCTATGTCGTTACAGAGAGCTAGTGAGGGTGGTATTTCTTGCCTGAGGATTCTGGGGTTCATGAACTCGTCAACAATTTTAAAGATTTGTTTCTGGTTGTTGTTGGACCGGTTAATTCTTTGAAGAAAATGGTCTTTTTTGGCGTTTTTTATCATGGAGTGATATATTTTCCTCGCGGTTTTATAGGCAAGAGCTTCATTTGGATCATAGTTTTGACGCCATTTCTTTTCGAGGGATCTAATCTCTGTACGTTTTGCTTTTATTTCAGGGGAGAACCAAGGAGCTGATTTTCTATTCTGCTTTTTCCTAACTTTCTCTGAGTTGGCCGGCCCACAGCACTCCGAAATCCAGTTGCAGAATATTTTGTAGTCGGATTCTGTGTCTCCAGACAATGAAGGTTTAGATTTCTCTGCGGTGAGCAGGAGATTTGGTGAGTTGGCAAGCTTTTTCCAGTCTTTTTGCATAGGGACTTCGATTTTTTGGTTGGCGGTGTTAGACCTTTTCTTATTGATGGTTAGATTGAAAGGAATTAAACAGTGGTCGGTCCATGTTTGGATCAGCGGGTCTTCGACGGTTAGGGTTTGGGTATTGGTGCAAATGCAGTCTAGTATGTGGCCTGCTTTATGAGTGGGCAGTTTGGTCAGTATTTTCAGTCCTAGAATCTTTGTCAAGTCGTTAAACCACATGGTGTTGGGGTAGTTGGGTTTGTCCAGATGGAAGTTTAGATCGCCCAGAACGGTAAAATTTGCGTATTTTAGGGTGAACGTGCTAAGAGCATCTTCGAAACTTTCGAAGAAACCGTTTTGGGGTCCTGGGGGGCGGTAGATGAGGGCTCCTGCGAAGGTGTTTTCCTCATTTAGTTGGATGCAGAAACCCATGCTTTCTGCCCCTTTAACGTCAGGGAGTTCAGTGATGGTACATTTCAGAGAGTCTCGATGGATGATGGCCAAGCCACCACCTCTGAGTTCTTGTCTGTCGATCCTCTGAATGAGGTATCCTTGGGGGACGGTTAGGGCTATGATCGGGTTGCACCATGGTTTCAGCCATGTTTCGGTTATGAAGAGCATGTCAATGTCGGTCTCCGTAATGAGGTCATGGATGTGCTCACTATTTTTGCAAATGGACCTTGCGTTGATCAAGGCTCCTCGAAGTAAAGTTGCGTTATTCGTGTTAGGTAAGTGTTTTACCGGGGTAAGGAGAGTTCTGCAATAGTGGCAGCATGCGGGTCCTAACCATGTCTCGGCATTTATGGTGTTGAGACAGTGCTTTTTGTTGTGATTAAGAGCAAGCAGATCCGCTCGAGTATAGGTAGCTAGTTGGTCAGTACTTACCTTAGGTTGGGCAGCGTGTCCGGCCCTGGGCCCGGCCGTGGCACGGACGGGCACAGACGGGCTTGCCTTAGGCGCGCCTTCGGCGCGCAAACGGCGCTCCCGCTGCGCTCGTCCGCTGCGCTTCCTGCCCAGGCACATGCTTTATACGGGGGAGTCAGGGCGTTTGAGGGGGCGTGGCCAGTAGAGGGGGTGTGTCTTCGGACGCGCCTCGCCCTCGAAATTGGCGAAGGAGCTGTGGGTGTCGTTGCAGCGCTACCGCTGTTTAGAGTGCCAAGGGTGGTGAGGATAAGTGAAGATAAGAGGTAAAATACACAAGTATCACAAATAATCAATTTTTAAAAATGCGTCTTGGCGCTCCCGGCTTTCCGCCTCAGGAGACCGATGTCAACAGGTTGTAAAGCGACGGCGCTTTATTTATATGCCTCGTGGGGGGCGTGGCCAGTAGAGGGGGCGTGTCTTCGGACGCGCCTCGCCCTCGAAATTGGCGAAGGAGCTGTTTATTTATTTTATTTATTTATTGCTATTTTTAAAGCGCGCAAATACCCATACGGGTGTCTCGGCGCTAATGATCAGAGAACTCCTTGCTCTTTGAGGGTGGTTAGATAGAGGAGAAAAGCCATGTCTTGAGGCTCTTACGGAATTTGATGAGTGTGGGGGCAGTTTTGATATGCAGTGGGAGGGTATTCCATAATTTGGCAGTAGCTGTAGTAAAGCACCTATCTCCCCAAGTGGCTTTTTTTGTCCGAGGGACAGACAGCATGCAAGTAGTTGAGGATCGAAGTGTTCTGCGATGCTCTAGAGGATGGAGAGCTATTTTTAGGAACTTAGGCCCTGGGTAGTTAAGGGTCTTGTAAGCTATACAAAGAGCCTTGAATTTTATTCGGTTCCTTATTGGGAGCCAGTGAAGCTCTTTGATATGGTGTGATACTGAAGTGAATTTGGGGATTGAAAGTAAAATTCTTGCAGCCGCATTTTGGACGGTCTGGAATTTGTTAAGGACTCCTTCCTGCGCATTAAGAAGCAGAGAGTTACAGTAGTCCGTTTTTGAGAACACAAGAGTACTGATGAGAGTTTTGCCAGCTGACTGAGGTAAATATGGAAGAAGTTTCTGAATTTTTTTTAGTATAAAGAAAGCAGATGATGTCACGGCATTGGCGTGATGGTGGAAGGTCAGTTTGTTATCGAAGATAACTCCCAAATTACGAACCTTAGTCACCGGTTCGGGGGGGGATCCCAGCTCCGGTGGCCACCATTGTGGGGACCATGCTGGTTTCAAGCTGGGTGTCGTTGCAGCGCTACCGCTGTTTAGAGTGCCAAGGGTGGTGAGGATAAGTGAAGATAAGAGGTAAAATACACAAGTATCACAAATAATCAATTTTTAAAAATGCGTCTTGGCGCTCCCGGCTTTCCGCCTCAGGAGACCGATGTCAACAGGTTGTAAAGCGACGGCGCTTTATTTATATGCCTCGTGGGGGGCGTGGCCAGTAGAGGGGGCGTGTCTTCGGACGCGCCTCGCCCTCGAAATTGGCGAAGGAGCTGTGGGTGTCGTTGCAGCGCTACCGCTGTTTAGAGTGCCAAGGGTGGTGAGGATAAGTGAAGATAAGAGGTAAAATACACAAGTATCACAAATAATCAATTTTTAAAAATGCGTCTTGGCGCTCCCGGCTTTCCGCCTCAGGAGACCGATGTCAACAGGTTGTAAAGCGACGGCGCTTTATTTATATGCCTCGTGGGGGGCGTGGCCAGTAGAGGGGGTGTGTCTTCGGACGCGCCTCGCCCTCGAAATTGGCGAAGGAGCTGTGGGTGTCGTTGCAGCGCTACCGCTGTTTAGAGTGCCAAGGGTGGTGAGGATAAGTGAAGATAAGAGGTAAAATACACAAGTATCACAAATAATCAATTTTTAAAAATGCGTCTTGGCGCTCCCGGCTTTCCGCCTCAGGAGACCGATGTCAACAGGTTGTAAAGCGACGGCGCTTTATTTATATGCCTCGTGGGGGGCGTGGCCAGTAGAGGGGGCGTGTCTTCGGACGCGCCTCGCCCTCGAAATTGGCGAAGGAGCTGTGGGTGTCGTTGCAGCGCTACCGCTGTTTAGAGTGCCAAGGGTGGTGAGGATAAGTGAAGATAAGAGGTAAAATACACAAGTATCACAAATAATCAATTTTTAAAAATGCGTCTTGGCGCTCCCGGCTTTCCGCCTCAGGAGACCGATGTCAACAGGTTGTAAAGCGACGGCGCTTTATTTATATGCCTCGTGGGGGGCATGGCCAGTAGAGGGGGCGTGTCTTCGGACGCGCCTCGCCCTCGAAATTGGCGAAGGAGCTGTGGGTGTCGTTGCAGCGCTACCGCTGTTTAGAGTGCCAAGGGTGGTGAGGATAAGTGAAGATAAGAGGTAAAATACACAAGTATCACAAATAATCAATTTTTAAAAATGCGTCTTGGCGCTCCCGGCTTTCCGCCTCAGGAGACCGATGTCAACAGGTTGTAAAGCGACGGCGCTTTATTTATATGCCTCGTGGGGGGCGTGGCCAGTAGAGGGGGCGTGTCTTCGGACGCGCCTCGCCCTCGAAATTGGCGAAGGAGCTGTGGGTGTCGTTGCAGCGCTACCGCTGTTTAGAGTGCCAAGGGTGGTGAGGATAAGTGAAGATAAGAGGTAAAATACACAAGTATCACAAATAATCAATTTTTAAAAATGCGTCTTGGCGCTCCCGGCTTTCCGCCTCAGGAGACCGATGTCAAGTCCTCAGATCAGCAGGCCTCTTCTCCTTGGTTACAGGGTTCCTTGTCAGAAGTGATCTGATTTCTTAGTTCAGGGGTCCTTCTCTTATACCCCTTTTCGGCTTTGATCCCTTTGTCCATGCAGGGGAATTTCCCAACATCCTGGGTCTGTTGTGGGTGGAGCCAGGCAGAAGCACCTGGCCTATTCACTGAGCAGGGCTGGGTCCTCAGACGCCCAGCAGGAGGTGGAGCCAGCATTGACACTGGCAGGAGCAGAGCTATCGGCCTCCTGGCAGGAGGTGGGGCTAGCATTGTATCAGGCAGGGCAGGCTATCAACAACACTCTCCCCCTACTCTCAACGTAAATGTCCCACTCATCCCACACTGACTCATCCAGATCCGTGGAGCCACCCAGCCCCTGTCACACACACGCAAGACCAGCAGAAACCAGAAATGGTTAGACAAGAAAATAGACACTTTCTGAAAGTGCTATTTTCAAACCCAGAGTCCAAAAACCATCCACACCAACGGATGCGTAATTAAACCCCGAGTTCAGGGATACCAAACTCGACATTGCACCATGCTCTCCGAGCCAGCTAGGATCATAGCATTAGTAATCCCGGCGGCCCATTCTAACTAATGGAGAGCAGGCTACCTCGCAATAGTGAAGAACGAAGATGGCGGTAATTCACTATTAGGACATGCCAACTTGGTCAGGCGTGTCCTACCTTATACTTACAATGCACCCTGCCCGTGGGCCTACCATAGGGGTGACTAACATGAAGTCAAGGGAAGGTTTGAGGGGCTGGCAAGTAGGTATAATTGCACAGCCTGCGTGACAGCACTAGGCTGCACGTGGGTCTCGCAATGACCGACCCGTAGACATTCTTTTACGAGGCCGCTCCTGTGGGTGGCACAACACGTGCTGCAAGCCCACGAGCGGCATTTGTATTTACAAGCCCCAGCACTCCTGGTGCACTAGACTAGGGACTGACAGTAAACCAAATAAGCCAAACATGGATACAATAGATACATCAATTTAACATAGGGAGCACTTGCGCTGTGGCACGGATCAGCCGTGGCACAGCGCCCAAAGCATATACCAGCAAAACATCGGAAAACAGTGGAGGCCAACAGAAAAAATGGAGGAGAGACTCAAGCCAATGATGTCAGGTCTAACACGTGTCCCCTCCAGCTGAAATGTGGGGAGAACTACCCTTGACCTAGGGAGTCCTCATCACTAAGGCGGAAAAATCTGGACAGACCATCAGCATTGGCATGATCGGTACCAGGGCGGTGTTCCACCGTAAAGTCCATCCCCTGTAGGGAAATGGACCACCTCAACAGTTTCGGATTCTCACCCCTCATCTGCATCAACCATCTGAGGGGTCTGTGGTCTGTCTGAACCCGGAAGTGAGTTCCAAACAGGTAGGGTCTTAACTTCTTCAGCGCCCAGACCACAGCAAATGCTTCTCTCTCTATCGCACTCCACCTTGTTTCCCTGGGAAGTAACCTCCGACTGATGAAGGCTACAGGCAAGTCTCGGCCCTCTTCATTTACCTGAGCTAGAACAGCCCCCACGCCATGCTCTGAAGCGTCCGTCTGGACAATAAATTCTTTTGAAAAGTCGGGTGCCTGGAGTATAGGTGCTGTGCACATTGCAGTTTTCAGGGTGTCGAAGGCCGTTTGACAGGCATCAGTCCAAATCACGTTTCGTGGCTGCTTCCTGGAAGTCAGCGAATTCAAGGGGTGCACAATGTTACCGTAATCCTTGACAAACCTCCTGTAATAACTCGTGAGTCCTAAGAAGGCTCTCACCTGCGTTTGGGTTTTGGGCGGCGCCCAAGCCAGGATGGTATCAATCTTGGGTTGCAGGGGGGCAACCTTGCCGCTCCCTACTTGGTGCCCCAAGTACACCACCGAACCCTGCCCAATCTGGCACTTACTGGCTTTGATTGTGAGGCCTGCTCCGCGCAGGGCCAACAACACTTCCTGGAGGTGGCGCAAGTGTTCCTCCCAGCTGGCGCTGAACACTGCGATGTCGTCCAGGTAGGCGGCACTGAAATCCTCCAGTCCAGCCAAGACCTGGTTGACCAACCTCTGGAAGGTGGCAGGGGCATTCTTCATCCCAAAGGGCATCACCCGGAACTGGTATAGCCCATCTGGTGTGGAGAATGCGGACCTCTCCTTTGCCCCATCAGTCAAGGCGATCTGCCAGTACCCAGACGTTAGATCAAACGTACTAAGGTACCGGGCAGCCCCCAACCGATCGATGAGCTCATCAGCTCTGGGGATGGGGTGCGCGTCAGTCTTCGTGACCGAATTGAGTCCTCGGTAATCCACGCAGAACCGGAGTTCTGGTGAAGCACCAGGCGCGGCAGCCTTCGGGGCCAAGACCACTGGGCTGGCCCAAGGACTGCTAGAGGACTCAACCACCCCTAACGCAAACATTTTGGAGACCTCCTCCTTAATGTATGCTCTAACCTTGTCAGTCACCCTGTAAGCCTTGTGCTTCACAGGAGGGCTGTCTCCGGTGTCAACGTCATGGACACACCAATGAGTGACACCCGGAACCAAGGAAAACAGATCCGGGAATTGTCCCAACAGGTGGCGACAATCCTGTTTCTGCTCAAGGGTCAGTGTGTCAGAGAGGACCACACCATCCACTGACCCGTCTTGCTCTTTAGCACACAGGAGGTCAGGAAGAGGCTCACTCTCCTCCTCCATTCCAGCATCTGTAGCTAGGAGCATGCCCACTTCGGACCTTTCTAAGTGGGGCTTCAAACGGTTGACATGCAGGACCCGCAAGGGGTTCCTGGGAGATTTCAAGTCCACCAAGTAGGTGACATTGCTCTTCTTCTCCACAACCTTAAACGGTCCAGCCCACCTGTCCTTGAGCGCACAAGGTTCCACAGGGGACATGACCCACACTTCCTGACCAGGCTGAAGCGCTACCAGAGTGGCATTCTGGTCGTACCATCGTTTCATCTCCTCCTGGCTGGCCTCCAGATTTGCCTGAGCAAGGTCTCTGAAGCGCCGAGTCTGGTTCCGAAAGGCCAGCATGTAGCTGTATACATCCTGGGGAGATTTCCTGGGAGATTGCTCCCAGCCTTCTTTGACCTGACTCAAAGGCCCTCTTACCGGGTGACCGTACAAAAGCTCAAAGGGGCTGAACCCTAGAGACTTCTGTGGTACCTCTCGGTAAGCAAACAACAGGCATGGCAAGAGGACGTCCCATTTCCGCCTTATTGGTTCTTCAAGACCCATGATCATGCCTTTCAGGGTCCGGTTGAATCTTTCAACCAGCCCATTTCCTTGAGGGTGGTAAGGAGTGGTGAACTTGTAGGTTACCCCACACTCCTTCCACAGAGACTTCATATAGTTCGAAATGAAGTTGGTGCCCCGGTCTGACACCACCTCTCTGGGGAACCCCATCCGGGAGAAAACACCCATCAGTGCCCGTCCCACCACGGGGGCCATCACTGTTCTGAGAGGGATGGCTTCCGGGTACCGTGTGGCGTGGTCCACCAAGACCAGGATGAACCTGTTGCCCAGGGCTGTCTTGGGGTCCAGGGGCCCAACGATGTCAATGCCCACCCGGTCAAAGGAGGTACTGACCACTGGAAAAGGTTGGAGGGGAGCCTTCTGCTTCCTTCCGCTTTTCCCACTTGCCTGGCAAGTGTGACAAGTCTTGCAATGGATGTCTACATCCCTACGCATCTGAGGCCAATAAAAATGGGTGACAAGCCTGTCATAGGTCTTGTCCTGCCTCAGATGTCCAGCTAACGGAACGTCATGAGCCAAACCCAGGAGGAAGGCTCTGAAGCGCTGGGGTACCACCAGCACACGGGCTGACCCAGGCTCAGCAGCCTTAGGCTCGCTATACAGGAGGTCGTTCTCCCAGTACACAAAATGTGACCCTGACTGATCACCTGCGGATTGGGCTGAGGCCTGCTGCCTCATGCCCACAAGAGAAGGGCACACTTTCTGTTCCGCACAGAATTCCTCCCGGGAGGGACCACCATCCTGCTGCCAGTGGGTCAGCTCGGGCAGGTCTCCCAGTTCGGCAATTTGTTCCCCCGTGGGCTCCAGGGCATCCCCCTCAGGGTCTACCTCCTCCTGGACCACGGGAACTACGGGGGCCGGTTTCCTGCGCCTCCTGCCTCTTCTCTTCACAGCTGGGTCCTGGGCCGTACTTTCAGGCTCCGGGACCCCATCAACACCCTTACTCGCTGTCATCGAATGAGTGGTTGCACACACCCACTCTGGCACGCCCAACATTTTCAAGTGCGCCTCTCGCTCCACCTTCGCCCAAGGGGAGTCTTCTAAATCATTGCCCAGGAGACAATCGACAGGCATGGCGGGCCTCACAGCAACCTGAAGAGTACCTGAAACTCCCCCCCATTCAAAGGAAACCTGAGCTACCTCACACTCTTTCTGGGAGTTGTCGGCAGCTATCACAGGGTAGAATGCGTGGGGAACCACCTGCTCTCTGGACACCAAGTGACACTTGACAGCTGTCACACTCGCTCCGGTGTCTCTGAGAGCTTCCACTCTATGGCCATTAATGGTCACCCACTGCCTATATTTACTAGTGTTACTAGGCAGAGGGGGTGGAGGGACCATTTGCATGTCTCCTAGCGAGACCAGGGACATCTCTGCGGGACCCCTCCCACCATGGACAACCATCTCCTCCCCTCCCAGGGCTACACTCACCAACTGACGGTGGGGTGCACTCGGCGGTTAATTCGATTTCTTCATGGGACACTGGGGATCGTAATACCGGTGTCCCACCTGCCCACAAGTGTAGCAGGTTAGGGGGCCCCTATGAACAGGTTTACCCGTTGGGGCCCCTGGCTTCTTCTCAGGGGGAGGCTGGGAACCTTTCCCTTGGTTCCCTTGGGGATTACTTTGGGGCCCTTTCTGAGACTCCTTCTGTTTACCCTTGTCCCCCCCACTCTTCTGCTGGGGACCCTGCCCACCTTTGGCTGAGTCTCCCACTGGACCCTTGTGGACCCTGGTACTGACCCAGCGGTCCACCTCCTCAGCAAGTTTTCTAGGGTTAGATATCTTGCTATCAATCAGGTGCTGGCGCAGCTCTGGAAAACAGTTATTAGACAAGTGCTCCCAAGCAAACAAATCATAAAGAGCTTCATAACTTTCCACTTTGCTGCCCTTTACCCAACCATCCATGGCTCTGCAAAAATAAGACACATATTCAACCCACGTCGTACCAGGCAACTTCTTACATTCTCTAAAAGCTTGTCTGTACTTCTCGGGGGTTAGGCCATACCGCAACATTAAAGCATCTTTCATATGAGCATACGACATCCTATCCGTAACAGGCATGTCTAACAAGGTATCTCTCCCCTCATTCACAAAGCGACCCCACAACCCCGCTCCCCAATTCTTCTCAGGGACCTGGTGAGCCAACAATGCTAACTCATATGCTTTATACCACTGACCAATATCTTCGTTTCTATGATAATCCTTTATCACATCTTTGGGAAAATAAAACTTACTTTCTGCAGGCCCAGATGGAATGCTGCCACCAGAGGGATTCAATTCTAACTTCTTAGCCTGGATGTCCAACTCCCTCAACTTGGTATCCCGCTCCAAAGCTCACTTCTCTCTTTCAAAATATAACCTTTTGGTCTCCAAATCAGCTTCCCTTCTACCTCTTGCATTTTCTAACTCCAACTGCCCATTTATCTTTAGCCTTGCCATTTCCATGTTGTATGCACGCTCCTTCGCCCTTTCTTCTCGTTCTTCAGGGGAAAGACCTTTGGAGGAAACACTGCTTCCGGGAGAGGACTCGGGCCCATTCGCTGGCGCCTCCTCATCCCCTTCCACTGGCGGTACCACCACCGGATCAGTGGGATCTCTGGACTCCAACCAGGCCTCCAAAGCTTTGAGATATTGCTCTTTTCTTGAGAGGCCTTTGGTAGGCACTTTCAGCTGCTTGCAGAAGAGTTTCAGCTCCCTCAAGCCGTAGTCGTTTAACTTCGCTCTGTCGAATTCCTCCTCCTCAACAACAACAACAGGGGCAGTGACTCCGTTGTCACTCATGGTCAAAACTGGCAGTGTTCAAAAAATCAAGCTTCAGAAAAGCGGAGAACCAAAAATAGGATCCTCCCAAGTTAGATTGTGACTGCGTTATGGTCTGCTTTCACTATGTAGCGCACACTAATCACTGCACGTGAGTCATAAATGCAAGGTCCAAATCCTCACCGCTGCATCCAATGTTAGAACCGGCTGTCTCTAGTTGGCAGAGGTATGCACTTCTGACAAATAGGGACACACCTTTTCTAGTCAGGGCAAGGGGATCACACCCTTCGATAACCCCTGCTCACCCCCTTGGTAGCTTGGCAGAGCAGACAGGCTTATCTCAGAGGCTGTGTGTTAAGCATTTATGACCACATACAGTAATGAAGTGAATACACTACAAATGGACACGACACAGTAGTATTATAAAAATAAGTATTTTTATATAAGGCTTAGCACAAGACCAGATAACGACAAAAATGTACACAATCTTAATAAATACTCGGGGAAGGGAAAAAGGATAGTTCAAAGGTAGTTTCTTCTTTAGCACAAAAGTCTTTAGTATCAAAGCAAATCTTCTTCTTGGCAATACAGTTCTTAGCAACAGGGTGACCCACACGGGGGCTACACGACGTCGAGGCAAAGTTAATCCAAAGGTTCGGCGTCGACCGCGAGGAGCGCTACGTCGAGCCCGGAGTCACACGGACCCCCAACAACACAGTACTTTTAGGAAAATGAAGCACACAATGATCAGCGGCGTCGAGCAATCCGGCGTCGCGTCTTCGGTGTCGATCAGGCCTCAGCAGGCGTCGTCGTTGATGATGCGGTTGCACAGAGTGAGCAGCGCTCACGGCGTCGAGAGGGCACACAGTTGATGCGATCAGCAGCGGTGCAGACACGAGGTCCTTTGGAGCTAGAGCCGTACTCCCACTCACTGGCGTTGCTGCTGGCGTCGGTCGGGCCCGGCGGCCGGTCGTCGAGGAAGCGGGACACTGGGGCCGTTACCCACTGCGTCGAGCTGGATTCGGCGACGTCCGTCGGCGTCGAGATTGCCGGCTCTTTCAGAGGTGCTGGACTCACAGGTTCCAGCGAATAGCACTTTAAGCAGATGAAGTCCTTTAGCCCTGTGACTTCAGCAGGAGACTGGCACTCTTCCAGCCCTTGGAGATTTTCTTAGCAAGCGTGAGAGTACACACACAGTTCCTCTCTCCTGGTTCCTTGGCAAAAATAAAGAAGCACTGCAGGATTCCCCCCAGCAAACAGCACACTGGCAGAAGGGGTAGGCAAGTCCTCAGATCAGCAGGCCTCTTGTCCTTGGTTACAGGGTTCCTTGTCAGAAGTGATCTGATTTCTTAGTTCAGGGGTCCTTCTCTTATACCCCTTTTCGGCTTTGATCCCTTTGTCCATGCAGGGGAATTTCCCAACATCCTGGGTCTGTTGTGGGTGGAGCCAGGCAGAAGCACCTGGCCTATTCACTGAGCAGGGCTGGGTCCTCAGACGCCCAGCAGGAGGTGGAGCCAGCATTGACACTGGCAGGAGCAGAGCTATCGGCCTCCTGGCAGGAGGTGGGGCTAGCATTGTATCAGGCAGGGCAGGCTATCAACAACTACTATCCCCCTACTCTCAACGTAAATGTCCCACTCATCCCACACTGACTCATCCAGACCTGTGGAGCCACCCAGCCCCTGTCACACACACGCAAGACCAGCAGAAACCAGAAATGGTTAGACAAGAAAATAGACACTTTCTGAAAGTGCTATTTTCAAACCCAGAGTCCAAAAACCATCCACACCAACGGATGCGTAATTAAACCCCGAGTTCAGGGATACCAAACTCGACATTGCACCATGCTCCCCGAGCCAGCTAGGATCATAGCATTAGTAATCCCGGCGGCCCATTCTAACTAATGGAGAGCAGGCTACCTCGCAATAGTGAAGAACAAAGATGGCGGTAATTCACTATTAGGACATGCCAACTTGGTCAGGCGTGTCCTACCTTATACTTACAATGCACCCTGCCCGTGGGCCAACCATAGGGGTGACTAACATGAAGTCAAGGGAAGGTTTGAGAGGCTGGCAAGTAGGTATACTTGCACAGCCTGCGTGACAGCACTAGGCTGCACGTGGGTCTCGCAATGACCGACCCGTAGACATTCTTTTACGAGGCCGCTCCTGTGGGTGGCACAACACGTGCTGCAAGCCCACGAGCGGCATTTGTATTTACAAGCCCCGGCACTCCTGGTGCACTAGACTAGGGACTGACAGTAAACCAAATAAGCCAAACATGGATACAATAGATACATCAATTTAACATAGGGAGCACTTGCGCTGTGGCACGGATCAGCCGTGGCACAGCGCCCAAAGCATATACCAGCAAAACATCGGAAAACAGTGGAGGCCAACAGAAAAAATGGAGGAGAGACTCAAGCCAATGATGTCAGGTCTAACAACTCCCAATTGGCATGACAAGCACTTGCAATTCTTATCCACATCCTATGGCGTTAAGCATTTGATGTAAAAGCATTTATCAGAAGTGCTCCATATATACATTTCAGATATAATGTCTTTTCCAGTTGGGTTTCAATTTCGTCCAGAAATGACTCAAAACAAGGAGTCATTTTAAACATCGGGAATTGTGTAGTAAGCCTTCCTGATGCACTATTTAAGGTGACTTTGTGCTAGATAAAATTCCAATAAATGGTCTTAATGTCCTGCTTCGAGCCAGGTGTCAGCAGCCTCAGATTTATCCAAAATCTGCTCAGACTTAAGTCAAAGAGCTACTTATGGATATGGACCAACCAGGGAAAAGTGACATGGATATCAAGCAACAGCAACTCACTCAGTGTTTGTCTATATGTTTCTAGTTCCACTGTAGACCAGATACTAATCCAGTATGACAGTGTTCTCCAGATCGCCATGTATTCCAGTCTTTTTATACCCAGATCATACGTTAAAGAGATCACAGGGGTGTTTTGGGGAAGAAGCCATAAATCTTCTTAAAATCTTATTTTCTACCACAATTAAAACGGAGAAGGTTTCCTATTGATTCATATGTTTTGCAATGATATTGTTATATATTCTCTTATGTTCTATTTTTACATTACATTTTAATTGGAACTCTGTAGTTTATGAATTTATGATCCTATGACATGTTTTTTCCTTCCCCTCACCCTCCCTTTCCTCCTTACCCTTCCTCTTTAATTGCGATTCACTTTTATTATTATATGTTAATATTGTGTATTTTAGTTTAATGCATTTCATGTTGATTTTTGATCACTTACACTTGTAAATTCCTTCCTCTTTTTTGTATTGTATTTATTCTTTTTCATTTTGTCTTAAAACTTAATAAAATCTTACTGAACTAAAAACGGAGAAGGTTTCACCCCTCACAACTCTGAGTCCAACTAGGCAGCAGTTTGGGCTCTGGACTTATAAACTTCCAGAGCTGGGGTGATGGCCTTTGACATAGTCGCATGTTGCTTCTTTACAATCTGAGCAGAGTTTTGCATTAAAATAGACTTTGATTTCTTTATCTGCAGGTTCCATAAAAGTTTTGAATCAATGGTGACTCCCAGATATACAAAGTTGGAGACACTCTCTAGGGTCACTCCGTTCAATATAATATTTTTTTTAAACATTTATGGGGTCTCATGGACATATATCTTGTTTTAATAGGATTTATTTCCAGACCTTTAAATTTACAATAGTCATTAAGCGTGTTTAAAAGATTTTGTAGGCCCCTTGGAGTTTGGGACAACAAGATCGTATCGTCTGCGTATGTTAATGCACAGATATGGGTCCCTCCAACTTTTAGGGAATCATGTTGGGATTTTTGAAGGAACTGGACCATATCATTAACATATAAAAAGAACAAGGTTGGCGCCAGGACGCAGCCCTGATGCACCCCTCTCCTGACTGGGATCTCATCCGTGAGTTCCCCCCCTTTGCCCCAGCGCACCTTTGCAAAATTGCCCTTGTGTAACCTTATGAGTTGGAGTAAAATGTCCTCCGGTACCCCCAGCTGTACCACATTTTTCCAAAGTCGATCCCTAGGAATTGAGTCAAATGCTGCTTTTAAATCAATAAAAGCAACATAGAGGTGGCCAGCTCTCAACTTTATATATTTCCAGGCTAGAGTTACAAGTCGAAAGACTTGATCTATTGTACTAATTTTCCTTCTAAAACCAACCTGGCATGGCGAGAGTATATTATTTTCATTTATCCAGTCATTTAGCTTATCTAAGACTTGCTTGGCATAAACTTTGTTGCATTATATCTATCAGTCTTATGGGCCTGTAATTGGTGGGATCGTCCCTGCTGCCCTTTTCATGAATCAGGACAATCGCTGCGTTCTTCCAGGATTCTGGAATAGGTTGTCCTCTAGCAATTGCATTGCATAAAAGATTAATATATGGGCCCACACTTCTGGCAAAAGACACTCAATTGATAGACGGAATGCAGAACAAATCAAAACCTTCACCCCCAGTCAAGAGATCTGGGTTAAATCAATCATTCTTTTGCTCACCATGCCACCCACTTCTGGGGCATGTTTTAAAAGGTCCCCTAGTATCTTATCAGGTCCTGGTGCTTTTGATGACTTGATAGCATTTATGGGGAACAAGGAGGGTGCCAGGCCCTATTGGACAGGTGAGGAGGCTGGGCCTTCTTAGAACAAACACACCAAAAGAATGCCTCTCCACCTACATTTGAATCCACACTTGGGGAGAGTTGAACACGCAAATTGTCGTAATCAACTAGGTATTTTTATTTATACCAACACTTTTTATCATTTAATCAATGTTTGTCAAAAATCATGAATGAGAAGACACACAAAGACAGTTATCAACAATGCATATTTACACCAAATTTGATTGCTTAAGATGAAGAGGTATGATAAAGGCAGCGGACCTGGCAAATTGATTGTGAAAAGCATATATTCCGTGTACGAAGACATTTCGAGCATCTACCCCTATCAGTGAGACAAAAGCCACTTTTATTACTTGTCTGTTGACTACCTCAATGCTGTATTGTAAGTTTTTATTTTGGTGTTCGCATGACTTGTAAAGCACTCTGATTTCTTCGGGTCTAGCCAGTGCTATATGTAAATTGATACTTGTATAGCGCACTACTCACCCGCAAGGGTCTCAAGACACTTGTACAAATACCGCTTTCCCTGTGAAGCGTCCACTCCTGGGCACCCCCAAGGTGAAGGCCAGGCATCCTTAGCGTTGTGGGGGTCAAGCAAGCTATTGCCCAGAGTTGCACTCCATGATTGGAATAGGCACCGAGGCGGGAATTGTCAGAGGCGAGAATTGTCGGGTCCGTGGAATTTTTTGAGCCCAAGACCCACCGAGGCAGGGAATTGAACCCTGGTCCCGGGCTAGACCTCTGCGTCAGGGTCTGCCGCTCTAATCATTGAGCCACGCTTCCCCACCTATAAAACTATATAAAACTCTAAATAATAACAGTTCTTAAATCAGGCCTATTGCATTGCCAGTGCTTGTTGAGACACGGCCTCTATCGGTGCTGGTTGACTGCGGATTGTTGATAGACCCGTGGGGCTTTGCTTTTCCGTTCCATCTGCCTCATCAGTTTGGCCGTCGATGATGTACTAAATGTCATAAAAGTACACGTTGAAGAGAAACGCGGATCCAAGCGATGCGGCCATAGCGCGGCTCAGCCGCTGTAGCTCGATGTGACACCCGCACCCGCGGGTTAGTCCAGCCACGTACAACAATGTCATAGACAGTGATCCGACAGCGGTTAATCTGAGCGTTCGGATTAAGATAAATTCCGTTGCGAATCACAGCACTGCACGTGCCGCAGGGAATGCAGGAGCCGTGCAGGATTTAACTCTCGCGGTTGGTGGCTCCAAAGGAGGTCTCTGTTTTACCACGAGTCAAGACGGGATTAACCTCGTTCTTGAGCCGGGGAGTGCAGAAAACCAGCAGCCGTTTTAGCATCGAAATAACACCACAAGCAGGGATGTGGAAAGAGGCTGTGAAGTATCCGAGACACACTACTGCCGATTGTCCGACGTTATGAGACCTCCTGCAGATAAGGGGTGAAGGAGGGCAGGTGGCCCACCTCTCCCTGGCCTCGGGAGCTGTCCGACATGGTAGTGAACGGCCTACCTAATGTTAATCTTTACCATGCACGCCCCTGTGGTGAAATACAGCGCTGCCAGAGCGCATAAAAAGACACGAAATCTCACTGCAAATACTAAAATCAACAGATCATCCGAGAAACAGCTGGTGTGTTATGAATGAGAACAGCATCGTGGGGAGAACGCGGAAGGGAATATGGCTTGCAAGGTAGCTCAGTGAGTTAAACTGTTGCTGCTAAAATCCGCGTGAATGCAATGCATTCTTTAATTTTAGCAGGCTGTCTGCCTTTCACGCTCACAATCATGCAGTGGTGTCCTCGAGTGTTTCATACAGTACAGTTGTGCCTTGGTGAGGGGATTTTGCAGTAGTACCCTGGTGTGTTTCTTGTGGTAGAGGACTAGTGTGTGAATGGTACACTAGTGGCCTGGGGTGCCGTGCTTGCGGTAGTGCCCATGTGTGAGATTCTTGCAGTAGTCTCTAGTGTGTGAATCTTGCAGGTTTACCCTAGTGTGTGTTTATTGAAGTCGTGCCCTGGATTGGAAATGTTGCAATAGTACCCATGCCCGTGTTTCTTGCCTTAGTGCCCTGGTGTGTTAATAGAACTCTTGTGCTCTGGGGTGTGTTTCTTGCTGTAGTGCTCTTGCAGCAGTGCACTTGTGTGTTTCTTGCTGTCATGCCCTTGTGTGTGAATCTTGCAGTCGTACCCTTGCACGTGGATATTGCATTCCTAGAATGGTGAGGAATCTTGCAGTGGTGCCCTGGCATGTGAATCTTGCAGTAGTGCCCGGATATGTGAATCCTACAGAAGTGCTCTTGTATGTGCATCTTACAGTAGTGCCCTGGCATGTGAATCTTGCAATAGTGCCTTTCCATGTCAACCTTGCAGTAGTGTCCTGGCATGTGAATCTTGCAATAGTGCCTTTGCATGTGGATCTTGCAGTAGGGCCCTGGCATGTGAATCTTGTAGTTGTGCCCTGGTATGTGATTCTTACAGTAGTGCCCTGGTATGGGCATCTTACAGTAGTGCCCTGGCATGTGAATCTTGCAATAGTGCTTCTGCATGTGAATCTTGCAGTAGTGCCCTGGTAGGTGAATCTTGCAATAGTGCCTTTGCATGTGAATCTTGCAGTGGTGCCCTGGTATGTGAATCTTGCAATAGTGCTTCCGCATGTGAATCTTGCAGTAGTGCCCTGGTAGGTGAATCTTGCAATAGTGCCTTTGCAGGTGAATCTTGCAGTGGTGCCCTGGTACGTGCAGCTTACAGTAGTGTCCTGGCATGTGAATCTTGCTGTAGTGCCCTGGCACGTGAATCTTGCTGTAGTGCCCTGGTATATGAATCTTGCAGTAGTGACCTGGCATGTAAATCTTGCAGTAGTGCCCTGGTATGTGAATCTTGAAGTAGTGCCCTGGCATGTGAATCTTGCAGTAATACCCTGATATGTGAATCTTACTGTAGTGCCCTGGTATGTGAATCTTGCAGTAGTGCCCTGGCATGTGAATCTTGCTGTAGTGCCCTGGTATATGAATCTTGCAGTAGTGACCTGGCATGTGAATCTTGCAGTAGTGGCCAGGTATGCGAATCTTGAAGTAATTCCCTGGCATGGGAATCTTGCAATAGTTCCCTGGTATGTGAATCTTGCAGTAGCGCCCTGGTATATGAATCTTGCAGTAGTGACCTGGCATGCGAATCTTGCAGTAGTGCCCTGATATGTGAATCGTGCAGGTGTACTGTGGTATGTGCATCTTACAGTAGTGCCCTGGCATGTGAATCTTGCAGTAGTCCTCTTGTATGTGAATCTTGCAGTAGTGCCCTGGCATCTGAATCTTGCTGTAGTGCCCTGGTATATGAATCTTGCAGTAGTGACCTGGCATGTGAATTTTGCAGTAGTGGCCTTATATGTGAATCTTGCAGTAGTGCCCTGGTATGCGAATCTTGCATTAGTGACCTGGCATGCGAATCTTGCAGTAGTGCCCTGATATGTAAATCGTGCAGGTGTACTCTGGTATGTGCATCTTACAGTAGTGCTCTGGCATGTGAATCTTACAGTAGTCCTCTTGTATGTGAATCTTGCAGTAGTGCCCTGGCATCTGAATCTTGCTGTAGTGCCCTGGTATATGAATCTTGCAGTAGTGGCCTTATATGTGAATCGTGCAGGTGTACTCTGGTATGTGCATCTTACAGTAGTGCCCTGGCATGTGAATCTTGCAGTAGTCCTCTTGTATGTGAATCTTGCAGTAGTGCCCTGGCATCTGAATCTTGCTGTAGTGCCCTGGTATATGAATCTTGCAGTAGTGACCTGGCATGTGAATTTTGCAGTAGTGGCCTTATATGTGAATCTTGCAGTAGTGCCCTGGTATGCGAATCTTGCATTAGTGCCCTGGCATGTGAATCTTGCAATAGTGCCCTGGTATATGAATCTTGCAGTAGTGACCTGGCATGCGAATCTTGCAGTAGTGTCCTGGTATGTGAATCTTGCAGTAGTGGCCTGGTATGCGAATTTTGAAGTAGTGCCCTGGTATGTGAATCTTCCAGTAGTGCCCTGGCATGTGAATCTTGCATTAGTGCCCTGGCATGTGAATCTTGCCGTAGTGCCCTGGTATATGAATCTTGCAGTAGTGACCTGGCATGCAAATCTTGCAGTAGTGCCCTGGTATGTGAATCTTGCAGTAGTGGCCTGGTATGCGAATTTTAAAGTAGTGCCCTGGTATGTGAATCTTGCAGTAGTGCCCTGGCATGTGAATCTTGCAGTAGTGCCCTGGCATGTGAACCTTGCAGTAGTGTCCTGGCATGTGCATCTTACAGTAGTGCCCTGGCATGTGAATCTTGCTGTAGTGCCCTGGTATATGAATCTTGCAGTAGTGCCCCGGCATGTGAATCTTGCAGTAGTGCCCTGGTATATGAATTTTGCAGTAGTGACCTGGCATGCGTATCTTGCAGTAGTGCCCTGGTATGTGAACCTTGCAGTAGTGGCCTGGTATGCGAATTTTGAAGTAGTGCCCTGGCATGGTAATCTTGCAATAGTTCCCTGGTATGTGAATCTTGCGGTAGTCTCTTGGTTTCTTGAACTCGTTTCCTGAGATTTGTGAATCATGCAGGAATACTCTGGTGTGTAGATCTAGTCGTATAGGTCTGGTACGTGAATCTTGCAATAATTCTCTTCCATGGTCCCTAAATTATGGAAGTAATACACTGCTTAAGACTTGCAGTAGAGATCCTTCCTGGGGTGATGTTGGTTTCAGACCGCACTAATTACTCTGGAGCAAAACCACCTCTAATGGAAATGACGGAATCTAAAAAATCTAAATATAAGAAAAGGATGACCTATTTCTCCTACTATAACCATATGATAAACATCAAGCACACTTGGAACACTACAAATGTGGAAAATGATAGCTAGTGACTTCAATATATTCAGTGAATTTACACCACTGTCTAATTTGCGTGTGGTGATCCTCCCTGGCAGGACTTTTTCCATGCTGCACCCGTTGAGATATGAGGCACCATACTCCTAAAGAGGCTTCCACTCACTAGAGGCTACTGCAAGGAGTGACTACTCCTTCTAGAACATTACAGTCCAGGTAGATCTACATTAGGTTCATCCATCCACCATTACAGTCCAGGTAGATCTACATTAGGTTCATCCATCCACCATTACAGTCCAGGTAGATCTACATTAGGTTCATCCATCCACCATTACAGTCCAGGTAGATCTACATTAGGTTCATCCATCCACCATTACAGTCCAGGTAGATCTACATTAGGTTCATCCATCCACCATTACAGTCCAGGTAGATCTACATTAGGTTCATCCATCCACCATTACAGTCCAGGTAGATCTACATTAGGTTCATTCATCCATCCATGGTCACGCAGCTATTCTCAGTACAATGATAGCCAGACCTACTCAGTCTTTTCTAGAATAAAGGTACACAGCTGTCCAGGTTCCTCAAGTTAATCTTCTAAACGCACTTTCAGTGTATACAGCAGGAATAGACAATAAACTTGAAAGCATAAACAAATTGATTGATAGAGCGCATTTAAACACCAACTTGGTTCAATCAATATGCTGCTGCTCCCCAATAACAGATAGCTTGTTCTCACTTCCAACACTCCTCACTACAGTCTTGACTGAAATTAAGAAACTCCCTATGGGACCGGCACGGGGTCCCCAACAAAAGGACATGGGTACTCGGCAAGCTTTTAAAAAAAATAAAATGACGCAAACTCAGCTGCTAACACTGGGAATGACACGATTTGTTCGAGCGCCATCACAGTAGCGGTAGAAGACGTAACAATAGCGGCTGGTGGAATTTGAAAGTGGTGAGGCATACCTTTTTACCCAAGTATAAAATGATCGAGCAAGTATAAACAGGAAAATACAGCTGTGGGGGTGGAAAGAGGTCCCTCGCACGAAAATTGGAAAGAAAAATATTCAAATTGTCTTCATTGAAAATTTATGGACAAAAAAAATAAGATTAGGACGGACTCTGTGTGCAGGGGTCATTCCCTCTCTTTATATAGACTGTCCTAGCTCAGGGCTGTCTATGAGCGAATACCACCTCCCTCCCTCCTATACTCAGAACCCAGGGGGTAGGGTGACAAGATAGAGAGAACATTAAACTGCATACAATCAGCGCTGCTAAACTTTAGAAACAGGACCAAGTTCGAGAGTGCTTCAGGCTGCAGCAACACTACTGCAACAAGGTTACACCCTAGGCTAATGTGACAGTAGACAGCAAAGTGAGGCTTTCTACTCAGTACAATGGCAGTGAATATCAATAAAAGCGAAACTAACAGAGTGGGCCAGTTGTAAAGATGGATTCAAACCGAGCCCTAAATATTGTCAGCCTTGTTCCCAGCTACGTCCGGTTGGTGTTGTCTATGAAGGTACTGCTGAGCAGCAGCGGTTTCCGCCGGTGCTGCTGAAATGTTCTTAACGGCAGTAATGCTCTAAACAGATACACGAGGCGCAGAAGCATGCACAGTGTATTCTGCACAGAGCATCCAGCAAGTGACCCGGCCTCAAAGTGCCATGTGTTGAGTCTCATGACTCTGCGACGTCCGGTCTCTCCAGCCTGCAAGCCCTCCCTTTCTCAACTCGTCACCCTGTGATGCCTTGGGAAAGGATGGGGTTGGGGAGAGGCAGCTCCAGAATTGACAGGCAGCCCCAGGGTACAGGGTTGATACTTGACGTCATTGGAGGCCAAGCTGACAACAGGTCAGCCCTTAGGCTGGTGAAAACTCACCACCATGCAAATGGCACATGCTTATTTACATTGTGTCAAAGTAAACCTGCCTGACATCCATTTGTGCGAGCGTCCCTCAAGTCAGGCACACTCATTCCATTATAGTAGCAAGGTGAATGGTAATCGCTTTTTGCAATTACCATCCATAAAGCTTTTTAAATTACTTGGGCGTAGCCCCTCCGCCCAGCTTCAGGAGCCACCCCTGAGATGTAACCACATCAACATCTGACAACCCCCCTGTACCCACCATGAGTGAAAAGTCCCAGCATCCCCAGACCAGGCCGGACTGGCCATAGCGGGCACCGGGCAATCCCCCGGTGCGCCGCACGGGTGGGGGCCGGTTTTGGGCCCCTGTGTGGCCGGTTTTGTTATAGGGTCGTTTTTGCAGCATCCCTGTACCAAAATTGGCCAAAAACTGGCCCCGGCAAAGAGCTTGGCGGCACCTCCATTCCCCCCGAGTGGATAGGGGGGGGGGATGGCTGAGCACTTTGCCAGGGTCGGTTCTGATTCCCAGTCCGGCCCTGCCCCAGACGTGTAACCCAGACCAGTCAGGGTCACGAATACATCCTTGACTTCGACGAAGACACCTAGCGGTAGCGGAGAGGCAGCACCGGGCAATAGAGCTACTTACTGATGATCTATTCTTATTATGACACACAAGAAAGAAAACAAAAGGCTCCAAAAACAGCTCAATAAGACAAACAGGGGCATATTCCCAAGGAGTTATCGCCGAGTTAATGGTACTTTATCACTTGCAAAGTCGCGATACATTTATCACCCCATTCACAAGCTGGTGCTAACAGCCCATAGCACCATAGCACCAGTTTACCTGCGATAGCAGCGCAAAAAACTTTGCCACAGATGACCCCCGTAACTATTGCTAATGAGATGCAGAGCAGAGTAGGTGTTCCCAAGTCAAAATCCGCAACAACACCACTCCGCACAATTCTCAACGACCAGCCAGATCGGCGATACGACCACAAACCATGCGATCAAGCACGTTAGCAGCAGGAAACTAACACCTGCTCTGACCTGGTGCAAAGTCAGACCACAGCCTGCACCACAAAAGGGAGCCCAGGCCAGAGCCGCACCTGAAGGACAACAGATGCCATGGAGCCACTCATCATGTAGCTCGGAGTCCCAAAAGGGCCAAAACACCTACCGCCACCACCCCAGGACCCTACCTCCTAGGGGCACCCATCCCCGGCCAAAAACATGCCACATCAACTACACAGAATCATGTACCAAATAATCTGCCTGATGTCGCACAGTCACATCTGGTTACATGCATGTGTTGTCACAAAATAAGCATCACACATTCCCCTTCGAAGAAACAAATGAAAATGTATTAACACAAGCACAGAATAAAAATGAAGACACATGGCGGCTCCCCGCGGGACAATCCGTACGTCACAGCCTGCAAGACAAAAATCATTATGAGAGGGTGTGTCCTGTGGACATCAAGGGACAGAGAGAGAGCGAAGGAGAGAGAGAGTGAAAGAGAGGGAGATAGAGATAGACGGACATAGAGGGGGAGAGAGAGATAGATGAACAAAGAGGGAGAGAGAGAGATAGCCGGACAGAGAGGGGGAGAGAGACACAGAGAAAAGAAGAGAGGGACAGGGAGAGAGAGTGCCGACACTGTGCAACCAGGCAGCTGCACCCCAGCCCCTCCCGCCGCCCAGCAGTGCATGCCTGCCCCTGCACACCCAGGCAGCTGCACCCCAGCCCCCCCTTGCGCCCAGCTGTGCATATCCTCCCCTGCACACCCAGGCAGCTGCACACCAGCCTCTCCCACCGCCCAGCAGTGCCTGCACGCCCCGGCACACCCAGGCCTCACTGCTTACCTTCGGCCACCGGTGTGTAGAGAAGAGGGCCCACTATGTGCCGCTGCAAGCCACACGCCAGAGTCCCACAGACATGGCCCCCTCCACATCATGAGCTCCGCTCTGCAGGCCACCAGGTCTCACTTTTGATGCTGCGTCTTGATTTCGCCATGGCAGAGGACATACCAGTTCACAGGGCATCATCTCAGGCTGCACACCCGCTCAGCCCTTGAGGTTCCACTAACTCTGTGATCTGGGAGGTGATGCCACATGGCGGTAGGCCCGCGCTGCCCGCTGGCTCAGGCCTACACTGCAGTCCAGCAGGGCACACAAAACCTGAGCAGTCTGGACCGCCATGATGGGGCATCATCGCAGGCTGCCCAGCCGCTCAACACTTACGGTACCCCTACCTCAGTGCACCGAAAGTCACCAACCCGTGGCAGTGTGCCTGTACTAGCCACAGTGTATCCGGTGCCACCAAGTCTGTGCCCCGCTAGTCATGGACCCTCCAGGGTATTGTGATGCTTACGCCATTACGTCATCTCCGGGCCTGCGGAATGTGATGTTGCAGGCCCCTGGGCCCCCATGCTTACATGCACACCACACAGATACACCCAGAGAGAGGTTGGAAATGGCGTCGAGCACATGTGCCCGGCCCTTTTTATTGGCAGGGTCACATGTGCTGTGATGCGTGTGTTGGATGGGTGTGGTGTGGGTGTACACTAGCCGTGAGGGAGTGGCTGTGGCATGCTGACAACTAGACCTGTGAGCAGCAGATCACTACAGGGAAGTTCTGGCACATGCTGCGTTGTTGTCGCCCCCTGGAGCGTAAGCGTAGTGGGCTGGCCTGACATATGCCGGTCCAGTGTAAGGGATTGAACAATGACCCCAGGGATCTGGGCGTTGTTCCCCACAGGGCTGGACAAGGAAGTAACAAATGCGTGTGTCGCTGTTGTGTCGGCGCCACCCGGACAACATTCGGCAATGTGTCACCCTGTGACCCAAGTCCAATGACATGAGCCACATGGACGTAGGAGGAATTCACTGGCCCTACATTCATCAATATTACCACACTTGAAATACCATAGACACAACACATCTGTGTGATTCTGAACGTTTAATGCACATTAGGTAGAGAGTTGCATCTGGAGCAGTACAGGGCCATGCAAGCCCCACTTTACAATGTTGGCCCTTAGAGGGCAAGCCAGAGTCCTTCAAGGAATGGCAAGTCCAAAGGAAGAGGAAGAGTTCAGTCCGCAGTCTGTTTGCTGTGTCATTGGTGATCAAACAGAATATGGCAGTCCATTGCTGAGTGTATTGGGGGACAGTGGAAGGTGATGATGCAGAGGGCAGAACCAAAGCGGAACCCGCCATATGGCGTAGATCAGTGGTCTTCAATCTGTGGGGCGCGCCCCCCAGGGGGGGCGCGCCACCATCCCAGGGGGGTCGCGAACTCCAGGCGGCGAAAAGCTTACCTTTGTTGTGTTGATTTTTTTCGTCCGTCCCACATTGCAAGTAGGCACACAGTTCCAAAAGGAATTGTGATTGGCCTGCTGCTCCCGCTTTCCCCAATCAGCATGCAGAAACGTCACCAGTGACGTTCCACCAATGAGAGTGGCAGCAGCTGCATTGCAGGAAGTGCCGCGAAATTTGCGCCCATAAATCCCCTGCATCCGACTTTAGCTGCTTTTTCTTCCTGGTTGTGTTTTTGGACGTTTTCCCCGTCGGAAGGATTGCTGGGATCTGCCCCTCATCGCCTCCTCACTCAGGTCTGCGTGTGCCTCTCGTTGGAATCTGCCCTCATCGCTGGAAAGGACTGCTGGTAAGAGGGCTTTCTAGAAGTCGGGGTGGGGGGGTGTTCCGGCCGTATTTGTATTTTATTAAACAGCACAGACTTTCTCGAAGTCAGAGATGGGCGGGGGGGCGGGGGGCGGGGGGTGGAGGGTGTTGTTCCGGCCTCTGGCCCTATTTATTCAATATGGATTTATTTATGATTTTCTCAAAGGCAGAGGGGGGGTGTGGGGGGGGGGGGCTGGAGGGTGTTGTTCCGGCCCTATTTATACAATATTTATTTATTCATGACTTTTTCGAACCCAGAGGGAGGCAGGCGGGCGGGGGGGGCTGGAGGGTGTTTGTTTTGGACGTTGTTCCGCCCGTTTTTATTCAATATTTACTTATTCATGACTTTCTCGAAGGCAGAGGGGGGCGGGGGGGGCCTGGAGGGTGTTGTTCTGCCCATTATTATGCAATATTGATTGTATTTAGAACTTTCTCGAAGGCAGAGGGGGGGCTGGAGGGGGTTGTGATTGACTGCTGCTCCGCCCATTTTTATGCAATATGGATTTATTTATAACTTTCTCGAAGGCACAGGGGGGTGGAGGGTGTTCTGGCCGTATTTATGCACTATTGCCGTATTTATGACTTTCTCGAAGGCAGGGGGGGTGGGTGTTGTACTGATGTTCGGCCACAATTATGTATGCATTTGTAATATGTGTTTTTCTATAGTGCGGACTTCACTCGATGTCAGAACGCTTCACACAGTACAGTAATGATGGAACAGTAATGATACAAGAGTAAAAATTCAAAGTGAACAAATTACAAAAGCAAACATTACATTTCATGAGACAATAGTAACACACTTGAACACATTTCAGCATATATAGGTTTTGCAGAAAACATGCCGAAGTAAGCTACCTTTTTCATCATAAATAACCAACATAGGAGAAAACACATGTGGCTGAAAATACCACTGCAATATAATTGAAAGGAAAAATAAAAGGAGGAAATGACGTAGTAACACTGAAATGGCAAAGGCTCACTTGCCTCTTTCCACCAAAACGATAGACTTTTTCAAAATGGGGTCCCAAGTGGTCGCATTTCCAAGCCTACTCTCTTCATAGCTGAACTTCATGGCAACTGCAAGGCCTTTGCATTCTTTAAAACACCAAGGCATACAAAATATACAGTATATATGCAATGCCTCAGAAGTCAAAAACCACCATCTCCAACACATTTTGTGTGCTTTCATCTTAAAAACCTAGTTTGAAAAAGGTCTATAACTAGTACACATAACACATAAACGACTAGTGATATCAGAACCCACTATATATAAATGATCATGGACCACTTTGTTGTACTTTTATTCAAAATGTATTATATTTGTTTGATTTTATAAAGAATATATACTTTTTTTTAAAAATTGAGTTTTTTAGAAGATGACTGATAAATAGTTTTAAAGAAACCTTTTATACATTGCTAAATCAAAAATGGTTATCATTAAAGGTGCAAAAACATACATATGACGAGACATAAAATCAGACAAAAGGAAGAAGAACGAACATGATGTAGGCAAAGCGGTAGATACACACTTCATCTTAAAAACCAACAGCCATTTATGTCGTCAAAAAACACCATTGCCAACTACAAGATACCACAAAACATGGTAAACTTACAGTGAAAAATATGAAACAATATAAAATTATGATCCACAAGTTATCTTTATTTCAGAAATGTTTCTTTTGAATATTTTAACCACTGTATTACCATTAAGCATTAGAATTCTAGGTCATTGAATGATGGGTCTAATTCAAGCCCTCTGTGGGCCACCAGCCCCCACCATCAACAAACTTGTTGAGTTAACCGTCCTACAGATCAATTTACATCAACAATAAGGGTTCATGAATTGGGCCGCCAATATAGATTTTGACTTGCAATATGATTATTACTGTCCTGGCTATTTTGATGTATAAATCACAGCAGTAAACTTTTAGGTACATTTTCAATTACCTAGCTTGCAAACAAAATGCAAGAGGTAGCAAACAGTACATTACAGGAGGAAAAAGTGACATGCGTGCAAGTTACAAAAGCGTACAATATTATTGTATGTCTCAGATTTTCCTGCTTAGAATAATACCTGCTTTCTATCACATGTAGCTTCGGAATACATAATTAGTTAGTGGGGTTTTGAAATGGCACAGGCAAGACAGTATTAGTAAGTATTAGTAAGCTGCTCTCTTGGCCCTGCAGGCAGTGGGAGGCATGTTACAGAAGAAACTAGAGCAGAAGGACCATCGTAGTCGCGGGCCACACATCCTCCTGGGTGTCTGGGTCCTGGCCTTTCCTCTCACTATGTGTACATGGCGCCTGGCCATTGGGTCACTGGGGGCCACTGGGCATGTCAGCCACTGGCGGGTTGCACCCCTGCCAGACCAGGCAATGTGGCACTTACGCATGTATCAAAAGCAAACAAAATGCAAGAGGGAGCAAACAGTACATTACAGGAGGAAAAAGTGACGTGTGCAAGTAACAAAAGCATACAAGGTACAATATTATTGCATGTCTCAGAGTTTTCTGCTTAGAAGACTACCTGCTTTCTATCACATATAAACCATTATTTTCCTCTCTTTTCTGCGTGGCCATTTGCATGATCTGCGGTTACACTGATCCCAACAGTGTCAGCACCACCCTTACACTGAATGTTTTAGTTGAATGTCTTGTCTGCTAGGTCCACTGGTGTTCCGTTGTTTATTTGTATCCACATAACTTTCTATTTATGCATTTTCAGCATTTCTAGTGTGACAACAGCGTCAGCATGTTTTCGAGCACTTTTACCCGTGTATCTGTCGCAACATTGGAAGGTTTTGCACTTGTTTTTCTTTCTTTTAGGAATCTGTCCTAACATTGAGTTTGCACCTGTCTTTTCTCCACCAGCCAATTAGTATTCATGCAGCCGCACAGGGCCTTTTGGGTTGACTCAAATAAAACTTTGGTTTATTCCTCTCTCTTTTTTGTTTTGCACAGCCGGTTTAAAAGCCTGTTACTCATGTTTCACTGCTCTTCACACTGGGTTTCAACCCTGATTATTCCAGTTTTGGTTCTTCATTAAGCCAGGTAACCAAACCGGTCTATGGGAAAAATAAAGCCACTTTTTGCAGCATATGCTTCACAAAGTGGCTTGTAAAAATATATGGTGGGAGAGCACACATATCCGTGAAACTCATTAAGTGCAGGCTGTTCAAGAATAAAACATTGGAGCGTTTTTTGTTTTTATTTGGTAAGATTTTAGGGCCACGTCTAAGTCTCCATGAAATATGTACCAAGTGCTTTACCTAGTCAGGAAGTATTGAGTCCTGTCACACACTTTAGGTCAGTGACGTTTCCCTCACCTGCTTTGCTTGATTTTGCTTGCGAGAAAGTGTCGCTCATATAATCATTGAAATGTCACTCATAAGACACTAAAATTATAAAAATGTCACACATAGCAATCTGAAACCTTGGCAGCTCTGTACTTCTCAGGAGACCTGTTGACTTTAAGAATCCCACACATGGAAATCCCCAAAAGATTTGGGGGCAATTGTGTGACGTTTACAACGTGGAATAAATTTATATTTGCTGTTCAAAGTATGCACAGAAAGTGCTGAAAATACAGTTCTCGTGGCTGCTTTTTTTTGAACCGCCTGGGATTTTTCCCAATATATCAAGGTGGTATCTTAACCAATGGAGTCATAGCTTTGGCATAGGAAAGATTTATATTTTTAATACAAATTTAAAAAAGGTACAGAGTGGCAGTACGGAGTATCCCAGGAGCCCTCCTTGTTCTGTTCCAGATGCCTTTCAGCTGCACATGTTCTCTGCAGAGTGCACATTACATTAGTCACATGTGCCAGTTGTGATTCTGCGCAAAGGTCCAAGGAGGAACTGCACTGGTGTTGAAATATTAACATGGCACAAGTAAAATTAAATGTGTGCTTACAGGAGAGTGGGTGTATTGTGAATGGGGGATATTGAAGTGAAGGAGCCTCAAGGAAGTACATGCAATCAATTTAACAAATTCAAAAAATGGAAAGCTAATGTGGTCCTGCTAGAAATCTCATTTTTAACTTGCAGATCATGGCCATCTTACCAGCCATCAGGACGTCAACTAATAACTTGAGAACATGCAAGTAATATTTCTTAAACATTTTCTCTTCATTGCAAGGGAAAAAGCTACTTGGTCGCTAGGCTGAGGACTCCTATTCAAGCAGAAGAAACATCTGAGGAAGTGAATAAGAAGGTACGCATTTGTTTGAGTGATGGGTGAAGGGGCAGTGCTGAAGTTTGCCCTCACTAACCTTCGAACAAGTAACTTCCAGAGCCTCATCGGTGGTATACAGCATATACATACTGCAGCAATTTTGGGAGCACCTACTTAAAACCTGGATGAGATGGAATTACTTTTTAGCCACTTACCACAGAATTATGTTTTTATCCAAATTTACTTAATTTTAAACATAAGATTTTTTTTAAAGATTTTTTTTTGCAACTACAAAGTTAAAGACCTCCTGTACCTCATTGGGACGGCGTACACGGTGAACTGATACACGTGTGAAGATTGTGGAACTTAACATGGCTCCACAACTATAACACCAACTAAGGAAAATACTGACAATTGGAAGAATAAATAGTATCATGCATCATCATTCATGAGTATTTTTAAGATTGCTTGAACATATACGAATTGTATCCTCAAAATTTACAAGTACTTATCGGAATTGAAAGTCTTTTTCGACAATATACAAAGCCTTGAAAAAGCCCATAGGGGGCGAAACGCGCGTCGGCTGTGGATTATTAAGTTTGGAAAAATAAAGACTTGAATCCGGTACTACGTCTGGTGTGATGAAATTGATTTGGTTGACCAAGGATACGAATTCCAGATATATTGCTAAATAAGCAAAAGGATTAAAGAGACTTTTTTGGAGGTGCACGGGTGTATTTGCTTACAGTGTAAGGACTTCCATTCCAAATTTCTTTGGGAAGGTGGTCGAAGGTTGATGCCCGAGGTGGATGTGCATCCAACGCCAAGTAGCACTCCATATTGAACTGTGTGGATATTGTAATCTGTGTTTGTGACTGTTGAAAACCAAGGTTGATGTGCGAATCGAAATAGCAAATCCACCAAACTTTTGTCCGTACCTCCTGAACCTCATGCAGCGAGAACATTTTAGCCATTTACTATTCATTAACATGCAGCCTCCGATTTTTTTATCTTAGGTTAAGCAAGCATTTGATATGGATCGTTTTCTGCTTCGAAAAGAGGGTATAGTGCTCAAGCGAAAGGCTGAAACAGAAAGCGACGGAGAGAGAAAAGCTGCAAAAACAAGGAAATATGATTCCTCCTATTTCGATATTGGTTTCACCTGCATTGTTGTTAGTGGAGAAAGTAGACCGCAGTGTGTGATTTGTGGCGTGATCCTAGCTAACGACAGCTTGAAGCCAACCAAACTAAGGCGTCACTTTGAAACGAAAGATGGGCATCTAGCAGGAAAAAGCAGAGATTTTTTTGCCAGGAAGTTGACAGAGAAAACCCATATGAAAGAAGCTGTGAAACATGTGGCAAATACTCCTGCAACTGCATTAAAAGCATCATACCAAGTAGCATACCACACTGCTAAAAACAAAAGGCCCTTTGTAGATGGAGAAAAGGTGATTCTCCCAGCATTGCTCGACGTAGCTAGGACAATGCTTGGTGAAAAAGCAGCAGAGATGTATACCCATCTCAGATACAACAGTTTGCCGCCGCGTCGCTGACATGTCAGAAGATATCCAGGGACAGCTCATAGCCAGATTGAAATCAAGTTTGTTTGCTTTACAGCTGGATGAAGCAACTGATGTGTCAAAGGATGCCCATTTAATTGCATATGTTCGTTACTGTTATGAAACACTTGTACTAGAAGATTTTTTATTTTGCAAGCCAATCAAGGGGCGGGCAACAGGATCCGATTTGTTTGCCATGATCAATGACTTCCTGAATATCCATGGCTTAAAATGGGATAACTGTGTTGGAATCTGCACAGATGGTGCTCCTTCAATGTGTGGTGCTAGGGCTGGCCTAAAAGCTAACGTATGGAAAGTGGCTCCACATATTCTTTGGACCCACTGTATGATACACCGGGAAGCCCTTGCTGTTCGAAACATGGACAGCGAACTAGAGGATGTGCTGAATTCTGCTGTAAAAATAGTACATTTTATAAAGACCCATCCCACAAGAGCTTGTCTATTTGCAATTTTATGTGCAGAAATGGGAGCTGAGCATGATGGCTTGCTGTTTCATACAGAAGTGCAGTGGCTATCCCGGGGGGGAGTGCTGTCTCGCATCTTTGAATTACGGAATGAAGTAAGGCAGTTTCTTCTGTGTTTGGACCCCTGCAAATCAGAACAACTATGCAATCCCCGCTGGCTTGTACTTCTAGCATACCTTGCTGACATTTTTGAGAAATTAAATTCCCTGAATCTGTCTCTGCAAGGAGCTGACATGACTTCTTTTACCATGAATGAAAGAATAACTGCATTCAAGAAGAAGCTTGAATTATGGAGAAGACTAGTTAAAGATGGCCTGTTTGAGCAGTTTCCATGTTTAGTAGATGCTCTTGCGGAGACTGAATATGAACTTCCAAGTGTTGCTGAGGTAATAAAAAAATCATCTGACTTCTCTCAGGGACAGTTTGCAAAAGTATTTTCCAGAGGACAACGATCACTTAAATGACTGGGTCTTTCAACCTTTTCTGGCAGAGGTGGCAAGCCATCTCCCAATCCGTATGCAGGAAGAACTGATTGATCTTCAAAGTGACCGCACTCTGCAGATGCATTTCAGCAAAGTCTCACAGGGAGAGTTTTGGCTGAAAATGTCTGCAGAATATTCAGCTTTGCGATAAACTGCCATCAAAACTCTCTTGCCTTTCAGCTCGTCCTATTTATGTGAGATTGGGTTCTCAGCACTTGCGGTACTAAAGACTAAGTACAGTTCAAGACTGGATGTGGAACACAACCTGAGGATGGCAGTGGCAAAAATCCATCCGCAGATTGACGTCTCTGTGGTGAAAAACAGGCACACCCGTCACATTAATGTTGGTGGTGTTATTATCAATCTTTTAGATTGTAGTCGTGCACAGCTCAGTGGTAATCTTTGAGTTTAAAGGCGTGAATCGTGCTCCTTCGTCTACTCCCTGCGTTGGAGTATGTAATATGAACTGAGGAAAGCACTAGCACTGGACTGTGCTAGTGTCACAAAGGGCACTGATTATTAGTGTGCTGGGTAGACCAGCAAATTTTAATCAATAAAGTTTTCCAAACTTGAAGTTGCTTTTCATTGCAGTATTTTATTCATACTTATGAAAATGTTCATGGAGATATTCAATAGTTAATACTCGATGTTCAATTCCTTTTTACAACAATCCATATGTTCCCGACAATTCATATATTCCAATGCATTTCGGCCCATTGGCCTTCATCTGGGAAATCTATGAAACAAGGAGTGGTATCTGTCACTACTCATACTTAAACAACAACGACATTACATTCAAGTTGTATATTATCTAACATAGTCAAGTTAGGGTTTATACTTTGCTGTATTCAACATTTAAACCAACCCTTTATATGTGCACATTGCGATTTTGTTATACGTTGTTAAAAACCACTTGCACGTATACTAGTAAATAAAACATGGTAACATTACGTTTTAATCTCACAGTTAAATTGGCAACGTGCGTTAACTAACAGGCATCCGTTAGCGTTATGAATCAAAAGTTCAAGGTTCCAATTTTATGAAATTCAAGTCTCCTCGAACTGGCTGGGATTTTTAAGCATGGCGCTGTAACGTTACTGTGTTACCTATGCGGCAAGTTAAGTAGCGCGATGTTCACAAACGTTTAAAAAGCGCTTTAAATAAATGGTCGCGGTGTCAATATTAAATGAGTGTGGGTTGCTGTGAGTAAGCTACCAGCATTTGTGCAAGGTTCCTTCTTACCGATTGTGCGGGATACTGGGTTCTCTCAGCGCTGCTCACGGGACGATCTCAGCGCGGTGCAGGTTGGCGTGTGACGCGTGTGGGTTGTGCTACAATGTTTTAAAGGCGCGCCTATATCAGTTAAAGGGCCAGTGTAAAATTGTGATAGTATTGCAAAGCAATGTTAACGTTTCGTAACAAGGGCAACAGTTATTGCTTGTTGTACCATAGAAACAATGTATCATAATGCACATTAGCATAATCATGATGAACTTATAAATAACAACTAAATTCAGTTCTTTCATTTATCCCCTGAGGGCGCAGGGTTTGTAAATGGAATATCCAGTGATTTTCACGTTTTAGCAAAGTCTTTTTGTTATCTCTCTCCTCATCTTTTTCCACAATTTCCAGTATGCATGCTCTAATTTGGTTAATCTGATGATTTTGTTCAATGAAATGGTTAGCGACTGCTGATTTAGATACTTTTGTTCTTATATTGCTTTTGTGTTCAGTCAGTCTTGTTTTAAGTTTACGTTCAGTTTGTCCCACGTAAGCTTTACCGCATGGGCATTTTAGCATGTAGATGATGTTTTTCGTATCGCAGGTTCCGTTAACCAATAGCTTGATTTTGTTGCCCCGCATGGGGTGAGTGATGGTGTTACCCTCCATGATGTTGTTGCAATTACTGCAGTTTCTACATGGGATAGTGCCTTTGAAGCTGGTTAAAGGTTTTTTAGGAGTGGGTTTTTTTATGATTTCACCGAGGTTTTTGGCTCTGGTAAATGCAAATATGGGTTCATCCTGAAAAATGTTATTGAAGTCCAGTTCGGTTTTGAGTAAGCACCAATGTTTTTTGATAATTTTCTTGAATTGTGGAGTTATTGTGGAGTATTTACTCACACATGTAATTTTGGTTGTTTTTTTACTAGTTTCAGAAGAGAGTAAAGTATGCCTGTTCTTTGCCGTGGCTCTTTTGTGAGCTTCCTGTAGTACTTCGTTTGGATATCCTCGTTTTTTGAATTTATTGATCATGCTTAGTGCTTGTGTCTTGGATTCCTTCGGGTCTGAGACAATTCTTTGTACACGGAGTAATTGTGAGTATGGTAAGTGTTGTTTGAGAGGGGTAGGGTGGAAACTTTGGTAGGCAAGAAGATTATTACGATCAGTCACCTTGGTGTATAGGGTAGTTTCAAACTTATCACCTATTTTGGAGATGGTCACATCCAGGTAGTTGATTTGTTTTTCATGTATCGCATGGGTGAATTGAATCCTGGGGTCAATCAGATTGAACAGTTGAATATTACTGATCAATTTGTCTTCTGTATCTTTCCACAGGATAAAGATATCGTCTATATATCGCAGATATAGACGTAGCCCTTGTTGCCATAGTGGATTCTGTAGGATGTATTTATTTTCATACTGGTGCATAAAAATATTCACGTATGCTGGGGCTGCTGGATTTCCCATGGCGGTGCCAGACTTTTGTAGGAACCATTTGTCCTCCCATTTAAAGAAACTGTGCATCAATGTGAAATTGAGTAACTCAAGCAGAAATATTTTCATATTTTCATCATATTCCATCTGTAGTAAAGCTGTTTCCACGGCCTCTATCCCCAATGAGTGAGGTATAGAGGTGTACAATGCTTGTACATCAATGGTACACATGAGAATCTTTTCATTGGGGTCCAATTTCACGTTGTCCAACTTGTTTAAGAAATCTGTAGTGTCTTTAATGAAAGAGTTCATATTGATGACATAAGGTTGAAGATATTTATCAATCAGTTTACCAATTGGTTCCTGTATACTGCCACATGTTGACACTATAGGGCGACAAGGTGGGTGCATGGGGTCCTTATGGATTTTTGGTGTTAAGTAAAACCTGGGTGTTTTAGGATGGTCCATAGTGAGATATTTTTTCATCTTGTCATCCACGCATCCTTTATTTATACCTTCTGTGATAATGCTTTGTAGTACCACTTGTATTTCCTTAGTGGGATTTGTGTTGAGTTCCATGTAGGTGTTCCCATCATTGAGATGAACTAGAGCTTGTGACATATAGTACTCCTTATTCATGATGACCAGAGCGCCACCCTTGTCCGCTCTCTGACAAATAATGTTGGGGTTGGATGCTATGTTTTTGAGAGTAGCTAGTTCTTTCTGAGTCAGGTTTTTACTTTTTGTTTTTTTACGATAGTTGATCTTGCTTAAGTCTTGTTTGACCAGTTGTTCGAATAAATCCAACGTTTTATGGCTTTAAACTCAAAGATTACCACTGAGCTGTGCACGACTACAATCTAAACCATTGAATCACAGTCCTGCCTCATAGTTGTAGCATGCAGACTAACACAATGCAATATGATGAAATCACAAAACTTACGGAGACAAAAGCAGACACTTTTGCATATACCAATGAGGAGTCCGCAAAAATATATTCACTTATTCACGAAGAAACCTTCACGTACACCACAACTAAATCCAAGGATCAACAAATGAAACAACTGTTGTACCTGTCACGTAAAATTATCAACCAACGTCTTCACGCAAGCACCATGGTCAGATATCATAAGGCGTCTAGAATCCCAAGGGGACTGAGAATATTGCTAAAACCATCGTTATGCAAAAATTCGAAAAAATTCACAGATAAATGGTATGCAATCCTGAATAAATGTTCCCTGGATCTCATCCTGTTGATAGTTGAAGAATTATCTCAAATACTGGAGGAGCTTGAGAACGAGTTAACCACAGTAAAAGAAGAACTAGGTAAAATGATGACAACTGAAGAACTCAACAAAATACTAGAGGAAACCAAGACTCAACTGGCAAAACACACGGAGGAGGTCAATGAAAGAAAATTGCGCAAATACCGTCGTGATACCATCGACTATAAGTTAAACGAAGTATACAACTGGGCAGAAGTATACGCCAGAAGAAGACAAAACCGTCCATATACGCAACAAACTGACACTTCTTCCTCAGATACAGATGGCACGTCAGATGCATCCGGAAAAAGACCCACAAGAGCAGCAACCGCAGCCACTGCAAGTACCTCAGCTCAGCCTTTTTTAGGAGAAGGCCCCAGCGAAGGGGACGAACGAGGAGGTCAAGACGAAAGTCTAGAACAAGTGAAGGAGAAAGACCCTCCACAAACCAGACACATGATGTCCAAGAAAGACAAGAAGAAGACCAAGACAACTTAGTTATTAACATCTCTGACATCCATCTAAATAAACTGCAAATGAAAACTCTACAAAAAGGAACGTCATTCGTACCCACTGCCCATACTAACCACCTAGAAGTCAACATAAGTTTTTTCAAACTGATGAGAAAACTCAGATTGCGTCATTTTTTCTCTAATATAGTAGGAGAACAACAGGATCAACAACAAAGTAAGGAAGATTCCCTTAAAGGCCTAACTACCACCAGTACCTATATGGCTCCCATCAGCCATAAAACTTTGGATTTATTCGAACAACTGGTCAAACAAGACTTAAGCAAGATCAACTATCGTAAAAAAACAAAAAGTAAAAACCTGACTCAGAAAGAACTAGCTACTCTCAAAAACATAGCATCCAACCCCAACATTATTTGTCAGAGAGCGGACAAGGGTGGCGCTCTGGTCATCATGAATAAGGAGTACTATATGTCACAAGCTCTAGTTCATCTCAATGATGGGAACACCTACATGGAACTCAACACAAATCCCACTAAGGAAATACAAGTGGTACTACAAAGCATTATCACAGAAGGTATAAATAAAGGATGCGTGGATGACAAGATGAAAAAATATTTCACTATGGACCATCCTAAAACACCCAGGTTTTACTTAACACCAAAAATCCATAAGGACCCCATGCACCCACCTTGTCGCCCTATAGTGTCAACATGTGGCAGTATACAGGAACCAATTGGTAAACTGATTGATAAATATCTTCAACCTTATGTCATCAATATGAACTCTTTCATTAAAGACACTACAGATTTCTTAAACAAGTTGGACAACGTGAAATTGGACCCCAATGAAAAGATTCTCATGTGTACCATTGATGTACAAGCATTGTACACCTCTATACCTCACTCATTGGGGATAGAGGCCGTGGAAACAGCTTTACTACAGATGGAATATGATGAAAATATGAAAATATTTCTGCTTGAGTTACTCAATTTCACATTGATGCACAGTTTCTTTAAATGGGAGGACAAATGGTTCCTACAAAAGTCTGGCACCGCCATGGGAAATCCAGCAGCCCCAGCATACGTGAATATTTTTATGCACCAGTATGAAAATAAATACATCCTACAGAATCCACTATGGCAACAAGGGCTATGTCTATATCTGCGATATATAGACGATATCTTTATCCTGTGGAAAGATACAGAAGACAAATTGATCAGTAATATTCAACTGTTGAATCTGATTGACCCCAGGATTCAATTCACCCATGCGATACATGAAAAACAAATCAACTACCTGGATGTGACCATCTCCAAAATAGGTGATAAGTTTGAAACTACCCTATACACCAAGGTGACTGATCGTAATAATCTTCTTGCCTACCAAAGTTTCCACCCTACCCCTCTCAAACAACACTTACCATACTCACAATTACTCCGTGTACAAAGAATTGTCTCAGACCCGAAGGAATCCAAGACACAAGCACTAAGCATGATCAATAAATTCAAAAAACGAGGATATCCAAACGAAGTACTACAGGAAGCTCACAAAAGAGCCACGGCAAAGAACAGGCATACTTTACTCTCTTCTGAAACTAGTAAAAAAACAACCAAAATTACATGTGTGAGTAAATACTCCACAATAACTCCACAATTCAAGAAAATTATCAAAAAACATTGGTGCTTACTCAAAACCGAACTGGACTTCAATAACATTTTTCAGGATGAACCCATATTTGCATTTACCCGAGCCAAAAACCTCGGTGAAATCATAAAAAAACCCACTCCTAAAAAACCTTTAACCAGCTTCAAAGGCACTATCCCATGTAGAAACTGCAGTAATTGCAACAACATCATGGAGGGTAACACCATCACTCACCCCATGCGGGGCAACAAAATCAAGCTATTGGTTAACGGAACCTGCGATACGAAAAACATCATCTACATGCTAAAATGCCCATGCGGTAAAGCTTACGTGGGACAAACTGAACGTAAACTTAAAACAAGACTGACTGAACACAAAAGCAATATAAGAACAAAAGTATCTAAATCAGCAGTCGCTAACCATTTCATTGAACAAAATCATCAGATTAACCAAATTAGAGCATGCATACTGGAAATTGTGGAAAAAGATGAGGAGAGAGATAACAAAAAGACTTTGCTAAAACGTGAAAATCACTGGATATTCCATTTACAAACCCTGCGCCCTCAGGGGATAAATGAAAGAACTGAATTTAGTTGTTATTTATAAGTTCATCATGATTATGCTAATGTGTATTATGATACATTGTTTCTATGGTACAACAAGCAATAACTGTTGCCCTTGTTACGAAACGTTAACATTGCTTTGCAATACTATCACAATTTTACACTGGCCCTTTAACTGATATAGGCACGCCTTTAAAACATTGTAGCACAACCCACACGCGTCACACGCCAACCTGCACCGCGCTGAGATCGTCCCGCGAGCAGCGCTGAGAGAACCCAGTATCCCGCACAATCGGTAAGAAGGAACCTTGCACAAATGCTGGTAGCTTACTCACAGCAACCCACACTCATTTAATATTGACACCGCGACCATTTATTTAAAGCGCTTTTTAAACGTTTGTGAACATCGCGCTACTTAACTTGCCGCATAGGTAACACAGTAACGTTACAGCGCCATGCTTAAAAATCCCAGCCAGTTCGAGGAGACTTGAATTTCATAAAATTGGAACCTTGAACTTTTGATTCATAACGCTAACGGATGCCTGTTAGTTAACGCACGTTGCCAATTTAACTGTGAGATTAAAACGTAATGTTACCATGTTTTATTTACTAGTATACGTGCAAATGGTTTTTAACAACGTATAACAAAATCGCAATGTGCACATATAAAGGGTTGGTTTAAATGTTGAATACAGCAAAGTATAAACCCTAACTTGACTATGTTAGATAATATACAACTTGAATGTAATGTCGTTGTTGTTTAAGTATGAGTAGTGACAGATACCACTCCTTGTTTCATAGATTTCCCAGACGAAGGCCAATGGGCCGAAATGCATTGGAATATATGAATTGTCGGGAACATATGGATTGTTGTAAAAAGGAATTGAACATCGAGTATTAACTATTGAATATCTCCATGAACATTTTCATAAGTATGAATAAAATACTGCAATGAAATGCAACTTCAAGTTTGGAAAACTTTATTGATTAAAATTTGCTGGTCTACCCAGCACACTAATAATCAGTGCCCTTTGTGACACTAGCACAGTCCAGTGCTAGTGCTTTCCTCAGTTATTATCAATCTGTCATTTGTAAAACAAAGCATCCTATTAAAAGCAATTCACGCACATTTTATCTTGGAAAATTTTGTTTTGAGCTGTGTAATAAAGCTCTGATGTAACCACACCCACTCACAAACCTACAGCTAACTAAACTCTTATTACGTTGAACATTATTTACCGGATATGGCCCGGGACACGCGGGTGACGGTCAATTATGTAGTGTGCCACATTCCAGAAATTTCGCTCCGGTGGTGGGGGGGCCCGACATTTATTAAGCAGGGGGGGCAGGACATAAAAAATTAAGCAGGGGGGGCCCAACCTACAAAAGTTTGAAGACCTCTGGTGTAGATGAATGCTACTGCGTCCTACTTACCATGATGGCGCTTTCATCCACCTCTTCGTCCTCTGCTGTTCCATGTGCCTCATGTGTGGGTGCTGCTGGCCTGTCTCCAACACTGTGTGGCAGTGACAACTCAGGGGCTAGAGGTGGAATGTCTGCCACACTGTGTGGCACTGACCCCTCAGGGAGCGGAAATGTGGATGTATTGGCAGCAGCAGCATGCATCAGCGCCGGGCCTTGTGGCAGCAATACCATGAGGATGGTTTTGAGGTCATTGAGGAGCCCACTCGATATTGTGCAGCCGCTCTTTCTCCATGAGCCTCCGCATGTTTCCCACCTCCCTGGCGAGCTCGCTAGAGCTACTCTTACTAGACAGTCGTTCTTGTCTCTGAGTTAGGACTCTGGCGATGTCAGCCATGGTTCGTTAGAGAGCATGGAGCAGACTGTGGATGTCTGTTAGGAACTGTGAGTGGTCCCTGATAGACTTAGACACCCTCGTATGGCATCTAGTTTGTCTGCCATGCTGTCGAAGCCCACCCGCACGTGTTCAGCCAGCTGCTCCTGGCATCCCAACACACGGTATTGGAAGGCCATGTTTTTTTCGTGGAGGTCCTGGGAGGCAGCGGTGGTGGTGGGTTCTGCCTGCTGTGTGGTCTGTGCAGGGGGTGGAGTGTCCTCGTTGCAGTTGGCTGCCCTGCTCCTAGAGGTGGGTTGCGGATACTGTCAATGAACTCTTAGAGAGCGTCGGAGTTGAAGGTGTGGTGGTCCTCTTCGTCATCAGAGAACAGAGGTTCGGGATGCTCTGCAGCAAGGTGTTGATTGTCCCTCTGCAATGTGAAGGGGAGATACATATCAACAACGTGTTCAAATGTGTGTTGTCGAATTGTACATGTTTACATACAGACTGCATGGCTGTGTACATCGTGGCTGTTTGGGAGGAACTGCCTATTTGGTTGGGGACCGTGGACATTTCGACAACAGAGTTGTGTGTGTGTTTGTACTTGTGCATTATCATCTCACATTTCCCTGCAATGCCACTTGTGATTGGCCAGTGTCTAAACCCAGTTGGCACCAGTTGTGTCCTGTGTTCTGTTGTGGACGTGTTGCAGTTTGTGCCACATTGTTGTCAGTGTTGATGTGCTCTGCATGATATATGTGTGTGCTGCATTTTGGGGGTGTGGCTCCTGCTGCTCTGTTTTCCTGCCCCCTATCCCTTCTCTGTGATGTGCCTTTGACTTCTGTGCATAAACAGTGCTGAGATGTTGCATACTTGGGTACATTGGTCTGCAGATGTGCTCAGCTCTATTGTGTATGCGTGCCATTGTGCCCATCTCCCGCCATCCCCCCAGTCCCTGGTGGTTACTCACCCTGGTGCTGTTGTGTCCAGTCATGTTGAGCAGTGTCCGGTACCCCGACTCCAGACACTGTCTCCCCACTGATGACTGTGGACACCATTTCCTCCATGTCGTTAAGCTCCTGATGCGCAGGACTCCCACCTCCAGTCTGGATTGCTGCCTTCCGGTTGTTGGCGAGTTTCAGCTTGGTTTTGCGCTTGACGTCATTCCAGCACCTCTTGACTTCTTCCATTGTCCTCTTCAGCACTCCGACTGCATTCACCTTGTCCAGGGTGGACTGCGCAAGTCCATTATTTATTGCCAATGACACAGTGGAGGTGACGAACAGTTGTTGATGGCGTTCTACCACCTCCGTTATCAGGATCCTATTTTCCTGCGGACTGAAGCGCTTCTTCCTACTCTTCTTCTCCTTTGCCTTCCCTGACCCCGAGGTCCCAGGCAGGTCCTACGGGGGGCTTGCGGAGTTCTTGTTCTCCTCCGTACTTGCTCCGGCAACACCCATTGTGCTTCGCTGTTGTTTGGCATTTGTTTGTCAGTTTTTTCTAGTTTTATGGTGATTTTCCCGCCTGAAGCATGTGAATTGCAGTCCTGTAGCTGTTTTTCACTTATTTTTGTATCGCAATTAGCCTCATCGCAGCTTTTTTTGCGTTTGCGGTTCGCATTTTTGCAGTGTGGCATTGATTTTAACACAGTCAGTTGAAGTGTTATCTTGGGAATATCGCATGGTGCCGCCGTGTTGAGAATGCTTTGTTAACACGGCAATATTTACCAGCGATAGGCTGCGATGTTGGTAGTTGCGTTAAATTACTTTAGCGATGGTTATCACACGTTCTTGAGAATATGACCCACAATCTTATACAATATGCAGATGCGATTTGTATCCACTTTTTGCACGGTGCAGAGCAGAACCTCATCTAAACAGTCGTGAAAGTAGTCTCCTACAGCCATAGCCTACTGGGATGTCAACCCTGGGGGTATCTGTCGATCTCATGGACTCTACGTTGCAGGAACCCAGCCTAAAAGGTGACCCAAGGTAACCTCAATTTGATATCGGTGTAGGCCTAGTGGTGAAACAATCCAACTGAATCTTAGTGGAGCCAACCAGAGTAGACCCGACTTCACCAGTCTCGATCCACTCCCTTAGTAGAACAGAAGTCATAATAAGCAAAGCTGTCAATGAGAACCTGAGTGCACAAACCATGTTTCTCATCCGAAACGCAGCCATGGAACAACTTAACACTAATAAAGCAGCCAGGGATGATTCAGCACCTTTTCCTAAAGTTATCATTAGAGTTACAATCACAAAGTATCCAGGCACTTCGATTTCGCATAAGGAAACATTGCTCAAAATTAGACATCCACATTATGATCCTCCCAGGGAGCACCCGCAGGGAACAACAATTGATCCAATCAGGAGGGAGTGGACCCCAAGCAGAATCAAGGACTCTGTCTTGACTCTGTCATGACACAGCTCTGCCAAATCAAAATGCCAGATTATTGTTTATCGCGGAGTACCCTTCGCAAGGTCCACACAACATTTTAAATTTGGAGAATATCCTATGGTTCCGTGTTTTCGCACCGTCCGCACCGTCTGATTGAGCCCACAGCGAGGAAGACGCCAAACTGCTGCTCCCTTCTACCAGCTCCCAGCTCCCATCCCCCAGCTCACGCCTTGCAGCTCTTGCCCCACGGACTATTCAGCAAAGCTGTTCGAACCCTGCCAAGGTTCCCCAGCACTCACGTTTCCTGCCTCACAGACCTACTGCTCGATTGCTGGATCGCGGAGCACAGCGGAGTGCAGCTGCAAGAGCGGCTTGAGCGTGGCTCCAGAGCTTGGCAATCGAGCTCGCAGCAAGCGGGGAGGGAGATGCTGAGAGAGGTGAGGTGCTGAGATCTATACCTGCTTCTCCTGGCTCTCGGTCCCCGCCTCAGCCCTTAACTTCTGCTCCCTACAGTTTGTAACAGCCGCGGGGGCTGCAGGGTCTAAAATCACATATCCAAGTCGTGCCTCGCAGTGGGGGACAAACCGCACATCAAAGGCTGATTGCTTCCCTGCTTCCCTGCCACCCGCCGAAGGTTTGTGGCTAAGTTCCCACTGCGGTTAAGCAGGCATGGGGCGCAGGTTGCAGCAGGACCCATTACACAGACAGGGGACAAGGGACCAGCTGTACCAACCTAGAGCAGAGGCAGGGCAGCGGTGAGAGACGGTGCGGGAGCGAGGCGGGAGCCGAGGGAGCCAAGAGCCGTAGCTGGTTTTCATAGCGATTTGCAGCTTCTCTAATACACCCGGCTTCTGCCTTCCGCCTTTGCTCGCTTCTGCTCATCTTTGTCACATCTTTGTTCCAACCCCCTATAGACATCCCGACGTCCGGGAGTTTGTGTGATCTTGGCTGTCCAAGCACCAGCATTGAGCGGAGTCACCTTGCCTCGACTTATCCCCACTCACCTTTTTTACAGCCCTTGGCTCATTCAGCCGTCAGCCTTCATTTCACCCAGCCTGCTTTTCTCAGCAATTGATTTGCTTCAAAGTGAAAGATCAGATCCGGAAGGCTGCTCCCGAGGCAGGTGAGAGGTGGAGGAGGGGGTGCCCATGCTTGGTTCAGGAAGAGGCCTAAAATCAGGGGGGAATCTCCTGATTATCTCGACAATACCATCAAATTGAGCCTAGAGCCTGCCCCCAACCTTTCTGCCTCTTCAGCCTCATTCATATAAGACTTATAGGACCACAGGAACAAAAAGGCTCAAAAGGATCACAGGCACAAAAAGGCACAAAGGGACACGAGAAGATGAGATCAGGTAGGGAGAAACGTTCTGTCACATCCATAATTAGCAAAAGGAAAAAAAAAGACAAAAGCCTAACTGACATAGTCAGCAATGAGAGCCCAACGACGGAAGAAAACCCAGTTCAGCCTCTGGTTGATGTAGAAGGGTTGGAGCAGACTTTAAAAACTAAAGTGGCTAGTCATCAACCAAAATATGCACGCTATTTGCATTTTTAAGGGATGCTGGGTCAGTCCCTTGTAGTAAAAATGAAAGCCTAAGCAACCTCCCCTCCCGTTTGCGCCCAGCTAAAATAGGTCCTCAAGCACTTGAGGTTGACATGACGGCTCTAAATAGTGGATGCAGAGAAGTTAAAAATGAAAAAGAAACCAACAGAAGTCATAAGTCCAGAGCGACAAGTACCCCTTATCTAGTAGGCCAGAATTAGAGGACGGCACTTAAAGAAACGCTCACCGATCGCCTCCAAGCAACCGACACAGCGCTAAGGATCTTACAGACATTACCACCAGGAGAAGGAGCCAACCCAGCTAAGATCAAGCATGACAAAGATCCACCTCTCGAACCTATTGTCATCATTCTTTCGGGAAACTTCAACTCCATTTCTGATAATCAAGATTTTTACTTCAACAATTATCAAAATACTGGAAAATCACCTGCAACTGCCCTGGACATAACCCCCTTATGTATCACGCACGACGAGGAGTACAAAGGAACTACTGCTAATCCAACGGGGTTAATATCATCAAAAAATGAATCGAACTACTCTAAAGAAGAGAATCACATCGTTTGTGTGGAACTACTGCCCCAAATGCCCATGGGCATAATGGTCACAAGACCCTCCCATCCAGAGATAGGTTTGGAAACCTACCACCACGGGACTAGCCCCAGTAGGGTGGTGGCTGTACCGAGCATCAACAAAAGTATGTCAAAAAGGATAGTACACCAAAATGGGATATTCCAGCCACTACTGACATCCTCAACCACGTCTCTTCTCCAACTCTTAACACACTGGCCACTGCTTCTTCTCGTACCTCCTACCAAACAACTGGAGAAAAAGGACTGGTACCAGTAGATGGCCCAAAGGTCTTAGCTGGAAATCAAGTTCATAAGACTCTAAGTCAGGACCAACAGGAGTTTACTAACTCTTACCTATTTACAGATTCTTGGCAGGCTAAGTCCACTACCACTCCAAAAACTAGCGATAATGAGACTCATCAACCAGACTTAGTCAAACTCTGGGAATCATTACTGGACACCATGCAGCTTTCTGTCAAGTCAAAGCAGTATCACTCCGACAAGATGGATGCCCAACTTTCCATCCTCAATTGAGTGGCTACTCACATCTCAAACATCCAAAGTAGACTGGCAGGCATGAACAACTTGATCAAAAGGGCCCAGGCAGATACGTATCTGGCCCCAAACATTGCACCTGTTCCTCCACAGTCGACAAACTTTCCACTCTTCCAGTGGTCATGGAGGACATCCTAGCAGATATCCGGAAAATAGCAAAAACCTACAGCAAACAATCTCTGGTTGTTCAAACTAACAGCCCTTTGATGGGCGAATTCCACACCAAGAATGAAATGGTGAACACAGGACCGGAAAAGGGACTACTACATAGTTTACAAAATGAAAAGCAATTAGGAAATCACTTAAACGACAGCCAGATAATCACTACCAAAAAAGCAGAAGATCAAAAGAGCTAGGACGCTGGAAATCATAATAATAAAGAGCACTTCATGGGCGATAAGCTCAGTTATGATCACCCTTCGGAGGGACCCTTAATAACAAATCCTGAATCAGAGGTTTCAGATAAATCTGATGCTGGGGGGTCCAAGGACCCCAAACCAAGTCGTAAACAGGGGAGAAAGGGAAGAAAAAAGAAAAAGAATATAATGGAATATTTTCGCACTGGCAGCATAAAAATAGGGGAAAAAGGGTTCCCTACGAGTGATTCAACTGAAGCACTGCATCCAGAAGGAGACGCAGTGAGCGTGCCGAAGACCCCAATAGCAGAGGATTCCAAACCGGTAAAGAAAGAGGAAAAACTGACAGAGCTATCCTCAACGGAGCAGGGAGAATCGACAAAGAATCTAAGTACCCAAGCTCCAACACCCTCTATTAAGATTAGATCAGCAGGGAATTCCATCACTAAGAAAACAACAGGAGTAAGGAATTCAAATTCATCAACTATTCCACCATCAGGGGACCGAGAACTAAATCTGCATAAAACTATGGGTGAACCAATAGCGCCACTTATAGCATCACAAAATGTGGACATTAATCGTGTATGTGGCGAACCAGTATATACTAGCATGGAAAGGTCCGGAGAGGCAGCCATTTTAACAAAATCTTTCACCGTAACCAGGTCGGACCAAAGAGTTCTCCAACATACACATTTAATTGTGCACACCGAAGAGGAGACAGTAAATCAGGCAACACTCATAATGGCCAACCAATCACAACCTAAAAATAATTCCATTCTGTTCATCCCCGAATATAAGTCCAGAGGCAGAGGGGACATCCTCAACAGAGGGAACATAGTACAACTGTTACAAGCAATTGACAATTTGGCAGATATAAATACAAACAATCTTGAAAGAATTGCATTCAAATGTATCAAGGGAACTTCAGAAAGAGAAATAACCAAGACATCCTGGGTCTCAGAAGAAATAGCAAGGAGGATTTTAGCAGAGGAAACACAACTGAAAGTATGGGGGATACAAATACAACTTGATCATAAGCCTGGCTACCCACATCCATTAATTCCAAGTAAAAGAGAGCAAGGGCACTTAGCTCCTACTTCAGTGGGCACACAACAGCAATCTGTACTGAAATGCGTCCGTAGCACGGGCGCTCGACCATCTGAAAGGAAAAGCCATCAGCAAATACTCGAGCCTGGAGACTGGGCATGGCTAGCTAAGACCATAAACCGACAAGTCTAGAGCACTTGACTTAGGCCAAAAGAAACACAGTCAGGAGACACTAGCTTACGAATTTGCACCTGGAACATAAACGGTCTGTGCAACAAAACCGCGGATAAAGAGTTTTTGGATTACTTCAAGGCTTCAACCTTATTCTACTCCAAGAGACATGGTTAGAAGAACCCTTTCACTTACTTGGCTTTAAAACTCATCACAGTCCAGCAGTGAAACGTTCCAAATTTGGTCATCTAAAGGGGGGTTTAACAATTTATTCTTCAATAAAGAGCATAACATCGACTAAGGACGTAAATACCTTCACATCTCCAACTAATGCAATTAAAGCTCTTAAAGTGGACATAAGGGAAGGACATATCAATCAACAACTTTTACTCCTAAACATCTACATACACCCGCGCGATAAAATTAAAGGAGCAAAAATGGTAGGGGCAGAAATAACTAGATTATTGACAGAAGAATCCACGACAAATGTATTAATGTTGGGGGACTTTACCATGCATTTGATGAGGCCACAGAACAGGGACGAGCTCCTTGATGAGCAATAAATTGCCTAGAACATTCCTTGTCAGGAGCCGAGTGCCAATAAGTGACAAACATCACACGCTAAGAACCATTTTAAAGAGCTGGGACATCTAAGCCTTGTGGCTCTCAACGGGCGCTTTGCTGGAGACGAGCCACCGGCGGCGGCAACATTCTACAGCGCAACCACAAGCACATTGATAGATTATACTTTTGTATCCCTTTCATTCATCTGCAGGATCTCAGGCTTCCAGATCAGGGACCAAGATCAAAATGATCACTTGCCACAAGAAATTTCTACAAGACTATTTAGAACATCATTAGATATGCCAGTAGAGGACCCAGAGTCCATCTACCCAGACAAATTCAGGAGGTTAAAAATGAAAACTAATCATCCAGTAGAACTTCTACCAACAGCAAAGGCAATATGGGACCAACGGGAACAGACAGATGTTAATGAAAATATGATAACATACTGGGAACATCTAACCAAAACATTGGGAGCAGAGAATAGGAAAAATCCTACCCCAGCTTCTATGACGAACAGTGTGCCAGTCCGTCAGGAGAGCCAATTTCAAAATTTCAAAACCTCAAACATCTGTAAACTCAAAAATGCAATAAATAAATTAATATGCAATCTTCGGCGAACAGGCCATGACCTCATTTTACAGCGGGAGTTATCTCAACCAAAAGCAGAAAAGAAAAAAGAAATTTGGCAGGCAAAAAGAGAAAAGGATGATAACCTGTGGGCGAGGCTATTGTACGAATCTAAGACGAATAACAGTGCAAGATTTTGGCGATCAATAAATAGCTTAGCCAACCAGAATGCACAAAGAGTAAACTCCCACTTGTCAGAAGAATCCTGGGCATTGTATCTGCATTCACACTTTATTGCTCCACGGAGGCAGATCTCCAACATCCTAGAGGTATCCTACCCACATTTAAAAGCTCCAACTGAGTACAATCATCTTTCATTTACAACCACACAGATCAAGAAAAGGATAGCCAAGGGCAAGAGGGATGGCGCTCAGGGCCCTAACGGGATTCCACCAATTCTATTCAAATTGGACCCGGAATACTGTGCCTCCACTCTACTGCCGCTGTACGGTCAGATAGCAGAAGGAGTCATCATCCCGGATTCATGGCGGGGTTCCATTATATCCCCAATATACAAAAAAGGGGATAAGAACTCGGAAAGAGTTACTGGCTTGTGGCCTTAATTGACATCGAGGCGAAATACTATGCGGGCCTCCTTCTGGATGACCTAACTGCCTGGGCCGAAGATCAGTCGATTATACCAATCAACCAAACAGGCTTCTGTAAGGGCATGGGGACAACTACTAATATCCTTGCATTGTCCCTACTGATACACAGGGCTAAGACAACAAAACTCCCTCTATTCATGTGCTTCATTGATTATTCATCAGCTTTTGACAAAATCGATAGAAGTAAACTCAGGCACAAACTCAAGGAACTGAAAATACCATCTGCTGTCCTAAATCAGCTAATACTCCTTCATACAAATACTTGGGTCCAAGTAAATCCAGGGGATGGAAAGTACTTGTCCAGGAAAATTCCAACAACCATGGGACTCGAACACGGGTGCGTTCTGGCACCTACGCTTTTCAACTTATTTATGTCTGACCTCTCATTAGAACTGGACACCTGCAACTCTCATCCACCTAAGCTGGGAGGGCTCTCAATTTCCAACCTCCTGTACGCAGACGATCTTGTACTGGTCAGTCAGACCCCCATTGGTCTTCAACGCTTACTGGATACAACTAGTCGATATTCTATATCTAATGGACTAACTATTAACCATGATAAAACGCAGGTTATGAGAATACATCCAAAGAAGGTAACCTCCAAATACAGCTGGCATATAGCAGACTCTCCAATCGAAGTAGTTGATCAGTATAAATGCCTAGGTGTGATTATGGATAATAAGGGGTCTTTTAATCTACAAAAAGAAGCAATTAAAAGAAGAGGCAATTCAATCGCGGTAGCCATAAAATCGATCAAACAGAGAACGGCCGGCCCTAGCCTTGTTCCATTGCTACAAGTCTGGCAGGCGAAACTCATCCCGGCAATCACTTATGGGAGTGAGTGTCTGAGAGGAAGAGATGGATTGACTTTGGACAGAACTGTCTCTAGAGCTGCCAGAATAATATGTAATCTACCAAAGTACGTCTCGCCAGCCCAAGTAAGGCTAGAATTCGGCATGCATAGTCAAGAAATAGCCCGCAAAGGAGCCTACGATAAGACCTAGTATAGGATAAAAAAATCTGCAGGAGGCACACTGAACTCACAATTATGGAACTAATTACACCTAAAGAGGGAGTATGCAGGAAGGTCTTACTTGACAGCATCTATAGATCGTTTGGGACTAAGGGAGCTCTGGACCGCCTCAAGGTCCTACCCTTGTTTTAAACAAATTGTTAACAAAACAGTGAAAAAGCTATCGCTAGTAGAAGAAGAACCCATGGATAGTTGTTCACAGCTATGAAAAATCCTCTCACAACCATACTTAGGCACGGGCTTTAATAGAAAGAGGAAAGAAAAATATCTTCACTTTCGTTTGGGTATTTTACCATCTTTACCGCATCTTCCCCCATAGAAGCGTCGGCAGGGTCAGTCAATATGCCGCCTATGTGCTGACGCCAAGGAAAGTGTACTACACCTACTATGCATATGCAGAAATGTACAGGCAGAACAGCGACAATTATTAAAGCCGCTGTTTGTAAGTAAGCGGATAAGAACCTGCAGACAAGCTGTGAAGGCAAGTTTTGGAGGAGGAGATGTACAAGTAGCGTGTCGCCTTGTTAAATTTATGGAAGCGGCAGGGACAAAAATTATTGTCTCAAGTGACCAGACTGCTTAATCTTTGCGTTTCATGACCCCTTAAAGCTAACAGCAAATCTTTTTCTTACTGCTGGTACCAACTACTTGACGATGGAACAGTTCCTCTCTTTCTCTTTGAGATGTGAACCCTGCTTTTCTTAACACCTTGGGTGCTCAGACGATCCCTCTGCTGTGCTGGGCCATAATGGAAATGGGTGTAGTCATGATGAGCTCAGCTCATCATGAGCATCGAAGGGGTTAAACTTATGGACTGTGTAAACATTTACCGGCAATTGCTCTGTGTTTGTTAATATAACACAAGAAAGTTTTATATGTTTTATCACAATAGTTTTAGAATAAGAATTCTGCTGCTGCTGCTCTGTGAATGTTAGCATAACTCATGAAAGCCCCATATGTTTTATTTTAATGGTTTTAGAATATGATTTTTGCTACTATTATGGTTTTTTTTTACATGGAAATTGTAAAGGTTTTAATTAACCAAACAATAAATATTACTACCCCCACCCCATCAGGATATTCAGGTTTAATGCTGACCTGAGTTGATTGGAGTCGAATTACATCGTAGCACTTGAATTTCTTCCAACTACAGGTCACCAAATCACAGAACATACATTAGTTACATTAGTTTTGGCAAAAACTGCCCGGCAGATCTATACAGTACTTGAGGTATCAAAATCATCCCCTTGAAAGACCCAGGATATCCCACGGTATTAGCAAAAGCATCAGACAGTACAATAACTGCCAGGAAGAAGCCATTCAGAATACTAAAAAAGTCACTTCGGATTGAGCTTTCACAAATGACAGTGAGCAAAGGGTGCAGGACCCAGACTGCAAGGGGGATGAGTGGGTCTGGCTGTCAGCAGCATTAATCAGCAGAAGCCTTGATTGAGCCAGTCTTCAAGAAGCCACTGATGCTAATACGCCATCACTCTCTATGTGTTTCAGGAATATCAACGGTCTCATGCAGAAACTCCAGTCTTAGATGTACTCACATTTTAAAAGAATTACGAAGTCATACTTCTTCAGGAAACATGGGTGGAGACAATAGAAGTCTTTCTAGAATACAGGACCGTAGCCACTGGGGCTCATAAGTTTGGATGATCAAAAAGTGGGCTATCGATCTATGACTCGGTCAAGCTAAAAGCCACTATTGATCAGTTAGCATTTGATGAGGCCTGGCTTTTTAGTATCAGGATCTGTTGTTCAAGATCACATTAACTATGGCTACTGATAAACATGTACATAATCCCAAACTCCAGAGAGAAATGGACCAAATTAAACCATCTAACGCAAATCCTGTGTGGCCTAATCAATGATCACCCCAACGCAGCTTGCTTGATTGCAAGGGACAGCAATACAAATCTTTTCCAAGATCTTCCAGAAAAATACAAGCAATCTTATCTAGGGAGAGGCGAAAATATCATTGAGCAGGTGAAACCCAGCATCTGCAAGTATAGCACGCTTGAGGAATACATGGTTCTGCAACTTAGTATCGTGGGCTACACAATATTGAACAATTGTTTTCCCCAGGACAAGCCGCCAAACTGGACAAGATCCAATGGGTAAACCCACTCCAACTTCGACTATCCCATTTTAAATGGTAAAATGTTTCCCTTGATTGAGAATTATTATATTGCCTCATGAACGGAGTGTGACCATCGCCCACAGATTATCATCCTGTCATTTAATTTGCCACACTATGCCACGGAAAAGCCGACAACCAGTGGAATATACACAAGGAATCTCAAGAGGCTTAAATGGACAAATTCCTCCATAAACACCACAATAATAGCATGGAGGGCTTTTAAGGTGCAAACAGTCCTAACAATCTTTCCCCAATCACAGAGTGGACAAACTTATTGAGCAATTGCTTATAAAATTCCGTCAATCCACCCATCAAAGTAATACCCGTAACAACATTTCTATTATAGCTATGATCAAAGAACTTGAGAAATAATGTAGCACAGCCCTGAGACAAGTCAGGAAGTCTCCAGGGGTCAGGTTGACTCTTACCATATTCAAGCACGCACAGAGAGCTTACAAGCAGGCAGTATTTTCCAAAAAGTGCTAACGCTCTGAACACTTCTGCTTAACACTACTTCAAGCCTGCAAGAATCCTAACTCAAAGGGTTTTTGGTCCTTTGTGAATAAACAAATGAATGGTCAAAAAGACCAGGGCAGTGCCAATATTTCGGAAGCTGAATGGGCATCTTTTCTAACCACCTACTTTGAAGCAACGGAGAATGAAGTCCGTCTCATTCTCAACAGGACAACAGGACAAAAACGTCATTTCCAACTGGGACTGGATCTCTGTGTCAGGAGCTGGCTCCCCCCATCAAGACTGTCCTCTAGGAGCAAGACAAACATATGGACCATTGTACAAGAATAATATGAATAATAAACAATGAAGTTTGCCTCCGACACTGGAACCTACTGCGTTATGACATCATTGACCAGGCCGCCTTTACATCTCTAATAGTGCATGCCAAAACGAATGGAAGATCAGATGAGGCAACCGGGCCCAATGCGCTGCCACAAGCATTAAACAAACAAGACATCCCGTTCTGGGCAGACCAGTTCACAACAGTATGTGATTACTATCAGATGACTTCACGGACACCATACTTATGGCTAGGCCCCATAATACACCTGATCTTCAAAGGAGGCATAAGATCAGATCCCAAAAACTACAGGATGATGGCCCTCCGCGACAATGATGCCAAATATTACGCCAGCCTGCTGCCTAAAGATCTAACGTCATGGGTGGAACAAAACCGATTAATCCCCTTTAATCAAACAGGGTTTGTGGCTAAATTGGCAACTCTGTCCAACCTTACGGCAACATCAGTCCTCAAAATCTTCAATGTACTGCTGTTTGTCGATTTCAAGGCAGCATTCGATCAAGTGCCAAGGGGTTTATTGTGGGTTAAGCTACAGAGATGGGGGCTACTCGGCCCATTCTGGATGCCATAATACAGCTCCATTCCGACAAATGCATCTGCATTAAATTGGGCGAAGGGCTCCATATTTCCAGGAAAATAATGACATCACAAAGATGAAGTAGAGGTGCATGTTGGACCCCATACTTTTTAATTTATTTATTGCAGATCTATAATAGTCATCCAATGTCATCAATAGTCACTCCCTGTTAGAAATGGGATTTCTGGTGGCTAAGGCATGAGCCAAAGCCAGGCAGAAACCACCACTCTAGTCATGGTAAGGAAGTTACACACTGCAGATAACCCCTGCTCACTCCCTTGGTAGCTTGGCACGAGAAGTCAGGCTTATCCCAGAGGCTATGTGTAAAGCGTTTGCGCAACACACAAAAAAACCAAAGACACTCTAGGCACACCACAAAAGAAACTCCACACAAGGTTATATAAAAAATAGCCTTTGTATTATCATGAACACATTAGAATCATAATCACACATATACACTGTGCCACCTGGCACTAGGCAATATTCACAGGGGATTATATACATGACTGGGCCAATCGGGCCACTATCAGAACCATCAGAATCACACAAGTCACAAGTAGTAAATAACGCAACCAGTAAATACTGGTACAATAACAACCACAGCATTAAATCACCTTAGCAATAAAACACATTCTGCAAAAACATCAGCAGCATAAACACATTATGCACAATCATTATAGGCATAGACACATTATGCATTGGGCATCGCATTAGGGCCTTGAGCTTTACCAACCCTGACCCCCTGTACCTCTGTCCAAAATGTCAGGGCTCTGAATTATAAGTCCTTGGTAGCAAAGCAATGTGTGTTATGCACTGGGGCCGAGGGGTGCATGTCACCCCTTCCTTACCCTCTAAAAAGACATGGCCCCCACATTGCAGCTGCCTGTGCTTCTGCGGTGCAGCTGTGAAGACTGACCATTGGCACTGCCGTGCCTCCTGAACCCCCACTGGGGCTTTAAACACAATTTGCCCCAAGTTGCAGCTGCCAGCGCTCTTGCAGTGAAGCTGTGAAGCACTAACAGGCTCAGGCACTACCGTGCCTCTGGAGCCCAACTCGGGGACTACTGGAACAATGCCCCTTCGCAATGGGGCGCCTGCACTGGGCCTCAACTAGACACAAAAAGAACTCAGCACTGGCACCAACGGTGCCCAACTTTAGCCCCACTCACCGGGGCTCTTCGTGGCGGCGCCGTCTCCTCCACACAGGGGAAGATTAGCACTGGGAGCTCTCGAGGCTGCAGTCGGGCTCTTCTTCTCTCTGGACACCTCCCCTTCTGCCTCACTCAGCAGGGCTCTTCCTGGCTGTCCCCTAGTGTGGGGTAGGCTCCCGCCTGACTTCTACCGATGCTTCTGCCACAAGTGTGGCTCCCACTGGCACACGGGGGCCCGCCTTCCTCCTAGCAGGCCCGGGCAGGCTTCCGGCGTCTTCCTTGCTGCCAGCTCCCGTTTAGAGGAACATCCTCTCTTCAGGCAACAGAAATGCGGCAGCAGCTTCTCTGGACCCCCATAATGCGGGGCAGCTCCCATCATAAAAAATTCACAAACGTGGGTGGGCTCCCGCTTCTCGGCTTAGAACACCACAATGCGGGGTGGGCTCTCGCTCAGAGGCGCACAAAACAGCTGGGTGGGCTCCCGTTCTTGAAGGACACAAAACAGCGGGGTAGGCTCCCGCTTTTCCGGACAGCCTACCTTAGGGGTGACTGACATGCACTAAAAGGGGGGTCACAGACAACACACTTTAGATGTCTCGTCACAGCAGCAGTAACACTGCATGCACAGGCCCTGCAATGGCAAAGGCCTGAGGCAGGTTTGAAAGGCTACTTTGCTGGGTGGCTCAATCAGCCATGCAAGCCCACCAGTAGCATTTAATTTACTGACCCCGGGTATATGAGATACCACATTAATGGGGAATGACAGGTAAATTAAATATGCAAAAACAGGTGTAGACCAATTTTACCATGTTTACCACAGAGAGCACGCACAAACTTTACACTAGACAGCAGTGCTAAAGTGCCCATAGTCCTAAAACCACCAACATTATGTCAGAAAAAAGGCTTGGAGGAAGGCAAAAAGTTCAGGGATGACCCTACAAAAAGGGCCAAGTCAACACTCCCCAAAAATAGGTGGTATCCGGATCAGCAATCTACTGTATGCCGAGAATCTCGCCCAGTTCAGCTACACAAGGGTAGGCTTTCAACATCTCCTCGACCAATTGTGTATTTATACAACTGCCAACCAACTGAAGGTGAATTTATCTAAAATCAAGATTGTAACATATAAGCGAAAGAAACATCAAGGAGGAGGATGGCCCTACAGTGTTAAAGATATTACTACGGAACAGTCCTACAAATACCTAAGGGTTCACATCGATAATAGATGCTCCTTTGTGAAACAACATTAAGAGCTCAGAGCAAAAGCAAAAGCCTTGATGCTAAAGGTAACACTATCAAAATTGGTGAAGCAGCTACTGGGACCAAGCTTGTCTCCATTAATAACAGCCATGATGGCGGAAATTCTTCCCTCTTTAACCTATGGCTGGGGAATCACGCTAGAAATTACTAGAGCTTGTTGAATTATCTCATTGTAAAGATTTACATGCATGTATTTCGACTATTGAAATCCTCATCCCCTGCCCAGGTCAGACTTGAATTTGGCCTTTCAGACCAATGGGCTGCAGAGGCCGGTGCTTATCTCAACCTGTGAAGTAAGTTACGAAGGGCCAGGGTTGTCAGCCTGGAGGCATTGCTATGGTCTGAAATTAACCGCGGTCAAGCTCACCCTTGGTATCTGGAAGACTTCCGGAAGCTCCTGGAAGCAAAGGACCTCTGGGACTGTAATCCAACTCAACAACACTTCAAATTGAGCATAAGAACGTGCATTCAGCTCTGGTCGTTTCACTCAGTCAGGGCACAACTCTCAAAACGCCGACATGCCTGGTCAATCATCATCAGGTGTCAGCCAGCTACCACAGTACCATATTTTCCCCGCATGTACGCAGTTTACGGAAAATAAGATTTATGGCCGTTAGGCTACGTGAGGGGTTTTTTCTTAAACATTTAGCCAGTTGGCGTCGCCCGAGCGTGAATACAAACTGCAGGGGCTGTAGAACCAGCGATGAAGCATCTGAACATGTGACATGCCTTTGCCCAGCTCTGACTGGTGTGTGCACCACATTGACACTGGTGATAGCCTACCTATCAAACATAAACTGTGCAGGTTGTCTGAACATGTCAGAGCCAGCATAAGGCTGAGAAAGCTAAGATGCTGGAGTTGGGGGTTAATTGAGCCTCCTGACAGTCCATGGGCCAGCCCAGTGGTGCCCAAACCGAATCCCCCGAGGGGACCAAAGGAGTCAAGGTTTCTATATGGACTACAGAGGACTTAATGCAGTCACAAATACTGCTGTTCACCCTATACCTAGAGCTGATTAGTTCATTATTATAAATATTAATAATGATAATAATAATCTTTATTCAGCAGTCATCACAACCATACAAGAGACAGAAATAAAAAACAGCAACAAATTAGTTTAAAACAACATATCACAATATGTGCAAAATCACAAAAGTCCTTCTATCCAGCAGCCACATCTAGAATTTCTTGATCTTCGTACAGCTCTTAGGAAGTTTGTTACAATAAACAGTATGCGAACATTTGGCAGAAGTTGCAAATTCAATAGAGCTACACGAGCATGCCTAAATCTCAATTCATTTTAAAACTGTTTAGGAAACAATTGTCTAAGATGGGGAAAATATTTACATTAGAATACAAAATATAGAGTATCCTGTGGAGACCTATTGTTGCAGCTAGAGGGACCTCTATCCTCTACGTGTAAAACAAAACCAGCCGGGATGCCAATAGATGATGGAGCAGATTTAGTCTAAAATGGGTAATTAAAAATCTATTATAGGGATTAGTTAAAATAGTGAGATGAATCTCCATGCCCTGGACAGATTTAATTAAAACATGTTCTCTTACCATAGATGTACTAAGCTCCTTACGCTCACGGAAGGCCATAACATTTTTAAAAAAAAATGCTTTAACTATTTACTTGTCCTGAGGCTTCACTGTATCATGTCTCTGGAAGATGTCTGCTTTTCCTAGGGCCGTGAGGGTCTCCTTGATATACCTTACCCATGGGATTTTAAATGCAATGGTTGGTTGAGAGGCAGCCCAGGATTACTAACCAATTAACAGCTGCCTCGTCACTAGACCAAATCTTCACCCATGATGAGCTAATTGACAGGTTAGGGGCTGCTAAGTACCTAAGTATATTTGATATGACTTCAGGCTACTAGCAGATTTCCCTTCACAAATAGAGCGAAGGAGATGTCAGCATTCTGCAACCCAGAAGATCATTATCAGTTCAAGGTAATGACCTTTGGCTCAAATAATGTTCTTCCTACCTACCATAGGCTGGTGAACAGGATCACAGCTGGGTTGGAGCAGTTCAGTGCACCATATCCGGATGATATAGCTGTACACAGTTCTGCCTGGGAGGATCACTTAAGCCACTTGAGGTAAGTGCTTCAGGCCATGCAGCGGACAGGCCTGACTATAAGGCCACTAAGTGGCAAATACTGTAGAGTTATGTTGTGTACCTAGGCTACCTTGTAGGTGAAGGACATGTACAGCCTCTCTAGGCCAAAATCTAAACCATTTTGGATTGGACAGCTCCTGCTACACAGTCCCAGGGCAGGGCAGTCCTATGAATGACTGGGTACTATAGAAGGTTTGTTCAGAATTATGGGACCATTGTTGCTTCCCTGACTGAACTAATTTCTAAGAGGAGGCCCAATAAAGTTGATTGGATTCCAGAGTGTCAGAAGGCTTTTGACACTCTGAAAATGTGTGGTTCAGATAGATGCTTCAGAACAATGGATTGGGGCAGTGTTGTCACACGTGAATGCGGAAGGCCTTGATCAGCCAATTTCCTTTATTAGCAGGCTACTTCTCCCCAGAGAGCAGAGATGAAGCAACATTGAGAAAGAGGCCTTTGCTGCGGTTTGTTCCCTGAAAAAGCTCAGACCATATTTGTTTGGCACTCACTTTTGTGTTCAACCTGACCACAGACCTCTCAGATGGCTCATGCAGATGAGAGGGGAGAATCTCAAGCTATTGAGGTGGTTAATTTCCCTACAAGGAATGGACTTCACAATGAACACAGACCTGGGGCTGCCCATGCCAATACAGATGGACTTTCCAGGTTTTCCACTTAGCTGATAAGGACTACCAAGGTGTAGGTTAGTGACTAATCACCTTTCATTTGGTGGGGGGAGCCTATGTTGCAAAGTCATCCTGTGTGCCCTGTGCACCCCCATTTTTTGCTGACTGGTGCTGCTGGTAAGTGACTGACTGTCCCCGGACTCTGTCTACACAGGCCCAGGACTATGTTAAAAACACAGTGAAAACACACATTTATCAGGGTACACTATGTTTAAGGGTACACCTATAATTGCATGACCTACCCTATAAGTCCCTAGTAGATAAAAGGGCAGGGGATTAAAACTACCTATACATTCTTAGTATATAATAGGGCATGGCATTTTAGAGGACAGCAGCCCTTTCTGGACTTCTATGTGTGCACTGCTGAGAGCCTTAGGTCATTTTAAAAGCAGACCTGTGTCGCAGTACTGCTTTTCAATGAAAAATGTGTCCAAACTCCACTTTGGGGGTAGGGGCACAAGTGATAAACTAAAATATTATGGCATTTTAGGTACCCCAGGGTCTCCCCTATGTGTCACAGGGGTGTGGAGTCATGTCAGTATGAGGAGGGCCCTTAAAAAAGATGGTTTATATGCCCCGGGGATAGAGAAATTACACATTTCACTCTCCTCATTGTCATAAAGTGCATCCTAAAATTGATGTTTGTGCTAGGAGCACTGTGAAGTGAGTACCTACACTAGTTTTGCATATTCAGGACCCCCAGAGTCTACCCTAGGTGTTCCATGGGTAGAGGGGGTCCTGTACCTATAAGCAGGGCCTTCATAAAAGATTTTTTATATGCCCTGGTCAAGGAGTAATTGCACAATTCCTTTTCCCCATTGTAGACACCTAGCCCCATAGGATAACACTGCAATAATTTATGAACGCATAACTATCGCTAGGAATTGAATCAAGATATCAGTCAAGGACTTTGGAGAATGGTACTGATAAATCCAGCAATATGCCATTGCTGAAATTATCCCAAATTGTACAGGAAAGAAGTCATAAGAGTTAATAGGATTGGCCAGGTTGCTTTGATGAAGGGATAAGTGTCTTACCCAGGGAGAGGCTATCTGGTGAAGAGAGCTCTGCTATACGGAAATGCCAGAGCATGGGGGAGGGCTCGTAAAGCATGAAGCTTCAAAGGGAGAATCTGACAGGTAGGGAATGTCAGGTCTATTTAACCTCCAGCCATTATGACTCAGACAGATGGGAGGCATAAGGCAGGAATTTGCAGATGGTAGGGGGAGGAGAGCTCAAACTGAATTTTGGTGGAAAAGTGCTTTCAAGGAGAAGATTTTGCCTCACTTTGGAGGAAGTGGCCATGCTCTGGGGTGTTGTCCTGCACCTCATTAGACAGGAGTGTTCTTCTGCTTGACTCTAGATAACACTGAATAAAAATGTGAGAGGAGCTGAGCCTCTCAGATCTGCAGCTTGAAACAAAGAGAAGGATTGCCAAGCTGGAAACTGGATTTGCACCACCAGGCACTGCACTCTAACCGACTGACCCTGATGCATTATCTGGAGCTACAGCCCTGTAGATGTACATTGCTTCAAGAGAAATAAAGAGTGGACCCCCTGCAAGCTACAGTATAAGACATCTCACCTAGACCATCACCTCCAAGAGTCCCCTGCCTGAAGTGCATCCAGGGGAATTGTAAGGGTTTTGTCCAGAGGCAATGTGGGACTTGTGGTCCCCAGTGGCGGCTCCCCGAGTATGTGCTTCGGGGTGGTGGGCAGGGCGGGGGAGGGCAGGGTGGGGGGTAGTAAACTCTGGCATACGGCCTAAGGGAGTTAAGTAAATAAATAAAACAATTTACATTGCGGACACTGCAACGCCAACTCGGCGATGCAGCTCTCGCAATGTAAATTGTTTTATTCATTTATTTATTCATTTATTTTAACTCTCTTCCGCCATATGCCAGAGTTTACTTACCCCACCCTGCTCCTCCCCCACCAGCCTCACCGCCCCGCAGCACACCCTCGGCAAGCCGCCACTCGTGGTCCCAAACATTCAAGGACAATCTTGGAGATTCGAGACCCTTGTATTGTGTTTTGGACTCTGTCGACCCCCAAGAGGAACTTCAGGGAGAATTTCCAGAAGCTTGGAGAAGTTTGGAGCAACTGTGGAAACAAGCTGCATAAGGGGACCGACTGAACTAAGAGAGCCAAGCTGGCCCCCTTTAACCATGAGCCAGCCTGACCGGCTGGTTCGTCCCATTGCAAAGCTCCAGATGTCCGACTTCCAGAGTTTGACCAAGAGCTCCCTGAAAAGCAAGCTGGCGAACCCTCACCAAATTGTAGAAAAAGCTCCAGAAACATGTTTAAGTCCAAAGGTAAAATTTTGGTCGAGGCCTATAGCAAGGGGATCCAGGCAGGGCTCCATCGAGATCGGCCTGAAAGTTTGACTTTGTACCGGTCAGGAGCAACCAGATGTCCCAGCCTGGCAATATAGGTTTCTAGGTTGGATGTATGTAGTTACAACGCATACTTTTACAACGCATACCTTTACAACTCATTTTTTACACCGCAACATCCATTACAACGCATTCCATTAAAACGCATGCCATTACAACGAATTCTTTGAAACTACCTTTACAACGCATTCCACTACAACGCATACTACATTTACAACGCATAACATTACGTTGCATGTATGGTAAGTATTGGATAGTGTCGGGGTAAAAATTACTATTCTAACTCCAGGGGGTGCAACAGTAGGGTAAGTATTGGATAGTGTAGGGGTAAAAATTACTATTCTAACTCCAGGGGGTGCAACAGTAGGGTAAGTGTTGGGAAGAGTAGGTATGCGTTGTAATGGTATGCGTTGTAATGACTGTGTTGTAATGACATGCGTTGTAGTGGTATGCGTTGTAGTGACATGCGTTGTAATGGATGTTGCGTTTTAAAAGTTTCGTTGTAAAGGTAGTGCGTTGTAAAAGTTGCGTTGTAAGTGTTTTTTCCCTTCTAGGTTCACTACAGTGTTACATCTTAAAAAAATAATTTGTCCTGTTCCTTACATTGAAGTTTTGACATTTTGGTGTCATTTTAAAGACAAAAATAGTTCCAATTTTTATAAATTGGTGTGGGATTTTTTATTGTGTGTTGTGCCTTAATTCTTTACTGAAATTATGTTTTTAAATGCACTACATATCTGTCTCCTGAGTTAAGCCTACCTTCTCACAGCCAATCTACCCACGGTTGAGCATGGGAATAATTTATTGAGACCTGTACTGAGTCCTAGACTGTGTTAGTGGCCTTATTGCCAGTGCTGGATGCATACTTACCACTACTAATAACCCACTTTCCAACACTGCCGGGTTAAATATATTATAATAATAGTTAACCAATAATTGCTCAAAAGGTTTTTTCAGAGTGATAAAGAGTAGATGATAGAATGGGGTGGGGACCAGTACAGAAACCATACAGTCCGCCACAGTCATGGAAATAAACATTGCCAAACCCCATTTAGCTAGATCTGACCTTGTTGGGATTCCTGGAACATGGAAAATGATTAAAACACCATTTAAATGCGGCCTGTACAAAAACCAAGCCTCTTGACAGCAGAATATTTAGATAGTGACCCACCAAGTTCAGCAAAGCCGGGGCCTCCAGTTTAGAAAGCAGGCCTGCCACATACATTAGATTTTCTCGAGGAAAAGTGGAAACCCTAGCTTACACATTATTAATAGAGCAGGGTCTCTATAGCAACCCCAATGAGGCACTTATCTAAATGAGGTAAACACTGACACTGCTCACCTCTTTATCATCTTCATCACTTCATTCGATCTAAGAAGTAAAGATAATAAAAGTACAATAATAAAAGCAATACAATAAAATTCATTTGGTTCCAAGAGTGTCAGTGAATAATAAGGAATTAATACCAAAACACTATTCTGTCTCGCCCTACTCTACTTCATTGGGTCCAAATTGCAACATTGCGACATAGAGAAGGTGGGCAAAAACTTCAGCTAAGGGTCAGCTAAACACTCCTCTCTACTTAATTACAATTTCCTATGATCTATCATATTTACTAGATTTTTACCTAAGCATGCATTTCGACAACAAATATACAGTAAAACCATTCATATTACACAAGCATTGACATAGTCAATAGGTCTCGCCTTTGGGACCTTATAAGTGTTTAGCCATGCAGCACATTATCACCCACTGGCAGATTTCTGTAATGGAATTAGTACTTATGTAAAGTGCTTTGATACCTTCATTCGCGCTACATAATGCAAAAAATAAAAAGGAATGAAAGGAGAAATGCTTGCAGATTTCTGAGGTGGGGGAGCGAAAAGTTTCACTCTGTAGAGTTACGCTGTGCATACCTGTTGTAGATGTTTGGTTTTTCTCCACAACAGTTAGGGTAAAATGCTGATTGCTAACGTTCTTCTGTTTTGTTTAACCAGAAGCATGATCATCCGGTCAACAATTGGTTAAGCATCACAATGTAGCTATTTACTGAAACAGCACGAGGATCGTTCCCTTCCTCCCCAAGACATGAGTGGCCTTTAAGGAGCTCTAACTACTGTAGCGGCTGCTTGTTGCCTTCCAGGGTAGGCTTGTTGACCAAGGCCCGCTCATTAGACAATGCTGACAATTCCGCTGAAAAGTAAGATGTCACCATAATTGATTTAATTTCTGTTCCTTTGTGTTTTAGAGAAAATGAAAGTGCACTCTTGTGGAGGTGGGGTGGAGGGGACGCGCCTTCTAATGAAGGCGGCACGACCTGGAAATGAAACCTGACCCAAAACAGATGGCAGCCGGCGCGCCGCCGCTGTTGGCTCCCACTATATAATGCCAGTATCAAATCAATACCAAATCAGAAAGCGAGCACAGTAGAGAAAATCGGGAGCTGAATTGAAAGAAGGCGAAAGTGAGTTATCCCAGTGTGCCAGTGAAGGTGGGGCTAGAGTGTGCTGCATCTTGGTGCTGAGTAGCAGATGTTTATTGCCAACCAAATGAATGTTAATTAGTTTGTCGCCCTCTAGTAGGATGAAAGGCTGAGCAGATGCGCTGGGGTTCGAACCTGCGATTGTGAGGTGAAACATAAGATTAATAGGGTGCTTGCCTTAAAATTAAGATTGCATAATATAATGCCAGTACCAAATCAGAAAGCGAGCACAGTAGAGAAAATCAGGAGCCAAATTGAAAGGAGGCGAAAGTGAGTTATCCCAGCGTGCAAGTGAAGGTGGGGCTGGAGTCTTGGTGCCAAGTAACAGATGTTTATTGCCAACCAAATGAATGTTAATTAGTTTGTCGGCCTCTAGTAGGATGAAAGGCTGAGCAAACGCGCTGGGGTTCGAACCTGCTGTTGTGAGGTCAAACATAAGATTAATAGGGTGCTTGCCTTAAAGTTAAGATTGCACTCCATAATGCCAGTACCAAATCAGAAAGCGAGCACAGTAGAGAAAATCAGGAGCCGAATTTAAAGGAGGTGAAAGTGAGTTATCCCAGTGTGCAAGTGAAGGCGGGCTGGAGTATGCTGCATCTTGTCGGCGAGTAACAGATGTTTATTGCCAACCAAATGAATGTTAATTAGTTTGTCGGCGTCTAGTAGGATGAAAGTCTGAACAGACGTGCTGGGGTTCCAACCTGCAGTTATGAGGTCAAACATAAGATTAATAGGGTGCTTGCCTTAAAGTTAAGATTACCTTCCTCCTTCTACAAGTCAACAGCAATGGGCCTAGCATGACAGTGAATGCACAAGTTTCTAATTGCAAAAGGAGCATTGGCAGGGCTGTGCGTGTCTATGTGGCATATGAAGGGAGGGTTGGTTAAAAAGAATGTCGCGAGAGATAAGCGGGGGCGAGTGAGCACAGCAGTGCGGCAAACGCGAACACGCTAATTAAAAACAGGTGTGACATGACCACGAACAGATGGCGCCCCTGCTCGTAACCGCAAGCCGTAGGACGTGCCTGGGCCGGATACATTTATTGGGATAGGTGGGACATGCAGCTGCCTTTACCCAATTGTGTGCTGTCTTTTTAGAAAGACACATGCAAAGACCAATTGAAATAATGCAGAAAGAAAGTACACGCGCACAAGCGTGTGGAAAGTCCAGAGTGATTCCAAGAAGTCGTTTTCTAGGCTCGACCAAATAAAAAATAGATACAATATGACATACAGTATAACTAGGGCAATAAAAGCCCTGTTCACCTGCTGACTCCATGCCAGCCCTGTAGCACTTTTAAAACTAGCACACTCAGGATAATATTTTCAGCAGATATGTACAACATGCTGGCTTTCTTCCATGTGTACATCCTTGTGACCTAAGGAGGAAGGAAACTTGCCAATAAGCCCCACCCTTTCTTAACAGGTATATTATCTTCAGCCATCTCTAACTTCACTCTAGGAAGTATAGGACTGAAGAAAAGCTCATTCACTAATGGCTTTCTTGTTTATGGTTATTGGAAACCTTTACAATATAAAACAGCAAGTACAAATAGACATGACCAAGTTCATGCAAATAAAACAGAATAAGATTTAAACATTTAAAACAATGACGTATTTTAGACAATAAAAGACATATTATTATCGTTTTAGTCAACCACATGGGGGGCACGCTAATTATTTCTCTTATAAAACTGCACAACCTTGGGTTTTTACAAGTTAAACAGCAATCAAGGTCTTCCATTTTTAAAAAGAGTTAAGAGGTTTACTACTTTGAAATGGAAACACAAAGAGTAGTTAAAGTACAGGCACAGTGACGCGGCATGTCAGCTTTAGCACATTAATAACATGTAACGTTACCGCATTAGCTAGTTATTAGTTCAAAAGGGGGGTTATTCTTTGGTTACAGCAGCACGAGTTTCAGTAAAATACAATGGACAGCTATAAAAAGAAAACCTGGAATTGCCCCTAAAAGCATAGAGCATAAAGTGCAAGTAAAGCGGCTAAAAGCATAGAGCATAAAGTGCAAGTAAAGCGGCAGCCTAGTTTAACACTTTGATCCGTTATAAGTGAAAGCGGCAGGTTTGTCCAAGGTTATAGCAGCATGAGGTTTATAAAGAAAAGATGCTGTAAACAACAATTGTTTTACAGATAATTGGCTATATATATATATGATGGGCTAAGGGTACCCAAGGTCAGAGTTACATTTACATTTACATTTACATTTACAGAGAACTGCATTTTTGGACCCACTGCTGACTGAACATGTTGGCTAAAGTGGTGACATACCAGGTCAATAAGATATTCAAATCTGTGTTATCGGGGTTTAAAGAGGCAATACATTGGCCTGCTGACCAGTGCGGACATCCGGGTTGTTCTATTCTCTTCGTAGGCTGGCCCTGCGATCATTCAGCAGACACGAGACGGCTGGAGTTAAACGCCTCCCTTTTCACATTGCGGAACTGGATACTCGGTGCGATCGTAATCGACGCACGGTTGGGTTTCATTTTATCGGCTCATCCATACCTTTCGGGTGACCTCAGTGGAGCTCTTTGATCGAGTCGGCATTAACACCGACTGATAGAGACGACGGTTTGAGAACACGTCATTTATTGACACGTACCCAGTCCCCTTGCCAGCAGAATTCCTTATAATCTTAGGACCTATACACAGTGAATCATCATAGTTTTCGTCGCCTTTGGTGACAGAAATTGTAGTGCACCCAGTATATATTATGTCCTGATGAAGACCCCGATGTAAGGCAACAATCATATCTACAACTGTAGCGTGGGGTCGAAACGTCGACGGCTACCTCTTTTTCTGGTTTTCAGTTGACACTGCCCGCAGTAATTTGGATTTTCCTGTGTCAATATAGACTTTCTCTAGTACCATGGGATATGTGTTGATCCCCTATTCTGGCTCAGTGTTCTGAAGCCTCTACAATATCCACTGTATCTCGAATGAAATTTGATATTTATTCAATGTCACTAATTCTACCCTTCACTTTTCCCTCTTCTCACAGCATCACGCTACCTCACTTCCTTCCTTTGGGGCACTGTTATTTACCAAGTATATTGTTTAACCCATTGTGATTAATTTACAGTGCGTAGATGTGTTTTACATTCTTTTTCCCTTCCGGATAGCACGTGACCTGGTCACAGCACATACCCACTCAAGGAGCTCCAATATTCTCATTTGGAGCCCTCTCTCCACCTCTGATCACTCAGATGCTTCAAGATCATTACTCAGTAAACACTTGACTGGGAGTACTGGAGACACAGCTACCTTCTAAGACCTCTCACATCTCCCCATTTCAAATCCATCATAGCCATGGGATGGAATTTGATACTGCTGTCTGAATTGGTCACCTGATGAAACTGACCAGGTAGCAATCTCTCTTGAGGCACCAGGGTATCTAGGACCATAGGCACATTAGCCCCTGTGTATCTTAGAGCCTCAACATCAGTCCCATTGACTTTAGGCCTCTGCCTTTACATATCCATGATGGAGGTAAGGCGGCCATGGTTGCAATATTCGCTCCACCTAAGGACATTAGGATTGCCTCTGAAACTTCTCTACCCCACTCTGGGGCAATCTCTATCCCCCCACACTTACACTAGTAATCCATGGGGCAGCCCACTAGTAGGGGGCTTCTTTGTGCAGACAGCATCTCCTTTCTTGTGCCCTAGCTGATTACAGTCAAACAACCCCTTCTATTGTGGCAGCAAATTTGGAAAAATACAGACGCCTAATAGTGTAGATCAATCTTGTTAGATGTGAGGAGAGGGGAGTTATCTCCTAGGTCTTACCGGCCTGTTCAGCACTTTACCTAAAGCTAATTGCAAGTGATGGATATAAGTTTCTTTTGACAAGATTCTCACCCTATACTTTACACTTTCTAGTTGTCTTACCCACTAAAGACACTTGGTTCTCAACCGTGCACCCCTGGAATTGAGAAGCTGCAGTCGAACAAAGCACCCTGCACTTTATCCTATTTTGTAGATTTTACATTTGTCAAAGAAGGCAGTTTGTGCTCACATTACTGCGAGACCTGGGCTCTAGATCTCATACTGTCGCTTTCTCCTACTTACAGTGCCTGGGAAACGAAATTGTTATCTATGCTGATTTGAACTAAATTTTAAGTTCCCTAAGATCACAATCAAAATATTGAAATTTCCAATGTTATATTGCTGCTTTCATATTTTATTGGATGTTAATGTTTCTATTTAGTTTTTTTTATAACTTATTGATTTTATCAAAGTATTCCTCATGATTTTGAATTATGTACTAACTAATGTATATTCTACTTGTGATGCAACTTTTGTGGCTCAATAAAGCTGAATAAAGTATTTTGATTGATTTACTGTATGTACTTATAAAAGTGATATGCGTAAAAGTTAATGGCTTCAGGAGATTTCTCTGATTTTTATACCATCTGGACATAATTTAAAATGCTGGTCATGCCAGTATACAAAATACACAGGAGCAGACCAAGTCTGGAAAAGGTGTGTGCCTACAACAGTAGCCGTGTGGTACTGGTGGTGAATGCGTGAAAACAAGGGCTGCCAGAAATATAGACTGTTAATGGAGGGAGGCTGGAGCAATTTCCATCAGACCACCCATGTGGTGGAGTTTACGTCATGTGGGAAATGCTGATCATGCCATCCCAAGTCCGACCATATAGTGCCGGTGCGGGAATGGATGTAAAAAGTATCATCATAATCTACATCCTAAAGTGATGTGAATGAAAAAAGTGCAGTGCTCAAATGATAGTGAAGATAAAATTAACTATCCGGACTCCAAAAAGCATTGTGACAGAAGTCCGGGTGTCAGAGATTAAAAGACATGCTGGGTAGTAAGACTACCCTCTAGCGCAGTGCAGTATGGTCGACATGTTTCAGCCTTGGGGGCATCTTACCCGGCTTTCTTCAGGACCGTTGACAAAAATTAGCTACTACAACTACATACAAGGTGTATTAGTGATGAAAAACAGACATGTATTGAAAAAGTTACTTCTATATTAGGAATGTGAATACTTAAATGTCCACTGGAGGGAAACGAATGAATCTTCTTCCTGACAAAAAAACAAAGAGACACTGTGTCAAGCAACACCAGGTTCCACACACACACCCCGGCGCACACACACAAAGAGACCGTGCAGGCACACATGCATGAAAAATTTGCATTCTGCATTAATAAGAAGCATACTAGCTTGATCACACTGAGGCATTTCCTCACAGTGATACTCACCCAGCTTTGTGTGGGTGACGACCTCACCTCACCCGGCAACCGCTCGGGAGAATGAGGCCCCGCTCTGTAGTGTAAAGATGAAAGACACAGTAAGCACATAACTTCACCGTGCCTAAGCCAATGGCTTTACACTAAAAACCCAACAGACGTGTGGTAGTGGCCCCACTGTCATACCTAACACCGACAACAACCCAGGGCGCGTAGATATCGCACATCTTACGATATTTTAGAAATATTTGAAAAATTGTTGTTATCCTAAATCTTTACAAGGAATGAGACCGGTTGACAACCATGGCCTATTCACAACCAAGGCGCTAAAGTGATGGTAAGGTATCTTAACGTGCACCCATGAGTAGCTACCCAGAACCTTTTCTCATTTGTCAATTGCTTGACTATAGGGCAATGGAAGAAGGTAGACTCCCCATCCTAACACAAATTCTGTGAAAAATGAAGGGCCACATAGGCTCTCTCTAATCTGGTTGGCTCAGTAGTACAATCTCCGAAGTCAAAACTAACCACAATGGAGTAGAAGTCAAAGCCCTGGGCGTCTCACCTCTCCGTCGGTGCCTCGGAACTGATGGCGAGCGGAAGTGGAGGCGGGTTGCAGAAACGCCCTTCCTCCTTAAATAGCCTTACTGCATGAAGTGCTAAATCCTCCGTTCTTAAACGGCTAGGCAGGCTCGCCGAAAAATAGCGAGAGGAAACGCTATTCGGTAGCGCATGCGTGGAGAGTTGTTAAGCACTGCTCTCTTGCGCATGCGAGCTCATCGTCACTCGCAGGACCCTGAAGTTAACATTGCGCCATACAACACCCGCAGGGTCAAGAGAATCCATATAAATGATTCTATTCCTGTTTGGGTTGATTTTAAAGATCAGAAAGTTATTTCACTGGGCATAAGCGAAGCTTGAGAAAACGGTTGCATGCCCCTAGGGGAGACACTACTCCTCTAACATGAGCCCGGCGGAATACACCAATCTGGGTTCAACAATGTATAAAAGGTTTATGTAGTGGTTAGGAGGGTAGGTTATGAGCGCGCATGTTACCACTGTGGAAACCAACACTACCAGATGGAGTATATCGAGGTCATCCATCATGGACATGGAGTAATGTGGCAATGTATGTAAAGAGACCTCTACATGGGAGTGACTCATCAGATAACTTGGAAAGAAAACCGACAGTGTCTGGATTGAATCCAGGGCTCTTGATTAAGGGGCAAATGTACCATAATAAATCACTATGTAGTAAGTCAGATGACATACTCGGTAAGGAATTATTTGTATTTGAACGTTGATGAATGGGATATTATTATCCTAGGGTGTCTAGTTGAGGCAGACAGAAGGGCGACACACACAATTGAGTTGGGTGAGCTGGAAGGTGCAAACTGAATTGCGTTTACATCCTGATCAAATAGACCCGCAACTGAAAGTTGCACTGAATACTATAAACAAAAAGGGTGTGTGGAGGGTCAAGGGGAAAGTTTAGTGACCTGTCTGCTTGCTCCCCAACATCAAGATACAAAATACACAGGAGCAGACCAAGTCTGGAAAAGGTGTGTGCCTACAACAGTAGCCGTGTGGTACTGGTGGTGAATGCGTGAAAACAAGGGCTGCCAGAAATATAGACTGTTAATGGAGGGAGGCTGGAGCAATTCCCATCAGACCACCCATGTGGTGGAGTTTACGTCATGTGGGAAATGCTGATCATGCCATCCCAAGTCCGACCATATAGTGCGGGTGCGGGAATGGATGTCAAAAGTATCATCATAATCTACATCCTAAAGTGATATGAATGAAAAAAGTGCAGTGCTCAAATGATAGTGAAGATAAAATTAACTATCCGGACTCCAAAAAGCATTGTGACAGAAGTCCGGGTGTCAAAGATTAAAAGACACGCTGGGTAGTAAGACTACCCTCTAGCGCAGTGCAGTATGGTCGACATGTTTCAGCCTTGGGGGCATCTTACCCGGCTTTCTTCAGGACCGTTGACAAAAATTAGCTACTACAACTACATACAAGGTGTATTAGTGATGAATAACAGACATGTATTGAAAAAGTTACTTCTATATCAGGAATGTGAATACTTAAATGTCCACTGGAGGGAAACGAATGAATCTTCTTCCTGACAAAAAAACAAAGAGACACTGTGTCAAGCAACACCAGGTTCCACACACACACCCCGGCGCACACACACAAAGAGACCGTGCAGGCACATATGCATGAAAAATTTGCATTCTGCATTAATAAGAAGCATACTAGCTTGATCACACTGAGGCATTTCCTCACAGTGATACTCACCCAGCTTTGTGTGGGTGACGACCTCACCTCACCCGGCAACCGCTCTGGAGAATGAGGCCCCGCTCTGTAGTGTAAAGATAAAAGACACAGTAAGCACATAACTTCACCGTGCCTAAGCCAATGGCTTTACACTAAAAACCCAACAGACGTGTGGTAGTGGCCCCACTGTCATACCTAACACCGACAACAACCCAGGGCGCATAGATATCGCACATCTTACGATATTTTAGAAATATTTGAAAAATTGTTGTTATCCTAAATCTTTACAAGGAATGAGACCTGTTGACAACCATGGCCTATTCACAACCAAGGCGCTAAAGTGATGGTAAGGTATCTTAACATGCACCCATGAGTAGCTACCCAGAACCTTTTCTCATTTGTCAATTGCTTGACTATAGGGCAATGGAAGAAGGTAGACTCCCCATCCTAACACAAATTCTGTGAAAAATGAAGGGCCACATAGGCTCTCTCTAATCTGGTTGGCTCAGTAGTACAATCTCCGAAGTCAAAACTAACCACAATGGAGTAGAAGTCAAAGCCCTGGGCGTCTCACCTCTCCGTCGGTGCCTCGGAACTGATGGCGAGCGGAAGTGGAGGCGGGTTGCAGAAACGCCCTTCCTCCTTAAATAGCCTTACTGCATGAAGTGCTAAATCCTCCGTTCTTAAACGGCTAGGCAGGCTCGCCGAAAAATAGCGAGAGGAAACGCTATTCGGTAGCGCATGCGTGGAGAGTTGTTAAGCACTGCTCTCTTGCGCATGCGAGCTCATCGTCACTCGCAGGACCCTGAAGTTAACATTGCGCCATACAACACCCGCAGGGTCAAGAGAATCCATATAAATGATTCTATTCCTGTTTGGGTTGATTTTAAAGATCAGAAAGTTATTTCACTGGGCATAAGCGAAGCTTGAGAACACGGTCGCATGCCCCTAGGGGAGACACTACTCCTCTAACATGAGCCCGGCGGAATACACCAATCTGGGTTCAACAATGTATAAAAGGTTTATGTAGTGGTTAGGAGGGTAAGTTATGAGCGCGCATTTTACCACTGTGGAAACCAACACTACCAGATGGAGTATATCGAGGTCATCCATCATGGACATGGAGAAATGTGGCAATGTATGTAAAGAGACCTCTACATGGGAGTGACTCATCAGATAACTTGGAAAGAAAACCGACAGTGTCTGGATTGAATCCAGGGCTCTTGATTAAGGGGCAAATGTACCATAATAAATCACTATGTAGTAAGTCAGATGACATACTCCGTAAGGAATTATTTGTATTTGAACGTTGATGAATGGGATATTATTATCCTAGGGTGTCTAGTTGAGGCAAACAGAAGGGCGACACACACAATTGAGTTGGGTGAGCTGGAAGGTGCAAACTGAACTGCGTTTACATCCTGATCAAATAGACCCGCAACTGAAAGTTGCACTGAATACTATAAACAAAAAGGGTGTGTGGAGGGTCAAGGGGAAAGTTTAGTGACCTGTCTGCTTGCTCCCCAACATCAAGATACAAAATACACAGGAGCAGACCAAGTCAGGAAAAGGTGTGTGCCTACAACAGTAGCCGTGTGGTACTGGTGGTGAATGCGTGAAAACAAGGGCTGCCAGAAATATAGACTGTTAATGGAGGGAGGCTGGAGCAATTCCCATCAGACCACCCATGTGGTGGAGTTTACGTCATGTGGGAAATGCTGATCATGCCATCCAAAGTCCGACCATATAGTGCGGGTGCGGGAATGGATGTCAAAAGTATCATCATAATCTACATCCTAAAGTGATATGAATGAAAAAAGTGCAGTGCTCAAATGATAGTGAAGATAAAATTAACTATCCGGACTCCAAAAAGCATTGTGACAGAAGTCCGGGTGTCAAAGATTAAAAGACACGCTGGGTAGTAAGACTACCCTCTAGCGCAGTGCAGTATGGTCGACATGTTTCAGCCTTGGGGGCATCTTACCCGGCTTTCTTCAGGACCGTTGACAAAAATTAGCTACTACAACTACATACAAGGTGTATTAGTGATGAATAACAGACATGTATTGAAAAAGTTACTTCTATATCAGGAATGTGAATACTTAAATGTCCACTGGAGGGAAATGAATGAATCTTCTTCCTGACAAAAAAACAAAGAGACACTGTGTCAAGCAACACCAGGTTCCACACACACACCCCGGCGCACACACACAAAGAGACCGTGCAGGCACATATGCATGAAAAATTTGCATTCTGCATTAATAAGAAGCATTCTAGCTTGATCACACTGAGGCATTTCCTCACAGTGATACTCACCCAGCTTTGTGTGGGTGACGACCTCACCTCACCCGGCAACCGCTCGGGAGAATGAGGCCCCGCTCTGTAGTGTAAAGATAAAAGACACAGTAAGCACATAACTTCACCGTGCCTAAGCCAATGGCTTTACACTAAAAACCCAACAGACGTGTGGTAGTGGCCCCACTGTCATACCTAACACCGACAACAACCCAGGGCGCATAGATATCGCACATCTTACGATATTTTAGAAATATTTGAAAAATTGTTGTTATCCTAAATCTTTACAAGGAATGAGACCTGTTGACAACCATGGCCTATTCACAACCAAGGCGCTAAAGTGATGGTAAGGTATCTTAACGTGCACCCATGAGTAGCTACCCAGAACCTTTTCTCATTTGTCAATTGCTTGACTATAGGGCAATGGAAGAAGATAGACTCCCCATCCTAACACAAATTATGTGAAAAATGAAGGGCCACATACGCTCTCTCTAATCTGGTTGGCTCAGTAGTACAATCTCCGAAGTCAAAACTAACCACAATGGAGTAGAAGTCAAAGCCCTGGGCGTCTCACCTCTCCGTCGGTGCCTCGGAACTGATGGCGAGCGGAAGTGGAGGCGGGTTTCAGAAACGCCCTTCCTCCTTAAATAGCCTTACTGCATGAAGTGCTAAATCCTCCGTTCTTAAACGGCTAGGCAGGCTCGCCGAAAAATAGCGAGAAGAAACGCTATTCGGTAGCGCATGCGTGGAGAGTTGTTAAGCACTGCTCTCTTGCGCATGCGCGCTCATCGTCACTCGCAGGACCCTGAAGTTAACATTGCGCCATACAACACCCGCAGGGTCAAGAGAATCCATATAAATGATTCTATTCCTGTTTGGGTTGATTTTAAAGATCAGAAAGTTATTTCACTGGGCATAAGCGAAGCTTGAGGACACGGTCGCATGCCCCTAGGGGAGACACTACTCCTCTAACATGAGCCCGGCGGAATACACCAATCCGGGTTCAATAATGTATAAAAGGTTTATGTAGTGGTTAGGAGGGTAGGTTATGAGCGCGCATTTTACCACTGTGGAAACCAACACTACCAGATGGAGTATATCGAGGTCATCCATCATGGACATGGAGTAATGTGGCAATGTATGTAAAGAGACCTCTACATGGGAGTGACTCATCAGATAACTTGGAAAGGAAACCGACAGTGTCTGGAATGAATCCAGGGCTCTTGATTAAGGGGCAAATGTACCATAATAATTCACTATGTAGTAAGTCAGATGACATACTCCGTAAGGAATTATTTGTATTTGAACGTTGATGAATGGGATATTATTATCCTCGGGTGTCTAGTAGAGGCAGACAGAAGGGCAACACACACAATTGAGTTGGGTGAGCTGGAAGGTGCAAACTGAACTGCGTTTACATCCTGATCAAATAGACCCGCAACTGAAAGTTGCACTGAATACTATAAACAAAAAGGGTGTGTGGAGGGTCAAGGGGAAAGTTTAGTGACCTGTCTGCTCGCTCCCCAACATCAAGATACAAAATACACAGGAGCAGACCAAGTCTGGAAAAGGTGTGTGCCTACAACAGTAGCCGTGTGGTACTGGTGGTGAATGCGTGAAAACAAGGGCTGCCAGAAATATAGACTGTTAATGGAGGGAGGCTGGAGCAATTCCCATCAGACCACCCATGTGGTGGAGTTTACGTCATGTGGGAAATGCTGATCATGCCATCCCAAGCCCGACCATATAGTGCCGATGCGGGAATGGATGTCAAAAGTATCATCATAATCTACATCCTAAAGTGATGTGAATGAAAAAAGTGCAGTGCTCAAATGATAGTGAAGATAAAATTAACTATCCGGACTCCAAAAAGCATTGTGACAGAAGTCCGGGTGTCAAAGATTAAAAGACACGCTGGGTAGTAAGACTACCCTCTAGCGCAGTGCAGTATGGTCGACATGTTTCAGCCTTGGGGGCATCTTACCCGGCTTTCTTCAGGACCGTTGACAAAAATTAGCTACTACAACTACATACAAGGTGTATTAGTGGTGAATAACAGACATGTATTGAAAAAGTTACTTCTATATCAGGAATGTGAATACTTAAATGTCCACTGGAGGGAAACAAATGAATCTTCTTCGTGACAAAAAAACAAAGAGACACTGTGTCAAGCAACACCAGGTTCCACACACACACCCCGGCGCACACACACAAAGAGACCGTGCAGGCACACATGCATGAAAAATTTGCATTCTGCATTAATAAGAAGCATACTAGCTTGATCACACTGAGGCATTTCCTCACAGTGATACTCACCCAGCTTTGTGTGGGTTGACGACCTCACCTCACCCGGCAACCGCTTGGGAGAATGAGGCCCCGCTCTGTAGTGTAAAGATAAAAGACACAGTAAGCACATAACTTCACCGTGCCTAAGCCAATGGCTTTACACTAAAAACCCAACAGACGTGTGGTAGTGGCCCCACTGTCATACCTAACACCGACAACAACCCAGGGCGCGTAGATATCGCACATCTTACGATATTTTAGAAATATTTGAAAAATTGTTGTTATCCTAAATCTTTACAAGGAATGAGACCTGTTGACAACCATGGCCTATTCACAACCAAGGCGCTAAAGTGATGGTAAGGTATCTTAACGTGCACCCATGAGTAGCTACCCAGAACCTTTTCTCATTTGTCAATTGCTTGACTATAGGGCAATGGATGAAGGTAGACTCCCCATCCTAACACAAATTCTGTGAAAAATGAAGGGCCACATAGGCTCTCTCTAATCTGGTTGGCTCAGTAGTACAATCTCCGAAGTCAAAACTAACCACAATGGAGTAGAAGTCAAAGCCCTGGGCGTCTCACCTCTCCGTCGGTGCCTCGGAACTGATGGCGAGCGGAAGTGGAGGCGGGTTGCAGAAACGCCCTTCCTCCTTAAATAGCCTTACTGCATGAAGTGCTAAATCCTCCGTTCTTAAACGGCTAGGCAGGCTCGCCGAAAAATAGCGAGAGGAAACGCTATTCGGTAGCGCATGCGTGGAGAGTTGTTAAGCACTGCTCTCTTGCGGATGCGCGCTCATCGTCACTCGCAGGACCCTGAAGTTAACATTGCGCCATACAACACCCGCAGGGTCAAGAGAATCCATATAAATGATTCTATTCCTGTTTGGGTTGATTTTAAAGATCAGAAAGTTATTTCACTGGGCATAAGCGAAGCTTGAGGACACGTCGCATGCCCCTAGGGGAGACACTACTCCTCTAACATGAGCCCGGCGGAATACACCAATCCGGGTTCAACAATGTATAAAAGGTTTATGTAGTGGTTAGGAGGGTAGGCTATGAGCGCGCATTTTACCACTGTGGAAACCAACACTACCAGATGGAGTATATCGAGGTCATCCATCATGGACATGGAGTAATGTGGCAATGTATGTAAAGAGACCTCTACATGGGAGTGACTCATCAGATAACTTGGAAAGAAAACCGACAGTGTCTGGAATGAATCCAGGGCTCTTGATTAAGGGGCAAATGTACCATAATAAATCACTATGTAGTAAGTCAGATGACATACTCCGTAAGGAATTATTTGTATTTGAACGTTGATGAATGGGATATTATTATCCTAGGGTGTCTAGTAGAGGCAGACAGAAGGGCGACACACACAATTGAGTTGGGTGAGCTGGAAGGTGCAAACTGAACTGCGTTTACATCCTGATCAAATAGACCCGCAACTGAAAGTTGCACTGAATACTATAAACAAAAAGGGTGTGTGGAGGGTCATGGGGAAAGTTTAGTGACCTGTCTGCTCGCTCCCCAACATCAAGATACAAAATACACAGGAGCAGACCAAGTCTGGAAAAGGTGTGTGCCTACAACAGTAGCCGTGTGGTACTGGTGGTGAATGCGTGAAAACAAGGGCTGCCAGAAATATAGACTGTTAATGGAGGGAGGCTGGAGCAATTCCCATCAGACCACCCATGTGGTGGAGTTTACGTCATGTGGGAAATGCTGATCATGCCATCCCAAGTCCGACCATATAGTGCCGGTGCAGGAATGGATGTCAAAAGTATCATCATAATCTACATCCTAAAGTGATGTGAATGAAAAAAGTGCAGTGTTCAAATGATAGTGAAGATAAAATTAACTATCCGGACTCCAAAAAGCATTGTGACAGAAGTCCGGGTGTCAAAGATTAAAAGACACGCTGGGTAGTAAGACTACCCTCTAGCGCAGTGCAGTATGGTCGACATGTTTCAGCCTTGGGGGCATCTTACCCGGCTTTCTTCAGGACCGTTGACAAAAATTAGCTACTACAACTACATACAAGGTGTATTAGTGATGAATAACAGACATGTATTGAAAAAGTTACTTCTATATCAGGAAAGTGAATACTTAAATGTCCACTGGAGGGAAACGAATGAATCTTCTTCGTGACAAAAAAACAAAGAGACACTGTGTCAAGCAACACCAGGTTCCACACACACACCCCGGCGCACACACACAAAGAGACCGTGCAGGCACACATGCATGAAAAATTTGCATTCTGCATTAATAAGAAGCATACTAGCTTGATCACACTGAGGCATTTCCTCACAGTGATACTCACCCAGCTTTGTGTGGGTGACGACCTCACCTCACCCGGCAACCGCTTGGGAGGATGAGGCCCCGCTCTGTAGTGTAAAGATAAAAGACACAGTAAGCACATAACTTCACCGTGCCTAAGCCAATGGCTTTACACTAAAAACCCAACAGACGTGTGGTAGTGGCCCCACTGTCATACCTAACACCGACAACAACCCAGGGCGCGTAGATATCGCACATCTTACGATATTTTAGAAATATTTGAAAAATTGTTGTTATCCTAAATCTTTACAAGGAATGAGACCTGTTGACAACCATGGCCTATTCACAACCAAGGCGCTAAAGTGATGGTAAGGTATCTTAACGTGCACCCATGAGTAGCTACCCAGAACCTTTTCTCATTTGTAAATTGCTTGACTATAGGGCAATGGAAGAAGGTAGACTCCCCATCCTAACACAAATTCTGTGAAAAATGAAGGGCCACATAGGCTCTCTCTAATCTGGTTGGCTCAGTAGTACAATCTCCGAAGTCAAAACTAACCACAATGGAGTAGAAGTCAAAGCCCTGGGCGTCTCACCTCTCCGTCGGTGCCTCGGAACTGATGGCGAGCGGAAGTGGAGGCGGGTTGCAGAAACGCCCTTCCTCCTTAAATAGCCTTACTACCCAGCATGTCTTTTAATCTTTGACACCCGGACTTCTGTCACAATGCTTTTTGGAGTCCGGATAGTTAATTTTATCTTCACTATCATTTGAGCACTGCACTTTTTTCATTCACATCACTTTAGGATGTAGATTATGATGATACTTTTGACATCCATTCCCGCACCGGCACTATATGGTCGGACTTGGGATGGCATGATCAGCATTTCCCACATGATGTAAACTCCACCACATGGGTGGTCTGATGGGAATTGCTCCAGCCTCCCTCCATTAACAGTCTATATTTCTGGCAGCCCTTGTTTTCACGCATTCACCACCAGTACCACACAGCTACTGTTGTAGGCACACACCTTTTCCAGACTTGGTCTGCTCCTGTGTATTTTGTATCTTGATGTTGGGGAGCGAGCAGACAGGTCACTAAACTTTCCCCTTGACCCTCCACACACCCTTTTTGTTTATAGAGGTCATGCCAGTATACCATGACTAGGTGGCAACCCTAGTAAACCTTAATACTTTCAATTGCTTTCTGTTTAGTAGCATAGCGAGGATGTCATGGTCACTAGTCCAAGCAAGGAAAATGACATCTTTGTCAGATTCGGGGTAGGCATATACAGCAATTTTGAGGGTTCAGTGGGCCCCAATGCCACTGCACCTGCTGCACCAATGTGAACTATGCCACTGACGCTGTGCTTTTATGAAAAGCCCACCTTTAGTGCAAACAACGACCAAATGTGGATGGAGAGGTGACTGAGGGTGTGTTTTTATTGCGCAGAAGCTGCCTGCTTGTGTGTCCTGTGATATCTTGTAAAATGTTGATTTGGCGTTATTAGTTATAGCACTCCCTAGGGCTGTCTCAGACCTAGCTGTAAGGAGACTGTAAGCCTGATCGTGATTACAGCGTTTTAAATTTGCTCAGCTTTTGATTGTTTGAGAATACTTTAATATTTTAAACTTGCCTAGATTGACTATGTCTTTACATATTTCACTTGCACTTTGGCTCTTTATATGTGGCGGGGAAGGTACCCTTAAGTTAGAGCGGGTCCGCCATTGCAGTCAGTGCATTAGCAGATAAGAGAGGGAGGGCTACTTATGAGCAGCCTGTCGCGTCCTCACAGCAGGCACGCCGCTGGAGCACCGAAGGCACACCAAAAACAAGACCATCTGCACCTGTTCACGCCCAGATCGCCGGAATCCCTATCCGAATTTACCCCAGGAAGGAGGCATTCAATACGAATGTCTGACATAATATCGACAGACAGAATATCGAAATACAAAAATATTGGCACAAAAATATCGACATCAAAAATATCGGAGTCATTTCTTCATAAAGGTAAGTACAAAAATATTGAAAAAATAATATCGTAGTACAAAAATATCGAAATTAAAAATATCGTTTTTTTAAATGTATTAATAATAATGTAAAAATAATATTAAAGTACATATAATTTTACAAATATTAAATAAAAATATTAAAACAAAATTACAACTAATACATATCCATTTAAAATAAATAAAACACTTAATAATTTAATGTAATTTTCTTTTTTTTAATTTCATTTAATTGATTTAATGTAAAAAAAAAATTATTTTTACCCTGTACGCCTGTACCCCAAAAACCCAAAACTGACCCTGAACCCTAAAAATATCCCTGTACCCCAAAAACCCAAAACTGACCCTGAACCCTAAAAATATCCCTGTACCCCAAAAACCCAAAACTGACCCTGAACCCTAAAAATACCCCTTTACCCAAAAACTGAAAACTGACCCTGAACCCTAAAAATACCCCTTTACCCAAAAACTGAAAACTGACCCTGAAACCTAAAAATACCCCTTTACCCAAGAACTGAAAACTGACCCTGAACCCTAAAAATACCCCTTTACCCAAAAACTGAAAACTGACCCTGAACCCTAAAAATACCCCTTTACCCAAGAACTGAAAACTGACCCTGAACCCTAAAAATACCCCTTTACCCAAGAACTGAAAACTGACCCTGAACCCTAAAAATACCCCTTTACCCAAAAATTAAAAACTGACCCTGAACCCTAAAAATACCCCTTTACCCAAGAACTGAAAACTGACCCTGAACCCTAAAAATACCCCTTTACCCAAGAACTGAAAACTGACCCTGAACCCTAAAAATACCCCTTTACCCAAAAACTGAAAACTGACCCTGAACCCTAAAAATACTCCTTTACCCAAAATTAATTAATATTATTTAATTACCAATTAATTATTAATTAACAATCACAATAAAGTAAATATATTAGCACATTAGCTGTAATTAATTTAATTTAATAATTAATATTATTTTTCCCAATTAATTAATTAAGAATAAAAAAATTATATATAAAAAAATTACTCTAATTAATGTAATTAACTAATTAATATTAATTAATTACCAACTAATTAATAATTAAAAATATGTACAAAATTATAATAATTAATTAACTAATTAATATAAATTAATTACCAAATAATTATTAATTGAAATATGTACAAACATATATTAATTAATTAATTATTATTAAATTACTTCCCACCCTATTCCCCTATAAACCCATAACCCGCTACAGAACATATTTATCAATTAATCAATTAATTAAAATTAATTAAAAATTAATTCTCAATTAATTAATTAATAATTCCTACTAATTAATAATTAATTTAACATAATTAAATTACTTCCCACCCTATTCTCCTATAAACCCACAACCCGCTACAGTAGTAAAAGACAATATTTAATTAAATTACATGAAAAATAAATAATAAAACATAATAAATACAATATAATATACACTAAATGTATTTAAAAATTGATATTAGTAACATCGAAGTTATTTATTTCGATATTATTGACATCGATATTTAAAACTTCGATATTACTGATATCATACTAATATCGATATTAAGACTGTCGATATTACTTACCTTCGATATTTTGTTCCATCGATATTTAAACTTCGATATAATTGTATATCGAAATTTAAAACTCGATATTTTGTCTGTTTACCATTCAATACATTACACAAGTGGAGAGCCTAAAGTACTGGGAGCAGCAGGTAAGGAACCAAACTGTTCTGTATTAAAACCGGACCACGACCTAAACACAACCACATGCTCCAATTGCAAGCTATCCCCCACAGAGTTACCAACCAGGCAGTTTATAAATAGAGAACACAAGACAAAAGAAGACACTCAAAAAGGCAAGCTTTTTAAATGTTCCTTAATAAATGCAACGTCCCTTGTCAAACCCAAACATGAACTTGCACTTCATGGTGACACTCATAAGACAGATATAACATTTATCACAGAAACATGGGTGGATGAAGGTTCAGGCCAATCCTGATTGAAGCCTCACCCTTAGGCTATAAAATGGTGCATGTTGACAAGAAGTTAAAAAGAGATGGGGGTTTAGCCATCATCATTAGAGATTCAATGACTATAAAGTACACCCCAGGCACGAATGTCGCTAATTACGAAAACATCTCCTTTCAAATTGAATTAACCAAAAATTACTCATTAAATGATACATTACTGTTTCCCCCCCTGGGGCCAAGGGAGAGTTTTCTTTCCAACGTAAACACCATGATAGAGCACAGTGTCACTTGCTCGGATTATCTGGTACTGGCCGACTTTACTTTCCATCTAGAAAAAAGATAGGACAACAATACCATCCAACTGTTGGAGCTCATGGAGAATTTGGGTCTGGACCAGAGAAGTTATGGCCCCTCTCACACAGCGGGTCACAAACTGGATAGGATTTTTACAAAAAATACTTACCTGGCAGTAGCACATTTCTCCATCAGCCGATCACAACCGCAAAAAGCAGCTTTGGTAACATCCTCAGGAACCCAAAAATTCAGAGCATGGGGCAAAATAAATACAAACGAGCTCAAAAAGACCCTGCTAAACGCACTCCCCATAATCAATGGAGCTGATGATGATGTTGATTCAGCCATACAAAGATACACTACTTGGGTTAAAAAGATCATCAATATCTTAGCACCCGAAAAGTATAGAAAAATCGTCATCGTACCCCATCTGAACCCTGTTTCTCTGAGTGCCTGAGGGCTCAGAAACTAGGAAACTAGAGCGAACTCGGAGAGCCAATTATGATCCTCTAGATAGAGAGACCTATAAAAGACCCATTGCTGATTAAAAGTCCCTTATACAAAAAGAGAGAACAAAGTATTTCCCTGAAAAAAATCTCTTAGCAGAAAATTCAGCTAAAGAACTGTTTAGTATGATAACAAAGTTATCAAAAATGATCACAAAAACTAATGGCACAGCAGATAAGGTTTTTGTGATATCCTTGCTAGTTTTTTCAAAGCAAAGTCACTGAGGTCTTTGACTCCTTCAAATTAAATTAAAGTGAAGAATCCATGTCCCCAATGAATAACTCCCTTACAATTTCGATAAGTTCTCTTCTCTTAACAAAGAGCAGGTTCTGAAACCTATAATGGCATGCAAATCAGGGTCCCCTTTAGATCTTTTCCCCCCAAAATATTGTACACGTAGGCCCCTGGGTTTTTGAAGCACTCACAAAAATCCTGAATAAAGTGATCAGTACAGGACATTCTCCCTCCAAATGAAAGGCGGCATCTATCTGGCCCCTCCTGAAAAAAAGCAAGGAACGGAGTAGTTATAGGCCCATCATAAGAATCCCTTTCCCGGCCAAACTACTGGAAAAAGCGCTAAATAACGAACTGATGGCCTGTATTGACAACAATAATTTGCTGGACCCCTCTCAATACTGTTTTAGAAAGGCTTACAGCACAGAAATAGCCTTGCTTACCGCCTCAGAAGTACTTAGGTGGATCATGAACGGTTGTGGTCAAGCTGTGCTGATCTTACTCAATCTCTTGGCGGCTTTTGACAAGGTCAACCACACCATTCTGACCAACCGACTAATGGAGTTGGGAATAAGAGGCATAGCTTTGACTCTACTTAAAGAATTAATTTCTACCTGATAGAACACATCATTTAAATGTGGGCAATTTCATGTCAAAACAATTCAGCTTGCTATGTGGGTCCTCAAGGCTCTTCATTGAGCCTCACCCTCTTCAACCTGTATGTCGCTCCCTTGATCAAATTTTTAAAGTCCCAAGTGTTAACAGTAGTGTCATATGCCGATGACATCCAAATTGTGGTGTCAATCTTCAAAGATCAGGAAGAAGTGGGTCATGAATTCAGCTCCTATATGGCCCAAATAGATCATTGGATGAAAAATAATTGCTACAAAATTAAACGCTGGTAAAACAGAGGTCCTATTGTTCGGAAATAATAGATCTCTTTGGTCGCCAATTTGGTGGGCTCAGAATATAGGACCATTAACAACGCCGGTACAGAAAAGAAGGAACCTGGGAGTTATTTTTGATGACAAACTCCACTTTGACCATCAAGTAAAAGAACTCTATTCTTCTGTTTTCTACACACTAAAATTAATCAAAAAGATCAGTCCATAAATTCTGAATGATCTACAAAAAACAGTTGTCACATCAATGATCTTGGCCAGGTTGGACTATGGAAATACTCTATTTATAGGCATCCAGAAAAATTCATTACAATAACTTTAAACACCGCAAAATGCGGCAGCGCGACTTCTTTCCGGAATTCCCAAACATAAGTCGGTGGCACAAGCACTGGTCAACCTGCACTGGCTACCTATAGAAAACATGTATAGAGTTTAAGACCTTATGGTAAATGCTCACAGGCGAAATCCAGAAACACGTGTATAGAGATGTACAGCACTAACCTGCACCAACTTTGGTGGAACACTCCATGAAAATCTCAAGTAAGCATGTATTAAGAACTGCATTTACCATAATGCTAAGGGGCGAACTGTGCTGGTTGGTGAAGCAGTGTGCTCCCACTCCTTCCAGTTTTGAAAAGGCTCCCTTGAGCCATTGAGCTGACGAGCTTGTGAAGATGCACCTGTGAGCCTATGAGAGGTACTGAGACCTGTAAGGATTGTGTCAGCCTGCTCAGCAACCCCATATAAAATGTGTTTTTATCTCTACTGGTGACGGATGAAATCCAGAAATACGTGTCTAGAGATGTACAGCAATAACCTGCACCAACTTTGGCGGAAAACTCCATGAAAATCTCAAGTAAGCATGTATTAAGAACTGCATTTACCATAATGCTAAGGGGCAAACTGTGCTGGGAGGTGAAGCAGTGTGCTCCCACCCCTTCCAGTTTAAGACCTTATGCATAACCTTTAAAGCACTGCATAATTTAGGTCCTAGCTACTTTCGTGCAAAATTTGCCGGCTACTCCCCAGGCAGAAAACTCAGATCCTCAGGCTCAATGCTGTTATCCCCTCCAAAGGCAAAAGGTGCTACATGGGGTGGTAGGAGCTTTTTTACTGAAGGCAGTTATACTTTGGAACGGCCTACCAGTGGTCATAAGGAGATGTTCTGAATTTCTAATTTTAGGAAGTTCATAAAATCCTGAATGTTCACATGCTAGTAATCAGCAGCAGCAAGGTCCCCTTAGCATCATTCAAGACAGCAACAGCGCCAAGATGTCTCTGGGCATTTGAGCACTATACAAAACCTAAAATCAATTCAAAGGTCTACATACAGTGCACTGATACTTTAAAATATATCCAGTGGATTTTAGAGAGCCTAGTTCCTTTAAAATGTTTTTTATATTAACATTACTCATACAATTTTTTCCGTAACATAATATTCATGGGCCCTGTTGGCAAAGGTAAATTGGTTGTTAAGTTACATTTATGACCAAATTTCCCATTGCTGCTGATTCCAGGAATTCAGAAAGTGATTCCTGGAAGGTGTACACCCATTTACGGCGAAGGAGATCACAACCACTCTCTGCCATGAGTGTGGAGATATTCACAGTGTAAATCCATGGAAAATGGCTATTTCAAGACATGGCTTGATTTAAAAGTCTTGAAACACTCACAAACATGGAATTTTGTTGGCATTCTCATACAATGATCAGACCTTATCCATCCTGGAAATGATGCAAAGTTTATTCAAGGATAACTGATCAACCTCACATTTGATGTGGTGTCAGAGAAATGATTTCTTAAATGGTAAAAATGTTACCACCCTGAGGAAAAAAACACAAAAAAGTGCATTTGCAAGAGAGAATCCCTTTCAACTGAACGGAGTTTTCCGCCACAGAGGAGTCTGTATAAAGGGGATGGAAACAAGTTAGGAATCATGATTTCCAATGGAATTCACATGGAAACAATGCACTAGGTGTAGCTTTCTATGCTGACAATATAATGTGGGAGTATGGTATTTATGAAACTGTGCGTGTTTAACCTAGAACATAGTTTTGTTGTAGTTCAAAGGTCTGTGTCCAAAGGGGCATAGTATGGGGATAGTTTGTGATAAGAGCTCCAGACAGGAAGCATACTTTGTGTATACTCCTGCTTCCTAGTCTGTCACACATGTGAAGTAGGAAGCCTCCACCTTCCTTCATTTGCTTGTTGAATGTCGGGAAAATACCCAATTTTTAATGAAAAGGAAGCAAAATAAGTTTTATGTGGAAGGTGTCATTAAAGAGAAGTCAAAGCTATATAAAGTTTATGTGATGTGAACATGAGTTCGATGAGGTAGCTCATTGGGCTAATGTGGAAAGAGCTGAGTTAAAAGTCAACAATTCTAACACATCAGGTGCATTCAGCTTTTAACCTTTTATTATCTTCCCTAATATGATGCCCACCAATCCTAATAATGTGAGGAAAACATTGTTTACATTTCAGTGTGAGCCTTTCCCATATTCTCTCTTAGACCTGTGCAGAATCAATCAATTAAAAAAGCGTTTTGAGATGACAACAGTACTACTTATGAATAGAGAAATCATAGAAAGGAAAGAATCAGCACAACCAGTATTTTAAACAACTGAAGAGATCCTGTATGCTAGAGGACAGCACATCACCTAGCTATCAGCAGAAGACCGAGTAATAAGTGAATGCTGCCATGCAGATCGACATGCAGTTCTGTGTGAGTGTGTGAGTACAGCTGTCAAGTCTACACAGAACCACACGACAGTCTGCATACACGATCTCTCCATTTCCAAAGAGAGCTCACTACAGTCACTTCTTCTAAATTGAGGCATATAATAGGGGATTGTTTCCCCCATTGACATTAAAGAAATTGATCCATTGAAATCTGTTACCATTTGGTCCTCCTTTCCCAGACTGGGCCTCTACTTCCACAGTCAGTACGTAATCTTTTCATCAGCTTTTCCCTATTCTACATTGCCCGTATTCCTTCATCAGCTTTTCCCTATTCTACATTGCCCGTATTCTTTTCATCAGCTTTTCCCTATTCTACATTGCCCGTATTCCTTCATCAGCTTTTCCCTATTCTACATTACCCGTATTCTTTTCATCAGTTTTTCCCTATTCTACATTGCCCGTTTTCTTTTCATCAGCTTTTCCCTATTCTACATTGCCCATATTCTTTCATCAGCTTTTCCCTATTCTACATGGCCCGTATTCTTTCATCAGCTTTTCCCTATTCTACATGGCCAGTATTCTTTCATCAGCTTTTCCCTATTCTACATTGCCCGTATTCTTTCATCAGCTTTTCCCTATTCTACATTGCCCGTATTCTTTCATCAGCTTTTCCCGGATCTATGTCGATACAACGCATGTTATTACAACGCATGCTTTTACAACGCAACTTTTACATCGCAAAAACTTTTACAACACATGTATTTACAACGAATGTTATTACAACGCAGGTACCTTTACAATGCATACCATTACAACGTAAGTATTGTTAAATATATATTAATTTTATAATCGTAAATTAATTTAAAAAAATATAATTTAATGTAATGTAATTTAAATTTAATTTTAATTTATTTTTACCCTGTACCCCTGTACCCCAAAAACTAAAAACTGACCCTGAACCCCAAAAATACCCCTTTACCCAAAAACTAAAAACTGACCCTGAACCCTAAAAATACCCCTTTACCCAAAAACTAAAAACTGACCCTGAACCCCAAAAATACCCCTTTACCCAAAAACTAAAAACTGACCCTGAACCCCAAAAATACCCCTTTACCCAAAAACTAAAAACTGACCCTGAGCCCTAAAAATACCCCTTTACCCAAAAACTAAAAACTGACCCTGAACCCCAAAAATACCCCTTTACCCAAAAACTAAAAACTGACCCTGAACCCTAAAAATACCCCTTTACCCAAAAACTAAAAACTGACCCTGAACCCCAAAAATACCCCTTTACCCAAAAACTAAAAACTGACCCTGAACCCCAAAAATACCCCTTTACCCAAAAACTAAAAACTGACCCTGAACCCCAAAAATACCCCTTTACCCAAAAACCCAAAACTGACCCTGAACCCCAAAAATACTCCTTTACCCAAAAACCCAAAACTGACCCTGAACCCTAAAAATACCCCTTTACCCCAAACATATAACATTTAAAATATAATTATATACTTACCAATACTTACGTTGTAATGGTATGCGTTGTAAAGGTACCTGCGTTGTAAAAACATTTGTTGTAAATACATGCGTTGTAATAGTATCTCGTTGTAAAAGTTGCGTTGTAAGTGATGTTTCCCGCTTTTCCCTATTCTACATGGCCCGTATTCTTTCATCAGCGTTTCCCTATTCTACATTGCCCGTATTCTTTTCATCGGCTTTTCCCTATTCTACATTGCCCGTATTCTTTCATCAGCTTTTCCCTATTCTACATTGCCCATATTCTTTCATCAGCTTTCCCTATTCTACATGGCCCGTATTCTTTCATCAGCTTTTCCCTATTCTACATGGCCAGTATTCTTTCATCAGCTTTTCCCTATTCTACATTGCCCGTATTCTTTCATCAGCTTTTCCCTATTCTACATTGCCCGTATTCTTTCATCAGCTTTTCCCTATTCTACATGGCCCGTATTCTTTCATCAGCTTTTCCCTATTCTACGTTGCCCGTATTCTTTTCATCAGCTTTTCCCTATTCTATATTGCCCGTATTCTTTCATCAGCTTTTCCCTATTCTACATGGCCCGTATTCTTTCATCAGCTTTTCCCTATTCTACATTGCCCGTATTCTTTTCATCAGCTTTTCCCTATTCTATATTGCCCGTATTCTTTCATCAGCTTTTCCCTATTCTACATGGCCCGTATTCTTTTCATCAGCTTTTCCCTATTCTACATTGCCCGTATTCTTTCATCAGCTTTTCCCTATTCTACATGGCCCGTATTCTTTCATCAGCTTTTCCCTATTCTACATTGCCCGTATTCTTTCATCAGCTTTTCCCTATTCTACATTGCCCAACCTCCTTGAATTAGTTACTCCATCTCACCCTTTTTACCCAGACACCAGGCATCTCAGTCCTGATAAGATCTGAATTATTTGTCAAAGGATCAAAACGTCGTTGACCAATGTACAAAGACAGATGGTTTCCTTGAAATGTGATACAATGGTTTATTGTGTTGTGTCCCGAATTGCACTGAAAGGGAAAAACTGCTGTCTTTCATTGTAAAGCACCCAATATGCCATATTTGTTCCTACTTGTACCCTACTTTCTTGTCTTCAACTTGGTTTTGGTTTTTCTTTTCACCTGGGGTACACTCACTTTTCTTGAGTAACACTCACATTTATATGTCCAATTACTAAACTCGGTTCGGCTGAACCGCAGCTCTTTAAAATAATAGCCAAGCTGACTCTTTCCTTTCTCTGATTTCTCTATTGATGAGTAGTACTGATGTAATTTCAAAATGTTTTTTAATGGGTTGATTCTGCACAGAAAGTCTGCGAATTAATAATTGTTTCATAAAAGGAGTTGCATGTGAACAATTGGTAAGGTACTCCGTATTCTCCTGTTGGCAGGGAGATACGGGTTGCTCTTGTTCTTTTGTATATTTCCCATATTCTCAGCAACACTGTGAGCTTCCCTTAGAAATCCATTTTGTGACTTATAGCAATCATCGGTCAAGACTCACCACTATGAATGGAAAGATGCAAAGATATTGAGCCCTTCTAGCAAAGTAGTCAATGTCACATTGCAGCACTCCCTTTCAACATCAGAGAAGGAAAATGTACTGTTTACTTTCTTGTGACATTGGCCACTCTAAAGCCTTGCCTCCTCTTATAGAAGCACTTGCTTCTTTTAGAAGTCTCTTGTCGTGCGTTTAATACGGATGTATGTCGTTACAACGCATGCTTTTTCCACGCATGCCTTTACAATGCAGGTTTTACAACGCAAGTTGTTACAACGACTTGCGTTGGGGGGCGCTGGATAGTGAATAGTTTAATTTACTATTCCAAATCCAGTCCCCGTGGATAGTAGGGAAGGTTTTGGATAGTACATTAAACTATTCCCTATCCTACAGCGCTCTCCAGCGCAAGTCGTTGTAACGACTTGCGTTGTAATTCCAGCGTTGTAAAGGTACTGCGTGGAAAAAGTTTAGTTGCAAAGGATGTTTCCGGTGTAAACCCCAACATGTCCATTCTATGGGGATGCTTCCCACACACTAAAACGAAGTGCTTTCCAGGCTAATGGTGTTGTTCCATTCTCCGGGACATGACGTTCCACAGCCTTACCCCACTAAAGGGCACACATGCTGCCTCTGAGATACACAGTCCGTGTGACAAGGCTCAATCTTGGAGCAATAGCAACCTCACGGACATTCAGGCCCACTGCCTACCACAATAACAGTCTCAGTAACTGTTGAGCCTCACCTTTAGTAATAGCGCTGTGTCAGGGATGTGTAACCCCCTGCCAAGTCAGCTGAGAGCACAGTTGCATTCTCAGGTACATGCAGATTCACAGAGAAGTGATGTATTACAAACCTAAGGAGTCTGCAGTGATACCTGAACAACCTGTGGTGGAAAGAATATGAAACAGGTACATCTGGGATGAAGATGCCAGACCCAGTTGTATTCTTGGAAGTCAGGGTGGGAACAGAGGAGATCACTGTCGCTCACTTTGGTACTTTACAACTGATGGCTTCCAAACAGAGCCTGGCCTACTCTGCTTTTCTTCTCAGGGGGGTCGTTAAGGTAACTGCTAGATTCGTTGAGAACCGTAATTACTCTTAATGCACAATGGGTACACTCAGTTGGCTTTGCCTGCCTGTGGATTTGTTGTCTTGCTGCATTAAGGCCCAAGAGAGGTCTTCTTTTTCCAGGACATCATGATATCCACCGTCCTCATGCCAGCTAATCAACGCAAATCTACTACCCAATAAAATACCCCACACAGCCCCGCTGCTGCCTTCACTGTATTTGCCCATTTGCAGACCTTTCCAATCTGAATCTGAATTCAGCCCCACGCATGCCTGGTGGTCCTTTTCTCATCTTCCCTATGCCTTATACACCCCTGGGGCAGCTCTTTATGCATACCTCCTGATCTATCCCTCTCCCTAAAGATGTCTTTGCCTCATATGCCTCCTGTATTGGCAAAATTCCAATCGCCACCCCAAACCTGATGGAAAGAAATTGTGGTTCCATGATATGTATTTACATCTTCCTGCAGCCATAAATTGAGAGATGAAATGGTGCAGAGGAATTTTGGTTTAAAAACATTTCCTTTCTGCTCACGTTTTCCTGACTTTGGCTGCTTTTCTAGCACGGATGCCACTTTTAGTCACACTTAATTGTGTACATGGAATGAGTATCAGATACAAATGCAAAAGAGAACTGCATTTTGTATCATGTTCTCCCCATGTTTACTGCAATTCAAGAGACTTTAAATTGCAGCGATTGTGGCAATTCATCACTTGTTTCCATCATACCAGATTTGGGTGGCAATGGTGAATTGTTTTTTAACTGTGTTGTCTATATTTGCCAGACATCCTCTGGAACTTCAAGGAGAAGTGATGGAAACACTGGGGCTGGGAACCTAGAGTGGCATGAACACTTTATGTAGTAGCTTGGTTTTGCTCTGTGGTGTGGTGCGTTTGCTTTGCAAAATACCTGCCACTGAGTTGCTTCAAGAAGGAGGAGCTGGGGTGAGTGGTTCTCTGTAAGCTGCTCAGGGCACTAGGCCTCTCTACCACTAAGCAAGGTTCTTGTCTTACTTAGAGTTTGTCCAAGTCTGAAAATCCTTTAAACAGACTAGTATAGTTTTTATAATGCCTATTCGATATGAAACGACTAAAGCACAAAGCTCACCTGCAGTTCTTCTCAAATTAACTGCAAAGTTCTGGGATCTATTGGAATAAATATATGAATATTGTTTAAGTCCTCGCTCAAACGGTTCGGTTAATTTATGTAATTACCGATATCTAGTTAGGAAAGAAGTTTGCCTGCCAGCCTTCAATTAACGTATCATGGTCTCGCTTAAAATCGGCATACTCCCGTGCTGGGGAAACAAAAATAAACAAATGCCGAATTTAATATTCGGTTACCTTGGTTGGCAACCTTCATATGTTGAGGCTTATGCAAGACTTAGCTTACCGGGAGCGCAAGTGAAACGGCGTCGTAGCGGCGTCTTCACTCGATGTTTGCACCGATGTAGGAACGATGTATAGAGTCCTTTCTCTATATTGGTTAATTAGACCCGACATTAAGAACGGACTGAATTGCGGACTGGTGGCGGCCATATTTGAGTGGGAAAGTATCCCGAATAGCTTAGTGGATGTGAGAACGCGGCGAGAGTGTTGTTTCACATGATGGAAAAGGAGACGGCTCCCGGAGTGGAGCGGGGGGCATAAAAAATCATTACCGGCTCCAGGAGGGGTCGCAGCACGCTGCTCTCAGCAACCAGACGCCGTGCAGCACCATCACCGCTGGGTCCCTGACGTTGTGGTCGCCCCTGCCGCCGCGCAGCACCATCACACGGCCGCGGAGAGGAGCGGACCACAACTCCCAGCCTGCCCGGAGCAAATCACTGCCCACTTCCTGCTGACAGCACCAGGAGGCGCTCAAAAGGAAACAGCTTCCTCCGCGTCGCGGACGCACGCGGGCTGCGCCGGGCGGAGGCCGGGCAGAGGGCGGGCCGTCTAAGGCCGTCCAAGGACGACCAGGGACGGGACGGGCCACATCCCTTTCATCATGGGTAAGCGCAAACTTGCAACATCGCGGCAGGCGAAGCTAAAGCTAAGGTGCCTAAGTACACGACTAGTATCATTATTTACTTAACAACAAAGGTGGGTGAACTATCAACACAGATTGCAGAGTCAGAGCGTGAGTTGGGTCTTGCAACCAGCCCAGGGGCCGTTAACACATCTAATATTTCTGCTATCAACTGTATCCCGCTGGAACCTAGGGTCATCATTGAGTCTTGTAGACCCACCCTGCCACAATCCCCCACAGTTCTTCCATTCCCGGTTTTGCCTGAAACAGTGATACCATCATTCCCTATGACCCCGGGGGATTTAGGAAGTACTGCATTTAATCAGCCTGGGCCTCAACGGCCAATTTACGTCACTGAGGAGGGCATCTTGTCTTTATTGGAAAAACTTTTTACAGAAAGACTTGAAACCGCACTAATCCAGATTGCTTCCGACATCACTGAGACTCTGAAGGATTGTGTTAAGGGCCTTGTGGCAAAATGTGAGCGCATCAATGATGCCCTTAATACCCGGGCCCCTTTTTCTTTTACACCTATGGCGCCATGTCCTACAGTTGTGCAGGTTTCCGCCCCTAAGGTTGGTGGTCCTTCTACAAATAGACCCATTGTCACTTCTAAAGTGGCCACCGATAACCCTGTTCAAAAAAAAGGGAAAGTGGATAAGGGGATATATATTCCCACGAGGGAGGCTGCTCCCAGTGTAAATCCTACAGTAAGGCCTAGAGGCCCGCAGGGGGTTGGGGCAAGAAGGGTACCCCCAGTAAATCTACCTCCGGATGCAACACCTTTTGTAGCAATTTTGGTTAACGTGCCTAAACCTGCAGATGGGGTGGTAGAACATCATGACACTCTCCTTAAGCATGTTAAAAAATGGTGTAATGCTAACTGCACGGGAGAAAGTAACATCGCAGACAATAATGTAACAGGTAGAAGGGTCAACTGGGTGGGCACAAGCAAGAAAGAGGTAGCTGGAGATTGTGTAATTGTTAATTTTAAATCTAGAAATGTCGCCAGCCGCCTCTTCTGGGATGGCTCCCCTTTGGACCCTGTAGGAAAAGGTGTTCGAGCGATAACCCTTGGCTTTTTTTACCCTCGAGCCTATAGGCCAGGTGATGGTGAGAACAAAATGTCACATGAAAATGCTTGGGCTGAAGACAAACTTATTTCGCCTCTGTTTGTTAATGAATGGGTGACAAAGCCACCTAGGGGCAGTGGCCTAGCTAATTCTGTAAGGAATATTCCTTAGAAATGACTTACAATTGTCAAATAGGTTCACGGCTCTAGCCGATCGAATAGATATTGAATGACTAGAGCCTGAGCATGAAAGCCTGATTGACCCATGCTTAGATATTGTAGTGGTTGTTACATCAGGCGACACTGTTAGTACTGCCTTAAATGACCCTTTAGAACCGGGCAGGGGGCACATCAGGTTATTATCATGGAACATCGCGGGCCTACGGGCTAAACAGGAGGACCCGATTTGGCTACAAAAACTGAAGGAACACGATATAGTTGTCTTACAGGAAACTTGGTCAAAAGAAAATGGTTTCTGGTAGATGGCTATATTTCATTCTTTGTCAATGCACAGAGTTCCACGGCGGGAAGGGATAGAGGGGGTCTGCTACTTCTAGTTGCAGTTAAAATAGCAGGGACTGTCAAAGAAATCCCCAGCTCCTCACACTTTTTTCAGCTGGTGGAAATTCTTTTGGCAGATAAGAACAAGATTGTGTTAATAAACTGCTATAACTCCATGCAGGGGGGCCCCCCTAATTTCGTTTTAGAAGGTTTATCCTCTTTTTTAATTAATTACATGTCAAAGCAATCCACTTTTGTTCAACTAATTATGATGGGAGATTTTAATGTTCATTTGTGTGAGTTAAACTGCCAGATTGTAGATGATACCGGCCCAGATCACACATCCTTGCCACATTTTGAACATAGCCCTAAGGGCGTGGCAATGGAAAATCTGTTATCATCTAATGATTTATATGAACCAGGGTTTTCAGACTCAACAAAGCGTGTGGTCACGTATAATGCAAGGGGAAGTGAATCGATCATTGATTACTTTTTTATGTCCCCGGGGCTCTTACGCCATGTATTGTTCTATAATGCAAATATAAGCGGGTTCAGCGACCATAACCCGGTGCTGCTAGTTTTGGACGCTCTCTCCGGCTTGAGCAAAGGGGCTTTGAGGGCCACCTCTGCAAGGGATGTAAGGAGTAGAGACCAGGGAAGGCGCCTTAAATGGTGTAAAGTTTGCCCTGAGGACTTTCTTGGTCTAATTGAGCAAAACATGGCAGTAGAATTTGAGAAATGTAGGGACGTAGAGCGGAGGGGGAAGGAGGTAGTTAGTGCCTTTGAAGCTATTTGTGCCAGAGTAGAAAAAGAGCTTACAGCTAAACCAAGGAGGGGCCCTGTTCCAGCCTTTGGGTGTCTCGATCGCACCTGCTCCAAGGCACACTCGGCTTTGCTGAAAGCCCTTAAACAATCCCCTAGAGATAGGTCATTGGTGGCACAGTTGAGAAAAGAATATGCTATGGCGGTCAAGTCGCGAAAAAAGGCCATCAAAGGGGAAGCCTGGGACTCTTTAATGGATTCTACAACCCTTAAACAAAGTTCCAAATTCTGGTCCATAATTAATAATCCTTTATTTGCTCAATCAAATAACATGGATCTTGAAATTAACATCCCTGAAGCAGAATGGATTAAACATTTTTCTAATATATATGGCTCAAATGAAATAGTTGAGGCATTTGCAATGCCCTGTTCCCCAACTTCTCCTCTTAAGTTAAAATTTAGTAAATCCGAAGTAGAGGTGGCGATTTTAGGCTCTGCTGTCAATAAAGCTCCTGGCCCAGACGGGGTCCCTTTGGATCTCTACAAACTTAACCCTGAGATGTGGGCAGAGATCTTAGCCAATGTTTTCAACAGTGTGCTTGAGGGGGGTTTGCCAAAAACGTGGGTATGTTCAATCATAGTTCCCATTTTTAAAAAGGGCCAAAGAAACAACCCCAAGTGCTTCCGACCAATATCTTTATTGGATTCTTCCATGAAGGTCCTGGGCAAAGTTTTGCTAGCAAGAATTAACAGTTGGTCTCTAGATAATGATATTTTAACAGATGCCCAGTATGGGTTTCGTTCAGACAGAGGAACAGAGGACCAATGCTTAAATCTTCATTTGATAATTTCGAAATACACTACTGCAAAAAAGGGGTCAATTTTTGTTGCATTTATGGACCTGTCCATGGCCTTTGATTTGGTCAATAGAGCCTGGCTGTGGACCATGTTGTTAAAATTGGGACTTGATCCTCCCCTTGTACACTTTTTGGCAGAACTCCACAAGGATTTAAAAGCTTCAATCAGAATGGACCAAGAAGGAAATCGTACAGCTTGGTTCAAATCAAGTAGGGGTGTGCGGCAGGGCTGCATTCTTGCTCCCATGCTGTTCACTCTTTATATAAATTCATTAGAGAAGACTCTTTTAACTGCTACCTTGGACACTCCGCGTGCAGGGGATACTCGCATCCCTGTTCTCCAGTACGCGGATGACGCAGCTTTGATAGCTCGGACTCATTTAGGTTTGCAAAGACTCTTAAATGCTTTTAATGATTTTATGTCTTCACTTGACTTAGTGGTAAACAATTCCAAATCTCACGTTATGGCATTTGGGGCTGTTAAAAATAATACCAAACAGTTCTATTGCAATGGTGACTTGATCGCTAATGTCAAAATTTTTACTTACCTGGGTGTAATCTTTGATACCAAGGGTAGCTGAGCTCCTCAAATTACAGCCAAAACTAAAGCAGTTAGGAGCTCGGCCAATGCTATTTTAAGTTTTTCTAGGAGACTGGGTGGGAAGCCAACTGGTGCTTTATTAAGTTTGTATAGGGCAAAATCTGTGGCAATAGCCAGGTATGGCTCAGGTCTGTGGGGCTATGTGAATTGTGAATCTACCCAAAGGGAAGAAAATAAGTTCCTTCGATCTATACTAGGGCTCCCCCAATCAACAGCCACGTTTTCAGTTCACCAGGAACTTGGTTTAGGGTATATCACTGATATCCTTTTAATGGCACCTATATTGTTATGGATTAGGACCTGGACCAATAACAATCTAGGTTTGAATCATAAAATACTGGGGGACTGTTTAAAATTGGATAAATTTAAAAATATTGCTTGGCTATCTCACATCCATAAGTGTTCTTTGGACCTTGGTCGTCCTGAGATTTTTTCTGCCCCTCAAGGTCTAAAGAAATCTGATTTAGATTGGGTCAAGCTCAATTTTTCCAAATTATAAATTGTGGAGAGGGAGGAACGCCAATTTACAAAACCCACGGTCAGAGCCCATTTTTTGACCATTACCTGCCTTGCTATACAACCGTACCTGGCCATTGTTAACATCCCTTTTCACAGGTGGCTTCTGGTTAAATTTCGGTTTAACCAGATTTATACGGTCCTTTGTGATAGTCAAGGTTGGTGTAAGGAGGAGGATGCACCTGTCTGCAACTGCGACAACTTCTCAACGCAAGATAACATGCACCTTATGCTGTTCTGTCATTTTTATATTGTGCCCAGACAGAAATACCTGGTACCTTTATTGAAGGACAAAGCCTTCCATCAGGCAAAACCAGCCCTCCTGTATCTCCAATTGTTGGATTCAGCTTTGGTTATGTTTAGCGTGGCCAATTATCTTGTTGCTGCTGTTAGGATCAGGAGGAGACGACTTAAAATGTAACATAGGGGTTTTGCACTGAAGGATGAAATGTATTTTTTTTTTGTACCTGTAATTTTTTAGCTAAATATTTATTCCTTTTTTTAGCTGTTTTTAAATTGTGTATATATAAATTGCTATTGATGTATGTAATTTCTCATGAATTTGTATTGTCCCATTCCTTTTGCTTGTAGAATGCTTTTATGATTTTTAACTAAATCGAATAAAGTGGTTTTTGACTTGACTTGACTTGACTTCATAAGAATTTGACAGGCCCTACTTTTGAAATACAGGGCTTTCGGTTATCTGTTATTCATATTGATTTTTCCAGGCGCCTCCCCAAGCTCCTGTAGCAAGTTAACTGTGCCCACGAAAAAACCCAGGCAACTTACTCTTCAAAGACAATCTCTACCTTTTCATTTACAAAATACTGCTTGTGGGCTCATAGTGGGTGAATGAATGTATTGCTCGGTCAGTGCAAAACCTGTGAATCGCATTTCCATTCTTAATAGGAAACTGAGGGGCATATTTTCAAGGACTGGCAATACATTATCGCCGCTTTTATCGGCAGGAAACTGCCGATAAAGCGGCAATAATGGTCTTGATAATATGCTCCATGAATTCCTATCGAAGCCCATGTTAGATGTGTTCACATCTAACATGGGCTTCGATTGGAATTCATGGAGCTTATTATCAAGGCCATTATCGCCGCTTTATCGGCAGTTTCCTGCCGATAAAAGCGGCGATAATGTATCGCCTGTCCTTGATAATATGCCCCTGAGTGGGTTGACTTTTATAGAATACCATGGATATAGCAAACCAGGATTGAGCTGCACAGACAGAGCATTCCTGGCGCACCTTTCGAAGGTGTGACCGGGGCTAACAAGGAGAGTGCACTCTATTACAGTGAATGTGCTGCCCCCAGGGCAGCATCAAACTCATGCTGCACTAGCGGAAGCACATTCAAGTGGAATGCGGCGCGGCTGCTCCAATGCTGCTCTGTGTTTCACTGTGCAGGAGGCAACCTCCCTGCACTTTTAACCCCTTGCATGTGGGGAGGATTCCACCGCTGTGCTGGGGGGCGCGCACAGCGCCCCCAGGCTCATGACGAGCTCAGCTCGTCATGAGGCACATTTCTCATGTGCTCATGACGAGCTGAGCTCGTCACGGACACACCCGTTTTCATGGAACGTTCAGCACAGCAGGGGAATTATCCCCGCGTGTGAGCGTTCCACAGCTCATGACAAGCTCAGCTCGTCATGGGCACACGAGCACCGTGCCTCATGACGAGCTGAGCTCATCATGAGCGTTCAAGGGGTTAAGGGGTTTGGAGATCCCCTTGCAGGCAGGTGCAGTGAGTGACTGCACCCGCCTGCATGGGGATGTCTGGGGATCCATAGGACCCTCTTTTCCCCTTCCTATCTGCTGCTATCAGGGGACGCATTGACAGTGCGCCTCCTGGCAGCTTCTTTGTCTCTGCGCCTGTGTCTATAATAAGGTGCGGGCGCAGAGGCAAAGAGATTTGCTCATTTGCATGGTGCCATGCCCTGATGCAAATAATGGGAGCCCCCTCTGGTGATATCACTGGTGCTATATGTTCTCCGTCAATTTCTGTAATACATAAAGGGCAGCACAATTGTCTGCTGCCCTTTCTGGAATACCATGGTGCCCCAGAGGCATGCAAAGTGGGATCAGATGAGTGTTGCACCCCCAGGGAACTTTCTATAATACGGCCCCTGGAATCTTGAGGGGGCGTCTAGAAAGCATCAATTTACCCAGCTAACGGAGTGCAAGTTCCAATGTGGGAATAACACAGAATACTTAAGTCCATTGCTTGCGATACACTGCCAGGGCTTTAGCAACGGTGCTACCAAGTATGATGAAGGTGCATGGGCAGAGCAGTGATTGGGTCTGGTATTGTGGAATATCAGCAGTGCAGCAGGATTGTCAGCCAGGTAGGGTTTGGGAGCCAGTTCAGACTGGGGCCTTGCCATTCCTCTTGTAGTCTACATTGCCATCCCATTACCCTGTGGTCTAATTATAGATATGAGGCCAGTCCCACTGCCATTAGTAAGACTTTTTACTTCCCATCAGAGCTTGACAAAGGTGGCATTGATTTTTATTGCACTACCATAAATCATGTATTGCTTGCTCCCTTTACCCCAGGACCAGTGCTTGATGTAAAGTTCAGGGTCCTGCTCAACAGTGACTTCTGTTTCGGCCTTTAGATTCTGGAAAGACTCAACACCTCCTTGCATATGACTATATGGGGTATTGTGATTCTGGCATTGAAATGTCTATATACCTGGGGCATTGTAATACAAGAGTGGAAATGTGTGCTTAACTGCAGCATTGTGGAAACCGATATGCTGGCTCATTAAGCCTACCAAAAAGCAAAGCTCTGGTATATCTAATCATCATTGCTGTCTGTTAAACATATTAATCATCATATTAGGGGCAGTGGAAAGTAATATTTCAGCAGCACTGTGATATTGTTACTTCACTATTATGTATGTAGGATGAAGAGAGAAAGAGAGAGAGGGAGAGAGATCTGCTTTGAGAGGTTTAAGGCACTTGCTGCAGTTATTTCTAGTTTACTGCAAAAAGAAGTTTATGGAATGAGGTGTTTTCTAAGGTAGGCGCAAGGCAAGACAATCTTTCTGAAGAAGCTAGAAGTAGCACAGGCTCCAGCACAATTGCTTGCATTATAGCTTCTCATTCTGTATTTGCTTTGTGTGATGAGGAGACCTTGCACTGCTGCTGCCTTTCCTCTGTCTGTTCTGGGATCATGAAGGAAGCCTACAGTTATAGAGCCCATATTGTTACTCATGTGTGCCTGAAGATGAAGAAGTCCAAGATTTTAACATTCTAGGGAGACTGATGTTAATTTAAAAGCATTACTTAGATTTTTTACCAAAAATATACTTTGGATAATCTTGCTCCAGTGACTCTATTTTTAACAGTGCTCTAAGTGTTCCTGCATCGGCATGAACTAGCTTGTATGCCCATCTAATTATGTTTGTGATTCCTGACTGACTAACGATAGTTCTAGCCTGAGAGCTTGAACCGGAACTGCTTGCAGCATCCTGATTAACTTCCGCAGGATTTTCCCTTCTTTTATATCTATTTGAGTCCATTCTTTTGTTGGGATATGTTCTATTGCGAATGATAAAACTGCTGGAATTTTTGCATTAAAAACCTGGAGCAAGGAGGAGAATTGTCTTCGACCAGTGGATGAGTAAAGTCTTTGGAGGGCGCCTGTATGGGCATCTGCTTTATAACCCATTTTTTGCAGAAGAGGCTGGTTGCGCAAACTCTGAGTTAACGTTCTCCCGAGATATATATATTCTTTAACAATTTCCAATGGTTTACCTCCTAGTAACCAGTTATATTTACAATAAGTCTTCTTTCCTGTGAATGGTAGAATTTTTGTTTTAGTGGTATTTGGAATTAAACAGTTTTCATCTGTATATCTGGTGAGTGCCGTGATGTTTCGTTGGAGGCCGAATGGGGTCAGGTCCAAGATTACTACATCATCAGCATACATCATGCAGTGAATTTTGGTGGTAGCATTCTTCGGCGGGAAGTTATTGACCTGATTAAGAGTTTCTGGTAGATCACTCAAATATAAAGAGAATAATAGGGGGGCTGAGAGACACCTCTGTAGCAGTCCGTTTGGAGTCAGAAATGGGGAGGTTAGACCCTTCTCCCTCCGAGCAGCCGAGCTTCTTGCCTTTTTTATGTAGTGTTCTACTGAGGATGATGTTAGTGGCTCGATGTTTGTGACTTTGTCCTGTCCTATATCGACTTGCGTCACTGTGTCACAGTGGAGGTTTGGTTTACTTTGTATAAGTGAGTTAAATATGTTTCCCAGTCTGAAGGTGGGACAGGGCTTGATTTTAACATTTTTTTTGTTCCTGTTTCTTGTGCTATTATAGTCCAAAATGTACGTTTATCCTGTGTTTTTGCTGCTATCTGTAGGTCTATCCATTTTTTATCCTGTAAGATTTGTTTTTCTTTTAATTTTTTTCTTCTGCAATAGTTTTTTAGTTTATTGATTTCCTGTTTTCTGGAGTCAGAGAAGTACAGGAATTGTGCCCTAATTGATCTGTTTAATTCCCTTCCCTTGGGATCTGACGTCGATCTTTTGTTGCCTTGTGTTTTTATCATTCTTCGTTTTCCACTTTTCTGTAATAGTTGAACAAGATTCTTAGCAACTGCCTCAACATTTCATATTGGGTTTATGTTGTGGTTAATTAAAAGTATTAGAGTTCTCAATTGTATGGGCAATTTTTTCAAAGGATTTAGGGTTCCACGCTAACTGACCTTGGACTGGATTTATCAGCGCTGTTTTATGCAATTCCATTATATGAACTGAAGTTGTTCGTTTCAGTGTTATACCTGTTGTTAAATTAAGAATAGCGGGGTCACTTCCTTTCTCAAACTTTTTATTAAGTTGATGAGCTAATCCAAAGAGGCCTGGACAGCAAATCATATAATCAAGAATTGATGCACTGGATCCTCCCTTTCTTGTGAAGGAAGCTGGGAATCTCACTAGATAGGAGCGACCGCTCAACTACCATGGCTTTGATGTCCTAGCTTTTCCAAGTCTTTTCTAAGACCGGGCGAGCTTGCGCCCTAGCGCAGTCTGCCTTCACACTGGCCAAACGGAGCGTGACAGCGGCAGACCTGCGCGCTCCGGCTTAGATTACGTGCACGTTGGCTTTTTAAGCCGTGAGCGGACACACATCCTCCTTGCAGTTCTTTGAAACGCCAACGGATGCGGTTTGTCTCCCCTGGTGACTGATGCACTTGGAGGTAATTAGATAGGCCCTTTTTTGCTTCGTAGTACAGGATAGGAACCCATACTGTTTATCTATTACTAAAGCATGCCATTTTTACAGCTTTGAACGCCCTTCCTATGGTAATCCACTTAAAGGTCTCTCGCCGCTCCCACCCAGTGGGTGAGTTAGGGTGCTGGTGCACGTTTTACCTTATTCCATGTTATCTTTATGGGTGTCTGCACATACCCTGGTTAGTCTTAATGTCGTTTTTTGTGACTTTTTAGTACTGTGGAACATCCCAAACCGTGATGAATCAACTGGAAACAAATAACCTATAATCATGAAGAAGTTTCTGCTTTCAAGCTTGTGAACAGAAGGTGCTCGGTTGCAAGTTAAATGATAATTCAACCCCCCCACCACACACACAACCCCACACACACACAACCCCATCACACAAATCCACACACACATAACCCCAAAAAGACACAACCCCCCACAAAAAGACACCCCCCACACACACAAACACACACCCCACACACACACCTCACACACACACCCCACACATACACCCCCACACACACAAACCCACACACACACAACACCACACACACAATCCCCCCACACACACAACTCCCCACACACAAAACCCCGCACCCACACACAGACATACCACACACACACACCCACACACCCCCCCACACACGCACACACAACCCCACACACACACACAACCCCCACACACAACCCCACACACACACAACCCCACACACAAACCCCCCCACACAACCCCCCCCACCCCCAACACACCCCCCACACATCCCCATACGCATACCCCATACACACCCACACCCCCACCCCAACACACACACCCACACACACACATAACGCCCCCACAAAAACAACAACACACACAACCCCACACACACAACTACCCACACACACACAACCCCACACACACACAACCCCCCCCCCCCACACACAATCCCCCCACACACACAACCCCCCACACACACCCCACACACACAACCCCACACACACAACGACACACACACCCGACACACAACCCCCCACACCCCCACCCCACGCACACCCAACACAGACACCACACACACACCCCACACACACATCCCCACCCACACACCCCCACCCCAACAGCCCCACCCCCACACTCAACCCCCACACACACAACCCCCCACACACACAACCCCACTCCCCACACCCCCCACACACACACCACACACACACCACACACACACACCCACTGTTGGACCCGGCCTCGTGGCGTGGTCCTCTCTGATCCCCGCAACCCAAGAACTACTGGTCGACCTGACCCCAGCCCGCCCAGAACTGTACACGACCCCTCTACACCAGACCTGAGCCGATCTCCAGACCGCGTGCCTGCACCCGTGCACATGACCATCAGACTCCATGTTTGGCCACACCGGCCGGCCGGCCGCGTTCTTCCCTTTCGGCAGCCCTTGGCCGACCCTGGCTGCAGACAGGCGTGCGCATCCGGCGCGCCAGGACCCGCCCGGGGGGTGAAGGACCCACCAAGTACCCGAAACCAAGACTTCAATCACACCTCCGGCCTCCTCCCGAGACACTGGTTCCCCTCACACCTCTGAACTATCCCTGGGGGCCGGTTTCGATCAATCCTTTGGCCTCCTAGCGAGCTGGCTCCAAACCTTGATGGGCGTCTGGGAATCCCTGGATGCACGGTCCAAAGCATCAAAGAACCAGCCGCCCAGACAATCGGCCGCCTGGCCCTCGGACCACCGGCCCCCTGCCTACGAGGATCCGGACATCAAAGGGCCCCTGAACTATAAGACAGCCTGCCTCACATCCAGCCGGCAGTTGTATCCTGGACAAGAAAGCCCTGCCGATCTGATCGCGGCTGACCTTGAGGAGAACAGACTCTGACCCACCGAGCCCTGCTGAGGCTGTCGCGGCTCTTCCTTGAAGAGAAAGACTTGAACCATCGGAGCCCTGCTGATCTCGTAGCGGCCCACTCTTGAGAACAAGAGACCCGTGCTACCATCCTGAGCCCTGCTGACGCTGTCGCGGCTCCTCCTGAACTTCAAGCACTGCGGTGCACTCCGGATCGAGCCCTGCTGACATCGTCGCGCCTTGAGGAGCCCTCAGGTCCGGCTGGACCATCGACGCTACCATCACGACTACCTCGAACCGAAGCGAGTAGGACAGCAAGTACCATCGCCAGCCTCCGTACCCCCAGTTCGAGGATTGAGAACTGTGCGCAGGGTACGCTACGAACTGGCCGGCCCTTGATATTGTCCCGCTTCCCCATTCCCTTGTGTTACGAGACTTTCACAATCCCTCGATCGCTGTATATTGCTACCTCTTTTTACCTTTGATAAAGTTCGTACTTGATAAAGATCCACGGTGTGGTGTCCGTTCGTAAGTGTGGTGTGCCGACAGTGTGTACGATCAGTCCTCCCCGGTGGGGACCCCCCCTCGATAAGACTCGACAGGAATTGTGGGATAGGAGGGTTTCGGGTGGTTAGGAGAGCAGTCTTGACCCCTGAGGTCGCCCCCTTCCAACACCCACACACACAATGCCCCCCCACACACAACCCCCCCCACACACAACCCCCACACACACAATACCCCTGTTGGAAGGCGGTGACCCCAGGGGTCAAGAGGACTCTCCTAACCGCCTGGAACCTCCTCTCCCACAATTACTGCTGAGTCTTATCGAGGGAGAGTCCCCGCCGGGGAGGACTGATCGTACACACTGTCGACACACCACACTTATGAACGGACACCACACCGGGATTCTTTATCAAGAAAGACTTTATCAAGATTAAAAGTAGGGAGCAATACACAGCGATCGAGGGATCGCGAAAGTCTCGTAACGAGGGATCGAGGAAGCGGGACAGTCTTAGGATGCCAGCTGGCACGCCACGCACCCTGCGCACAGTTCTCAATCCTCGAACTGGGGGGTACGAGGGCTGGCGACGGGACTTGCGGTCCTACTCACTTCTGGTTCAAGATGATCGTGAGGGTAGCGTCGATGGTCCAGCCGGACCAGAGAGTTCATCAAGCCGCGACGAGGTCAGCAGGGCTTTGGGCAGGAGTACTCTGTCGTACTCGTAGGCAGATGGAGCCGCGACAGCGCCAGCAGGGCTCCGATGGTTCGGATCTTGTTTCTCGAGAGTGGGCCGCGACAGCGTCAGCAGGGCTCCGATGGTTCAGGTCTTGTTCTCGAGAGTGGGCCGCGACAGCGTCAGCAGGGCTCCGATGGTTCAGGTCTTGTTCTCGAGAGTGGGCCGCGACAGCGTCAGCAGGGCTCCGATGGTTCAGTTCCGTAGATTCGGGGGTGAGCCGCGACGTCAGCAGGGCTCAGTGAGGCAGAGTCTGTTCTCCTCAAGGTCAGCCGCGATCAGATCAGCAGGGCTTTCTTGTCCAAGATACAACTGCCGACTAGATGGAAGGCAGGCTGTCTTATAGTACTGGAGCTCTTTGAGGTCCGGACCCTCAGAGGCAGGGGGCCGGAGGTCCGAGGGCCAGGCGCCTGATCGTCTGGGCGGTTGGTTCTCTGATGCTTTGGACCATGCGCCCAGGGAATCCCAGACGCCCATCAGGGCCTGGAGCCAGCTCACTAGGAGGCCCAAGGTGCAATCGAAACCAGCCCCCATGGATAGTTCAGAGGTGTGAGGGAAACCAGTTCCTTGGAAGGGGGCCCGAGGTGTGATGGAAGTCTTGGTTTCGGGTACTTGAGGAGTCGTTCACCCCCCGGGTAGATCTGGGCGCGCCAGCCCAGCTGCAGCCAGGAGAGGCCAGGGGCTGCCGAAAGGAAAGAAGGCGGCCGGCCGGCCGGGGTGGCCAAACATGGAGTCTGATGGTCGCGTGCACGGGTGCAGGCGCGCGGTCTGGGGATCATCTCAGGTCCAGTGTAGGAGCGTCATATACAGTTCTGGGTGGACGGGAGTCAGCTCCACCCGTAGATCTGGGGCTGCGGAGATCAGCGAGGACCACGCCACGAGGCCGGGTCCAACATGCGTCCCCTCCAGCTGAAAGACGAGGAGAACTACCCATCCTCTTGGGGGTTCTCTTCGCTGAGGCGGAAGAAGCGGGACAGGCCGTCGGCGTTGGCGTGGCCGGCACCAGGCCTGTTTTCCACAGTAAAATCCATCCCTTGGAGGGAGATGGCCCAGCGTAGCAGTTTAGGGTTCTCCCCTCTCATTTGCATGAGCCACCGGAGAGGATGGTGGTCGGTCTGGACCCGGAAGTGGGTCCCGAACAGGTAGGGCCTCAGTTTCTTCAAGGCCCAGACCACTGCGAAGGCCTCTCGTTCGATGGTGCTCTATCTCTGCTCCCGGGGTAGTAGTCTCCGGCTGATGAAGGCCACCGGAGGATCAATCCCCTTGTCGTCCACTTGGGAGAGCACGGCCCCGATGCCATGTTCGGAGGCGTCGGTCTGAACCACGAACTCTCGGGAGTAGTCAGGGGCCTGTAGTACTGGAGCGGTGCACATGGCCTCTTTCAATGCTTCGAAGGCCTTCTGACAGGCGGGGGTCCAGATGACCTTCTTGGGGTTGGCCTTGGCTGTCAACTCGGTGAGGGGGCCTACCATACTCCCGTACCCCTTGATGAATCTGCGGTAGTACCCTGTGAGCCCTAGGAAAGCCCGCACCTCGGTTTGGGTCGTGGGGGTCTCCCAGGCATTGATGGCGTCTCTCTTGGGTTGGAGGGGGGCCACGAGGCCGCTGCCGACCTGGTGCCCTAGGTATACCACTGAGCTTTGTCCTATTTGGCATTTACTAGCTTTAATGGTGAGCCCGGCTCGACGCAGGGCGTCCAACACTTCCCAGAGGTGGTGTAGGTGCTCGGGCCAGTGAGCACTGAACACCGCAATGTCGTCTAGGTAGACTGCACTGAAACCTTCCAACCCAGCCAGGACCTGATTGACCAGTCGATGAAAGGTGGCAGGGGCGTTTTTCATGCCGAAGGGCATGACTCGGAAGTGGAAATGGCCATCCGGAGTGAGGAAAGCAGACCTTTCTTGGGCCCTCTCAGTGAGGCCGATCTGCCAGTAGCCACTGGTGAGATCGAAGGTACTAAGGTACTGAGCTGACCCTAGGCGGCCAATCAGTTTGTCGGCTCGGGGGATGGGGTGTGCGTCGGTTCGGGTGACTGCGTTGAGTCCGCGGTAGTCTACGCAGAACCTCAGCTCAGGAACAGTGCCGGGGGCGGCCGCCTTCGGAACCAGGACCACGGGGCTAGCCCATAGGCTGTCAGAGGCTTCCACCACTCCTAGAACTAACATTTTGTCGACCTCAGCCTTGATGCAGGCTCGGACTCGGTCTGGGACTCGGTAGGCTCTGTGCTGCACCGGAGGACTGTCCCCGGTGTCCACGCCGTGGACGCACCAACTGGTGACGCCGGGAGTGAGGGAGAAGAGGTCTGAGAATTGTCCCAGCAAGTGGCAACATTCCTCACGCTGTACGGGGGTGAGGGAGGAGGAGAGACTCACCCCCTCTACGGAGCCATCTTGATCCTTGGCACACAGGAGGTCTGGTAGAGGATCCGTTTCCTCTTCCTCTCCGTCGTCGGTGGCAAGGAGTAACCCCAACTCAGACCGCACAAAATGGGGTTTGAGCCGGTTTACGTGTAACACTTTCAGGGCGTTCCTGGCTGATTTCGTATCAACGAGGTAGGTGACCTGGCTCTTGCGCTCTACCACCTTAAAGGGTCCAGTCCACTTGTCCTGCAAGGCACAAGGTTCCACTGGGGACATGACCCAAACCTGTTGACCAGGTTGAAACTCGACCAGAGTGGCATTCTGGTCGTATCAGCGTTTCATCTCCTCTTGGCTGGCTTCCAGGTTGGCCTCGGCCAGTTCGCGAAACTTCCGCGTCTGGTTCCGGGGCGCCAGGAAGTAGGAGAATACATCGGGGGTGTGCTCGGAGGGGCGGCCTCCCAGCCCTCCTTGACCAGGCTGAGGGGACCCCGGACGGGGTGCCCATAGAGCAGCTCGAAAGGGCTAAACCCCAAGGATTTCTGGGGTACCTCACGGTAGGCGAACAGGAGGCAGGGTAGGAGGACGTCACACTTGCGTCGCAAGGGCTCCTCCAGACCCATGATCATCCCTTTCAGGGTCGCTCAACCAGGCCGTTGCCCTGGGGATAGTAGGGGGTGGTGAACCGGTATGACACCCCACACTGTTGCCAGAGGGACTTCATGTACCGAGATATGAAGTTTGTGCCTCGATCGCTTACCACTTCTCGGGGGAATCCCACCCGGGAGAAGATCCCCATGAGGGCCCGGCCCACGACTGGGGCCGTCACGGTCCGGAGGGGGATGGCTTCGGGGTATCGGGTGGCGTGATCGACCAGAACCAGAATAAACCGGTGGCCTAAGGAGGTCCTGGGATCCAGAGGTCCGACGATGTCGATCCCCACCCTCTCAAAGGGGGTACTGACAACTGGAAAGGGCTGGAGGGGAACCTTGCGCTTGCCTCCGCTTTTGCCGCTAGCCTGACACGTGGGGCAGGACTTGCAGTGGTGTTCCACATCAGCCCGCATGTGGGGCCAGTAGAAATGGGTCACTAGGCGTTGGAAGGTCTCATCTTGGCCCAGATGTCCTGCCAGGAGCACATCGTGGGCCCGGTTGAGGAGGAGTCCGCGGAAACATAGGGGTACCACCAGCACACGGGCTGACCCTAGTTCGGCGGTCTTCTGTTCACTGTACAGTAGGCCGTTTTCTCAGTAAAGGTAGTGGGAGCCGGACTGGACTCCGGCGGCCTGGGCTGCGGCCTGTCGCCGGAGCCCCTCTAGGGCAGGGCAGGAGGTCTGCTCCTGGCAGAACTCCTCTCGGGACGGTCCTCCCTCTTGGCGCCACTGGGCCAACTCGGGGAGATCTGCTAGGGTCGGGACTGGTTCGACAGCGGGTCCGAGGGGACCTTCGTCCGATGCGTTTTCTTCGAGGGAGGGCTGGTCAAGGACCGTAGGGTGCTCGCCGCCCTCGGGGACATCAGGGGCCGAACTGGGGAACTCAGGCTCTTCGTTCTCGGGGTTGGGCATTCTGGCGGTCATGGCTCGGGTGCTCACACAGGCCCATTGGGGCAGGCCTAACATGGCTAAATGGGTCCTTCTCTCTACCTCTTTCCACTGGGAACTCTCTAGGTCATTCCCCAGGAGGCAGTCTACAGGCATGTCCGTGCGGACTGCGACCCGCAGATCGCCCGCGACCCCCTCCCACTTAAACGGGACCTGGGCTATCCTGCAGGTGCGGACAGAATTATCGGCTGCTATCACCCGACAGGAGGTGTGGGGGATGATCATGGACTCAGGTACCAGCGTGTACCTAACAGACGTGATGCTGGCTCCTGTATCCCGAAGGGCTCCTATGCTGCGCCCGTTAACCTTCACTGTTTGGCGATACTTTTCGGTGTTGTCGAGCAGATAATCTCCGGGGATCATCTCACTATTCCCCAGGGAAGCTAGGACCATGGCTGCGGGTTCCCACTCTCCCTGTTCTTCTATCTCCTCCTCTTCTAAGGCTACTGAGGATATCTGTCTAGTGGAGGACCCAGTGGGGCTGGATTTCGGGGTCAGGGGACATCGGGGGTCACCGGCATAGTGCTCGGGTTGCTGACACTTGTAGCACGTGGAGCTGGGGCATAGCCCCGGGGGTCCTGCACTCGGAACGGCTCTCGTCACGGGAGGAGAGCGCGGGGTCTGGTTCCTGGGGGGACTACGCTGAGGCCCTGACTGGGAATTCTGCTGCTTGCCCCGACCTCCCCCACCCCGCTGGCGGGAAGATCCTTGTTCGTTCCGTGGGGGGTCTCCCCCGGGCGCCTTCTGGACTCGGGTGGCCACCCATCGATCGGCTTCCACAGCCAGTTTCCGTGGGTTGGCGAGCTTGCTGTCCAGGAGATGCTGTCTTAGTTCCACAAAGCAATTTGCGGACAGGTGCTCGTAAGCTACTAGGTCGACTAGGCCCTCGAAGGTGGTGACATTGCTGCCCTTGATCCACCCATCTAGTGCCCGGGTGTAGTAGTTCACATAGTCCACCCATGTGGTGCCAGGAATCTTCTTGCACTCCCTAAACCGCTGGCGATACATTTCTGGCGTTAGGCCATAGCGGAATAAAAGAGCGTCTTTCATGTGTGGGTAGGTGTTCATGTGTGCCGTCGGTAGGTCCAGCAGGGTGTCTCTCCCCTCGCTGAGGAAGCGGCTCCATAAGCCGGCCCCCCAGTCCTTCTCCGGGACCCGGTGAGCGGACATGGCCACCTCGTATGCTTTGAACCATTGCTGGATGTCGTCTCCTTTGTAGAACTCCTTTACAACGTCCTTGGGGATATGTACCTTCGTTTCTTTGGGGACCACCTGCTCCCCAAGGCCCGGAGATCCGGCTGCTTCTTTTCTGGTTTTTAATTTGATTTCCTTGAGGCTGCGCTCGTGCTCGAGCTGAAGTTTCCGTCCTTCATGCTGCCTCTGGAGCTTCTTCTCCTCTAGTTCTCCTTGGAGCCGCAACTGCTCCACCGCCAACTTCTTTTCTGCGAGTTTGAGTTCGCCCTCCAATTTGAGGCGCGCTAGTTCGAGCTCATGGCTTCGATCACGTTCTCGATCGGCCATCTCCTCCGATGACCGCTCTCTCCCGGTTGCTGGGCTCCGGGTCGGTTGCTGGATTCTCTCACCGGCCGGTGTACCGGGTTCGGTCCGTGGCCTTCCTCCCTCGTCATCTTCGGTCGGGGGGAGGGGTGCTCCGGACTCTACCCATGCGGTTAGCGCTTTCTGGAAATCATCCTTGGTGCTTAGTCCGGTACTCGGGATATTCAGTTCTTTGAAGAACTGCTTCAGCTCTCTGTGCGTGTAATCTTACAGGAGGTCTTTGTCGAAGGTTGTTTTTACACCAGATTCTGTAGTTGTCATGGTCGCTCTTTTCTTGTGCGTTTGCTGCGTGTGTGTTCAGGTAGTGTGTCAGTGGTACGATCTTCAGACGTAGGTTCGTATCGCGTCGCTGCCACCAATGTTGGAAGGCGGTGACCCCAGGGGTCAAGAGGACTCTCCTAACCGCCTGGATTCTCCTCTCCCACAATTACTGCCGAGTCTTATCGAGGGGGAGTCCCCGCCGGGGAGGACTGATCGTACACACTGTCGACACACCACACTTATGAACGGACACCACACCGGGATTCTTTATCAAGAAAGACTTTATCAAGATTAAAAGTAGGTAGCAATACACAGCGATCGAGGGATCGCGAAAGTCTCATAACGAGGGATCGAGGAAGCGGGACAGTCTTAGGATGCCAGCTGGCACGCCACGCACCCTGCGCACAGTTCTCAATCCTCGAACTGGGGGGTACGAGGGCTGGCGACGGGACTTGCGGTCCTACTCACTTCTGGTCAAGATGATTGTGAGGGTAGCGTCGATGGTCCAGCCAGACCAGAGAGTTTGTCAAGCCGCAACGAGGTCAGCAGGGCTTTGGGCAGGAGTACTCTGTCGTACTCGTAGGCAGATGGAGCTGCGACAGCGTCAGCAGGGCTCCCATGGTTCGGATCTTGTTTCTCAAGAGTGGGCCGCGACAGCGTCAGCAGGGCTCCGATGGTTCAGGTCTTGTTCTCGAGAGTGGGCCGCGACAGCGTCAGCAGGGCTCCGATGGTTCAGGTCTTGTTCTCGAGAGTGGGCCGCGACAGCGTCAGCAGGGCTCCGATGGTTCAGTTCCGTAGATTCGGGGGTGAGCCGCAACGACGTCAGCAGGGCTCAGTGAGGCAGAGTCTGTTCTCCTCAAGGTCAGCCGCGATCAGATCAGCAGGGCTTTCTTGTCCAAGATACAACTGCCGACTAGATGGAAGGCAGGCTGTCTTATAGTACTGGAGCTCTTTGAGGACCGGACCCTCAGAGGCAGGGGGCCGGAGGTCCGAGGGCCAGGCGCCTGATCGTCTGGGCGGTTGGTTCTTTGATGCTTTGGACCATGCGCCCGGGGAATCCCAAACGCCCATCAGGGCCTGGAGCCAGCTCACTAGGAGGCCCAAGGTGCAATCGAAATCAGCCCCCATGGATAGTTCAGAGGTGTGAGGGAAACCAGTTCCTTGGAAGGGGGCCGGAGGTGTGATGGAAGTCTTGGTTTCGGGTACTTGAGGAGTCGTTCACCCCCCGGGTAGATCTGGGCGCGCCAGCCCAGCTGCAGCCAGGAGAGGCCAGGGGCTGCCGAAAGGAAAGAAGGCGGCCAGCCGGCCGGCCGGGGTGGCCAAACATGGAGTCTGATGGTCGCGTGCACGGGTGCAGGCACGCGGTCTGGGGATCATCTCAGGTCCAGTGTAGGAGCGTCATATACAGTTCTGGGTGGACGGGAGTCAGCTCCACCGGTAGATCTGGGGCTGCGGAGATCAGCGAGGACCACGCCACCAGCCCGGGTCCAACAACCCCCACACACACAACCCCACACACACACCCCACACACAACCCCATACACACACACACACCCCACACACACACCCCACACAAACACCATACACACCCCACACACACAACCCCCCACCCACACACTCCCACCCCAACACATCCAACCCCACACACCCACTCACAACCCCCCACACACACAACCCACACACAGAAACCCCCCCCACACACAACCCCCACACACACAACCCCCCACACATAACCCCCACACACACAACCCCCTACACACACAACCCCCACACACACACAACCCGCCACACACACAACCCCCCACACACACAACCACACACACAACCCAAAACACACACAATCCCACACATGCACAACCCCAAACACACAACACCACACACACAAACCCATACACACACAACCCCACACACACACAACCCCAAACAAAACACCCCCCGCACACACACCCACACACAGACACACCCCACACCCACACACACACACACTCCACCCCCCACACACACAACCCCACACACTCACCCCCACACACACCCCACACACACACACCCCAAACACACACCCCACACACACCCAACCCCCCACACCCAACCCCCCACACACACAACCCCACGCACACAAACAACCGCACACACAACCCCAGACACACCCACAACCTCCCACACACAACCCCACACACACAACCCCCCCACACACACACCCACACACACAGGCACACCCCACACCCACACAAACACACACACACACCCACCCCCCCACACACACACACACACCCCACACACACAACATACACACACACCTAACCCCCCCACACACAGACACACCCCACAACCACACCCCCACACACACAGACACACACAACCCCAGACACACACACAACCCCCCACACACACACCCCACACACACACCCCATACACACACACCCACGCACACAACTCCACACACACACACAACCCCCACACACACAACCCCCCCACACACACAACCCACACACAACCCCAGACACACACACATCCCCCCACACACAACCCCACACACGCAACCCCCCACACACACCCACACACAGACACACCTCACACACAGACACACCTCACACACACACCAACAGACACACTCCACCCCCCACATACACACCCACACACACAACCCCACTGTTGGACCCGGCCTCGTGGTGTGGTCCTCGCTGATCTCCGCAGCCCCGGATCTACGGGTGGAACTGGTTCCCGTCTACTCATGACTGTACATAATCCTCCTACTCAGGACCTGAGACGATCCCCAGACCGCGTGCCTGCACCCGTGCACGTGACCATCAGACTCCATGTTTGGCCACCCCGGCCGGCCGGCCGCCTTCTTTCCTTTCGGCAGCCCTGGCCGCTCCTGATGGCCGCTGAGCCTGCGCGTCCGACGCACCTAGATCCACCCAGGGGGTGAACGACTCATCAAGTACCCGAAACCAAGACTTGCATCACACCTCCGGCCCCCTTCCGAGGAACTGGTTTCCCTCACACCTCTGAACTATCCCTGGGGGCTGGTTTCGATTGCACCTTGGGCCTCCTAGTGAGCTGGCTCCAGGTCCTGATGGGTGTCTGGGATTCCATGGGCGCATGGTCCAAAGCATCAAAGAACTACCCGCCCAGACGATCAGGCGCCTGGCCCTCGGACCTCCGGCCTCCTGCCTATGAGGGTCCGGACATCAAAGAGCTTGACAACTATAAGACAGCCTGCCTTCCACCTAGTCGGCAGTTGCATCTTGGACAAGAAGGCCCTGCTGATCTGATCGCGGCTGACTTCGAGGAGAACCGACTCTGATCCACCGAGCCCTGCTGACGACGTCGCGGCTCATCCTAGAACCTACGGAACTGAACCATCGGGGCCCTACTGACGCTGTCGCGGCTCCCTCTTGAAGCACAAGACCTGAACATCGGAGCCCTGCTGATGCTGTCGCGGCCCCATCTACTTCCGAGTACGACGGAGGACTCCCTCCCAAGCCCTGCTGACGTCGTCGCGGCTTGACGAACTCTCTGGTCCGGCTGGACCATCGACGCTACCTTCACGAACAGCTTGAACCCGAAGTGAGTAGGACAGCAAGTCCCATTGCCAGCCCCATACCCCCCAGTTCGAGGATTGAGAACTGTGCGCCGGGTACGTGGCGTGCCCTCTGGCCCTCTAAGACTGTCCCGCTCCCCCGTCCCCCTGTTACGAGACTTTCGCTATCCCTCGATCGCTGTGTATTGCTCTTTAATTAATCTTGATAAAGTCTTTCTTGATAAAGAATCACGGTGTGGTGTCTGCTCATAAGTGTGGTGTGTCGACAGTGTGTACGATCAGTCCTCCCCGGTGGGGACTCCCCCCTCGATAAGACTCGGCAGTAATTGTGGGAGATGAGGTACCGGGTGGTTAGGAGAATCATCTTGACCCCTGGGTTCACCGCCTTCCAACATTGGTGGCAGCGACGGGATACGAACCTACGTCTAAAGATCGTACCACTGACACACTACCTGAGCCTACACGCAGCAAACGCACAAGGAAAAAGCGACGATGACGACTACAGAAGCTGGTGCAAAGACAACCTTCGACAAGGACCTCCTGGAAGATTACACACATAAAGAGCTGAAGCAGTTCTGCAAAGAACTGAGTATCCCGAGTACCGGACTAAGTACTAAGGAAGATTTTCAGAAAGCGCTGACCGCCTGGGTAGAGTCCGGAGCATCCCTTTCCCCGATCGAAGACGAGGGAGGGAGGCCACAGACCGAACCCGGTACACCGACCGGTGAGAGAACACAGCAATCAACCCGGAGCCCAGCAACCGGGAGAAAGCGGTCATCAGAGGAGATGACCGAGCGAGAACGTGACCGAAGCCATGAACTCGAACTAGCACGCCTCAAATTAGAGGGTGAACTCAAACTCGCAGAGAAAAAGTTGGCAGTGGAGCAGTTGCGGCTCCAGGGAGAGCTAGAGGAGAAGAAGCTCCAGAGGGAGCATGAAGGACGGAAACTTCAGCTCGAGCACGAGCGCAGCCTCAAGGAAATCGAATTGAAAGCCAGAAAAGAAGCAGCCGGATCACCGAACCTTGGGGAGCAGGTGGTCCCCAAATAAACGAAGGTTCATATCCCCAAAGATGTGGTAAAGGAGTTCTACAAAGGAGACGATATCCAACAATGGTTCAAGGCATACGAGGTGGCCATGTCCGCCCACCGGGTCCCCGAGAAGGACTGGGGGGCCGGCCTGTGGAGCCGCTTCCTCAGCGAGGGGAGAGACACCCTGCTGGACCTACCGACGGCACACATGAACGCCTACCATCACATGAAAGACGCTCTTTTATTCCGCTACGGCCTGACGCCGGAAATGTATCGCCAGCGGTTTAGGGAGTGCAAGAAGCTTCCTGGCACCACCTGGGTGGACTATGTGAACTACTACACCCGGGCCCTAGATGGATGGATCAAGGGCAGCAATGTGACCACCTTCGAGGGCCTAGTCGACCTAGTGGCTTACGAACACCTGTCCGCAAATTGCTTTGTGGAACTGAGACAGCATCTCCTGGACATCAAGCTCGCCAACCCACGGAAACTGGCTGTGGAAGCCGATCGATGGGTGGCCACCCGAGTCCAGAAGGCACCCGGGGGAGACCCCCCACGGAACGACCAAGGATCTTTCCGCCAGCGAGGTGGGGGAGGTTGAGGCAAGCAGCAAAATTCCCAGTCAGGACCTCAGCGTAGCCCCCCCAGAAACCAGACCCCGCGCTCTCCTCCCGCGACGAGAACCGCCCCGAGTACAGGACCCCCGGGGCTCCGCCCCAGCTCCACGTGCTTCAAGTGCCAGCAACCCGGGCACTATGCCGGTGACCCCCGATGTCCCCTGACCCCGAAATCCACTCCCACTGGGCCCTCCACTAGACAGATATCCTCCATAGCCTTAGAAGAGGAAGAGGTAGAAGAACAGGGGGAGTGGGAACCCGCAGCCATGGTCTTAGCCTCCCTGGGGAATAGCGAGATGATCCCAGGAGATTACCTGCCCGACAACACAGAAAAGTACCGCCAGACAGTGAAGGTTAACGGGCGCAGCATAGGAGCCCTTCGGGACACAGGAGCCAGCATCACATCTGTTAGGTACACGCTAGTCCCTGAGTCCATGATCATCCCCCACACCTCCTGTCGGGTGATCGCAGCCGATAACTCTGTCCGCTCCTGCAGGATAGCACAGGTCCCGTTTGAGTGGGAGGGAGTCTCGGGCGATCTGCGGGTCGCAGTTCGCACGGACATGCCTGTAGACTGCCTCCTGGGGAATGACCTAGAGAGTTCCCCGTGGAAAGAGGTGGAGAGAAGGACCCATTTAGCCATGTTAGGACTGCCCCATTGGGCCTGTGTGAGCACCCGGGCCATGACCGCCTGAATGCCCAACCCCGAGAACGAAGAACCTGAGTTCCCCAGTCCAGCCCCTGATGTACCCGAGGACGGCGAGCACCCTACGGTCCTCGACCAGCCCTCCCTCGAAGAGAATGCATCCGACGAAGGTCCCCTCGGACCAGCCGTCGAACCAGTCCCGACCCTAGCAGATCTCCCCGAGTTGGCCCAGTGGCGCCAAGAGGGAGGACCGTCCCGAGAGGAGTTCTGCCAAGAGCAGACCTCCTGCCCTGCCCTAGAGGGGCTCCGCCGACATGCCGCAGCCCAGGCCGCCGGAGACCAGTCCGGCTCCCATTACCTTTACTGGGAAAACGGCCTACTGTACAGTGAACAGAAGACCGCGGAACTAGGGTCAGCCCGCGTGCTGGTGGTACCCCTACGTTTCCGTGGACTCCTCCTTAACCTGGCTCACGATGTGCCCCTGGCAGGACATCTGGGCCAAGATAAGACTTTCCAGCGACTAGTGACCCACTTCTACTGGCCCCACATGCGGGCTGATGTGGAACGCCACTGCAAGTCCTGCCCCACGTGTCAGGCTAGCGGCAAAAGCGGAGGCAAGCGCAAGGCTCCCCTCCAGCCCTTTCCAGTTGTCATTACCCCCTTTGAGAGGGTGGGAATCGACATTGTCGGACCTCTGGACCCCCGGACCTCCTTAGGCCACCGGTTCATCCTGGTCCTGGTCGATCACACCACCCGATACCCCGAAGCCATCACCCTCCGGACCGTGACGGCCCCAGTCGTGGGCCGGGCCCTCATGGGGATCTTCTCCCGGGTGGGATTCCCCCGAGAAGTGGTAAGCGATCAAGGGATGAACTTCATATCCAGGTACATGAAGTCCCTCTGGCAACAGTGTGGGGTGTCCTACAGGTTCACCACCCCTACCATCCCCAGGGCAACGGCCTGGTTGAGCGGTTCAACCGCACCCTGAAAGGGATGATCATGGGTCTTGAGGAGCCCTTGCGACGCAAGTGGGACGTCCTACTACCCTGCCTCCTGTTCGCCTACCGGGAGGTACACCAGAAATCCTTGGGGTTTAGCCCTTTCGAGCTGCTCTATGGGCACCCCGTCCGGGGACCCCTCAGCCTGGTCAAGGAAGGCTGGGAGGCAGCCCCACCGAGCCCACCCCCGACGTATTCTCCTACGTCCTGGCCCTCCGGAACCAGACGCGGAAGTTTCGCGAGCTGGCCGAGGCCAACCTGGAGGCCAGCCAAGAGGAGATGAAACGCTGGTACGACCAGAATGCCACTCTGGTCGAGTTTCAACCAGGCCAACAGGTTTGGGTCATGTCCCCAGTGGAACCTTGTGCCTTGCAGGACAAGTGGACTGGACCCTTTAAGGTGATAGAGCGCAAGAGCCAGGTCACCTACCTCGTTGATACGAAATCAGCCAGGAACGCCCTGAAAGTGTTACACGTAAACCGGCTCAAACCCCATTTCGTGCGGTCTGAGTTGGGATTACTACTTGCCACCGACGACGGAGAGGAAGAGGAAACGGACCCTCTACCCGACCTCCTGTGTGCAAAGGATTAAGATGGCTCCGTAGAGGGAGTGAGCCTCTCCTCCACCCTCACCCCCTTGCAGCGTGAAGAATGTCGCCACTTGCTGGGACAATTCTCAGACCGCTTCTCCCTCACTCCCGGCGTCACCAGTTGGTGCGTCCACGACGTGGACACCGGGGACAGCCCTCCGGTACGGCACAGAGCCTACCGGGTCCCGGACCGAGTCCGAGCCTGCATCAAGGCGGAGGTCGACAAAATGTTGGACCTAGGAGTGGTGGAAGCCTCCGACAGCCCATGGGCTAGCCCCGTGGTCCTGGTTCCGAAGGCCGCCGCCCCCGGCACCGTTCCTGAGCTGAGGTTCTGCGTAGACTACCGCGGACTCAACGCAGTCACCCGAACCGACGCACACCCATCCCCCGAGCCGACAAACTCATTGACCGCCTAGGGTCGGCTCAGTACCTCAGTACCTTCGATCTCACCAGTGGCTACTGGCAGATCGGCCTCACGGAGAGGTCCCAAGAAAGGTCTGCTTTCTCCACTCCGGATGGCCACTTCCACTTCCGAGTCATGCCCTTCGGCATGAAAAACGCCCCCGCCACTTTCCAGCGACTGGTCAATCAGGTCCTGGCTGGGCTGGAAGGTTTCAGTGCAGCCTACCTAGACGACATTGCGGTGTTCAGTGCTCACTGGCCCGAGCACCTACACCACCTCTGGGAGGTGTTGGACGCCCTGCGTCGAGCCGGGCTCACCATTAAAGCTAGTAAATGCCAAATAGGACAAAGCTCAGTGGTATATCTAGGGCACCAGGTCGGCAGCGGCCTCGTGGCCCCCCTCCAACCCAAGATAGACACCATCAATGCCTGGGAGACCCCCACGACCCAGACCGAGGTGCGGGCCTTCCTAGGACTCACAGGGTACTACCGTAGATTCATCAAGGGGTACGGGAGTATTGTAGGCCCCTTCACAGAGTTGACAGCCAAGGCCAGCCCCAAGAAGGTTTTTTGGACCCCCGCCTGTCAGAAGGCCTTCGAAGAATTGAAACAAGCCATGTGCACCGCTCCAGTCCTACAGGCCCCTGACTACTCCCGAGAGTTCGTGGTTCAGACCGACGCCTCCGAGCATGGCATCGGGGCCGTACTCTCCCAAGTGGACGACAAGGGGGTTGATCATCCGGTGGCCTTCATCAGCCGGAGACTACTGCCCCGGGAGCAGAGATGGAGCACCATCGAGCGAAAGGCCTTCGCAGTAGTCTGGGCCTTGAAGAAACTGAGGCCCTACCTGTTCGGGACCCACTTCCGGGTCCAGAACGACCACCGTCCTCTCCGGTGGCTCATGCAAATGAGAGGAGAGAACCCTAAACTGCTACGCTGGTCCATCTCCCTCCAAGGGATGGATTTTTCCGTGGAACACAGGCCTGGTGCCGACCACGCCAACGCCGACGGCCTGTCCCGCTTCTTCCGCCTCAGCGAGGAGAACCCCCAAGAGGATGGGTAGTTCCCCTCGTCTTTCAGCTGGAGGGGACGCATGTTGGACCCGGCCTCGTGGCGTGGTCCTCGCTGATCTCCGCAGCCCCGGATCTACGGGTGGAACTGGTTCCCGTCCACTCATGACTGTACATAATCCTCCTACTCTGGACCTGAGACGATCCCCAGACCGCGTGCCTGCACCCGTGCACGTGACCATCAGACTCCATGTTTGGCCACCCCGGCTGGCCGGCCGCCTTCTTTCCTTTCGGCAGCCCTGGCCGCTCCTGATGGCCGCTGAGCCTGCGCGTCCGACGCGCCCAGATCCACCCGGGGGGGGAACGACTCACCAAGTACCCGAAACCAAGACTTCCATCACACCTCCGGCCCCCTTCCGAGGAACTGGTTTCCCTCACACCTCTGAACTATCCCTGGGGGCTGGTTTCGATTGCACCTTGGGCCTCCTAGTGAGCTGGCTCCAGGTCCTGATGGGCGTCTGGGATTCCATGGGCGCATGGTCCAAAGCATCAAAGAACTACCCGCCCAGACGATCAGGCGCCTGGCCCTCGGACCTCCGGCCTCCTGCCTATGAGGGTCCGGACATCAAAGAGCTTGACAACTATAAGACAGCCTGCCTTCCACCTAGTCGGCAGTTGTATCTTGGACAAGAAAGCCCTGCTGATCTGATCGCGGCTGACTTCGAGGAGAACCGACTCTGATCCACCGAGCCCTGCTGACGGTGTCGCGGCTCATCCTAGAACCTACGGAACTGAACCATCGGGGCCCTGCTGACGCTGCCGCGGCTCCCTCTTGAAGCACAAGACCTGAACATCGGAGCCCTGCTGACGCTGTAGCGGCCCCATCTACTTCCGAGTACGACGGAGGACTCCTACCCAATCCCTGCTGACGTCGTCGCGGCTTGACAAACTCTCTGGTCCGGCTGGACCATCAGCGCTACCTTCACGAACAGCTTGAACCCGAAGTGAGTAGGACAGCAAGACCCATTGCCAGCCCCGTACCCCCCAGTTCGAGGATTGAGAACTGTGCGCCGGGTACGTGGCGTGCCCTCTGGCCCTCTAAGACTGTCCCGCTCCCCCGTCCCCCTGTTACGAGACTTTCGCGATCCCTCGATCGCTGTGTATTGCTCTTTAATTAATCTTGATAAAGTCTTTCTTGATAAAGAATCACGGTGTGGTGTCTGCTCATAAGTGTGGTGTGTCGACAGTGTGTACAATCAGTCCTCCCCGGTGGGAACTCCCCCCTCGATAAGACTCGGCAGTAATTGTGGGAGAGGACGTCCCGGGTGGTTAGGAGAATCATCTTGACCCCTGGGGTCACCGCCTTCCAACACCCACACACACTAACCCCCCACACTCACACCCCCCCCCACACACACCCCCACACACATGCACACACACAGACACACCTTACCCCCACACCCCACACACACTACCAAACACACAACCCCACACACAACTCCAAACACACACACACAACCCCCCACACACACAACTCACCACACACAAACCCCCCCACACACACAAAACCCCCACACACAACCCCACACACACAACCTCCCCACACACACACACACCCCACACACACACACACACCCACGCACACACTCCACTCCCCCCACGCACACCTTCACACACACAACCCCCCCACACAAACAACCCCCCCTCACAAAACAACCCCCCCACACACACATACAGACATACCCACCCCCACACCCCACACACAACCCCACACACAACCCCACACACACACACAACCCCCACACACACAACCCCACACACACAAACCCCCACAAACCCCCACACACGGACAAACCCCACAAACACACACACTCCACCCCCCACACACCCACCCCCATACACACACACCCACGCTTAACCCCACACACACAACCCCCTACACACACACAACCCCACACACCACACACACACACACACATGCACACACAGAGAGACACACCCCACACCGCACACACAACCCCCACACACACAACCCCACACACTCACCCCACACACACACCCCACACACACATACACCCACACACACACAACCCCCCACACACAACCCCCCCCACACACAAACCCCACGCAACCCCTGACACACACACAACCCCCCACACACACAACCCCCCCACACACAACCCACACACACAACTCCCCCTCACACCCACACACAGACACATCCCAAACGCACACACCCACACACAACCCCACACACACAACCCCACTCACACACACAACCCCACACACCACACCCACACACCCACACACACATGCACACACACACAGATACCCCCCACCACCACACCCCTCACACACACCCCCACACACACACACACGCACACACATCCCACTCACAAACAACCCCCCACACACAATCCCCCACACACAGCCCCCCACACACACAACCCCACACACACAACAACACACACATACAACCACAACCCCACACACACACAACCCCACACAAAACCACACACAACCCCACACACACACAACCCCCCCCACACACACAAACACACACAACCACGGACACACACCACACACACACACAACCACAAGCACACACACAACTACACACAACCACACTCAACCACACACACAGCCCCACACACACACACACAACCCCCCCCCCCCACACACACACATGCACACAGACACAACCCACCCACACACCCCCACACACAACCCCAGACACAAACCCCCACACACAATCCCACACACACACTCACCCCGCACACATGCCCCACACACACACACAACCCACACACAACCCCCCCCCACACACACACAACCCCACACACAGCCCCAGACACACACACAATCCCCCACCCCCCCCCCACACACACACACCACTTACACACACAGACACACACTCCACCCCCCACATGCACACCAACACACCCACCTCCCACACACACACCCACACACACAACCCCACACACACACAACCCCCCACACACACAACCCCACACACCCCCCCCACACACATGCACACACACACACAGACACACCCCACCACCACACCCCACACACACCACCACACACACACAACCCCACACACAACCCCACACACAACCCCAGACACTCACACACAACCCCCCACACACATCCACACACAGACACACCCCACAAACACACACCCTCACACACTCCACACACCCCCACACACCCCCACCCCCCCACATCCCCCACACACACAACCCCACATACACAACCCCCCACACACACAACCCCCCACACACACAACCCCATGCACACACATAACCCCTGACACACACACAACCCCCCACACACAACCCCACACACACAACCCCCACACACACCCACACACAGACGCACACACACACACACACAACCACACACACAACCCCACACACCACACACATACACCCACACACACATGCACACACACACACATACACCCCCCCACAACCCCCACACCCCCCCCACACACAACCACACACACACAACCCCCCCACACACAACAACCCACACACAACCCCACACACACAACCCCACACACACAACCCCACACACACAACCCCACACACACACAACCCACACACACACACACAGCCACAAGCACACACAAGCACACACAACCACACTCAACCACACAACCACACACACAACCCCACAACCACACACACAACCCCAAACACAACACACAACCACACACAACCCCAAACACAACACACACCACCACAAACACAACCTCACACACACAACCCCACACACACAACCACAACCACCCACACAACCAAACACACAACTACACACACAACCACACACAACCACACACACAACCATCTATCTATCTATCTATCTATCTATCTATCTATCTATCTATCTATCTATCTATCTATCTATCTATCTATCTATCTATCTATCTATCTATCTATCTATCTATCTATCTATCGCACTGTTGGACCTGGCCTCGTGGCGTGGCCCCACTCCTCCCGCATGGCGGGTCTCGGACTACCTCGACCCCTGTTCCCCGGCCACGAGCGGCACCTTCCACCTTCCACGAGTGCCGCCCCTCCGGGGCGCCCCCAGCTCTCCCCGACAGAACTCGACCTCAACCCACTCGGCTGGCCCGTACCCCTTCCCGGACGACCGTCCCCGGCCCAGCCGCCATCTTGGACCCTCCACGACCGGGCCTCGTGGCCTCGGGTCGACCTCAGCCTCAGGCCCAGCCAAGCCCCGACATCGAGGCACCACCATCCACCCAGGGGATAAAGAGACCACTTGGCGAGTCAATGGGAGAAGGAGTTTCGATGGTCCCCCATCCGCCTGGTTTCGATCGCCCCCGGCCTCCCTGAGTGCTGGCTCCACCCCCCTGCTGGGTATCTGGACTCACTCATCCCAGACCCCCCGACCTCCAAGTGCAGGGGTCCGGACATCAAAGGGCACCAGACCTATAACTGGGGCAGCTCCAGAGCAGGAAGGCAGTTGTATCCTGGAGTCGAGAGACACCGAGACAAACTCATCCTTGGAGCCCTGCTGGCGCTGCCGTGGCTCATGTTCGTGAACCATCCTTGGGGTCCTGCTGGCGCTGCCGCGGCCCACCTTTGTGAACCAATTTAGGGTCCTGCTGGTGCTGCCGCGGCCCACCTTCGTGAACCATCCTTGAAGGCCTGCTGGCGCTGCCGCGGCCCATCTTCGTGAACCATCCTTGGGGTCCTGCTGGCGCTGCCGCGGCCCACCTTCGTGAACCATCCTTGAAGGCCTGCTGGCGCTGCCGCGGCCCATCTTCATGAACCATCCTTGGAGTCCTGCTGGCGCTGCCGCGGCTCATCTTTGTGAACTATCCTTGAAGGCCTGCTGGCGCTGCCGCGGCTCCTACCAGAAAACCCTCCAGCTCGAGGATTGAGAGCTGTGCGTCAGGCATCCCTGTACCAGACCGGTACTAAGACTGTCCCGCTACCCCCTTCCCCCAGAGACCAGAATTGAAGGGATCCCAGTATCCTGTTCCTTCTGTATCGTGAAGATAACCTGCCTAAAGAATACCGATAAAAGTGTTACGAACCTATCTTTGTGTGGTGTTCATCTGTGGGGGGGTGGTTGCCCGTCCGTACGATCTGAGGAGAGGACCCTCGCCAGGAGGCCTCTACCCTTGCTCGGCCGACCCTCAGGTTTCCCGTCTAACATTGGTGGCCAGCGACGCAATTCGAGCCGACGCAAATCGTACGGAGAGTAACTCACCCCACTACAAATGAAAAAACACACAGCGACCATGTCGACGAAAGAAACCGGAACAACCGCGAAATTCCAGATGGAACTGCTGGAAGATTACAGTCACAAGGAATTGAAGCAATTCTGCATAGACTTAGGTATCGCTACCACGGGACTAAGCACCAAAGACGATCTCAAACACGCTTTGCAGACTTGGGTGGAGACGGGAGCATCACCACCCCAAAACGAAAACATTGCGACCACGGAAACAATTGCAACCCCTGAGGAGGAGAGAAGAGCGGGCCTCTCTCCCGAGGAGGCCCGAGAACGAGAGAGGAGCCGGCTCCACGAGTTGGAACTTGTTAGACTCCGCTTAGATGGGGAACTGAAACTAGCGGAAAAGAAGGTAGCCCTTGAACACTTACGATTACAGCGAGAACGGGAAGAAAAAAAAAGCCAGAGGGAGCTGGAGGAGAAGAAGCTCGCGTACGAACACGAGCGCGGTTTAAAAGAACTAGAAATTAGGAAGCAAAACAGGGACCTCGGCATCTCCGAGAACCAGAGCTCCACTCCCTCTACGGACACCAAGGTCCACATTCCCAAAGATGTCGTCCGAGAGTACTACCGGAACGACGACATCCAGCAATGGTTCAAGGCCTACGAGGTAGCCATGACCTCCCACCGTGTCCCGCGAAAAGACTGGGGGGCCGGGTTGTGGGGGAGATTCGTCAACGAAGGAAGAGATGCCCTGCTACAGCTCCCCGACGCTGAGATGACCTCCTACGAGCATATGAAAGCCGCCCTTCTCACTCGCTATGGGCTCACCCCTGAGATGTACCGGCAGCGATTCCGAGACTGTAAAAGGATCCCCGGTACCACCTGGGTGGAATATGTGAACTTTTTTAGCAGAGCCTTAGAGGGGTGGATCAAGGGCAGCCAGGTCACCACCTACGAACAATTGGTCGATCTCATTGTGTGGGAACACCTCTTCAATAACTGTTTTGTGGAGCTGAGGCAGCATCTCCTCGACAGCAAACTGACCGAGCCCCAGAAACTCGCCATTGAAGCGGATCGATGGGAGAGCACCCGGGTCCCCCGGAACTGGGCGGGCGACCAAGGCCGAGCCTCCCAGGGGTCCCACCGTCCACGAGGAAGAGGAGGAGGCCAGGGTCGGGGCAGGGATACCGCCACGGTGCCGCCCACCAGCAACCCCCCGTCCCTGGCCGGAAAAGGAAGCCCTCCGACACGGCCGGGATTCCGCTCCAACGTTGTCTGCCACAAATGCCAGCAACCTGGTCATTACGCCAATGACCCCAACTGTCTAAGAAACCAGCCAGCCAATACCCCAAGTCCGCTGAACCGTCAGATCACCGCAGTCGCCCTCGGAGAAGAACAAGGCGAAGAAGAAGCCGAAGATTGTGAACAATACCAGACAGAGTGGGAACCCGCAGCCATGTCCCTGGTATGTCTAGGGGAGAGAGACATGGTCCCACGGGCCCCCATCCCGGCCAACACGCAGAAGTACAGCCAGTGGGTCACCATTAATGGACACCGGGCCGAAGCCTTCCGCGACACGGGAGCCAGTGTGACGGCCGTCCGTTGCCATCTGGTGACCCCGATCAAATCTTGCCCAACGTGCTATGCCCAGTACGGTCTGTGGACAACTCTGAGAGCCTGTGCCAGATGGCTCGCGTCCCCTTCGAATGGGGGGGAGTGTCGGGCATGCTGAAAGTGACCGTCCGCGACAATGCCCCTGTAGACTGCCTCCTTGGGAACGACCTCGAGAGCTCCCCCTGGGCGGCCGTTGAACGAAGGGAGCACCTGGGGATGCTTGGCCTTCCTGAATGGGTCTGTGCAACGACCCGATCCATGGCCGCCGGCGCCATCCCCTCCCCCGAAGAACCCGAGTGGCCCAAACCTCCACCGCCCGTCGTCACTGAAGACACCACCCCCGAGGCCGGTCCACCGGGGCCCAACGACGAAGCATCTGAGCCACTCCGCGTCCTCCCGGAGCTGGCCCAGTGGCGCCAGGAAGGTGGCCCCACTCAAAAACAGTTCCGCCAAGAACAAAAAACGTGCCCCTCCCTCGAGGGGATCCGACAGCAAGCCGCAGCCCAGAGCGCAGGGGATGCCTCGGGAGCTCACTGGGTCTATTGGGACAATGAGCTTCTCTACAGCGAACAGAAGATTGCCGAGCTAGGGGCCAGCCGGGTGCTGGTAGTCCCCCTCCGATTCAGAGACTTCCTCCTGAACCTGGCTCATGACGTACCTCTCGCTGGGCACCTGGGGCAGGACAAAACTTACAGCCGCCTGGTGACCCATTTCTACTGGCCTAAGATGAGGAACGATATGATCAACCACTGCCGAGCCAGCCCCACCTGCCAGGCCAGCGGGAAGAGCGGCCGAAAACAAAAGGTCCCCCTGCAACCCTTTCCAATCGTCAACACTCCCTTTGAACGGGTGGGGATTGACATTGTGGGGCCCCTGGAGCCCCGGACATCGCAAGGTCAGCGGTTCATACTCGTCCTGGTGGACCATGCCACCCGCTATCCCGAAGCCATACCTCTCTGGACCGTGACAGCGCCCGTGGTGGGCCGAGCCCTGATGGGGATCTTCTCGCGGCTGGGCTTCCCCCGAGAAGTCGTCAGTGATCGGGGCACGAACTTCATCTCCCGATACATGAAGTCCCTATGGCAACAGTGCGGGGTCACCTACAAATTTACGACCCCCTATCACCCACAAGGGAACGGGCTAGTGGAACGCTTCAATCTCACCCTCAAGGGTATGATCATGGGCCTGGAGGAGCCCTTATGACGCCAATGGGACGTGTTGCTGCGCCGCCTCCTATTTGCCTACCGGGAGGTCCCACAGAAGTCCCTGGGATTCAGCCCCTTCGAACTGTTGTATGGGCACCCCTTCCGGGGTCCCCTAAGCCTAGTCAAAGAGGGATGGGAGGTGATCCCCCAGAAGGCCCCTCCTGATGTGTACAGGTACCTCTTGAGCCTCCGGAACCAGACTCGGTGGTTCAGGGAACTTGCCAAGGCCAACCTCGAAGCCAGCCAAGAGGACATGAAACGTTGGTACGATCAAAACGCCTCGTCCATTGAGTTCGAGCCGGGACAACAGGTCTGGGTCATGTCCCCGGTCGAACCTTGCACCCTCCAGGACAAATGGACAGGACCCTTCAAGGTAGTGGAGCGCAAGGGCCCCGTCACCTACCTGGTGGACCTGGAGTCCCCCAGGAACCCCCTCCGGGTCCTCCATGCCAACCGACTTAAGCCTCACTTTGTGCGCTCAGAACTTAGCCTCCTGATGGCTACCGACAGTGGGGCTGAAGAGGACTCCGAGCCCCTCCCCGACCTCCTGAAGACCCTCGAAAAGGACGACTCCGTGGAAGGAGTCAACCTCTCTTCCGCCCTGACCCCGGCACAACGCCAAAGCTGCCAAGACTTGTTACAGCAATTTGCCGATCTATTCTCCCTCACCCCTGGGGTCACTCCCTGGTGCCTCCACGATGTTGACACCGGGGATAGCCCCCCTATCCGGCACCGGGCCTACCGAGTTCCCGATCGGGTACGCGCCTGCATCCAGTCGGAGGTGTCCAAGATGCTGGCTCTAGGAGTGATCGAGCCCTCCGACAGCCCCTAGGCCAGCCCGGTCGTGCTGGTCCCTAAGGCCACCGCCCCTGGCGTCGCCCCAGAACTCAGATTTTGTATGGACTACTGGGGCTTGAACGCCGTCACCCGAACAGACGCTCACCCCATCCCTCGGGCTGATGAGCTGATCGACCGCCTGGGGGCCGCCCGTTACCTGAGCACCTTTGACCTGACTGCGGGCTACTGGCAGATCGGCATCACCCCGGGCGCCCAGGAGCGATCCGCCTTCTCCACCCCGGATGGCCACTACCACTTCAAGGTGATGCCCTTCGCAATGAAAAACGCCCCCGCCACGTTCCAGAGACTCGTGAACAAAGTGCTGGCGGGGCTCGAGGAGTTCAGCGCCGCCTATCTGGACGATATTGCCGTGTACAGTCTCCACTGGGCCGAACACCTCCAACATCTCCGGGAGGTCTTAGCCGCCCTCCGGCGGGCCGGACTGATAATCAAGGCCAGCAAGTGCCAAATCGGCCAAGGGTCCGTGACCTACCTGGGGCACCAGGTGGCAAGTGGCCAGTGGCCCCCCTCCAACCCAAGATCGCCGCCATCCGGGCCTGGGAGCCTCCCGTCACCCAAACAAAGGTCCGGCCTTCCTGGGGCTCACCGGATACTACCAACGCTTCGTGAAAGACTATGGCAGCATTGTGGGCCCCCTCACAGAACTCACGTCAAAGAAGCACCCACCGAAGGTACACTGGACCCCTGAGTGTCAGGCCGCCTTTGAGACCCTCAAGACAGCAATGTGCACCGCCCCGTGCTCCAAGCACCCGACTACAGCCGGGAATTCATAGTACAGACCGATGCCTCCGATCACGGCGTCGGATCAGTTTTCTCCCCAATCAATGCAGAGGGAGTTGACCAGCCAGTAGCCTTCATCAGCCGACGTCTGCTGGCCCGAGAATAGCGCTGGAGCACCATAGAGCGAGAGGCCTTCGCCGTGGTGTGGGCCCTCAAGAAGCTCCGACCCTATCTCTTAGGTACCCACTTCAGGGTGCAAACGGACCACCGACCTCTGCAATGGCTGATGCAGATGCGAGGAGAGAATCCGAAGCTGTTGCGTTGGTCCATCTCCCTGCAAGGGATGGACTTCACTGTGGAGCATCGCCCAGGCAACGACCACGCCAACACAGACGGCCTGTCCCGCTTCTTCCGCCTCGGCGAGGAGAATACCCAAGAAGATGGGTTACCCTCCCTGCCTTCAGCTGGGGGCGGACGCATGTTGGACCTGGCCTCGTGGCGTGGCCCCATTCCTCCCGCATGGCGGGTCTCGGACTACCTCGACCCCTGTTCCCCGGCCCGAGCGGCACCTTCCACCTTCCACGAGTGCTGCCCCTCCGGGCCACCCCCAGCTCTCCCCCGATGGAACTCGACCTCATCTCCTCAACCCACTTGGCTGGCCCGGACCCCTTCCCGGACCATCCTCCCCGGCCCAGCCGCCATCTTGGACCCTCCACGACCGGGCCTCGTGGCCTCGGGTCGACCTCAGCCTCAGGCCCAGCCAAGCCCCGACATCGAGGCACCACCATCCACCCAGGGGATAAAGAGACCACTTGGCGAGTCAATGGGAGAAGGAGTTTCGATGGTCCCCCATCCGCCTGGTTTCGATTGCCCCCGGCCTCCCTGGGTGCTGGCTCCACCCCCTTGCTGGGTGTCTGGACTCACTCATCCCGGACCCCGACCTCCAAGTGCAAGGGTCCGGACATCAAAGGGCACCAGACCTATAACTGGGGCAGCTCCAGAGCAGGAAGGCAGTTGTATCCTGGAGTCGAGAGACACCGAGACGAACTCATCCTTGGAGCCCTGCTGGCGCTGCCGCGGCTCATCTTCGTGAACCATCCTTGGGGTCCTGCTGGCGCTGCCGCGGCCCACCTTCGTGAACCATCCTTGGGGTCCTGCTGGCGCTGCCGCGGCCCACCTTCGTGAACCATCCTTGAAGGCCTGCTGGCGCTGCCGCGGCCCATCTTCGTGAACCATCCTTGGGGTGCTGCTGGCGCTGCCGTGGCCCACCTTCGTGAACCATCCTTGAAGGCCTGCTGGCGCTGCCGCGGCCCATCTTCGTGAACCATCCTTGGAGTCCTGCTGGCGCTGCCGCGGCTCATCTTCGTGAACTATCCTTGAAGGCCTGCTGGCAATGCCGCGGCTCCTACCAGAGAACCCTCCAGCTCGAGGATTGAGAGCTGTGCGTCAGGCATCCCTGTACCAGACCGGTACTAAGACTGTCCCTCTACCCCCTTCCCCCAGAGACCAGAATTGAAGGGATCCCAGTATCCTATTCCTACTGTATCGTGAAGATAACCTGCCTAAAGAATACTGATAAAAGTGTTACAAACCTATCTTTGTGTGGTGTCCATCTGTGGGGGGGTGGTTGCCCGTCCGTACGATCTGAGGAGAGGACCCTCGCCAGGAGGCCTCTCCCCCTTGCTCGGTCGACCCTCAGGTTTCCCGTCTAACACGCGCTAACTCGATCTTTCTCTCTATCACTCTCACTCTATCTATCGCCCTCACTCTATCTATCACCCTCACTCTATCTATCTATCGCCCTCACTCTATCTATCTATCGCTCTCACTCTATCTATCTATCGCCCTCACTCTATCTATCACCCTCACTCTATCTATCTATCGCCCTCACTCTATCTATCGCTCTCACTCTATTTATCTATCGCCCTCACTCTATCTAGCCATCGCTCTATCTATCTATCTATCTATCTATCTATCTATCTATCTATCTATCTATCTATCTATCTATCTATCTATCTATCTATCTATCTATCACTCTCACTCTATCTATCTATTGCCCTCACTCTATCTATCACCCTCACTCTATCTATCTATCGCCCTCACTCTATCTATCGCTCTCACTCTATCTATCTATCTATCGCCCTCACTCTATCTATCACCCTCACTTTATCTATCTATCGCCCTCACTCTATCTATCTATCGCTCTCACTCTATCCATCTATCGCCCTCACTCTATCTATCCATCGCACTCACTATCTATCTATCTATCTATCTATCTATCTATCTATCTATCTATCTATCTATCTATCTATCTATCTATCTATCTATCTATCTATCTATCTATCTATCTATCTATCGCCCTGCCTCTATCTATCTATCACCCTCCCTCTATCTATCTATCGCACTCAATCTATCTATCTATCTATCTATCTATCTATCTATCTATCTATCTATCTATCTATCTATCTATCTATCTATCTATCGCACTCTATATATCTATTTATCACCCTCACTGTATCTATTGCCCCCACTCTATCTATCTATCGCTCTCAGTCTGTCTCTCTGTCTATCTATCTATCTATCTATCTATCTATCTATCTATCTATCTATCTATCTATCTATCTATCTATCTATCTATCTATCTATCTATCTATCGCCCTCACTCTAGCTATCTGTCTATCCCCCTCTCTCTATCTGTCTATCTATCGTACTCTATCACCATCTATCTATCTATCTATCTATCTATCTATCTATCTATCTATCTATCTATCTATCTATCTATCTATCTATCTATCTATCTATCTATCTATCTATCTATCTATCTATCTATCTATCTATCTATCTATCTATCTATCTATCTATCTATCTATCGCCCTCACTCTATCTATCTGTCCATCTATTGCCCTCACTCTGTCTGTCTATCTATCTATCTATCTATCTATCTATCTATCTATCTATCTATCTATCTATCTATCTATCTATCTATCTATCTATCTATCTATCTATCTATCCATCTATCTATCTATCTATCTATCTATCTATCTATCTATCACCCTAATTCTATCTATCTGTCTGTCTATCTATCTATCTATCTATCTATCTATCTATCTATCTATCTATCTATCTATCTATCTATCTATCTATCTATCTATCTATCTATCTATCTATCTATCTATCTATCTATCACCCTGCCTCTATCTATCTATTGCCCTCCCTCTATCTATCTATCGCACTCAATCTATCTATCTATCGCACTCAATCTATCTATCTATCGCACTCAATCTATCTATCTATCGCACTCAATCTATCTATCGCACTCAATCTATCGCACTCACTCTATCTATCGCACTCACTCTATCTATTGCATCACCACAGCATCACTCAGCACCACCAAAGCAGCACTCAGGGGCACCACAACATCACTATGCACTACCACAGCATCACTGAACGCCACAGCATCACTCGTCGCCACTACAACATCACTCAGAGCCACAACAGCATCAATCTGTGCAACCATTGAACAACTGGTTCAAATATGTTCTCTCAATGTTTCAAGCTTTATTATAAATGTCACAAAAAGATGTTAATATTTCACTTCTGTGCTTGGATTTTCATTGCAATAAAATACACTGAACATAATCTTCACAAAAGTTATGTACAAAAGTTTAAGCTATTGCCATTATAAATTACAATAACTTTTATGTACGTATTAATTATTTAAAAAAATTAAAAGCCAATGTTATTTGTAATAGCAATACATCTAAGTCACGTAAATACAACACATATTGCATTACTAATGCTATAGTTGTCACATTTGCGAAAGTTATAACTATTGGCATTGTAAATGACAAAGCTATTAATTTCGCTATTTTCAAAACCAACACATAGATAAAAAATTTGTCATTTACAATACCAATAGCTCAAACTTTCCTAATGCGAGACCTATTGCATTGCAAATGCTTGTTAAAGGGTGTTAACGCTTTGCGGGCTTGCATTTAATGTGAATAATGCTGGATGTTTTGAGGCTGCACAGGGTTGCAGCCTTATGGTTTTTAAAGTGGGTTTACCACAGTTTGTGTTTGCATTTAATGTGAATAATGCTAGAGATTTAAGGCTGCACAGGGTTGCAGCCTTATGGTTTTTAAAGTGTGTTTACCACAGTTTGTGTATGTATTTATTGTGAATAATGCTAGAGGTTTTAAGGCTGCACATGGTTGCAGCATTATGGTTTTTAAAGTGTGTTTAACACAGTTTGTTTGTATTTAATGTGAATAATGCTAGAGGTCTTGGGTTGGCACATATTACTGTAACCTTAAGGTTTTTACATCCCCTAGAAACCCTTTTTACAGGGTGTAGGTTGTTTTGTAAGGAGGCCAGAGCCTACAAATAAACTAAGTAATTTACAAACTATAAACACTGTTTTAAGTACTCACCCAAATGGGTCCTTTGTGGGTGGTCTCTGGGTCGGGACCTGTGTGCTGTCTGGTTCTCCGGTGGGGTTCGCTGGCCCTGGTATGCCTATTATACCCTAGACAATGCTTCAGCCTTACTGTGCTCTGGGGCTAAGGGTGGTGTTGTTGAAGACCCCATCTGTGGGGTTCCAATGTCCCCAGTAGTCCTATTTCTTTCCCCAGAGCTTGCTTCATCCATGCGGTGCTCCGAGTGTATGTGTGGCGTGTGATGGCAGGTCCACGGTGGGGATCAGATGTCACTAGTCATATTTCTGGCCCCAGAGTCATCTTCATCTATGCGGTGTTCTGGAGCCTGTGGAGTGCCTGTTCCCTTACCCCTGGCCCTGTCATCCTAGATTACACCAAGGATTTCCACCTGTTTTGCCATGAGAAGGGAGGGTGCTCATAGGGAGTATTAGCACAAAAGCAAAGCTCTTTTTACCTCCCGGTGTATTATTACTCAGCCACTCTAGACCCTATCGCAGCAGCCCTCCCACCGTGTTTGAGGGCTGTAGAATCAGCAGCCCTGGTAGTAGAACAATCAGAGAACATAGTTTTAGTGCACACCCTGATCCTGCATGTTCCACATGCAGTCAACACCCTACTCACAATTACCAAAACGCAGCATCTCACAATTGCACATCTTACCAGATATGAATTAAAACTGCTGGCACCCCACATTATTATTAAAAGATGCATCACCATGAACCCTGCTTGTGTGCTTCCCACTGATCATGACAATGATGACTCAACAGCAGATGATACTTTTCATGATTGCATGATCGCCACACATAGGTACACAAAGATGGGAACTGATTTAAGAGACACACCTACCCAGATGCGTATGGAGATCTGTTTGTTAATGGTTCCTGCATCAGAAATCCCACCGGCTCACTGCAAGCCTCTTAGGCAGAGGGCACGGCTAAAAATATGTTTTAAGGGGCGAGACTGACCACATCCAAGATTGCACAAGCTGCAGAACTTGAGACCTTAACAGGCACATGCAAGCTGGCTAAAAGAAGAACAGTGGACATATATACAATATGCCTACGGGGTAGACCATGAATTTTGCCAGTTCTGGGCTATGAGGGTATTCCTCACCTCAGCTGGCCAACAAATACAACATGCCCCACTAATAGCACAGCTGTTGCAACCTCTGTTGTTTCCAAAAAGAAATTGAAATTGTCAAATGTGCAACACACACTTCTTCCAAAGTTTATGTATCACAGGGCAATGCATTCACTGATGGAGAAGCAAAGAGAATATCGTTAACAGGCTGTGAAAATACGATGGTTCAGATTGCATCTGCTCCACAGGATACAAGAAGGAAGGATGATTCTATTTATTATGATTCTAAGGCCCCCATTAGGATGGCGGGCAGGCTTTGCCTGCCCGCCACCCTTGCGGAAAACGGGACCGCCCGCCTCAAGGGCGGGGGTCCCGATGTGTGCATTAGGATGCGCCCGCCACAGTGGTGGGCGCAGCCCCCATTTTTAACATTATGGCGGGCGGTGCTCACTGCACCGCCCTCCACAATGTTAAAAATGTATGCGTGCATTTGCATAAACAAAGCGGCAGGCACCGCGCAGTGCCTGCCGCTTTGTGTATGCAAATGCTGGGGGGTTCCAAAGGTACCCCCGTGTGCACCCCCCACCCCTCCTTCACTCTGGAGGCCCGCAGGGGGCCCCCAGAGTGAAGCCGCATGCCTTTCCATGCCGCCACGGAAAGGCATCTGATTTGGCCCAACATAATATGACTGGCGGTGTCTATTAGACACGCCACCATATTAATACTTTTCCGCCCCGGACGCAATGCGACCGGGGCAGAAAAGCGGCAGACGGTCTTTCCATCTGCCGCCGTCCCTCCGCCATTCTAATATGGCGGGGGGAATTCAGGAGAGGATGTCGGGTGGATTGCCCCCGGCAGGCCGGCGGTGGCTACCGCCAGCCTGGCGGGGGCAATCTGCACGACATCCTAATGGGCCCCTAAGTGTGAGAAGTTGGCCAGGCATATGCTTTCCACTATTCTAGTGGGCACCTTGCACCAGTCCAAACGACCCTTATTGATGGTAGGTTTAAAGACAACCTATATAGAAAGCTATCCTAGTGGTAGCTGTGGAGAGCAGCCTTTAGGCTAAGTCTTGAAGGAATGTAAATCAGTTTGTTTTACCAATCTATAATCTTATGAATGACCAAATGAAAGGAGAACCACACCAGGTATATATATAAAATATATGTATTTATTCTAAACACATCGCTCTAGTCTCTTTATGAGGCTAGAGGCAAAAGTACATTCAGTAAACTTAATTAGCACACAGTAAATTAGCACAATATAGGTTGAGCCCTAGGGGCGTCCCAAATCATATATCTAGAAAGTGGTATAAGAACCACGAGTGACATAGATACAAGGCCTAGAGCCTTTAGAACTGCTGGGGCCACCAGGAACCACCCAAGGTAGTGACACAAGGGACCCACGGGGGACATGTGCAGTGTCTAAACACAGCCGCAAATCACCATTAACTTCTATGTGGAAAGTCGCTGTTGGAAATTTTAAGATTAAGGACACCTAGTAGAGGACTTGGAGCAAACCCCTTTAGAACAAAGAGGTTCTAGAGTTAACACCCACGGGGGCACCGGAGTACTCGAGCTACCTCACCCAGAGAAGCCGGGTGCATAGGTGTCTTTTGGTGTCGGGTTTCGTCGTCAATTTTCATGGCGAGCTGCTGCAAAGTGCTGCTGGTGACCAAGTGGAAAGTTTCCGGGATAATTAAAGGGTGAATCGGAGATGTGAAGAACCTGAAAGCAGAGGGGACAGAGTCTGGGTCACTTGCCAGTGACCAGGAAGGCGATGAGCGGATGCCCACCGATGTTGGGTGATTTCAGAAGAAGAAGGTGAAGCTTGACTCTTCAGCCACGAGGACCAGGAGGTGTTGATGACAACCAGGTGCTGAATTTGAGCTGTTCCACAAAGGATGTCCACTGCTGCAGTGTCGGTTTCCGGATTGGACCAACAAACCTTGGCAACAGCAACCCACGCAGTAAGCAGAGATTGGCTTCGGTGCAGACCAGCAAGGTCTGATGGACTCACCCCTTGGTGGGGAGTCAGGGCATGTCTGGAGCAACCAGGAAAGCCCAAGGAAAAGAAGAGTTACCTTTGTGGGGACCCACCAGTTGACGGACCAGGGATCCTGAAGGGGCCTCTAGCAGAAATGCTAGAAGCGGGCTCACAGACCACTCGTGGAGAGTAGGCCCACAATCTTCGGTGCAGATGGTGTTCAGGGCTTGGACTACAAGTAGCCCAATGCACAACTTCGGGAAAGCTTGGGAAAGCTTGGGAAGTGGATGCACTAGTAAATGTGCATGGTGTCCAGGAGTTCCGGTCACTCGTGAGGGCTATGGGTCTCAGCTTTGCTCAGATCTCATGTTGGCCTGTGAGAAGTCTAGAAGTCTGTGCCCTAAGTCGCAAATACTTTGGGGTCCGGCGGGAGCCTCAGAAATGCAGACAGGCAATATGCTTCTTTGGTGCCTGTTTGAACAGAGGAGTCACTCCTTGACCCCAAGGGAGATTCTTCAGTCTTCTAGTAATGTAGAATGTTGATGTACCAGGTTATATGTTGCAGAGTTTCATCCAGGTGTAATCTGCAGTCCTAAGGACTGAAGTCCCATACTTATACCAAGAAAGGAGGCTGGGAATACTCTGGGCACCCACCTATGGGAGGATCTAGGGAGGAGGTGGCTACACCCCTTTCCCTTTGTCCAGTTTCACGCCAGAGCACGGGCTAAGTGCCCCTGCAACCGGTTTGAACTGGGATATGCACAGGGACACCAAGTGTCTGAAAAGCATTCTCTGAATGCATCCACCCAGCCCAATACACTACAGCCTGTCTGGGAGGTGGTTACACCTACCTGTGACAGGAAACCTATTGTCCAGGCCTTCCCTGACGGAGTTTCGTCCAGCAGCAGGAGGTCAGACCCCTGTCTGTGGCTGCAGCATCCATTTTGTGATGCCAGGGCTCTTTTAAACTATTACTGGTTAGGTCAGTGTGTAAATGTCTCTCCCTCTAGAACGGTGGAATTCTACCCCCGTCCGCAGGGCTGGCGGGGGGGGGGGTAGGATTCCAAAGTGTTTGACACCAAACACAACATGTTTCCATTCCAAAGTTAGCATTTACCGCAAGCTTATAATGCACTTAAGAGTATATGGTCTGGCCGCATCACAGAACAGCCTCAGAGAATAGATTCCGAAAGCTGTAGAGGGGCCTGCTCATGCATGGGCACCCTCTCACACAAAACCAAGCACTCTGCCTTCATGATTGAAAAGGCCTACCATAGAAGTGACTTATAGGTTTATATGAGTCAGTGATTGAAGGGAGATATAGGTAACCTATATCTTAAGAAGGGGTGAATGCACCACCTTACCCAGGCTGCCGTAGAAGACCTGTGGTGCCATTTTGGATGGCTTCCCAGGGGTGGCATAATACATGCTTCAGCCCCTGGTAGGCCTCTGGGGTACCTATGCCCTTAGTACCTAAAGTACCATATACTAGGGACTAACAATGGTCACCCAGTAACCAATCTGGAGTGTACCTAAAGTACATGCAATCATTTTAGAGAGGAAGCAGCTAGGCTGGAGTCCTGGTTAACAGGGCCCCTGCCAGGCTAAAGTCGAGCAACAGTGAAACACCAGCAAAAAGTGGGGGTAACCATAGTAAGCAGATCCTACTCTCCTACACTAGGTATATTCAGAAAAAGGCGGGGTGGAAGAGAATGAAGAATGGAGAAGGGAAAAAGGTATGCAGACTGAAGAGGATAGGTCTGAATGGTAAAATATGTTTGCCAATGACAATTCTTTCTCCCATGGCTCACCTTTTCAATGGATCATTACATTGTAGGACGTTGTTACAATTGAAACACATAACTGCCATATTACTTATATTTTACCTGGTATTATGTTAGCATTTACTTAGCTATCTTATGATTAAGCATGGGCAAAATTTGCGAATTCGCGATCCGCGAATTTGCGGATTTGCAAATTCGCGATCTGCAAAATTCGCGAATTTGTGGATTTTTTTATTTTTGCGTGTTCGCGGGGTGCTTTGCGTGTTCGTGGGGCGATTTGCGTGTTCGCGGGGTTTTTTTTGTGCGAGACCGCGATGCGCCCTCTGGTTCATCACTGCCACCCTCTCGTTTATTGTGCCCTTCTGCCCTCTATACCACTCGTTTTTGTGCCTTTCTGCCCTCTGCCCCACTCGTGTTTGTGCCCTTTAGCCCTCTGCCCCACTTGTTTTTGTGCTCTTCTGCCCTCTGCCCAACTCGTTTTTGTGGTCTTCTGCCCTCTGCCCCACTCGTTTCTGCCCTCTGTCCCACTCGTTTTTGTGCTCTTCTGCTCTCTGTCCCACATGTTTTTGTGCCCTTCTCCCCTCTGCCCCACTCGTTTTTTGTGCCCTTCTGCCATCTGCCCCACTTTTTTGTGCCTTTCTGCCCCACTCATTGTTGTGCCCTTCTGCCCTCTGCCCCACTCGTTGTTGTGCCCTTCTGCCCTCTGCCCCACTCATTTTTGTGCCCTTCTGCCCTCTGCCACACTCGTTGTTGTGCCCTTCTGCCCTCTGCCCCACTCGTGTTTGTGCCCTTTCGCCCTCTGCCCCACTCGTTTTTGTGCTCTTCTGCCCTCTGCCCAACTCGTTTTTGTGGTCTTCTGCACTCTGCCCCACTCGTTTCTGCCCTCTGTCCCACTCGTTTTTGTGCTCTTCTGCTCTCTGCCCCACTCGTTTCTGTGCCTTCCTGCCCTCAGCCCCACTCGTTTTTTGTGCCCTTCTGCCCCACTTTTTTGTGCCTTTCTGCCCCACTCGTTGTTGTGCCCTTCTGCCCTCTGCCCCACTCATTCTTGTGCCCTTCTGCCCTCTGCCCCACTCGTGTTTGTGCCCTTTAGCCCTCTGCCCCACTCGTTTTTGTGCTCTTCTGCCCTCTGCCCAACTCGTTTTTGTGGTCTTCTGCACTCTGCCCCACTCGTTTCTGCCCTCTGTCCCACTCGTTTTTGTGCTCTTCTGCTCTCTGCCCCACTCGTTTCTGTGCCCTTCTGCTCTCTGCCCCACTCGTTTTTTGTGCCCTTCTGCCCCACTTTTTTGTGCCTTTCTGCCCCACTCGTTGTTGTGCCCTTCTGCCCTCTGCCCCACTCGTTGTTGTGCCCTTCTGCCTTCTGCCCCACTCGTTGTTGTGCCCTTCTGCCCTCTTCCCCACTCATTTTTGTACCCTTCAGCCCTCTGCCACACTCGTTGTTGTGCCCTTCTGCCCTCTGCCCTACTCATTTTTGTGCCATTCTGCCCTCTGCCCCACTCGTTTTTGTGCCCTGCCCTCTGCCCCACTCGTTTTGTGCCAGTCTGCCCTCTGCCCCACTCGTTGTTGTGCCCTTCTGCCCTCTGCCCCACTCATTTTTGTGCCCTTCTGCCCTCTGCCACACTCGTTGTTGTGCCCTTCTGCCCTCTGCCCCACTCGTTTTTGTTCCATTCTGCCCTCTGCCCCACTCGTTGTTGTGCCGTTTCTGCCCTTTGCCCCACTCGTTTTTGTGCCATTCTGCCCCCTGTCCCACTCTTTTTTGTGCCCTTCTGCCCTCTGCCCCACTCGTTTTTGTGCCATTGTGCCCTCTGCCCCACTCGTTGTTGTGCCCTTCTGCCCCTTGCCCCACTCGTTGTTGTGCCCTTCTGCCCTCTGCCCCACTCGCTGTTGTGCCATTCTGCCCTCTGCCCCACTCGTTGTTGTACCCTTCTGCCCTCTGCCCCACTCGTTGTTGTGCCCTTCTGCCCTCTGCCACACTCGTTGTTGTGCCCTTCTGCCCTCTGCCCAACTCCTGTTTTATTTTAGAATGGCGCCGGCAAGCTGCCAGCGCCATTCTAAAATAGTTACTAAGTTAGCTTCATCAGGAAGCACTAATAGATAAAATAAAGCAGGTGCTCGAGTTGAAGCTCGAATTCAGTTAAACTCGAGCACCTGCTTCATTTTATCTATTAGTGCTTCCTGTTGAAGCTAACTTAGTAACTATTTTAGAATGGCGCTGGCAGCTTGCCGGCGCCATTCTAAAATAGTTACAAGCTTGAAGCTTGAACTTTTGCCCCCGGATCCGTTCCACTTGCGGATTTGCGAATTTTCGGCAAAGTTGCGGGAATTCGCCGATCGCGAATTTGCCGAAATTCCGCAAAATCCGCGAGGGGAACGGATTTTGCGCCCATGCTTACTTATTATACATTCCTGTATGATACATACGCAATTAACAAGGGTAGATGTTATGTAAGTAAGTTAGGTGACATCTGTGCCACCATTTTCTCTTACTAGATGCCATTTTGTATTACAATCGAAACTGTTACTGTATCATTTACGAGAAATAGTCCTTGGTGAGTTTTGTTTCTCAGATGTTGAATCTTGCTCATTAACCCATGCCTTCCTCTGTGTACAGGCTCTCTCCCACCTGCATAGTAGGGAGGATGAGCCTGACGACCTTGGACAGTAGATAGCTTGTACCAGGCTGTGGAATCGAAAGTTATATTCTGTACCCCCATTGTATTACAACATCTACCAGTGTTTTTCCATAGTAGGCGGGTCTTTGTGGGCTCCGCAGCACACATAATGGAACTTTATGATTGTTAGAGTCAGTCCCTCACAGGCCATCATAGGAGGCTGGTCAGACTGGCTCCAATGCAGTGTACTTTGTGAATAAACTAGTTTTGCTTGCATTTCTCTACTGCATCATTGACTCTTCATTTCTTGGTAGGCTAGAGGAGGTTAAAAGTGACCCGGGTGGCCCTAGTTGGGTCACTCCCTTCAACGTGATGGGATAATTCGACTATTTTATCAATGCTAGTATGATGCCAAGTTATGTCAACAGGGTGAACACTTTTGTAAATAATGTACTGTTTGTGTACAATATAATGTTGAAAAAGGTACTTCAACTGCCCCACGCAACTTTCTTCCTCCACATGGACTCTCTCAGAGCCTTCATCTAGACTTTATAGATATGCCTCATACTCATAAGTAAATGTATGCGTTGGATATTGTGTGCATTTTTAACAAATGGACTGAGCCATTTCCAGCTAAGAACTGTGATGCACAGACTGTTGCCAAATGGCTTCTGAAAGAGTTAATTCCCCGCTTCAGAGTGCCTATCCTTTTGAGTTCCAACAATGTACCAGCGTTCCTCTCACATGTGATTGAGGGGTTATGCAAGAGAATAAGAGCTACACAAAAACTACACTGTGCCTATCACCCACAGGCAGCAGAAGCTGTTGAGAGAAAAAAACAGAAAGCCGAAAAATAAATAGGGAAGATTTGTGCATCCACCGAACTGTCCTGGATTGATGCACTGCCACTTACTCTGTTGTCAATGAGAAGCACCCCAGACAGAGTGACAAAGCTCAGCCCACAAGTAATAGTGTTTGGACAGCAAATGAACATTCTAGGTCACACGTCTGTCCATGGCAGATAATCTGATTCCCCAGTACTGCCAAAGATAACAGAGACTTTGCATTATCTTCATTACCACGTGCTGCAGGCCCTTCCTGAAGCAGAGACACCAGCAGCTCATGCCCTCTAGCCTGGTGATTGGGTTTGGGTCAAACCCTACACCAGACAGCACTGTCTCCAACCTCAGTGGAAGGGGCCATATCACGTCCTTCTGACAACAGCGACAGCAGTCAAGTGTGCTGACCTGACATCTTTGATCAACGGCTCTCATACCAAGAAAGCAATGAAACCACAGCCACCACAGAAGCCTCCAGCTCCCCCCCGCACCACAGCAAGGACCACCTCATTACTATCTGCATTGCAGTAAAGCACCAAGTGCAAGTGTACCATCAATTCTTCCTCAAGGGTTGTAAGTGCTGCACACAGTAACGGAAAGAAGAGTGTTCAAGCAGATCCCACCAAAGCATTGACAAAGACACCTGGATTACCAAGCCCCAACCCCTAGAGTCTACTGGCTGTGACGATGAGACATAATTTTGTTCCTTATCACCTTGTTTCCTTCCTATTAAGCACCTATGTAATTGAAGTGCTGTTAACCTCTCAAATTACTTGAAGATAGGTGACAACGGACAGCACTTTTTGTTTGCAGGTACCATCACTGCATGTTCGTGCCCCTCCTCAGCAGACTTCTGGGAGGCGTGACAGTGCAGAAGAAGATAGGCATTTCTTCCTACTAGCCACATGTACCAAGACCTGGAACAATGCCTCAAATATTCTGCAGAAAAATTAAAGGAAATGGCTATGGCTGTTGATTATAATATGCCCCCCCCCTTTCCTACCATTATAATACCTACGCTCCTGAGAGTGTACTCTGACCACATTGCAATACCATTCCATAATAGCCCTGACCCTGAGACAATGATAAATAAAACTGAGATACAGTACCAAGAAGCACCATTAGATATCAAAATGGTTGGGGAAGGGGGACATATGAAGGGGCAAGAAAACAATGAAAAGGTTAACTGGGAAGACTATGTGGAGAATAAATATGTACAAATGGTAAAATTCTATATAGAAGCAATGAACATGTCAGATTGAATAGAGAACAGTAACCAAACGAGGAGGCAAGATGGCCGCTGCAGCTCTGTAGAGAGTAGTCGCACTCTCACTCTCTCCCATCCAAAAGATGCTGTAGTACTGCTGAACCAGGGATGTGGGATTTGGTTAACCAGCTTCAGCATACTGCAATAGACGCATTCAACTCAGTGCCAAAGAAGGTATTGAAGTGGCTGATCCGTTGGAAGAGGGCGCTAAGCTCTGTGAAGTTCGCTGCCAGCATGTCTCACAGAGTTAAGGCAGATAGAGAAAAGCCTAATGTAGGACTGATTAAAGCCTCAGCCACAGTAGCAGCGAGAGAAGGAGCGATCCCGAAGAAAGCTGCAGAAAACCCCACTCGGTCCTCCAAAAACATAGCAGCAAAGAAAAATGAGAAATTGGAAAAGAAATCAGAGGCTGGCCCGGAGACCCGCTCGGGAGTGACAAAATCGGCGAGGGAGATGGCATTGGAAGCGAAAGCGCAGCGAGCGCAAACAGGACAATCAGCCTTTATGAAAGACCAGAAGCGGCAAGCGACTCTACCTGAGTCTTTCACGCCGAGAGTCTCCTTAGCGGTACCACGGATCGAGATCCAAGAAGCTGATCCTTGTCAGGAGAAACCGCCGGTCGAGGCGGTGCTGTCGGCTTCAGTCAACGGCGTCCATGGAGCAGCACCGGAGGAGAATGCGGAAGCAGCCGCAGGAGCAGGCTCGGCACTCCGCGAGGACGCAAGCGTCAGAGACGGCTTGGTTGCTGGGCAACCAGAGAGGGTTACAGAAGCCGGCAGTCTACGGGCAGAGTTCAATGCGGAGACAAGCACAGAAGCTGTAGAAGCGGCAGGAGGCGAAAAAGCGAGCAAGGAGTCGGGTAAGATCAGCGGCGCTGACGATACAGTGTCAAATATGATAGAGGCTCAAAATAATAAACTGATGCTTGACGCTCTGATGGCTGTGGAGCTAGAATCACGCAGTAGTTCTAAACAGGATGCAGGTCCAAGCTGGGGAAGCACCCAGAGCTTAACGGAACAGAGAGGGCTTTCTAGGATTAAAGTCGATGGCAGGAATACGAATAATATGGACAGAAGTGCAAGAGGAGGCTCCCCTGAGTTTTTTTCAGTATATGAAGAGACAGATACATCAAGTGTAAGTGCTAGTGCTACTACCAGTGAGCAGGAGTCAGTGGAATCTGAGAACGAGGAAAGCACTGAGCACACTTTTGACTCAGATACTAGTAAGGGCCCTAATGATCCGGCAACGAAAAAGAAAAAAAGTCTTGGTAGGGGCAAAAGAAGAAGTGGTAGAGGATCAAGGAGTAGTATGGCGAAGAAACTGTCGTGGGATTATGCCGCTACTTCAGAGACTTACAATGAAAGCGAGCAGGATGGAGCAAAAGAAGAAGGGGGACGGAACACGCAGAGTGTAACACTTGAAATGCTGTTTGGAACGTTAAAACAAATGCAGAAGGAGGCAAGGACTGAGAGCAGAAGGGCAAAAAGGGACACTAAAAAACTTCAGGCGTCATTAAGGAAAGTAAGCAGAAAACAGGAGGAGGTTGAAGGAAGAGTTTCGCAAGTCGAGGAGAGGACAAGTAGGGTTGAAGATGAAGTGACAGACTGGCAATCTTTCCAAAAAGAGCAAGTGAAGGTGGTTGAAGATCTCCAATGGAAGCTGGAAAGTTTTGAGAACCGCCAAAGGAGAAACAATGTGAGACTGCTGGGCCTTGAGGAGGGAAAGGAGGGACAAGACCCCAGGGGATATGTGATTAAGATCTTGCAAGAGGCCTTTCCCGAGTCAAAATGGCATTGGGATGTGGAAGTGCAGAGAGCACATAGGTACCCACTTTTCAAGAAGGATAGGGGAGGGGGTGAAAAGGGGTTCCCAAGAGCTATGTTGGTGTTTTTAGGCAACTTCCTAGCGAGGCAGGAAATAATAGATAAAGCCAGGCCGGATGCAAAGAAGATAGCCGATGGGATCACTTTTTTCTCCAGGCCGGACTTCTGCCACGTCACAGTGGAAAGGAGGTGGAGGCTAAGGCAGCTGATAGGGCCCTTCCAAAAGCAAGGGGCAGAAGCATACCTTTTGTTTCCGTCAAGGCTGAAAGTGATTAGGAAAGGCTATACCAGAATGTTTACTTCAGAAGTAAAAGCAGCAGAATACCTTGCAGAAATATCAGAAGGTGGTAGTGGTATGGAGAGTAAAAACAGATCAAGAACCCCACCAAGGTCTCCCACGAGTCCCCGCAAGCAGCAGTAGATAAGCTTTGATAGTAAGGAATCAGGATGGGAGAGAGTAGCGACTCTGCAGACTACAGGAGGCTACACATAGGCCAGGATTGGCCTATTTGCCTGTAGTAAGGGAGGGGGGGGTCCCAAGGGGCGGGGGGCAAGGGGGGGAGAGGGGTGGGTGGCAAGGGGGGGAGACAAACAGGTTGGTTTTGAGCACAAATACGGTAATGGAATAAATAGTAGGATGGTTCGCAAAATACACCAAAAGATGCATGAACTAAAATATATAAACACACTTAAGGAGGAAAATGTGGGGGAAATGTTAAGGATATTCTTCAATGCTTGCTGGGGCAAATGGAAATCTGGACTAGGAAAACCTTTGAAACATAATGACCTGTAGAATAGTTTCACTAAATATATGTGGTCTCAATGAGTTGAATAAGAGATTAAAAGCTGCTGCTTTGCTAAAATCATTAAAGCCAGACCTGGTGTGTCTCCAGGAAACTCATATCGAGGGTACTAAGGCTTACTTATTAGATCAATTGGGTTTTAATGTATTAGCAAAAACCAATTTGAATACTAAGACACGAGGGGTGGTAATCCTGGGCAAAAGGCAGGATACACTAGTCAAGAGAAAGCTGGAAGATCAATGGGGAAGATGGGTGATAGCAGAATTAATATTTCGGGGAGAAACATTTACCCTTGTCTCAGTGTATGGATCCACTGGTGATGATCCTGATCTTTTTCAATTTTTGGATGTAGAACTTGCACAATGGCCGGAGCCTATTATTTTATGTGGAGATTTGAATCTGCATGATGCAGATAGTAGTTTTCTAGACTCCAATAGGAAATACGTAGGGAGGAAAAAGAGAACCTACAGGGCTCTGGCAGATTTGGTAAGAAATAATTCCTTAGAGGATCCATGGATAAAGTGTCACCCGAATCTAGATGGGAGTACTTTTTTTTCAGCTCCCCATCAGATCTTAGTCAGGCTGGATTATTTTTTGATCACACGTGACGTAATAGATGGGGTAAAGATAGAAAGAGAACCCAGGATTATTTCTGACCACAGCCCACTAGTGCTTAGTGTAAATATGGGGCAAAAGAGAAATAAAGAGCCGCCACAATGGACATTTGATAGAATGCTGCTCCAGGACCAAACATATAGGGAAAAAATGTCGGAATGGATTAAGGAATACTGGGAAATTAACAGAGGCACCTCAACACCAGGGATGGAGTGGGATGCTTGTAAAGCTGGGATAAGAGGAATGACCCTGAGTTATGGTATTGCTGCACAGAAAAGGGAGAGGGAAAAAATGGTGAGAGATAATGAACTAATAAGAGAGGTAGAAGAGGAGCTTATGACTGCTATAAATATGCATTTACCACTTGAACAGATTTTACTGAGACTAGTTGCACTTAGAGCGGAAGCTATGGACGGGTTGGCAAAAAAAACAGTTGAGAAGTACATGGCTAATAAAGAGAAGGCTTATGAACTCAGTGAGAGAGTTGGTCATATACTTGCGGTAAGAGCTAGACAAAGAGGTGGAGTTGCAGATATTAAAGAGATTAAAAATGAACAAGGAGTTAAAGTTAAGGGTCCAGAACAGATTAGAGAGGCCTTTAGGCAGTTTTATATGGTATTATACCAACTAGAAGGAGATGGAGGAGAAGACGACATAAGGGCATACTTAAGGGAGATAGAGTCGACAAAATTAGATGAGGCAGATAGGAAAGAGTTGGAAGAGAAATTCAATGTGGAGGAATTAACTGACGCCCTGAGAGAGCTGCCATCGGGGAAGGCCGCCGGTCCGGACCAGATCCCAGTTGAATTTTATAAAACCTTTCAATCCTCTCTGTTACCAGATATGTTTAGCACGATGCTGTTAGCGCAAGTAGGTGAGTCGGTTCCGCAGTCTTGGGGAGGTGCAGACATCATTGTTATCCCGAAGAAAGGAAAGCCGGCGGATGCCCCGGGCGCTTACAGACCTATCACGTTAATGAATGCCGATGTCAAGGTGTTTTCCAAGATGTTAGCAAAAAGACTGTCCAGGAAAATTGAATCTCTAGTCATCCCCTCTCAGCATGGGTTTATCCCTGGTAAGGGAACAACCCATCATACGAGATTAGCAATTACGGCATTTGACGTTGCAGATACCTTGGAAGATCCAATGGCAGCGGTGTTTCTCGATGCCGAAAAAGCCTTTGACAGGGTCTCATGGAGATATCTTTGGGAGGTTTTGAGGTGGCATGGCATAGGTCCAGGATTTATAAAGGCTTTACAGACACTATATATTAATCCGACAGCCAGGATAAGAGTCAACAGAGGTCACTCGGATGCAGTTAGCATTCAAAGGGGTACAAGGCAGGGTTGTCCCTCTTCTCCTCTGCTTTTTGCTTTATACTTGGACCCTTATATAAGGAAACTGGAATTCAATCAAGAGATAGTACCATTAGTATTAAATGGCCGTAGGATTAAAACGTTAGCCTATGCGGATGACGTTGCTATCCTAACTCCAGAACCCTCAGATGCCATTAGGGTAATTGAAGAAGAAGCTAAGAGGTTTGGTCAGTTCTCAGGTTACAGCTTGAATACTACAAAAACACAGATAGTTAAAAATCAATGGGCTATTTGCAACGATGATAGAGTAACGAACATAGCAACATATTTAGGGGTACAAATGACAGCGGAAGTGAATAGAATTGTGGAAAAAAATATGGATCCCTTGATTGCTCAAACAAAAAATGACTTGGAAAGAATGAATAATTTACACCTTTCGCTAGTTGGATGTACAAATATAATCAAAATGATGATTTTACCGAAATTTTTGTATGTGTTCAGGGCTGTACCCCTATTGATTGAAGCCAGTTGGTTTAACACTATAGAGGCAATATGCAACAGATTTATTTGGGCCCAAGGTAAAACCAGGAGGGCCTATAGGTATATGACGCTTCCTAGAGAAAAAGGAGGGTGGGGGGCACCAGATTTTCGTTTATATTACATGGCTACGGTGCTCCAATACATTCAAGGCCTTATTGGCGGAAATTCTGAAGATGTAAGGTTGCAGCAGATGTCGACAGAGGTTTATGCTGTCGCGCTAGGGGTAAATGCTGAGAATTGCTTTTTAAAATGCATTGACTATAGCTATTTCAAACGGACTAAATTTAAAACCATAAGGGCGGCAGTGACGGTTTGGAACGCATTTTTAAAGAAAGTAAAGATGGGAAGATATAATAGGTATGTCCAATTATTTAATAATAGTTCACTGCCTAAGGAAATTTTTGCTGATCAAGTCATGGCAGATTGGGCTACAAGGGGGGTCATGCAAATTGGTGATTTACTTTCACAGGATGGTTTGAAGCAATTCTCAGAGTTGAGAGATACATACGGCCTAGATAACAGGGGATTTTTTAAATATCTGCAGGTCAGAAGCTTTCTTAACAACAAAGTCGGAGGTCCAGCGGGCTTTAATAAAATAGGGATTATGGAGAAAATTAAATTGATGGGGGATTGCTCCATTAAAACTTTTTATGCAGCATTGGTGGAAGAGAAGCATGATGATTTAGATAAATTTAGTAAGAAATGGGAGGATAAATTGGGAATTGATGGTAGCTTGTTTTATGATTCTCTAAATCTGGGCTCTACGATAATCTGCGCTGCCCCGCTGCAATCGCAGCACTATAAAACATTGTACTTCCTGTATTTTACGCCTGCAAAGATTGCAAAATGGGGGGGGAATCAGGGTATCAACTGCCCCAGATGTAACGAGCTGGAAGCAGATAGCGTACATATTTTTGCAACATGCCCTAAGCTGCGATCATTGATTAGTGGAATTGAGGGATTTCTGGCAAATTCACTGGGTATTGAGGTATCCCTTACGCCGACGTGGATCATGTTAGGGGTGAATAACGAGGAGCAGGTTCATTATGTTGAGTTTATGTTTCTAATAATGGCGGTCTATAGGCTCACAATAGCAAGGGCCTGGCTGGAAAAAACCCCTCCAAGCTTGCAATGTTGGCTAGCAAACACTCTGTATGCATATAATATAGAGGAAAAAATGTACGCTCGAAAGGGGAGAAATGGAAGAAGACTGGGGAGAAGAATTTGGGAGCCAATATGTAATTGGAAAGAGAGGCAAAGAAGGAGCAACTAGGGGAGGGGGAAGGAGAATGTTGAAGCTATCGTTACTATCAATGTCTTCGGCGTCCACCTTCTTTATCTTCCTGTGATATTTTTTGTGATTGATTGATGTGATTGATTGATTATGTTAGATGAATTTTCCTATACGTAAGTTTTCTTTAGGTAGATGTAGTATATAAGTGGCTTTGATCTTACTAATTAATGTTGGTGTCTAAAGCTTTATATTATAAACCAATGTATAAAATTGTCATATATGTAATGCTCATAACAATATGTTGTAATGAAGGAAAAGTAAAACAAAAATAAAAAGGAAAAAAAAAAAAAATGAACATGTCAGATTGATATGTCGGTAGGGATTTACCCACATCCACTGATGAACAGGCAAGTTACATTGCTTTGCTACTCAGAAAATCTGTTGGGTGTGCCTCATTCAAGGATATGCTAACGGAGCAATATAATATGTCTGTAAAAGAAGGTAAAGGGATAACGTAAAATAATACATCTCTGAGCAGGACAGAAATAAATTGCAGGATGGTCTAAGCAGGGGTCTTGCGTCCATATCCGAATGACATAGGGACAGGGCTATGAGGTCAGACAAACATGAAAGGTCACCCTGCCGGAACCTTCATCCTGATAGGGGTGATCAGACATTAATACACCAACTTAAAAAAAGCAAAGGGAAAAGAGTGGGTAGTGGGCCTAATCCAGAAACATGGTTAATTCCTTGGGATAAGAAGGTGGGGGACCTGGCTATCCCCAGTTTAAGGGCACAGAACACCATAAGGGCTCCACAGTGCATTTGAAGTACCAAGGATATTTGTCTAATAGCAATAAGCAAAGGAACAGACAAGAAGGCTCAAAAGTCAAATAATAACATGAGTAGTAGCACCTGCTCCCACTATGCAAATATGGAAGGGATAAAACAAGGGATCTCACAACTATGACCAAAGGTGATAGAGTACAAAAAAGTTTTCTTCATATGTGGAAAGCTTGCATACTTTCTCCTGCCAGAGGAATGATATGGTAGTTGCTATCTCTCTCTTGTGATTCCTCAAATGACCCATGTTGTTCAGTTGTCTCTTATAGGTCCAAGCACCAAAGAAAGGGACCATGCCAAAAGAACTGCACCATGGGTAGACTATATTTTAGGTGTTATAGTACCACCTATAGGAAAAATATACTCCTCTTATAGGATAGGCCTGCTGGCAACATTGATTGAGGACTTGGCAGACTCCACAGCAGCAGCCCTGGGAAATATCACAGAAGAACCCACTGCTATGTGGGAAGTAGTAATACAGAATTGCATTGCGTTTGACACCATCCTTGCAAAGGAAGGTGGGGTATGCCGGTTGATATATCAGTCCTGCTGTGTGTACATCCCAGATAAAAGTAATAATATAAACAATGCAATAGACAACAAACACAAAGTGCAAAAGGAGGCAAAGGGGATACACACTGTGTCTCCCCTTTTTCAGGGTTTCAGGGATGTGGTACCTAGTTACTTGAAGCACTAATAAAAGGGGTAGTGGCACATTTGACTTTATGTGTCCTGATACAAGTATGCCCCACTTGCCTGAATGTCATGATAAATAGCTGCTGCAACAGAGATCATCATTCATTAAGCAGCGAGAACTATGGTAGAATGCACAGACTATAGTTAAAAAGAGTGAAGAGTAAAGAAGATGAAAATAATGAGAAACTGTGAATGCTTAACTATGGCATCATCATTGTTTATCAAAAGGGTGGGAATGTGGAAGCTAAGTTTAGATAACCCAGGTGGCACCCATTGTGTATAACTTGATATTGTGATAATCCAATGATGATGGAATTTGTACACAAAATGTATAACTATTGCTTGAACTCATGTACCACTGCTGGCAGACAGTTAGTACTTTGTCTGCCAGTAATCTGCTAGTAACGCAACACATTGCAAGGCTTATGTGAAAGAGTACATTCCCATGTTACTGCATTCTGCATGCTTCCCTTAGCAACAGTCCCAGTAGGCCTCAGAAGGATAGCATATTAATGCATTAGATAATGGGGACCTTTCTGATTAGTCAGAATGTATTGCTTGGGCTTGGACCTAGCCTAATTATCAAATTCTAGACACAAGGGGCTTGTCACCTACACATTAGGTAGATTCCAGGACTATTCTTGTGTAACAGTGTACTGTAGATTTCCGAGCATGATGTATTTCTCCACCAGCTGCTGGTAAGTAATGGCGCATCCCATCTCCTGTTATGACTGAGATATTGTACTGACATTTTGTGGTTTATGACTACATATTCCTATGCCTTACTTAAGCTTATTCGAGCACTCAGTAACCAAACGGGTGCTCCTGTGCAAAAAATAAATCTCTTTGTTTTATTCAGGTGTTGTGATGGAGGATCTTTCAGAGTACATGTAGATCTTTAGTTTCTACACTTGGATTGGCCTTGAATCCTTTTCTGAATTCCAGTAGAGACGACAAGGCACTCCGGAGGTGAAGTGAGATGTTGTTCAAGTGCTTTGAAGCGAGATAGGAGAAAGAGCGTCCTCTGCTGTTGCTTTGTCGAATGCAGGGAGTGTGAGCGAGGGAGGGAGAGGTGGAGCACAGGTGGAATTTCAGCCGGTGGCTACTGTATCCTGGTCGTTAGTTGTGCTGGGCTTTGTAGGTGTAGATTAGCATCTTGAATGGACACCTCTTCTGAATAGGGAGCCAGTGTAGACTCTTGAGGTAGGGGGTGATGTGGGTCCAGTTAGGGAGGTCACAAAGGAGTCTGGCCACTGAATTGTGTATGGTTTGTAGTCTCTTCAGGAGGTGTGAGATGATTCCTACATGGAGTATGTTGCCATAGTCCAGCAGGCTGGTGACTAGGGCTTGAGTGACGGTTTGTCTGGTGTTGATGGGGATCCATTTTATGATCTTACGGAGCATGTGAAGGGTGAGGAAGCTGGCGGCGGAGACTGCTATTATCTGGCTTTTCATGGTGAGCTTGCTGTCCAGGATGATGCCAAGGTTGTGGGCATGGTCTGTCAGTGTGGGTGAGGGTCCTTGATCAGAAGGCCACCATGAGTTGCTCCTCAGAGAGGTGCTGTTCCAGAAGATCAACACTTCTGTTTTGTTAGTGTTGAGTATTAGGCAGTTGTCTTTCATCCGGTTGGTGACACTTTGTCATGCACCTGTGAACATTGGTCAGCGGGGTGGAGGGGTCTTCTGAAAGCGAGAGGATGAGCTGGGTGTCTTTGGCATAGGATATGATGTTTAGACCATGGGTTCTGATGATGGTGGCCAATGGGGTCATGTAGGTGTTGAACAGTGTCAGGCTAAGAGACGAGCTTTGAAGGACAATCCAGATGATGTTTTGGGCTCTGTGGTAAAAGGTCGTAGGTGGTTTTTCTGGTTCCTTCTGGTGCGAAAGGACACAATCCATTTGAAGTTGTCTCCTTGTATTTCAGTGTAATGAAGGCTCTTGATAAGGGTGTGGTGAGATACTGTGTTGAATGCTGCTGAGAGGTCAAGGAGGATCAGGGCCTCTGTTTCTCCCCAGTCAAGGTGGGTTCAGATGTTGTTAGTGGCAGCCATCAGGGCGGTTCTGGGGGTGTTGTGGTTGGTTCTGATTCTAAATTGAGAGGTGTCCAAAATATATTTGTTCTCTAGGTGTTCAGTGAGTTGGCGGTTGATGGCCTTTTTGAGATATAGAACTGTAGTTCTTTTTTTTTCTTTTATATTTTGAAAACCTTTAGGGCCAGATGTAGGTAATCTCGATTTACCTACTCTTAAATACCGAATCATACCGATTCGGTATTTAAGAGTAGGTAAATGGGATGTAGGTAATTTCCCTTTTGAAATTACCGAATCGGAATGATTCGGTAATTACTGAATTGGTATTTACCGATTCAGTAATTGCCATTGATTCCTATGGGCCTTGAGGCCCATAGGAATCATTGCCAATTACCGAATCGGTAAATACCGATTCAATAAAATTACCGAATTTGCAAAGGGGACAGGCTGTCACTTTGACTCCCTGTTGCACTCCTCAATTGTGCATGGGTGCACATGTTGCTGACATACATGCCCTTAGGGCATGTATGTCTGTAACATGGCACGTTTTTTAAAGCAAAAAAATGCTTTTTGAAGGGTTTTCATTATTTACCACCAACTTCTAGTTGGTGGTAAATAACAAATTCTTAAACCCTTGTAGCACTGATTACAGTGCTACCTACATGTTGAATTACAGAATCTGTAATTTTACCAATTCAGTATTTTACAGAATCGGAAAAATTAAAAATTCGGTAAAATTACAGATTCTGTAATTTAACATGCCCCTACATCTCAATATCCAAATACCGGTCGGAAACGGCCGAAAATCGGTATTTTCGGCCGTTTCCGACCGGTATTTGGATACCTACATCTGGCCCTTAGTGAGGAATAAAACAACATGTTGCATTACAGTCCGACTGTGAGGCACATGAAAAGTCGCAAGTTCACACCAGTTATATGCACACTTAAAATGGACAAGCATGTACAGCCTAGCGCATTACATATCAGGAAAATACTTGGTGCTAAGCAAAAAGGACAACAAAGGAACACCTTGCAGGGATAAAATGCTTGTGAGAGGTATTGGGCAGTGTCGTGAGCATGTGGGGATGACAATGCTGTGTGTGACTGGTCAGACGCGCTGTCTGCACCGGCCAAGGCCCTTCCGGATGGCGAGTTGGGGAGTGTACAGAGCGGGGTGTCTTGGCGTTGCAATTAAGAGATGAGGGTGACCCAAATGTCAGGCTGTTTGCTCATTACCGGCATTAGCTCCCAGAATTCCACCTGCAATGTCTGGCAACGTGCAGAGTCTTCAAGCCAGGCCCTAACCTTGGGTGCCGGTCTCCGCCCCCAGTGCATGGAAACCCTGCACCTAGCGAGAACCAGTATCATGGCAATTAGCTTGCTGCAAGCATCCGGGCAGTGTTTCACATATCCTAGGAGGCACACCAGAGGGTCAGGAGCGACATGCGTGGAAATGGGAACGGAGCACCGCATGCATCTATCACTAGCGATGAGACCCATTCTGTACAGTGTTGCAGGGGAACAATATAATCTGTGCAAGTATTTGAAGTGAATGAGCCGCAAGCGATAATTAGGGGGCAGGTGTTTGATTTGATTGCAGCAGTACAGCCAAACATCCTGGGAAAGGTCTGTGCCCAGGTCTTCACTCGGGCTGTGCGGGTACGGTCAGTATTGACCAAGGATGCTGCGAGCGTGAGACCATAAATCCAGGTGAACATTTTGTGCAGGGAGCTGGATGCATACACAAAGTTGAGGACAGCTACTGCGGGGGTGGGGGGTGGTGTGCAGCGCGCTTGGCCATGTGGTAGTTTGCAGAGGGGGAATGCTGGGTTATTGGCGGGGGGCATGGCATTGGTGGAGAGTGTACTAGAGTCTATTTCAGGCCCAGCGCAGGTTTTCTACGGTGTCTGTCTTGCTGCGCGTGGGTTTAGGTGGGGCAAAGAGAGCGGTCTGAAGCGACCAAGGAGCAGCGAGATCGGCTCCCAGCACCACGGCAGAAGTGGAGGAAGCTGGCCTGGGCGCTTAGAGTGTATAGTCAGGAGCCCCCATGCCACCGTGGGACAGGGGAAGAGCGAGAATGTTGTATGCTATTCTAGGCTGTTGCCCGGCCCAGACAAGGGTGGACGATATGTCCCACCTACAACAGGGGCAGTCTCTGCCAACATCTGAATCTTGGTTGCCAACCAGTCCATCGCGTGGCCAAAGTTAGCCTTCCAAAGTTCATCCACATCCCTGCTGAGCCAAATGCCCAGATATCTAGTGGGTCCCGACGCCTAAACGAAACGCTAGTCTGGGGCAAATGGTGTGGTGGCTTCCGTGAGAGGGAAGAGAATTGACTTGCCCCAGTTTTCCTGGATGCCGGTGATGAAGCGAGGTTCAGAAATGAATTATATTTTGACTCGCGAAATTAAACTTCCATAATAAATAATCGTCTTAATGAGTTTATGCACGAAAATGTACTAATCAACCTAGATTAAAATGCATTCATGACACACGGGACTAATTTATATGCTCTATGTTGCATTTGCAAGTACGTTGAAAAATAATGAACTAACCTAGTCTATTGATTTTGTCAATATTAATTGCGGTTGTTTAATTATTGGCATGTGCCTATTTTAAATGTCTTTTTGTCTATGTTGTGTCTTATATGTGGCATGGCTCGTGGAGAATCCTGTTGGCCTAAAAAGAAGATGGTATATAAAAATGCTGCTTATTTGTGCTTAAATCTAGATAACATAAACTAATGGGTTAACTTTAGCAAAGGGGGAGGGTAACAGAATAATTTTCATTACTCAAATTAAATAAAGTTTTGTGTTTGTTTGAATATTAGTTCTCGAACGGGCCCAAAAGAAAATGGCTGGCAGTGCTGAAAGAAAATATGAAACTTGACCAGAGTGAAGCCTTCACTCACGTGCAGGAAGAGGAATTCGAATTCTCTTTTGCTGATTAAACAAAGAATAAATCAGAAGCGTTATGGTCTAGTCGAATGTGTTCTTGTTGTAAGGACCAAGGACAAAAAGCCTGGAAAGCCTGCCAAGAGTAGGAAGTGAACTTTGTATTCGGACGAATGTTGCTCTTTTGAGGAAGCTAGAAGGATGGTAAATCTAAGAACAATAAGGGCTTATGATGTGCCCCGGACTTGGTCAGAAATGAATGACCTAACAGTGGACTAATGTGAAACCAATTAGAAGCATGGTTTTTGTTGAAGGAATGCAGAATTAATAAGTTTTAGATAGAGAAAAGGTATAAAACCTGACCTCATGTGAGGAGGTCTGCTGGCTCGTTCCTGATTCCTGAAGTGCGTGAAGTGCTGTCCGACTTTTGACACACACGTAAGGATAGCTGATTTAATGACTTTTTCTTTAGGTTTTAATGAATTTAGTCAGGGAAATAGAAATTAGGGGATGAGACCTTTATTGCTTTAATTCTTTGCAAAACTGATCCGGTTTGAAATGTCAGTCTAATATGCCTTTACGTTGAATAAATAAAAATATCATTTGCAAATAAAAAGATTTTTAAATTCTAAAAATGCTCTTTGTTTGATAATAAAATTAATAAATTAGATTTGAAATGACAAGCTGGTCTCGTTTATTTTTAGTCTAGTTACCATCAGTTGATCCATTTACCAAGTGACTTAATTAGATGTTTCCATTATATTTTCATGATTATGATGATGACAAACTGCAGTTGTATATAATGTGTAAATAGTTAGTGAATAGTTCCAGTTAATTAGGTCACATGATTCAGTTGCCCAATATTTGTCTCGGTTACTTATGGGCCTTGTGAAAGTTTATGATTAATGGTGAGTATCAAAGTGTTGGGATTTTCTATAGGGGCGCTGGATCACCAGATAGGCCCCCAAAAGCACGACCTCCCTGATCATGGGGCTACGGTTTTCCTGTGGGTTACAGATATATAGCGTGACATCGTCCGCGTACATGGAGATGACCAGGGCCTGGGCTGCAAAGCCAATGCCCCTTTGGGTGTGATGCTGTCTGAGCCTGGCAGCAAGAGGCTTGATGGCGATTGTGAAACGCATGGGGCAGAGTGGCAATGGGAATGGGCTCCGTGATCTGTCCATTAATTCTAAGGTCAGCAGTAGGAAGAGTGTATAGGAGCTGGACCTTGCGCACAAAGACTGGGCTAAATCCTAGAAGTGGAAGGAGATAGAAAAGGAAGGGACATTCAAGGGTATAGAATACCATGGTGGCGTCTAAGAGATCATCCAAGGCCGGGAGGGAGGGGTTGATCTGATGGAGGACAGCAAATATAGTCCGGAGATTGTGTGAGGTGGCGCGGCCGGGAAAATGAAGCCCAACTGATCAGGGCGACCTATCAAGGACATGAGAGGAAGAAGACTCGAGGCCAGAAGTTTAGACTTTTTTATTGTCGGTGTTAATGAGAGATAAGGGGTGGTAGGAGTCGCAGAGTTTGGGAGACTTATCGGGCTTTAAGAGGAGTGTGAGCAGGGCCTCACGAAGAGATGGGAGAAAGCAGCAGTGCTCAAAAGAGCCATTATACATGGCGGCCAGATGTGGAACAAGGAGGGGCGTGAATTGCTTGTAGAAGGACGCAGGTAGGCCGTCAGAGCCGGTAGGTTTGTCCCCAGGGAGACCACTGATGGCAACCGTGATCTCTTCTTTAGTAAAGGGTTCATTGAGGTATTCCCGGGCCCTTTTACCTAGTCTGAGGAGTTCAATAGTCTCGAAATATTGATCGATGATTTCATGAGAAGGCACCTCCCCTGCAACATAGAGCTGTGAGTAAAAGGCAAAGAATCTGGCTGCCAACTCCCTTGGGGAGGTCGTCCTGTATGGGCCTTCGTCTTGGAGTGCGGAGACGTAGGAGGTAGCTTGCGACAGACGTAGGAGGTTGGCAAAGTTTTTACCTGGGCGGTCTCCTTCGTCTTTGCGACGGGCTCTAGCCTCCCTACCCAAGAAGGAAATCTCTCTATTGGCTTTGTCGTGGAATTCAGTGATTTTGCCCCTGATCTGTGCCAAGGTGTTGGGGTATTGGGACTGTAAGGAGTCCAGGGTCCTGATCTCCCCTCCAAACGCTCCAGGACACCCCGAATAGAGCACAGCACACCCGATTGCTTGGAAATACACTCTCCCCAGATCACGCCTTAAAACTCTCCCAGAGTGTAGAGGGAGAGTCGACTAAGCCGAAATAAACTTCGAAATAATTGACAATTGTTGTTTGTATCTCATTGTAGAAAACCGAGTCGTGGAGGGTGTTGTGGGGCAGCCTCCAAGCAGACATGCGCTGCAGGATATGCAGGATCGGCAAGCATAAGCGCACGGCGGAGAGGTCGGAGAGGGTGTTGACCATGTGTTCCACTGAGGCGACCCTAGCAAAGGCATCACGGGTTGTGACCCATAGGTACAAATGGGGCCAGCAGCCCCGCAAGCCTGCCATACAGGTGCCCTCACATATATCTGGATGTGCATGCTGCCATGTATCTAGCAGGGAGTTATCGGTTAGTATGGAATATAAGAGTTAGGTTGCGCGAGGGTGTAGTGCGTGCAGTCCGGAGCGATCAAGTGTGGACGAGGGTGCGATATTAAAGTCGCCACCCCAAAGGAGAGCGGCGTGTCCCAAAGTGGAGATATGTTGCCAGACCTGTGTGAAAAACTCGGGACTGTCATAGTTAGGGCCATATATTGCGGCTAGGATAAGGGGCTGGGAAAGAAGTGTGCAGTGTAGGATAACAAAGCGGCACTCTGGGTCTACGATGGTCTGAGAGGTACACCAGGTAAGCCCTTACGCAGAAGGATGGACACTCCGCGTGAGTAGATGGAATAGAAGGAGGAGTGGATTTTGCCCCATTGTTTAGTAAGTGAAGCCGTGAGGAGGTAGCGGGTAGAAGGTGGGTTTCCTGAAGGAAGCAGATGTCCAACTTCTGTCATATAAGATGAGCATGCACCAGGCGGGTCCTGCGGTGGTCATTAAGACCCCTGATGTTTCAAGTCCAGAGCGTTGTGTCTGTCATACTAGGGCACAGTGACTATAGATGATGGATATAAACGGATGTGCCGGGTGACCAATGAGCATTTGTGATGTGATGTGCGATAGCGGATCAGGTGTAGTGCACAACTTGAGACAAAAAATACAATAAAACAAAAAGGTAACAAGCCTCTGAATGGAGGCAACAAGTCCAATTAAGATTCGCCTCCTGACCCCCCCACCCACTCCGACCCCCCAATTAGGGTGAGTAACCCACCCCACCCTTCCCCGGGGCCCTAAACCTGGAAGGGGACTTAGAAAATTAGAAAAGGGAGTTATCCGGTGGAGACATGGCACTGCCTGGCGAATACCGCCATCCCAAGGGCAGGGTGGCCAAGCCATGTTGGAGTTTGAACATTGTTCAAGTGTGCAGAAGATAACATCAGAGTATATCAGGGACAGGCGGGCGCCACCACCGAGCCAAGAATAGTCCAAGCAACAAGTTTGAGAATCCCCTCAGGCGATAACAATACAACCTAGTATATCATGAGCGAGCCATAGTTATGCACAAAAACCCAGCCACCCCAAGTCATAAGAACAATGAGTAAAGGAAAGATCAAGTACAACTGCGTGAACATGTTGTGACCTAGTATCTGCAAAAAAGCATTAGAACAAACACAGAGATGGCAATCCCAAGGCAGCAAGAACCCAGTCTAATCATTATCACTCATGCCGCCTCTGTCACCTTGTTGAGAGCCTGGTGGTGATAGATGCTGCTGCTTTGCCAGTTTCTTCGCATAGGCCAGGGTGGCTGACGGCTCATTGAAGATGTGTGTGTGGGAGCCGTCTTTATCACGCATATTGGCAGGGTGGGCCCGGGAGTAGGAGACATCGTGCTTCTGAAGCAGCCATTTAGCTGGGAGAAACTCTTGCCGGGCGGCCTGCACTGCCAGCGTGAAGTCAGGATAGAAAGTGAGTGAGCTCCCTCGGTGGCGTACCTCACCTCTCTCGTGGGCAGGACGGAGGACTGCATCGTGAAAGTTCAGCAATTTGGCGATAATTGGGCAGGCAGGCGGGCCCGGGGGAGGGCGCTGTCCCAAGGAGCATTGTGCCCTCTCGACAATAAAGACTGGGGACAGGACATCACCAAACAGGTCGGGCAATAGTTGTTTGACAAAGTCCTCCATCTTCGTTATGTTTGAGGATTCAGGCACACCCGTAATACAGAGGTTGTCCTACGGGAATGCGCCTCCAAATCCTTGTTTTTACTCTTGATTAGTTCCAGTACCTTGTCCATTTGAAGCAATTTGTGGAAGTCTCCAGTCATGGTATCCTCAACGTCTGAAACCCTGGCATTAACACGAGCAATGAGAAAGTTGTGGGAGTCTACCCTGGCCTTTACAGTGTCCAATCGGGCAGAAAGCTTGTCCAGCTGAGTAGCAATGCCAGAGACGGTGGCCTTGACGTCCAGCATAATTGCTTTTAGGTCATCGTTCCGCGTTGTGCCATTCTCTGTCTGGGTAGCGAGTTCTTCTGTCTCCTGGGCGGCCCCATCTTGTCGAGTCTGTCTGCTGCGCTGATCAAACACCAGCTTGGGATGCTTAGCGTCTGCCTTCCCCATAAGCAGATCATCCCGGCTGGCCGGACCCATGCCGGCCACTAGAGAGCCCAAGTGGGGGAGGCACTGCCGATATCGATAGCTGAGGCAGACGGGGAGTGCTGGGTCAGCAGGCAAGAGAGTAACCAGTAGCAGCAGGTGTGTCCCAGTAAGTGGATATGCAAGGCCTCTGGGCGGCAGCCCAGCCCCACGGACCTAAAGGCCGCAGAAGCTTCTGGAGTACCCAGGGTGGGAAGGGCGGTGGAGTGAAACTGGATGGCACCCCTAGGGCAGCGGGAGTAGCAGCGGAAAGAAGGGGCCTGTCACTATCCAGAGAAGCAGGAATCTGGCTTTGGTGAGCCATGGGGGGACATCAGGCAGGAGCAACAGGGAGACTGCACCAGGCCAGCGCGATGGCGCTGCCCGCCAGTCATGTGCAGAGGCAGCAGCAAGCAGTTAGGCCAAACACTGAGGGCCACGCAGCCACAGGGAGCGCCGGCAGTCCAAGGGGAGAGGGCTGCAGCAGGTGCTCCATGGCCGGCGGCAGATTGGAGCAGTGAGACATGGGGGCACGCCGCCCACATTTTGCGGGACTCAGGGCAGTGGAAGAGGGGCACCCAGCAACCAGAGCGCTAGTGAGCGTTCACCAACGGAGCAATTGCCCTCGGGCCCCGCGGCATGCACGCCCCCACCCTACTGCATGCCGCTCCGGGCACTGCTCCCCCTCACCTGGCAGCAGGAGGTGGTTTGGCGACGAAGTGCAGGCCGGTGCCTGCAGGCCTCACCACAGTAAATCAGGTGATTATTCTGTCCCGCAGCAGCAGAGGGCCACCACCGACAGCACGCTGTAGAAGAGGCCTGGCAACTACGCGCAGCGGGCAGGCACACTGGCGAATTCTCGTCGCTGCTGTGAAGGATGGGACCCACAGGCAGGTTCGATGATGCCCCGCAGTGTAGAAAGACAGGATCTCAAGGCGTGGAGAGTCAAATCCATGCCAGTCGGCAGGATTATGGCAGATTTAAGGCTTGGCGGGTAGAGCCCACTCAGAGTGCGCCCATCTTGCAGCCGGCTAAGCCACACCCCAGAACTGTAGTTCTTAATTTTGCTGGGGTCAGGGAATGTTTTCTTGAGAAGGGATTTGAATTTTGTGTGTTTTCATTCTTCTGAGAAGGTGTCCTTGAAGGTGGATGTGTTGAAGATGGGGGTGAACTCATTGCTGATAATCTTGCTGCCAAGGTTGAAGATGCAGTGGAAAGAGGGGTCCATGGGTACTCCTAAGTGGGTATAGTTCATCATGGCTGTGATGTATTGTGTGGTGAGCTGGTCTCAGGTGGTCAGGCTGTTCATCTATGCGAGCGAGGAGGCTGAGTATGTTAGAGGTGGTGATTTGGGGTTCGAATTTTTTCATAGATGGTGGTGATTTTGTTGTGGAAGAAGTCCGCCAGGGTATTGCAAAGGGAGGAAGTGGTAATGTTTTCTGCAGCTGAGGTGTTGGAGAATTCTCTGATGATGTTAAAGAGTTATTTGCTGTGGTTAGAACTGGATTTGATTCGGTTGACAAGGACGTTCCTCTTTGTCTGTTTTAGGAGTTGGTGGTATTGGTTGAGGGAAGTCTTAAATGTGGCTCAGTCTGTGGGCTCCTTGTTGGTGCACCATTTCCTTTCAAGTTGCTTACAGTTGCGTTGCGTGGTTCAGAGTTCTGTTGTGTACCAGCTAATCTGTTTGGAGCATTTCTTGAGTTTGGTGGGATTTACGGACATGTCTGTGGGCGCAATCGGTGATCAAGGAGGAGAAGATCTTGACAGCCTGTTCTAGGTTGTTTGCAGTACCTGGTTGGGATGTGTTGAGTGTGTTGGTCCACTGGCTCTCTGATACTTTGTTCCAGCTGTGGTGTGAGTTGTTGGGTGGCTTGGTGGTGGTGCCAGGTGATCCAGTGGTGGTGAAGTTAATGATGGTGTGGTCTGTCCAGGTGAGCTCAGTGACATGGCTGTACTTAACTCTGTCGCAGGCTGTGATGATGGGGTAGAGTGTGTGTCCTGAGACGTGTGTGGGGCTGGTGACTAGTTGTGTTAGGGTGATGTTGTTCATGCTTTTGAGGAGGTTGGCGGCGTAGTGTTGTTAAGGTCATCGAGGTGAAAATTGAGGTCTCCAAGAAAGCTGTGGTATTACGAGTCAGTGGCGAGCGGTGCAATGAAATCAGGGATAGCGTCGCAGAAGCTGCAGCAAGTTCCTGAAGGTCTGTAGGTGTGTGTGCCTCTGATGGGGATTTTGCCATCCGTTTGGAGGTGGAAGTTGAAAAGTTACATGATTGAGTTAAAGCCGTCTGTGGTGGTGGTGCAGTGGATGGTTTCTTGGTGGATGATGGTGATTTCACCTACATGTTTGTTGATGCAGTCTTGGTGTGCTATCAAGACGCCGTGAACAGAGCCAGCACAAGTCAAGACAATGCAACTAGTGAGAAGGTCCGAAAAGCCGGCCTGCCCCTTGAGGAAGCCTTGATAAGGGATATGAGAAGTTGGCCCGATATGCAGTGCTCACTATTCTAGAGATCACTATGCATCGGTCCAAACGACCCTTATGGTGATTGGTTGTAAGTCAACCTTAGACCAGCTATCCTAGTAGCGTGGATACGAGCAGTCTTCGGGCTAAACTCTAGAGGGCGTGTTAAGCCAGCTGTTATACCATCACATACCCCTTGAACACCAAGTGAAAGGACACCACACAAGTGTTATGAAAATAAACGGTGTATTTATTAGAATCACAACAGCCCTGTACTCTTTATGAGGACAGGGTACTAAGCACACAACAAAACTCTTAGGAAAATACTTCAAGTGCACAATCAATACAAGTGCCCGAGGGCACGGAAAGTTTAGTGGTCTTGAGCGGACCCGATAAGGCAAGTCGGAAGCGATAGGGGCTCGGGACCCTTAAGTAAGGAGGCTATGCGGGCACCGAAATGCCGAAGTTACCTAGCCCAAAGGGCTGCGGCTGCACAAGTCTTTACAGGCGTCGGGAGTCTTCGCTGATGAGCCAGGAGCCGGAAGGAAGGAGTTGCTGGCCGGCTACCAGTGGAGATTGTTCGTAGAGATCCAAGCCTGGATCAGAGATGGATGACACCTGAAAGCAGAGGGGACCAAGTTCGTACTACTAGCCAGTAGTCAGAGGGTACCAGGAAGGCACCGGATGATCTCACCTTGATTAGGTGAGTGGGCGGCGCTAGGCTCTGCAGTCTCACGGACCAGGAGGCGTTGTCGGCGACCAGGATGGAGGTGCGAGCTGTCCCACGAAGATTGATGCTGTCGGCGTCGCTGGGCCCAGGATTGGGGCAACAGCCTTGGCAAATTTCTGGGCCACGTGGTGGGCCTAAAATGGCGTCTTGGGTGGACCAGGAGGGTCCGGGGTGCTCCTCTCGCAGAAGGGAGCAAAGGCCAGTCTGGAGCAACCAAACCAGCAGCGTTGGTTGTCGGGTGTCGTCAAGAAGGGCACAAGCCAGCGGCTAGTGACCAGACAACGTGCTAAACAGCAAAGAGCAGAAGGGCCCCACTCATATCGTGGAGATGCTGGGAGGCGCACTTCGGTGCTGGAGCTGCTCAGGGTCGGGGCTTCTCGGACCCCAGAGCACTCACCAGAGGATTCCTTTGGTGGTCGTGCTGGTTAAGAAATCGTGCAGGTTTTGATGATGGCCGGTCCCTCGAGGTCTCGTCGCACCCACGGATCTCAGCTGAGCTGACGATGTGGGTAGAGGTCAGAGGTGCCAGGGAAGCCGGTTCTCGTCGAGCTGGGCAGTCGGATTCCTGAGGAAGGACTTGCAGCAAACTGCAGAGTTCTTAGATGGTGCCTGCGGACGCAGGGTGACTACTCCTTAGCCACAAGGGAGAAATCTTAAGAAGAGTCTCGAAGTCCTTTCGTAGAAAGTATTCTTGATTCAAAGATGATCTAATTTGGAAGGGTCCCCGCTCCGGCCTTTATCCTAAAGAAAGGGGTGGGTACATGACTAGGTCCTGCCCTAGGGGTGGGACCAGGAAGGGGGGTAGTTACACCCCTCTCCCCTGTCGGACTTTCCCCAGGTCAGGGGCTGCGCGCCCCTGGAACTGGTTCTAACCGGCAGATGCGTAGTGAGCACCGGGGTGCCACTCCGCAGTCACCTTCTTGTAAAGCCCTGCCTACCCAGGATACACAAAACCCTGTCTGGGATGGTGCGAGCACCGCCCCGGACAGGAAACCCTTTGTCCAAGCTCTCCTCGCTGGAAGGACTCCCAGCAGCAGGAGGTCACACTCGTGTCTGTGGTGGCAGCATCCATTTTGTGGAGCTGAGGCTTCAGTAAACTTTAACCGGGGTTCACAGTTACGTACATGTCGTGTCCCTCTAGAAGGGCGGAATGCTATCCTCGTTGGCGGCATTGGTGAGGGGTCAGCATCCCGATTCGTATGACACCATACTCGACATGTCTTGATAACGCGATACCGAAGTTACCAATATGGTACGCGTTATCATGGAACAGCAATTGGGTCTTGGTTCCGCAAGCTGCAACCGGGCTCGGCTCGTGCCAGAGCCCAATTCACACGATTCCATGCACTCTGCCTTCAGGATTGTTAAGGCCTGCCATAGGAGTGACTGATAGGAACTCGGGTGTCCATTTTAGGGTTAGATATAGGGATACTATACCTAAAGCAACGGGCGAGTACGCCACGTTGCCCCAGCTGTCGCGCAGCCAGTTGTGTCAGATTTAGATGGCCATCCAGGGGTGGCATAATACATGCTTCAGCCCGTGGTAGGCCTTGGGTACACCGATGCCCTGAGTTACAGGGTCTGATAAGGTGGCCCAGTTCCAATTGGGTAATGCACCTAAGGTACACACATCAATTTAGTGAGAGAACAGCTAGGCTGTGGGTCTGATTGGCAGGCCCACAGCTGGAGAAAGTCGTAAACCAGTGAAACAAAAGCAAAAAATCTGGGTGATCATAGGATTGCAGACTCTACTCTCCTACATGACCCCCCCCCCAACGTTGGGACAATAAACTAACCTTGACCAGGTGAGTCTTCTTGTTCTAAGTGGAAATACCTGGAGAGCCCATCTGCATTGCCATGATCAGTGCCGTGTCTATGCTCCACTGTGAAGTCCATCCCCTCTAGGGAAATGGACCACCTAAGCAGTTTGGGGTTTTCACCCTTCATCTGATTTAGCCATAAGAGGGGCATATGGTCGGTCTGAATCTTGAAATGAGTGCCAAACAAGTATGGCCTCAGTTTCTTCAGGGCCCAAACCACAGCGAAGGCCTCCCTCTCTATAGCTGACCAATTTTTCTCTCTGGGGGTCAGCCGTCTGCTTATAAAAGCAATGGGCTGGTCATTACCATCAACATTCAGTTGAGATAGAACAGCTCCCACACCCAACTCAGAAGCATCTGTTTGGACAATGAATGGTTTGGAGTAGTCTGGACTCTTGAGGATAGGCGCCGTGCACATGGCCTGTTTTAGGTCATCGAATGCTTTTTGACAGCTCGCTGTCCACTGAACCTTTTTTGGCATTTTCTTACTTGTCAGTTCATTAAGCGGAGTCACAATCGATCCGTAATTTCTGACAAACTTTCGGTAGTAACCAGTCAGGCCCAAGAAAGCTCGAACCTGAGTCTGGGTGGTTGGAGGAGCCCAGTCCCTGATTGACTGTATTTTGCTCTCCAGTGGTTGAACTTGGCCTCCACTGACAAGGTGGCCCAAGTATACAACCTGTGTCTGCCCTATCTGGCACTTGGTAGCCTTGATAGTGAGACCTGCTGCTTGCAGAGCCTCTAACACTTTCCGCAGGTGGACCAGGTGATCCTCCCAGGTGAAGCTAAAGACAGCAATATCGTCAAGATACGCCGCACAGAAGTCATCCAGCCCAGCGAGAACGTGATTCACCAACCGTTGGAAGGTGGCAGGTGCATTTTTCAAACCAAAGGGCATTACCACAAATTGATAATGCCCACCAGGGGTAGAAAATGCTGTTTTAGGCTAGGCGTCCTCAGCTAACCTGATTTGCCAACACCCAGCTGTCAGGTCAAACGTACTTAAGTAGTTGGCAGAAGCCAATCTATCTATAAGCTCGTCTGCCCTCGGTATTGGGTGGGCATCAGTCTTAGTGACTGCATTGAGACCCCTGTAGTCTACGCAGAACCTCATCTCTTTCTTACCACCCGGGGTGTGAGGCTTCGGCACTAGAACTACGGGACTAGCCCAAGGGCTATCCGAGGGTTCAATGACTCCCAACTCCAACATTTTCTGCACTTCAGTCTTGATGCAGTCTATAACGTGATCGGGTTGCCTGTAGATTTTACTCTTGACGGGCAAGCTGTCACCAGTGTCAACCTCATGGGTACACCAATTGGTCTGACTGGGTGTTAGAGAGAACATATGCCGGAAGGATTGAAGAACCTGTTTACAATCCTCCTGTTGATGTTCGGAGAGGCTGCCACAAAAGACAACACCGTCTACCGATCCATCGTCAGGATTCTGAGTGAGCAGGTCTGGTAGAGGGTCACTCTCTTCCTCCTGTCCCTCATCTATGGCCATGAGCAAGCTCATGTCCTTCCTGTCGACATATGCCTTGAGCCTGTTGACATGGAGCACCCGATGGGGGCTCCTGGGAGTTTCAAGGTCCACCAGGTAGGTGACCTCTCCCTTTTTCTCCAGGATGGTGTAGGGCCCAGACCATTTGTCCTTGAGTGCTGCTGGGGCCACTGGCTCCAACACCCACACCTTCTGTCCGGGCTGATAAACAGTCAAGACAGCCTTTTGGTCATGCCAAGCTTTTTGGAGTTCTTGGCTGGCCTTAAGGTTTTCGAATGCCTTCTCCATGTACTCAGCCATCCGGGAACGGAGGCCAAGCACATAGTCCACTATGCTGGTTGCAGGCTTTTTGAGAGGTCTCTCCCATCCTTCCTTCACCAAACACAGGGGTCCTCTTACAGGATGTCCGTACAAAAGTTCAAAAAGGCTGTAGCCAACCCCCTTCTGTGGGACCTCTCTATTAGCGAATAAAAGGCAGGGAATCAGGACGTCCCATCTACGCCGGAGCTTTTCAGGTAGTCCATGAATCATCCCTTTCAGGGTCCTGTTGAACCGCTCAACAAGCCCATTGCATTGTGGATGATAGGGTGTAGTGAACTTGTAGTTGACACCACATTCCTTCCACATAGCAGTCAAGTAGCTCGACATGAAGTTCGCACCTCTGTCAGAGACAACCTCCTTAGGGAAGCCCACTCTGGAGAATACTCCAACTAGGGCTCTTGCCACAACAGGTGCTGTAGTGGTCCTAAGGGGAATAGCTTCCGGATACCTGGTGGCATGATCCACTACCACCAGTATAAACTTGTGCCCTGATGCTGTTGGGGGTTCCATTGGACCGACAATGTCAATCCCCACACGTTCAAAGGGCACCCCCACCACAGGCATTGGTATAAGGGGGGCCTTTTGTCGTGCCACCTGACTTACCACTGGCTTGGCAAGTGACACAGGAGCGACAAAACTCCTTGGTATCTTCGTTCATGTGAGGCCAGTGAAAGTGCGAGACAAGCCTGTCCCACGTCTTCGTCTGGTCTAGGTGTCCTGCTAAGGGAATCTCGTGGGCCAAGGTAAGAAGGAAACTATGCTGAGACAAGGGGATAACCAGCCTCCTGGTCATGCCAGGCTTGGATCCTCTTGCCTCAGTGTACAGGAGTCCATCCTCCCAGTATACCTTGTGGGTACCTGTGGCGTTCCCAGCAGCCTCAGCAGCAGCCTGCTGTCTGAGGGGTTCAAGGGAAGGGCAGTCTAACTGGTCCTTCCCCAGGTCTTCTCGTGTGGGTCCCCCTGAGCCCAGAAACTCAACTTGATCAAGTTTGAGTTCTTTAGGTTCAGTTTCCCGCAATTCCTGGAGGTCAGCCTCCTCTGAGACTTGATCCTCGACCTGGGGCAAGGGGGAAGGCGCTGCCTTAACCCGACTGCTCTTCTTCTTGGGAGGTGTCTGGTCCGTTGTTCCAGGATCCAGCACCTGTTCAGTGGGGCATCGTCTGACCTGTGACCTAGTCACAGCAAGCACATGCGCTGGCAAGCCTAACATCTCCATGTGAGTCCGGTGCTCCACTTCTGACCATTGCGATGACTCCAAATCATTGCCCAACAAACAATCCACTGGGAGGTCTGAACTAACAACAACCTTTTTCTGGCCATTTACCCCTCCCAAGGAGAAAGCAACAATCGCCATACTTTGACTGGTAGTGACGTTGCTGGCATTGGTCACCAGGAAATCTGTACCTGGCATGATCTGTCCAGGGTCCACAAAGTTAGGCGTCACCATGGTGACACTGGCACAAGTGTCCCTATAGGCCTGAGCCATTCTTGCATTGATCAAAGGCGTCTGTCGGTATTTGCCCAAAGTATTGGGACTGACATCAGGGGATATATCCACATCCCCCATACAGACAAAGACAGCCTGAGTGAGTGTGCCAACTAAGTTGTCACACCCCTCAGAACCCAAGGTTAACCCAACTAGTCCCTTGGGAGGCGCACTACTACTGCTGGCTGTACTAGGGGGCACAGGTGCCTTAGGGGCTGCAGTAGCAGGAGTCTGCCCTCCTTTCTTGGTGCACTCACTAAACCAGTGAGTTTTACTTTTACAGTATTGGCACCACCTTTTCGATTGGCTTCTTGATTCTTCTTTTTCTGGAAAGCCTGACCCCCCCTCTTTGGGTTGTTGGGGACCTGTCGAAGACTTCTGGTCATTTTGTTCCCCTTTCGAATCTTTACCCTTCTGGTCTGCTTTCTTCTGACCACCCTGGTTCTGGCCCTGGTTTTGCTTAACCCTTGTTCTGGCCCATCTGTCTGCCTTCTTTCCCAATTCTTGGGGAGAGGTCAGATCCGAGTCGACAAGGTGCTGATGCAACAACTGGTTCTGACAATTGTTTAAAATCTGTTCTCGCATGATCAAATGATACAATCCTGTGTAATCAGTAACCTTACTGCCCAGCAACCAGCCCTCCAAAGCCTTAGTGGCACAATCAACGAAATCAGACCAGTCCTGAGACTGAGTTTTCTGGGTATCCCTGAACAGCAACCTGTACTGCTCAGTGGTTAGGCCGAACCCATCAATCAGTGTGTTCTTTAGGACCTGGTAATTGTTAGCATCCTCGACTCTAGTAGTGAGGAGCTTATCTCTACCTTTACCTTCAAAGGAGAGCCACAAGATAGCTGCCCACTGACTCTGGGGGACGCACTGTACAGTGCAGGCCCGCTCCAAAGCAGTAATCCATTTGTGGATGTCGTCCCCTTGCTTAAAGGGGGGCACTATCTTACTCAGGTGCCTAGTGTCTAAACTCCTGTTTTCCCGTGGGGGAATGCTGCCACCAGTGGGAAGTGTCCCACTCAATTCTTGCTCTCTAGCGAAGGCGAGTCTTTCTTTGGCTAGGGCAAGTTCTTCCCTTTCGATCCGCAAATTGACTTCCCGCTCCTTAGCTTTGTACACTCTCCTCTGAGGGGATGTCATCCCTCTTCGAGCAGAGCCTCGAGAGCCATTGGTTCGAGCGGATCTGTTAGAGCCTCTCGACAGAGACCTAACTCGTCCACTCCCAATGTTAAGCTGGCCTGAGAGGGGCCCCAGGGGTCTCCTAGTACCACTCTCGTGCCGGCTTAAGTTGTCCTGAGTTAGCTGGCTAACTACGACTGGACCTTTGTCTGCCTCGTCCTCAGATGTCTCTAGCTCCTCATCCTCCTCTTCACCTTCTGCGGAGAGATGGATAAGGTCAGGGTCACCTGCGGTTCCCTCGAGGGGGGGCATACTCCCTTCCGGATGAGAAGGGTCGGCGTTACCGGCCCTCCTAGCATCATAAGTCTCCAAGAGACCGATCAGAAACGGAGTTGTATGGTTTGAACCCTGTTTTAGCTTCCGAGACGTACAGAGTTGTCGCATCTCTTGGAAGCTAAGTGCAGCATATCTGGACGTGACCTGTGGAGGGTCGACTGACACAAGGGGAGACTCAGAGTTTTCTCCTTTGTCTGACATGCTGCTTCTAGTGTGGTGTAAGTGATGCACCTACCTACACTATATGTTTACCTACTGATCCCTTGCTAAGAGTTGTAGCCAAGTTGTGCTAAGCCTTGAGGAGCTACAACAGCTGGTTCAGTAGAACTCAGAGTATTTTAAGCTAAGTAATATGTACCTGAAGTACTTATGCGATCTTTCACAAGATATTCTTAGGATACGCGTGGTAGAACAACAGCAAGCTCAAATCCCAACCGCTGCTCACCAATGTGAGAAGTTGGCCCGATATGCAGTGCTCACTATTCTAGTGATCACTATGCATCGGTCCAAACGACCCTTATGGTGATTGGTTGTAAGTCAACCTTAGACCAGCTATCCTAGTAGCGTGGATACGAGCAGTCTTCGGGCTAAACTCTAGAGGGCGTGTTAAGCCAGCTGTTATACCATCACATACCCCTTGAACACCAAGTGAAAGGACACCACACAAGTGTTATGAAAATAAACAGTGTATTTATTAGAATCACAACAGCCCTGTACTCTTTATGAGGACAGGGTACTAAGCACATAACAAAACTCTTAGGAAAATACTTCAAGTGCACAATCAATACAAGTGCCCGAGGACACGGAAAGTTTAGTGGTCTCGGGCGGACCCGATAAGGCAAGTCGAAAGCGATAGGGGCTCGGGACCCTTAAGTAAGGAGGCTATGCGGGCACCGAAATGCCGAAGTTACCTAGCCCAAAGGGCTGCGGCTGCACAAGTCTTTACAGGCGTCGGGAGTCTTCGCTGACGAGCCAGGAGCCGGAAGGAAGGAGTTGCTGGCCGGCTACCAGTGGAGATTGTTCGTAGAGATCCAAGCCTGGATCAGAGATGGATGACACCTGAAAGCAGAGGGGACCAAGTTCGTACTACTAGCCAGTAGTCAGAGGGTACCAGGAAGGCACCGGATGATCGTCACCTCGACTAGGTGAGTGGGCGACGCTAGGCTCTGCAGTCTCACGGACCAGGAGGCGTGGTCGGCGACCAGGATGGAGGTGCGAGCTGTCCCACGAAGATTGATGCTGTCGGCGTCGCTGGGCCCAGGATTGGCGCAACAGCCTTGGCAAATTTCAGGGCCACGTGGTGGGCCTAAAATGGCATCTTGGGTGGACCAGGAGGGTCCGGGGTGCTCCTCTCGCAGAAGGGAGCAAAGGCCAGTCTGGAGCAACCAGACCAGCAGCGTTGGTTGTCGGGTGTCGTCAAGAAGGGCACAAGTCAGCGGCTAGTGACCAGACAACGTGCTGAACAGCAAAGAGCAGAAGGGCCCCACGCAGATCGTGGAGATGCTGGGAGGCTGCACTTCGGAGCTGGAGCTTCTCAGGGTCGGGGCTTCTCGGACCCCAGAGCACTCACCAGAGGATTCCTTCGGTGGTCGTGCTGGTTAAGAAATCGTGCAGGTTTTGATGATGGCCGGTCCCTCGAGGTCTCGTCGCACCCACGGATCTCAGCTGAGCTGACGATGTGGGTAGAGGTCAGAGGTGCCAGGGAAGCCGGTTCTCGTCAAGCTGGGCAGTCGGATTCCTGAGGAAGGACTTGCAGCAAACCGCAGAGTTCTTAGATGGTGCCTGCGGACGCAGGGTGACTACTCCTTAGCCACAAGGGAGAAATCTTAAGAAGAGTCTCGAAGTCCTTTCGTAGAAAGTATTCTTGATTCAAAGATGATCTAATTTGGAAGGGTCCCCGCTCCGGCCTTTATCCTAAAGAAAGGGGTGGGTACATGACTAGGTCCTGCCCTAGGGGTGGGACCAGGAAGGGGGGTAGTTACACCCCTCTCCCCTGCCGGACTTTCCCCAGGTCAGGGGCTGCGCGCCCCTGGAACTGGTTCTAACCGGCAGATGCGTAGTGAGCACCGGGGTGCCACTCCGCAGTCACCTTCTTGTAAAGCCCTGCCTACCCAGGATACACAAAACCCTGTCTGGGATGGTGCGAGCACCGCCCCGGACAGGAAACCCTTTGTCCAAGCTCTCCTCGCTGGTAGGACTCCCAGCAGCAGGAGGTCAGACTCGTGTCTGTGGTGGCAGCATCCATTTTGTGGAGCTGAGGCTTCAGTTAACTTTAACCGGGGTTCACAGTTACGTACATGTCGTGTCCCTCTAGAAGGGCGGAATGCTAACCTCGTCGCCGGCATTGGTGAGGGGTCAGCATCCCGATTCTTATGACACCTTACTCGACATGTCTTGATAATGCGATACCGAAGTTACCAATATGGTACGCGTTATCATGGAACAGCCATTGGGTCTTGGTTCCGCAAGCTGCAACCGGGCTCGGCTCGTGCCATAGCCCAATTCACACGATTCCATGCACTCTGCCTTCAGGATTGTTAAGGCCTGCCATAGGAGTGACTGATAGGAACTCGGGTGTCCATTTTAGGGTTAGATATAGGGATACTATACCTAAAGCAACGGGCGAGTACGCCACGTTGCCCCAGCTGTCGCGCAGCCAGTTGTGTCAGATTTAGATGGCCATCCAGGGGTGGCATAATACATGCTTCAGCCCGTGGTAGGCCCTGGGTACACCGATGCCCTGAGTTACAGGGTCTGATAAGGTGGCCCAGTTCCAATTGGGTAATGCACCTAAGGTGCACACATCAATTTAGTGAGAGAACAGCTAGGCTGTGGGTCTGATTGGCAGGCCCACAGCTCGAGAAAGTCATAAACCAGTGAAACAAAAGCAAAAAATCTGGGTGATCATAGGATTGCAGACCCTACTCTCCTACAAGGGACAACTGAGCTGGAGGGACAATTGCCCTGACTCGATATACATAAAGAAAGGAGTGGTAAATTAACCTCTTCCAACAATTGCCATAATGTGTGATTGTACACACACCGGTCCTGAAGAAAGCCTCCAGATGGACTGTGAGGCTGAAACATGTCGACCACCAAAAGTGCGGTAGACCAGTGACTCGCTCTACGCACGCACCACTTTGTTTTACTTTCACACACCACCAAAGATCATTAAAACAGTTCTCTAGATGGTGATGTAGGGAATTTTAATTCCCCTCACAAGGGCACTGCCCTTTTTTTTTTATCTCTGGTCACTACTAAAAAAACAGTTGGTCTTCCTCCAGGTGGAAGTCAGCATATTTTCAAAATAAACCCTATGATGATGCTGTCACGTTACAGAAAGGTGAAGAATCAAGTTACACCGACTGGATCCTTTGTACGTGAATGAGGGATTTTGTAGACGAAACAGTACCAGAACTGACCCTGGTACACAGGATAAGTGGCCCATTACCCCTTAATTTATTTTTCGTATTACCGCATAGAAGCCGAATGGACCAGAGCTTCTCCTTCCCTCCTTCTTGATTGAATCATGCTATCATGCAGCCATCAAGCGCAGCTGAGGCAGTGTCAGGCACGGAGGCGGGGTTTAGCTAAGTCTCGGTGAGGAAGATGACATCAGGGTGAGGGAGCTGATTGTCTCCCATATCTTGGTAGGGTGCTTGCAGAGTAATCATGCATTGAGCAGGAGGCAGTGGAGGTATTCTGAAGTTGTCGTGGTTTGTGTGTTGGTAGTCTTTGTGCATGCAGTGCTTCGGTGTTGCAGGAGAAGAGACAGTCTCAGCAGGTAAAAGGTCCTAACATAGATCGAGGCGTGGTGTGGTAGCAGTTGTTGTTTCTGAGTCCAGGACCCTGGTACAGAGCTCCAAGAAGGTGTATCTTCGGGTGGTGGGAGAGCCAGGGGTCCTGGCCGTGGGCACTGTTCAGGTGCGGATGGGCACGGACGGGCTTGCCTTTGGCATGTCTTCAGCAATCCAATGGTGTGGCCTCACTGCAGCCTCCATTAAGTAGATCCTGTGAGCTCTAAGGCGTGCTGGGCGGAGGGTGGGACAGGCGGGGAGAGGGAGGGAAAACAGCAGTAAAAAGAGCAGCTGGAGAGCAGCGTAGCAGGAAAATTGCATGCAAGACAGGGGGAAAACAAAAGCAAAACAGAAGTAGACAATCTAGCAAAAATTTAATTTGGATAGTTTAATTCAAGCAACCAGTAGTTCTACTTTGACGCATGGGTTCATGAATTTTGAAGCCCAATACCAATTTGAACAGGTTTTAGACACAGTCAACGATTTGTCCTCAAGGAGGTTATTCCTCCAATTTAGATATGGGACCCTACCACTATTTGCAACAACTAATAAGTGGATAGATGGGGCCTGCCATCTCTGCCCCGGATGTCGGGTGACAGAGGAAACAGAAATGTATGTGTTTTTTTTCTGTCCTGCCTATAAGCAGGCTTGGCACAAATAGACAATTCAATTATGCAGGAATTTGTGCATTAGGGATTACCAAGCTTTCTTTAGGATTCTTAAATCTGCCATGGACCCGGTGTATGTGGTTGTAATTTCGAAATTTCTGCAGGTAATGTGGCTGAAAAGAAGGCACTCTTTGGAAAGTAATGTTTAGTCAGTTGTGATTGTATTATTAACTTGTGAATACCTGGAGCGTTTTTAAACAGCTTTTTAATTACTCTAATAATGTTCTTAACCTTTTATTCTAATTTATAAAAAAAAAAATTGAAGCAAACTCAAAACTGTCTTGCCATTTGGAAACAACTGGCATTCTGTGTCCCATTTCTTGGCTTATTTTGTTACTGGCGGTTAGCCTCTAGTTTTATCAAAATCTTTACTTGTTTTTTCTTTATGAACCTCTGTGCTTTTATGACCACAATGGTCACAATAAAGTATTGAAAAAAATACAGTAAAAGTAACAAGGCAGTCATTCAAAATCCAAAAATTTAAAATCAGGCAAAACATTATGCAGACAGTAAACATACTGCAAGGCAGTCAGTGGCAAGGGTGTACGAATGGATACCCTCTTATGAGTGTACCAGCTCCAAGGGGAGCTGGTACCAGGACCTGTCATTATCTCACCCTTCCAAGTTTCTATTTCATCTGTGCTTTTTCCCTTTGTCACTCCTGCTCCTTCTGCCTTCTTTCCCACATTTATGCTTTTCTGCTCTCTTGCTTTGGATCACAGTTTGTTGAGGAAAAATAAGTGGCAACCTCTAAAAATGAGTGTCAGTGGCCCCCACATGCAATTACCAGCTCAAACTCAGCACCAAGCTTAGGTACCATGAGTCTGCATCACATTCCTGAATTACAAATACTTTCTACAACCGTAGACCTCTCTGGGGCATAGTTTGGATGCAGAAGTTACATAGATCCCCCAATACTAATCTTAGCACGTCTGTGAGCATTACATTGAGCGCATTTGATACATATGGTGTCTCAAAAGATATGGTGACAGTCCCCTCACCATACATGCCATTCCGTTGGAGTACTGCTTTTTTGCCTGCTCTGAGGAATTGGCCTTTCACAAATGGAGGGAGGTGGGATGTTGAATGATTTCAGAGATGTATGATGGGGAGACTCCCAAGACATTCTTGCAATAAAAGGCATACTTTGACCTCCCAGAAACAGAGTGCCTAGTTTACACTCAGATCCGCCATTGGATCACCTAAGCTCTACTGCTACCAGGGATAAAATATCTTTTGAAGCCTTACTTCCTTCCCTGGCAGGCACTAAGAACACTATTTCTAGGTTTTACAAAGTGCTCCTAATGCAGAAATTGCCTATTGTGTGGAAACATAATAAGGAGTTGGGGTGGTGCTAGGGAAGTGGATCAAACATAAGCACTAGGACCACCTGGGTAGAGATATTTATTTGTCATCAACCTCAGTCCTGGGGAGGGAAATCCACCACAAAATGTAGTTTGATTGGCATTATACTCTTTACCACAACATGGCTTGTATCATAATGAATGTCTGCAGTAGGTGATGTGCTGCACATTTGGTAAGCATGTTCCAAAGTCTAAGCATTTTGAGATCAGGTAGTTTCCAAACTTAGAAGCATTCTTGGTTTTCCTATCCCCTTCACGCCCAATGTAATTCTCTTGGGTCTTAGACCTTCCGCCCTGAAGGCCATGCCAAAACAGGAATGGTATATATTGTTACAATGTTTGGAAGAAGCTAAACTGACCATTGCCCACACATCTGACACCATAAACTATCAGGTGCTAGTCAGGCGGCTAGAGACAGTAGGAATCAAAGTGGTTGTCCTAACCTTGCTTTCCTCTTTTCTCTCTAACAGATAGCAGAAGGAGACTTGGGGATAATTCACCTCTGACTCATTTTCTCTCCCTTGTGGAGTTCCTCAGTGCTCATCGCTGTCCCCCACATTATTCAACATATAGGTCACCCCCTTGACAAAACTCATTCGAGCCTATGGTTTCTCTTTGATATCTTACACGTATGATATGCAAATAGTTATATCCATTAAACCTGATGTAAACTGTGTGGCAAGTAAGTTTAAAATCTGTCTATCACATATAATTTATGTGGATGCATGGAAATTACCTGAAGCTAAACACAAATAAAATGGAGGTGACATTTTTTGGGAAAGGTCCCTGTAGGACTTGGCTTTTTTGGCTAAAGATCCCTAAACGTTTTTCTTTCCCCCTAGACGGTTTTCCTGACATAGAATTTAGATGCTTTTGGTACTTTGCCACTGCTGATCAGTGTCAAAGTACTAGTGTGCCCTGTGTAAAGTGTAATGGTAATTGGTTGGCTATGATTGGTATGTTTGCCTTACTAGTAAAGACCCTAGAGATGTGCACTGTGTTCCAGGGCTAGTAATGCAAAGGTGCAAGGAGAAGGGAACTAAGGCCTGCAGTGTAGGGCCTGCGAACAGTCTGCTAAGATAGCATGTTGTCCTGACAAGTGCAACCACTTGTCAGACCTTACTTTCTCTTTTGCGTACACAGTGGACACCCCTGTGGTAGGTCCAGGGTAACCCCTGGGCAGGGAGCAGTGTAAGTAAAAGGCAGAACATATACTGAGGTGTGTGCTATGTCCTGACAGTGAAAAACACTCAATTTAGTTTTTCTCTGGTTAAAGGCCATCCTGCCCATAGGACAGAATGAGGGAGGCAGGGTATTGTGTTTGTTAGCCTAGTTTCCAATAAGTTTAAAATAGAGAGGTGAAGTTCAGTATGTATGAACGCACAGTGTCATAACACACCTTTCTATGAAAGTGCTTTTGTCAATGTGTGTTCAGAAACAACTCTTTTAGAAAGTGGCTAGGTTTTGTGCTTTAAGCATTTCTGTGTGTCTCTGCTGAATGTGGATTGACTGTCTGGATCCGAGAGATGAGAGGAGCTGGGAGAGGTCCTGACCCAGGGAGGGGTTGAGATGGTACCAGGCTGCCCTGCATCTGGAGTGTAGGGGGAGGAGAAGCCCGAGAGGTGAAAAGGCCTGGGCTGCTTCTATAAACCAATGGACCCATCTCCTGCTGAGTGATTAAGGATCCAGATCCCCAGTATCAAAGGGAGAAAGGTGACACTGGGAGGGAGACAACCAGAACTGAGTTAGGCAGGGGTCAGGGACCCCTGAGCCCAATGAACTTCAAAGACATTTAGGGGGATAACTATAAGAGCTGAGGCCCCTGATTGTTGGAATAGAAATGGATTGAGACTGAAAAGGCTTAGACCTATTTTGTCGTCAAGAGGAATCTCTGCTAAAGAAGGAACAACTGAAGAGACTTCTGGGAAGGACCAACACTTGCTTCATGATCTGGGGCTGGTCTGCAGTTTGCAGTTTTAACCAAGGAAGAGGCTGTTGGGACTGTGCTTGGTGCGCTGGGTCCCCCTGCTTGAAAAAGACTGTGCTTTGTGCTGTGTCTTGTAACCCCAAGGGCCAGAAGTGAGCTGGATCCTTGTTTGGAAACACAGAAACATAAAAGTTTCCAGAGATGTTTCAAGCGACGCAGTGGGTGCATGTTGTGGCAGCTTGAGACCCTCAGAAGGTGTGCCCTGTGATCTTTGATACACGGAGAAGTGAAACTCTGACGCATTGGGAGAATGTTGTGGTGCACCACAGGAATTGGTGAAGAGTGCCTGGTCAATGTGTGAATCAAAGGTGAAGCGAGTCTCAGATCACTGTGAGCTTGTCATGGTGCACTTCAGGTGTTGGTCAAGAGCGCCTGATCAGCGTGTGCAACGGAGGTGAAGTGAGTGAGTCTCAGACACGCAGGGTGCGTGTCGTGGTGCACAGGAGGCGTTGGTGAAGAGTCTTATGAAGTCTGACATTATTTCTGCATAACGATGTACACGATTGTAATGCTACGGATTGCATTATTTCTCCCTTGCAAAGTATAGGATTGCAGCGGCCCGCATTGCATTATTTCATCATTGCAAAGTACATGATTGTAGGTATGCATTGAATTATTCCTAAATTGCAAAGTACATGATTGTAGCAGCGCGCATTGCATTATTTCTTCATTGCAAAGTACGTGATTGGGGTGTAACGCATTGCATTATTCCTTCATTGCGCAGTACATGATTGTAGCGGTACACATTGCATTATTTCTCCCATTGCAAGGTACTGGGGGTGTATTGTAACGCACTGTATTATTTCTCCTTTTCCTAACACAGGATTGTATCATTATGCAGTGCACTATTGTCTGTCCATTGAAACGTGTGTGATTATAGCATTATGACCAGCATAGCATTTTGAAAGCGGTGGTTGGGATTTGAACCTACCAGCCAGCTGGAACGAATATTACCCTTTATTATATGTTGGCTCTTGTATTGTGTGGTCTGATCGTAAATTTTTTTTTTTCATAACCAATTTTATTATGAGTTCAAGCAAAGCTCAACACAGCCCTCCACAGTCAGGAGGAGACTGTCAACGACAAATAGAAAGAGACACAGCATTAGTACAGCATCAAACCCAGCGTTATAGAGTGAAAGACATCGAACTACCCCACCCACCCAACCCCAAAAACACCAACCAACCCCGCCCGCAGCTACCCACCCCTTATCCCACCCTAACCCAGTGCACGTGATCATAGTCCAGCAACAGGAGATGACCTACAAAGGTGGAGCCGGCCAGCAGCCTAGAGTGCGGGATCCACATCCAGCTGTAATGCATCATCAATGTCCACGGGGGGGGTCAAGGAGCAGGCCCCGGTAATCCGCCCACCGTTTCCAGATTTTGTAATGTTTGCGGGGACATCCCCGGGCTTCAAAAACAGGCTGCTCCAGCCCCATGAGGAAGTCCAGGCCCGCCCTCCAAGCCCCGAGTGGGGGGGCGCGCTCGCTCTTCCAGGCCTGCGCCAGGTCTCTCTTCGCTACCACCAGCCCCAGCAACAGCAAATGGCGTTTGTAAATATTGCCCCCAACGTTTTCAAGAACATGAAGAAGGCCCAGCCTAGGGGTACGGGGCAGGTCCCAACCCAACACCTCTGACAGGCAGTCCCAAACCCCAGCCCAGAATCGAGTCAGTCTCTCACAGGACCATACCGTATGAAAAAGGGTTCCCTCTTCAGAACCACACCTCAGGCATTCCGGAGTCGCGATAAGGCCTGCCCGCCATAGACGGTGTCTAGTATAGTAAGCCCGGTGGAGGTATTTAAACTGGATGAAGCGAAGGCGGATGGCTATAGCAGCACCACGGGGAGATTCCACGGCCTCGCGCCAGTCATCATCATCCAATGGACCAACATCACCCTCCCAAGAGGCCCTCAGCGCCGAGAGTGAAGGGGAACAGTGAGTGACCAGAGAACGATATATCTGCGAGACCTTCTTGTCACCCAGGTCTCCCATAAACAGTTTAGCCTCGATGGGACTAAAATCAGGGAGCTGCTCCAGGCCCACCAGGCTAGGAGTAAGAGCGTGGCGAAATTGAAGGTAGCGGAAAAACTGGGTCTTGGGCATGCTAAATTCAGAGCTAAGATCCTGAAAGGACTTTAGGGTAGTACCAGAGAGGACATGACCCAGGGACGAGATCCCGATCGCATCCCAGCCGTCAAATCCGGACAGAGACGCCAACGCCGGTAACAGGCCATTGCGCCACAACGGGGTTTCAGCTGTAAGCCGACCCCACCAGCCCACCCGGTGCAGGGCCCGCCGCCAGACAGCGAAGACCACCTGGGTGACCTGCGGAAGCAGTCGCCTCCGCCTAGCCGAGTACAGCAGGGTGTGAAGGGAGGCGCCACCCATCAGAGAATGCTCGAGGGCATAAGCCGGATCACTACGGTCCCCATACCACCACTCGTTAAGCACAAGGAGATGGGAGGCCTGATAGTAAGATAAAATATCCACGGCCGCCAAGCCGCCGCAGTAGGTAGAGAGGAAGCATGTGCGCAGCGCCACCCTGGCGGCACCGCCAGCCCATAGAAACCGGCCCAGCACAGAGTTAACAGTACGGAACCACTGCGGGTCAACCTGGAAGGGATGATTCTGTAGTTGATATAGTAGACGGGGCAAAGCCACCATCTTGAAGATGGCCGACCGGCCGTAGATATTAAGAGGCATGCGCGTCCATGTCTTGACGTCCAGTTGGACCCGATCCCACACTGGCAGGATGTTCCGGTCCCATGCCACTGCAGGCGAGGCAGAGAGGAAGACACCCAGGTATTTCACCCCCTCCACAGCCATCTGGAGGGATGCAGCCCAAGGGCAGGCCACCGCGGCACCCCCCAGCACCCACATGGTCGACTTGCGTGGGTTAAGGAAGAGCCCCGAAGCCCGACCAAACTCCTGCATCAATTCCAGGACATGAGGACCCGTACGCTGTAGGTCAGTCATGAAAAATAGCACATCGTCTGCATATAAAGCTATGCGGTCTGAATGATCCGCACCCCAGACGAAGCCACGGTAGAGCTCATCGCGGCGCACCCTGGCGGCCAGCGGCTCCATGGCCAGCGCGAAAAGGTAAGGGGAGAGCGGACACCCCTGACGCGTGCCCCTGGACACCGGAAAACGAGCTGACGCCGTTCCCGAGATACGCACCGAGGCTGTGATCTCAGTGTAGAGCAGCCTGACATAGGAGAGGAAGATCGGGCCGAGGTTCAGCAGCGGCAACAGGGCAAAAAGAAAGGTCCAGCTGACCGAGTCGAAGGCACTATCAATATCAGCCAGCAGGAGCGCCGCCGGGTCCTCCGAAGACTCGATCGCTTGTATCGCGGCCTGCGCCCGTCGTATATTGTGTCTCGTTGCCCTGCGCGGCATAAAACCTGCCTGATCTGGGTGGACAAGGGCTGAAATGTGTGGAAGTAAGCGGTTCGCCAGCGCCTTGGCCAGGAGCTTGGCCTCGAAGTTAATGAGGGATATGGGGCGATAAGAGTCATGGCGATCAGGGGGCCTACCTGGCTTCAAAAACACCACGATTTCGGCATGACGCCAGTCCGGTGGAAGGCGGCCATGCTCTCGTGCCTGTTCCAGGGCCCGCAAATAGTGCGGCCCGAGCTGTAGATGGAACTTCTTATAGAATTTGCTGGGGAATCCGCTCGGCCCCGGTGCCTTGCCCACATTTAGCTGACCCAGTGCGTCACCCAGCTCCTCAGCCGACAGGGGAAGGTCCAGGGCATCTCGCACCTCATCAGATACAGCAGATGGGGGAACCGACGCAATATAATCCGCGATAATGGCGGGGGAGAGAGTCTCCCGGGAGGCATACTGGTGCCCATAATAGTGCGCAAAACTCGTTGCAAGAGTTGCCGGGTCCGTGATCGCCACTCCTGCACCATCAACAAGGCCCGGCAGTGTAAGAGGCTGTAGGTTCTGTTGGCACAGCCTATGGAGCATAGTGCTAGACTTGTCGCCCCACTGGTAAACCCGACTACGGGTGGCCAACCACGCCTGACGAGCCTCGTCTAATAGGACCGAAGAATAAGACTGTTGCGCCTGCAGGAGCAGCCGCAGCGCCATATCATCGGGTGCCTCGCTGTGCCGAGCCTCGAGCTCCTCCACCCGCTCTGCGGCCGCAGCAATGCTCCCCAGCCGAGTCCGGCGAGCAGACGCACACCAAGCAATATCTATGCCCCGCAGGGTGGGCTTCATAGCCTCCCAGACGGTCACCGCATCCATCCCCCCGGTAAGGTTGTCTTGCCAATAATGGGCGATCGCGCTACGCAGATGCTGGGAATAATCATGGCGCTGCAGATGCCACGCGGACATTCGCCATCTGAAAGGGGAGCGTGCCTTGCACAAGTCAATTTGTACTGCCACCGGGGAATGATCAGAGAGCCCGCGAGGCCGAATCGCTGCCCCTTTCACTCTATCAAGGAAAGCCCTCGGAACAAACACACAATCCAAGCGCGAAAGGGAGCCATGGACAGCCGATACATAGGTGTACTCTCACCGCTCCGCATGCAGATGTCTCCACACATCCACCCAACCCAGACCATCGACCATAGCCCCCAACCGTGTAGGGGAGGATACAAGTGCCACTCCAGGCCTCCTCTGCCGGTCCAAAGCCACATCCATCACATCATTCCAGTCACCGCCAATCACAGCCATGGAGCGGAGGAACTCAGCCCATAAGGCAAACAAACGTTCAGCTAAGGCCCATTGCAGGGGGGGGGGGCATACACACAGCCAAACACAACCGGCTCCACACCGACCTTCCCTTGTACAAAAACAAAACGTCCCTGGGGGTCAAGCCATTGACGCTCATGAACATATGCCAGCCGTCTATGAATAAGAATGGCCACTCCCCTGGAGCCCCTAGTGAATCCGGCATGGAACACTTGATGAAAGCCAAAGCGCTGCAAACTCAGGGCTTTCGTACCTAGCATGTGCGTCTCTTGAAGAAGGAGCACATCTGCCAAGTCCCTCTTAGCCCAGCGAAGCACCGCTCCCCGTTTAATCTTGTCCAATAATCCTCGTACATTCCAGCTAAGAACACGTATGGAAGCGCCATTGGGCGCTGAGTGAGGAACATCAACCATTATCACAATGCACCCAGCCCCACACTCCCCGACTCCCGGCCCACGCCCCAGACCCCACAGTTGCAAAATACACAGAGACCACGTGCACCCCCGAAACCAGAACCCCAAACCCCACAAACCCCGAAGCCCTGAACCCCACTACCCCTCCAACCCCGACCCAACCCACAAGCAACCAAACACCCCAGTTCCCCCCACCCCCACCCCCATACCTCAATGAACAATGAAGTATCTGTCGCGGTATACGGTACTTCAGGCCCAAAACACAGCGCCCAAAGCCAGCCATACCAATGGATCCCAACTAGTCCCCCCCCGAACTAACCAGACACACTCCCAGAACCACCCCCCAGTCCCAACAGGAGGAGGCAGCCCATAGTACGTGCCCCGAACCCCAACAAACATACAGTAGAGTCATAAGCAAAGCACCACAAGCAAGTATCAGACCAGGAAGGCCCCGGCATTCGCCAAAGAAGAAGTCAATACTGCACCAGCCAATGTATGTCCCACCGACCACAGCTCAGCCTCTGCAAGATATAGTCACATATAAAAGGCAACCAGCAGACAGTCCCCGTGAAGGGAGATCAGGAGCCTCTATCAGATTGATCTGTATCGGGCTGTGTGTCCCCCAAAAGGGGGTCCCGGGACAGGGACCTCCGCCGGGAGCGGGACTTGCAGTGACGTTTCCCTTTGCCTGATGGGTTGCTCCTGTCCTGAGACGAGCCACGCGACAATCCAGAGTGCAGCCCCGGTTGGACGTGAGGTCGGATTCTGACTGCCTCATCGGTCCAGTTGAAGACGGCCTCCGGCGTATCGAAGAAGAGGGTCTTGGAGTTGAAGATCACCCGGAGGCGGGCCGGGTAGAGCAGCGAGTATTGAATTTTCAGGCCACGCAGCTTGGCCTTGGCAGCCAGGAAGGAGTGCCTCTGTTGGTGGACCAGTTTGGTATAGTCCGGGAATATCATAATTTTATGATTGTCATAGAGCAGGGTGTCCTTAAGCCGCGCTTCCCGGAGAATGACGTCCCTGTCGTGGAAGTTGAGGAGCCTGGCGATGATCGGGCGAGGCCGTTCTCCGGCCGGCGGCTTCTGTGTCAGGGCGCGATGGGCACGCTCCACTACGAAGCATCGCGACAGGGAGTCCGGTGGTAGCCAGCTCTCCAGCCACCGGGACAGAAAAGCGTCCATGGGCCCATTCTCGCAGTCCTCCGGAAAGCCAACGAAGCGCAGGTTGTTACGCCTCGCCCGCCCCTCGGCATCCTCCACACGAAGCGCTAGGCCCCTTTGAGTGTGTTCCATGTCGGCAAGCTTCTTCTTAAGGGCACCAACATCCCCCTCCACTGCCGTGACCCTGGTCTCAGTTTCAGTAATGCGGGCGACTGCATTGCGAAGATCTTGACGCAGCAGCATCACGTCGGCACCCACCGCGCCAATCTTCGCATCCAGCATGCCGCGGGACTGTGTAATGGCTGTCATCAACGCCGCATTGTCTGGTCCAGCAGGTTGGCCCCCACCAGCCGCCCCCGCTCCTCCACCATGGCCAGTGAACTTGTCAATGGGTCCAGTCTTAGTGGCGGCCGAGCCCCTCGTCATGGCGGCCGCTCAGATGGCAGAGCAGTGACACGCACCTGTATCAAGGCCACTTCTCGCGTTAGTCCACCAACTAGTCCCCGGCCGAGGCGTCCTGAGCACACCAGGCCACCCGGGAGTCCCACGCCACCGGCCCACAGATCGGGTACACCCCAGGCAATGCCGCCTCGCCAAGGTGTATGAAATCGTCTTCGCGCCCACCGGCACTCTTGGCACGGCGCAGATATGGGCCACTCTAGTCCAGGCCACAAGTTCTCCAGCCGCCGCCCCAGGTACCACAGGAGCAGGATAGGGCAAGTATCCGGGCCAGACGCCTGTTTGACCCCTCAGTTCTCTCAAACTAGAGGTCCCGGCTTCACCAAGGCCAGGTGGGCCGCAGATCTCCTGATACCCCCTCCAGTCGCAGGCCCCACCGCAAATATGGTGAGGAAAAGCAGGAGATCCCGCTGTAGGTCGTCAGGAGCAGGCAGCCCTGGATCGTGGCCAGCACAGGCACCGGCCGCCCCAGTCCAAGCCACCTCTGTCCGCGAGGGCGGAGGGCACAGTGCCCGCCAACAGCAGGGCACAGCGGTCAGCTGCAGTTAAGGGTGCCGCGCCTGCCGGCAGCGGAAGGCGCCGTGTCCCCCAGAAGCGGAGGGCGCCACAGCCAGCAAGAGCGGAGGGTCACAGGATCGGCGAGTATAGCCTCAGGCGGGGCCGCCAAACTCGAGGCCCCGGCTCCGCAAAGGCCAGGTAGGCCGCAGCTCCACTGAAGCCCCCCACAGGGTCAGGCCCCCGCCGCCGGCGACACAGAGAGAAGCAGGGCACTCCGCAATGGGCCGCTGGAAAGGAGAAGCCCCTGAGCGCCGCCAGGGAGCGGCACCGCTGGCCCCGGGTCAAGCCTCCCGGCCCGGACACGCCAAAATCGAGGCCCCGGCCTGTCCAACGGGCACCAGGCCGCCCGCAGCACCCACTCGTCTCTCCGCTCCGTCCGGTCTCAGCGTGTGAACACCGGCACCGGACGGTCCCCAGTGACGTCCGCCAGGGTCACCTCGGTCGTGAAGCTTACTTCGGGTTCAGGGACCAGGATAAGGTAAGGATAATTGTCGGGCCGGCGGGAGCTCTAACAGGCCACGTCCGCCATGGTCGCCCGCTAAGCCACGCCCCCCCTGATCGTACATTTTTTATATAAAGTTTATAGTTGTTTTTATCAAACTCGTGTGGAGTCCATTTGTGGTGTCACCAGAGGGTTGCTTTGGGTGTGGTTGCACATACTGTACACTCGTTCCTTGGAGATAGGTCTGGCTACTCATGCCAAGCTACTAAGGGGGTGAGCAGGGCTATCTCAAACGGTGCCCTTACTTGGCCTAACATTGAGTGGGGAGTCCTGGGTGGTGTGGGACGGGGACTCCGGCTTCCAACAGTCCCACTTTCTGGAATGATTCCTGGTGGCCTGCTGAGGCTGGTCTGTGTCCTGAGCCCGTAAAGAAAGCACAGAATCTTGAAATGCTATTTGATGATGAACTCTGTTATTCTGAACAGATCAACCATATTACATTATCATGCTTTTCCTTCTAAAAATTCTGAGAAAGATTTTTTCTTTTATTCCTCTAGAGTTGCAAAAAACTGTGATAGTCACCCTGATTCTATCCAGGATAGACGATTATTTTAACATTCTCTTTTTGGGAATTGATAAATTACAGTCTCTGCAGAACGCTGCAGCCCGGGTGCTGCTGAAAATTCCCAAATGCAGTCCCATATCCAACAATATCAAGGACCTCGACTGGCTGCCTGTCCAAGAGAGGATTACATTTAAAGCTCTTTGTTTGGTGCACAAGGCTCTGTATGGTAATGGGCCACAGGGCCTCTGGAAATATTTAATCTGGTACATCCCCCAACGTGACTTAAGGTCCGCTAATGTTGGTCTTCTTACCATCACCAGGATCAGAAAGGCTAAGTGTGGTGGTAGTAGCCTATCCTACCGGATGGCTGAACTTTGGAATGTGTTGCCTGCTCCATCAGATCTCAATGTAACAGATGCTCTTTCAGGAAGCTGCTCAAAACCTGGCTCTTTTTTACCCCAAGTGTAAGTAATTCTTTTCCCAGCTCAGATGAAACATTGCTTTTTAGCACCAAGACGCCTCAGCATATGATGCGTTTTAGAGATTTCTTACTTACTTACTGTTCCCTTGTACACTTTAGCTGCCCATGCCTGTCTTGGCATTGTATGTTTTGTGTTGGAAGGGTCCCGTGGAAACTTCCTGTTTAAAAAACTCAAAAAAGATTTTCGGAAACAACTTCTTTTTATGTTGTCACATTTGCTGTGCTTCAAAGACAGAGGTAAAATGTCAAGCTATTTCTTCTGACAAATTGTGACTTAGGACCTGATGTAAAAGGGGTCAGAAAGGGTATTCCATTAAAATGGTGAGTACTCTTTCCCTCAACCTGAAGGTCCACCCACCTCCTTTAAAGTCAGAAGGACCTTTAGTACATAGACTACGGGGACTACTCTGTCTCCGTGGCCTACACATACCTCCAGCGATGGTGTAAGGGCCATGTTTCCATCCCCCGTGCTTAGATTTGGCAGACACATTACAGGTTTTACTGCCCATAACTGTAAGAAAAATGTTGCAGTCAGGGGCAGTGAAAACGTTTAAATGACCCCATGGGGGACTGCTCCCATGGTGGGAGGGTCATTGTTTTTCCTATTTTTAAAAACTTACAATGCATTTTCAGGAACCACTGTGAAGCTGGTTCCTGAAAATGCAAAACATGTCCACTGGGCAGCGGACATCTCCAAATAGGGTAGACGGAGTGCCCTTGGCATGGCAGGAGTATATGGCGATGCCATAGATACAGTAAAAACTCTATCCTCCTCCACATTAATTCACACCAGCCTCTTATTCTTTGATCATGGAATGTGGTGTTTATTCCCTGACTTTTAAGTGAGAGGATTTTGTAAAGCGAAGTATGTGACAAGCTTGCTGGGGTACAGGGAGTGTGAAAGAAAAGGCTGTACAATGTAATTTTTTTTCTAACACAAAATTTTAATACTTGTACCTCAGTTGTAAACATAGTTCAGAATATATCAGCAGTAAGGAACGTAACACAAGTGCCATGCTGGTTACTCAATGCGTAGACCTTAGGCTTATCATGACCCTCCACTTTTAAATGCTGGTTTTGCTTCCAGCGTCGCAGCACTTTTTCCCTATCACAGACTTACCCTGGTCCATTTTACATTGTATCACTTCGAATTTTGGACACCGTCCATCAATTTTGGATTCCCGTTGACTGTACCGGGCTCTCATGTTCCCCATTTACTATCCAGCCCTTGTTACTGTTTTTAAGCCTTGAAAAAGTCATCTAAGATGTAACAGCTGTTTTCCCTATGTAAAGAACACAAAAACAAACAATACTGAATGAGAACCTTCATAAATAAAATCGGACCTGCTCCATAGCAGACCATCGAAAGTACTTGTTGAAGGGCTTTGGGTGTTTGTTTACAATAGTATTATGTGAAAGAGGTTTTCTGTTTCATGTAAAGCATCCAATATTGTGGTGGCATAGTGTTTAACCTGTACAGCACAAAGGACTTGCAATCATTTCATCATACCCTGTGTATCGAGAAGTGCATAATATTACACCACTGCTACTTTTCTTGTCTTACCTTTTGTTTGTTGTAGGGTTTAAAGTGATGAAATGCTATTTAATCATCACGATTTCTCTTTCATTTCAATATGCCATTTAAGTACTTGTGTAGCTCAGTGAAAAGGAAGGTCCCAAGAGAACCCTGCTCCACTCAGCTGTACTTCTCAAGAAAGGACCTTCAGCTGTTTAAAAAGCTATGTAAAGTGGAGCAATCTGACAGAGTAGATTAAGGTCTGCAGAAGACTTCTGAGTAGCCCCAAATAGCCCCCCTTGCTCTGCTTGTTAGCGGTGATGAGACCTCAATGAGATCATTGAAATTATGTTGAGAGGAACCACAAGAAGTAAAGTCTAAGTTTTATTGAAAACTCAAGCCACATTTAGGATCGCTCTCGCCTGCTCCATCAACGGTGCGCCATCCTTGGAACCCAATGACATTACCACCATCAGTCACTGTGGAAGCCACGAATGCTCAACGGAGACCGGAGACAAAGCGATATGCCCTACATGCATCATAACATATCTCCTTTCTTAATAGACAAACCCACTTAAAATGCACATCATATGAAATCTTAACATGAACAAAACTCTTAAATACATCAAAAGAGAAAACACTGCTACTCTAAAAAATTGAAGAAAGCAATAATAAAACTATACAAAAAAAGTTATCAAAACTCTACAGAAACCAAGAGTTAATGGAAACCTATATAGTACTGTTACAATAGTTCATGGCATAATCATGAAACCAGGCTAGCAAATGACGTTCCCTGCAAGCATCTCAATGCAAATCAACTACTGCCCTCCCAAAAGAGACGATTGGCCTAACAGCTAGAGTGGTCAACCTTGAAGAGGGGAACCGGGTTTGAGTCTCGGCAGGGACAGTCCACATCCTGTGATTCTGGGCAAATCACTTAGGGCCAGATGTAGGTGGCTAAATACCGGTCGGTAACTCCGAAATTCGCAGAATTTCTGCTTTACCGACCCGTATTTAGCCATGTACAAAGTAGGTAACACCAAACACCATCGCAAATAAGGAATCGATAAAAATAAGTAAAACCAGTTACCAATTCCTTAATTTGCGATTAGCAGACACCGAAACCCTAAATACCGAATCGGTAAATAAGAAATCCTTAAAAACTCGCAAATCGATGTACCAAAATTCGTTAATACCAATTTTTCCATTTTTCGGTATTCAGGAGTCTCTAATTACCTCTGACTCAAAGCAGGTGGTAAACAGGTGCATTGCATTTAAACAGCCCCAAAATGCAACAGTGTGAAACCTCTATGTCATTGCAAGGCGGCTTTTCATGCAAGCAGCAGGACTGAGGATCTGGAGACGGGAGGCACGCGTGTACAGACTGCACGTTACACTATTCCAACTGGCTGAGGCTGAAATCCATGAGTGGTACAGGCTAGACCCCCAAACCATACTAGACCTGATACGGGACCTGCACCCACTCCTGGAGCATCAGAAACCAAGGGTGCACGCTATACCAACACATGTTCAGGTGCTCTGTATCCTGCACCTACTTGCATCAGGTAGTTACCAGGGGGTGATTGGTGTGGCAGGTGGTGTGTCACAGAGTTGCCTGTCCCGTTTTTTCAACACTTTCCTGGATGCCATGATGCAAAGCATGCATCACTACATACGCTTTCCCAGCACACAGGCGTAACTGTAGAAAACCAAGATGGATTTTTATCAAAAGGCACATTTCCCACATGTTATAGGGTGCATTGATGGGACACACATACCAACCTGCAGCTACAGAGTATCTATATTGGAACAGTAAATCTACACATTCTATCCACGTGCAGGTAATATGCGATGCGGACCACTTCATCACTGACATTATAGCCAAATTTCCAGGGAGCACCCATGACTGCTACATATTCAGGAACAATGAGATCCACACACGTCTGGCTGGGGGCGAATTTGGAGAAGGATACCAACTAGGTAAATCAATGTGACACACCCTGATGTATACCTTGGATGAATGTGTTGGTGACTGTTATTAATGGCACTTCCTTTTTCACTTAGGTGATAGCGCATATGCCGTGCGGGCATTTTTCCTGACTCCACATCTCAACCCATCCACCCCAAGTGAGAGAAGATACAATGTGGCACATAGATCTACGCGCAATGTTGTGGAGCGCACATTTGGACACTTAAAAAGTAGGTTCCGCTGTCACCACAAAAGTGGAGGTGGACATCAGTACCATCCCATCATCTGCTGTAAAATAATAGCAACATGTGCCATGCTGCATAACCTTGCCACAAAGAAAGGAACAGCAGTGGAACTGACTGACTCTGAGCACAAGGGTGAGGATTGTCTACAGCCAGAGTACAGCGCAGCAGGTGTGGCAGCAGCACCAGATGGGAGACACAGGCAGGCTGATATCACATGCAACTATTTCTGAGTAAGTAAGGAGACACAGCCAGTTACTGCAATTGAGTAACGGTGTTTTATTAGCATAGCACACCGCCGCAACATGAAGACTCACCATGCCAGGCCAAAATGCAATGGAAATTCCAAAGGCGAAATGGTTTATATCTTCCTTTCGCAATACCAGGTGATGGCTGGCATTACTTCATGTGCCCTGATGCAGCACTGCTGCATTCCCTAGGTACACTGTCCTCACGGGCAGTCTGTCCTGTGGCAGCGCTGTGCCGTTTGCTGTGTCTCCTGGACTCGGTTATCTGGGGCGTGATGCTACTGCAGCTAGTTGCCTCTTCACTATTCCCCATCACCTGCACCTGTAGTGGCTATCTGGTTTGTTTGTAGCACTTCCAGTCCACTGGTCACTGTGATCAGCCCACTTGCCACGTCATGGCTGCAGTGGGCAATCTCCTCCTACATGGCCACCGAGCGCCTGCAGAGCAGAGAGATGGTAGTTGCCCAATTTCTGCCTGTCCCTGTGCCTCACCAAATGATCCTCATCCATTTTGCTGCACAGCAGCCTCACTAACTGGGACATGTCCCTCATGCCCTCAGCCACAGTATTATTCATGCTGGTAATGCCCTCCTTGATTTGCAGCATGTGTCTATTCATGTGGATCATCTGCTGTTGCACTGATCTGATTGCTTTGCCTTGCAGGCGCTGCACCTCGAGCATGTTCCCCTCAAGACCGGCAAATACACTTGGATCCTCGCCCTGTGCAACTGGACTGGCTGCCCTTGCTCTGCAGTGTCTGACACCAGTGCGGGTGCACTCGGTGGGGCGGTGGTGCACTGATCTGATTGCTTTGCCTTGCAGGCGCTGCACCTTGAGCATGTTCCCCTCAAGACAGCAAATACACTTGGATCCTTGCCCTGTGCAACTGGACTGGCTGCCCTTACTCTGCAGTGTCTGACACCAGTGTGGGTGCTCTCGGTGGGGGACTGTGTGCCTGTACTGTTGTCATCCTCTGCCACCGTGGACTGTTGGCCTCCCATGCTATCCTCCTCGGACCCCTCCATCTGCTGGAAGCTAGCCACTGTATGCCTCCTGGCTCTCTGTGGTGGTGGTGATGATGGTGGCGGCGGTGATACTGGTGATGGTGGTGAAGGTGATGGTGATGGTGGTGGTGTGGTGTACTCTGCAAGTGACAAGACCTCCTCCTCCTGTGTTCTCTCGCTCCTGGGTGCCTTTCCTGTGTCCCCTTCTGCAGCCCTGTGCGATGGCTCGCCTGTGGAGAAAGAATGTACATTTGCTCATTTGTCTGGCACCATTTACATAATAATACATTTCATGACTGCCAATCAAACTGACTGTCCTCTGTTTGCTAATTGCTGATGTCTGTCCGATGCCTTTGGGTTCAGTGGACTGACTGTTATGATATGTGTTACTTCTGACTACATCTCCCACAATGCATTGCTGGTTTTTAGTAAAACATGTACTGGCGTGGGAATCATACTGCCTCATTGGGGATTGGGGTTAGGGAGTGGGGGGCACAGCAGGCTGTGCATGCATCTTACCTTGCCTGTTGCCAGCTCTGGCTGAGCTGTCTGCATCCCCAATCCCACTCACACTATTCGGCTGGAGCATGGACTCCACCAGGAGATCCAGGGCAGTTGGTGCAGGTGCTGTGTTTCTCCCTCCACCTGTCTGCTTGGCTTGCTTCATTTTCTCTGCCAAACTCTCCTTTGCACTCTTCCTGAGGTCATAACAGTGTAAGTTTTTCAATGGAGCGCTGGGTTACTCCAATGAAATTAAGCCTTTCCTGGATAACCAGCCATATCTGCCTCTTCTGTGATTCAGGCATGCGCAGGGAATTTTGTCCAAACAGTTTGCCATGGTCCTTTGTTCAATAAGAACCTCCAGCTCCCTCTCACTAAGTTTATATTTCCTTTTGCACTCTCCTGCCTCCTTTTCCCTCTCCTGGTTGTCCATATCTGGTTTATATGTCAGCTAAAACTGCCTCTCCAACAGCTTCAGGATCAGTGCAGCTGCATGGGTGTGGCCACTTCCTGGTTGTGAGGTCATGAGGAAGCACAGAATTGGCTGATTCAACAATTTGCGATTTAAAAAAAATACTGATTCTCTAATTATCAAATCTGTATTAAGGAATCTGTGATATCGATTCAGTAATGGGGAATCAGTAATTTGTTTTACAGATTTTTACCAAATCTCTAAAAATTACCGATTTTTATCGATTCAGTAATTTTTACCGAATTTTTATCTACATCTGAAATATCGAGTTCTTAGTAGCGAATCGGTAAAATTCGCTATTAAGGACTCGGTATTTCGGATTTACCTACATCTGGTCCTTGATCTTCCAGTACCTAAAAAAACGAATGTGTCCATCTGTAATCCGATTGGTACTCATGTAAAGTGCTCTGATACCTTCGGGTTGAGGTTGTGATAAAAAAACTCCTTGCAGCCTTCTCACCCCATCACCACTTGCCATTCTATTCACCCCTGTACCATAATGCCAGGACGCTTCCTCAAATCTTTATCATCCATCAACATAAAAGCACTTGTGAGCGCTAATAACGGACTATTTGAGCCACTGCTAATACTGAAACCGTGTTTACATTGTCATCCATCTTGTTTAAAGATCATCTTGTGTCACATGATTATTATTGCTGATGCCATTACTGAAATAAACTTAAAGTGTTTCACATACGTCAGCAGAATAAGTTCTTAGAGAACGCTTCCAGAATGTACTATGCCAAGGAAAAATATTGCTCATCCTGGTCCTGTTAACATTGTATCTAATAAACTATATAAATGAGACTGTGAAAATTATTGAACCATAATGTATTAATGGTGAGAAAATTACTGAATGTATTCGATGTAAAAATGTTTTCTTTAGACTGTCTCCCATTTGTTTAAACGTATTGGATAATGTGTTCCCATTGAACATATGAACCCCATAGTCTAAAGTCATACAAGGGTGTGCATTTCTTTCAGAGAGAGAGAGACACTTGCTTCCTTTCTTAGAAGGCAAATCTTAGCCGGATTCCATATGAACTGTACTGAGTACTTTTACTTAAGATTTATATGCTATGCTGCTAATTTACTGATGATTACCACCAACAGGGGAAGCCCTATCAACCAAACCCGGGGCCTATAAACAATATATATGCTACACTGGTTCGGATACGCAATCAAAATGAAAAACTATAATGATTTTACACAATAATCAAAATACATAAATAATGAAATAGTACCCTTCACAAGTTATATCAAAAAGATCATTATTTTTCTTTAGTAAAAGTGAATTTTGTAAGAATACACAACAATACAAAAAGTGCTCCAAAAGTTACACAAACATATATAAAAAAACTAAGACGAACTTAGGTGTAAACATATAATGGCAAAAACAGAAAGAAATTATAAACAGTGTCACAAAATTACAAACAACAAAAAACATTCAATGCTTCCTTTGATTTTTTTGCCAGGTAATGCATCAACGGCGTTCCGACCATTATGGAGCAAATGTCAATTTCAACAACGAGCAGCAGGAGACACCACGAGGGCAACAAATGCTCTTGACAAATAAATTACGATGCAGTTATGCGTGGCTTGAAAGAAATCGGGAGGCCTGTCAATAAATCGAAACCGGTCTGCCTCATTCAAGTTAATATACATCAAATTCTTAATGGCAAAATAGCTCTGTATCAACTGATTGCGTATGTGAACAGTGTAGCATGTATATTGCTAATATACTGATGGCATATTTTGTTTCTTGACTGAGCATTCAAAAAGATCGTTTGTCTGTCATTCTTGTTCTTGTTTCAGAAGTGTTATTGGGGCTCGATTGACTGTAAAGTGACAGTTCCAATTGGGGAGTACCAAAGTCCGAGCTACAGGGATTACACAGCTCTGAGTATTCAAACTGCAGCACTGAATTTGCATGGCTTTTGCTATCAATCTTGTAAGGGTTTCACGCGCTAACACACTGCAACCATTACTGAAGACCTCACTACCTTCCCTAAAGTGGTAAGTATGATTTTTTTCCTTCCCAACAACTTCATGTTTTTTACAATATAATATCACACTCCTTTTATTCCACTTTTGCCCAATTTTTAACAGAACATGCCAATTATGTACAGATGTTACCACCATGGGATCAGAAAATGTATTTTCTCCATCATGCTACCTCTCCAACTTGCTTTTCACAACATCACCTGCTGAAATCGGTCTTCCTTTCAGCACTTCCCTCTTCACACCCAGCAGTCCACTCTCCTCCATCCACTGAGGCGCTAACTTGGTCCTAGGGACCCTTTCTCACATCCTCAAAAAAGTTAAGAATTTGTAAATGTTCAATGTTGGGTGAAAACTTTTAGAATATTAGAGATTTTTATAATGAATTTAGTTGGAAGCAATGAATTAATAACATTGCACTTGAAACTATTTTATTGAAAGGTTTTGAAGTATATTTGTTAATTTAGTTTAGTTATGGCACTTTTCCGTGGGGATACCAGTTTATTAAAATAAATGCTCTTTGCTGTGCTGTTAATCTTGCTTCTGCTCATTATCCTTCCCAATCAATGTCCCCCTGTGTGTCTTCTCACCTCACAGTTTTCGCGGAGCATTGGACACTGTGAGGCAATTGGTTATTATCGTTAGAGAATATGTATCGTGAATGAAACTTTATTTGTGTTCCTAATGTAACTTTCAGAAGGACACTTCTGCTGGAAGTTCTGATAGCAAACTGGTGTATGGGTCTTTATTTGAACATGTTTTTTACTGTGTTGTACATCTCCTAATTATGTTGTTGCTTTAGAAGTTAATAGAAGATTTTCCCTACATTTGAAATGGGTTAGTGTTATAATTATTTGTATTTTTTTATACATAGTTTTATACAGCACAAATTTGACCGTATCAGTTATCAGAGCGCTTTACAGGAGCACAGTTGCGTTACATGAGGACACATTCATTTTTTTGTTTTATGCACAGGAGATCTACAGCCTGATTCATCAAAGACCCATTTTGCGAGTCTATAATAGCGATTCAAAAGGAATCGCTATTACAGACTCGCAAAACGGGATTCATGTAGGAATCGCAAAATGAATTGCGATTCCTACACATTCCTTATTTGCGATTAGCAATTAGCTAATCACAAATAAGATAGCGATTTTAAGGGTGCCAGGGGTGTCCAAAGAACACCCTGTAGCACCCCTTAAATGCAAATTGAAACAGGTGTTGCGCACACACATGTCCAAAGGACATGTGTGTGTGCAACATGCAACTTAGAAAATGCTTTTAAAAGCATTTTTCTAAGTTTTCGCTATTTACCACGAGGTTTGACCTCGCGGTAAATAGCGGGCCGAAATTGCGAATTTGCAATTTTTACATGTATGATGAATTGCATTTTAAGGAATCTCAAATAGAGATTCCTTAAATGTAATTCCTCGCAAAATAGCGAAATCGCTATTACCGATTTTTGCATTTTGGATGATGAATCCCAAATGCAAAAATAGCGCTCGCAAAGGGCCAGATTCTCAGAATCTGGCCCTTTGTGAACCGATTTCGGCTTGATGAATCAGGCTGTAAGTGATTTGCCCAGAATCATGTGATGTTGTGCGCCCCTGCCAAGACTAGGTTCCTCGGCTCCAAGGTCGACCTCCCTAGCCGTAAGGCCAACTCCTCTCCCCAATGACGATCACAATTCTGATTTGTCCAATATGTGTTATCTCCAGCCATGTCATGCTGAATTTGTAGTCTTTGGTTATTACCTATTCACAAAATGTGTATAAAAATCACTTGGATTTGGGGGTGGGCCAGATAATTGGCCTTTTCTACTAAGGTCTTATTATGACTTATTGTTGCTTATTGGGACTAGGAATAATTCAGATTTCTGACTATTATCTTTGTATCTGAACCTTGATGGCATATGTAATGCCTATTTTGAGATTTGAAATAAAACCCTTTATTTTTTCGTTGATCTAGCACTCAGTTATTGAGTGGTCCCAGTTACTATTTTTATGGCTCTGCTCAGTTGATTTTATGAGCGTGATGTCGAGGAGAGTGGTGACTCTTATCGCTAGATGAAGGGTGCTGAAGTCGAGCTGCCAAAGGTAAATCTGGGGTAATCAAAATATTGGAGTGCAACAAAATATTGGGGTTCAGCTTCCACAAAAAAATAGTACAGAATAGTTGTGTAAGAGAATCTCCTCTTTGGTAGGGGAACTCAAAAGAGTTTCCTCTAATTTAGAGCGTTTGTTGCCCATTCCAAAGACGAAAGGCGTTTTGGGCACTCTGTCGTACATCTGGTACTGGAGATTCAAATGAAATGATTTGCCGAGTTCTCCAGGAAGATTTGCAGTGTAAGTATCAAAAAAGTTAACTAATTTGAATAGAGGATGCATTTGTGATGTATGTGAGTGTATGTGTTGGAGAAATTAATTTCTGTTTTTGTTGTGAATTGTTTGGATATGTAATGATTGTGGGTTCAAATAGTGGATTTATTGCTTTTGTGCTGATGTATTATTCATATATGTTAAGGTATTTAAACATCATTAAAAGTTCTATTGGTTGATTTGGTTTTTGGATTTGGCGAAATCCAAGTTCTCAAAATATGTTGGTTTTAGTAGTCTGTAATGGTGCGTAGAGTAAGGCACAGTTTACATATTATTAGGGATTCTGAATTAACCTAACCTGGTATTTTGTCTAGGTTGTACGTTTAATTTGGGTTAGTGATTTTTGCTCTTGAGTGCATGGGAGCAAGTACACCAACTAGGGTGTATTACCGCTGGACAGGGGAATGCCTGTGTGAATCATAGAATTTTGTGAATTGCTTTCTGGTTTTTCGTTTTGATTATGAATTTTGCTATTGAAGTTTCATGGTTTGCTTAATTTATTGATTTTTTCTTCCTTTCTAGGGTAAACAGACAAGGGGGTGTTTAGTTGAAGTGATTAATAAGATGTTTTGTGATAGTTTTCCTGTTCACAGATAAGCCATACTGTGATTGGTTAGTCAGTCGTTAAACTTTATTCGATCACTAAGGATCATAAAAGCACACATATAAAAAAGAGAACATTTAAAGATGTTCATTCAATATCCATAAATGCCATACAAATAAAAATCTAAAAAAATGCAAACATTCAGCTAGATTCATGAAGCATTTTTGCGGACGCAAACGGTGCGAATCGTAGAATTCGGCCGTTTGCACCCACAAAAATGGCATTTGAAATTCATCATTGGGTCATGTACTCGCAATTTGAGAAATCGCAAAAAATTGTGATTTCTCAAATTGCGATCGCATTTAATTTGAGATTCCTTAAATGCTATTCATGACCCAATAAAAAATTGCGAATTCACTATTTTTTCCCGCTATTTACCGCGAAGTCAGACTTCGTGGTAAATAGCAAAAACTGAGAAAAATGCACTTTTGTGCCTTTTTCTCAGTTGTATGTTACACACACACATGTCCTTTGGACATGTGTGTGCGCAACATGAGTCTAATTTACATTTCAGGGGTGCTACAGGGTGTCCTGTGGACACCCCTAGCACCCTTGAAAACGCATCCTTATTTGCGATTAGCAAATTGCTAATCGCAAATAAGGAATGTGTAGGAATCACAATTTATTTTGCGATTCCTACATGAATACCGTTTTGCGAGTCTGTAATAGCGATTCCTTATTATTCGCTATTACAGACTCGCAAAGCATGCCGATGATGAATCGGGCTGTAGATGCTTTTGGATCCGTGATAATTCATATAATGGATTGTGGAAATTCAAATGTTCCCCTTTCACAGAGCACAAGTTCTGTGTGGTTTTAAAAGTATCTACACTTGTACCGTATGGGAACTGCATAGCAATGTACATTGGTGCATGATGTGCCACCCACCAGACAGAGCTGTACTATTGGGTCAGGATGGCTATAAATGGTGTCTTTATGTGCCCTTGGTCTGCTATACACAAAATCAACTAAACCTTGGTCAATTTCGAATATGACTCTCATAAGAGCAAGCATAGTTAAATACATTCATAAAAAAATAATCTAACATGAATAAAAAACAGCGATAAGAAACTTGTGGTAAATGATATTCATGTTTTTAAAAAAGTAATTACATTTTTTTTCCTAATAAACTATTCTTATTCATATAACAATCTATCATACAGGGGAAGTGCTTTCTATGATAGCCCCTTTAATGAACAATATAACAGCAAAACAAATGATGTGGGACTCAAGACTACATAAAAACCTATAGGCTTCCTGATGTACAAGAAAGGTCTTAGATTGTAGGACTGGATCCTAAGTGTACTGTAAAATCTATAGAATAGGATAAAAATGCATTGAGGTTTGAGCAGAAACTCCATCACAAGGGCATCTATGGAAACGATTGGACCATACATCTTTTTTCTGAAAAGCCACAAGATTTTATACAATTCCTCAGGGGAACCTTGCAAGATAGAATCTTTTTTGGACATCAGAGACCATTACAAGGTATGCCTTCAGCCCCGATTGTACAAAAACTTTTTGATGGTCCTTGATTCCTCTATTGGCCACAATTCACAATAATAGCTTCAATTGCATTCTTTCCAAACTGTAAGATATTTGTTGGGTTCTTGATTTTGCAGTCTACATCCGTTTCCTGCATTAACGTGTCAACATGGGCCTGCCAGGGAATTTTATTATTGTGCTCAAGGGCAAGACAGTCATTTATAACCTCTCTAGAAAATGTTGTACCTGTTTTGCTCCAAATATTGCACCAGCCAGTTATCATATTCAAGTCAATTATATCTTCCATAAAAGTTATATCTAATTCCCTATGGGTGATTAAGGGAGGTGTAGTGCATGGTACAGCAAGGAGACTAGCCAGGAATAAGTTCTTCTGGGTTTGTAACATGGTTATGCCCCTTACACGCCAGAGGGTTGCTCCATACGTAGCTGTTGGTATGCATTTGCTCCAATAGAGTTGACGCATTTCTCAGATAGACTTATTGCTGACTTTTCTTGCAAACCTGAACAAGGCCTCAGTAGATCCTGCAAACTTTAATTTTGCTAGTTATAAACGAGGTGCCCAGGAGCCAGAACTAAAAAAAAAGTATGCCTAGGTAACAAAAATGTTCACCTTCTAGTAATTTGTGAGCCCTGATCAAGTGTGTTTTCTTTTTGGCTCTGCCGCTTCCACACACCATTGTATAAGTCTTGGATAGAATCAATTTTAAATCTTTCCATTCCATAAATGCGACGAAGCCATTGATCAATTATCGGAGCGCGCTTGCGGTTCTTGAAATTAACACCCCATCACTGGCATATAGGAGCACAGGGGTGACACAGGATCTAAATCTGGGTGCATTTGCATCTAATGTTTGGAGCTCTTGATTGTCGCGTCGCGAAGATCGGGAATGCACAGGAGACGGTAAGGTGATCAGCGTCGGTCTTTATTTGCATATAGACATAGGTACATTAGTATCAGCATGCTGCGCTCGTGTTCCCCTGACCTCTCACCCTGAGGTCCTGCAGGCGAGTGATCCCTGACCCCCACCCCCTGACCGGATGTGGTGTCCGGTATCCCTGCCCCCCTGAGCCCCAGGGTCCTAGTGCCATCATGTGGGCACGACATCTATCTATCCCATTTACATATAAAGAGAAAAGGGTTGGGGCCAACATGCATGCCCGTCTTATCCCTCTTTTAACTCTGAATTTAGCAGTACATTCTCCCACCAAATCTTACCCAAGAGGTCATTGATGAATACATTTGCGAGAAGTGAGCCACTATATTCATAGGGGCACCTACATCAATTAAGGTTTTCCATAGTATTGTGTGGTTCACTAAATCAAAAGCTCTGGAAAGATCTGCAAAGCCAAGATGGATAAATCCCTTCTTTGCTAGTGTAGATTTACTGTAGATTTACTGTTTATACGAAAGATATTATTACAGTGCTCCGTAGTACCTGTGCTCTTCCTGAAGCCATATTGAGCATCAGTAAAAGCACGATTCTCGACCATTCAATCGTCCAGTCTACCTAAGATAACCCTTCCTAAAATTTTGGCCGAGGAGTGCAGGAGGGATATCAGGTGATAACACCTGGGGTCCACCCTGTCTCTGCTTTTAAAAATAGGAACGATGATAGAATCAGTCCAAGTTTGGGGAATAGACCCACTGCCCATTGCATTAAAAACATTTGTAAGAACTGGTGTCCATAAATTGATTAGATCCATAAACACATCCACTGTAACCCCATCGGACCTGGGGCAGTGGATTTTCCAATAGCTGCAATAACTTCATCTACAGAAATAATTTGTACGGGGGTTACGGTAATGTCGGCTATGCCGCTCTGAGGTGCTACCAGGTGGTCAGTGCATGAGAAGATTCCTTCAAAGTGTCAGGTTTTACCGATGCGCCTACCTGTATATTAGACTGTATGACTACATTTCCCATGAGCCTAGGGGGGTTTGACTACAACTCCCATGATCCTTACCGGCCAACCGGATATAGCTCGGCTTGCCCGTAGGGAAGGCGTACCTGATTTTGATCGTGTGAGGGGGAGCGGTTATTCTCGCCTTCCGAACTGTTCCTGTATCTCGCTTTTGCTGCAGGAAGATTCACGTCCAGAGTGAGGCGTGTGATCTGGTACTGTTCACTGCGTCGTTGTTGCTCAGAGAGGGTAGCTCTGGTAACGGCTGCAGTTCTGTTTATTTTCCTTTCCTTCATTTGGTTTTGGCTCAGTAATATTAACGGAGCTCATTCGGGTTACGAGTGACTCTGTGCTTCTTTTTGTGTACTTGTCTATGAAACGTTCGGTTTTGGAGTCAGTGGCGGAGTGCAGGGGGAATAATCTCCATATTACCGTCACGAAGTAGTGGCATATAAATCAATAAATTGTTGGAATACAAATACCAAAGCGGACGGCGGTGGTAGGTTACCACGCCCTGCCGTGTTTGGGTTACGTAATCTTGCTGCACTGGTACATGGCTCTCTACACTAACTACTGCAGATGAGAAAATCTGTTATCAGTTAGGGAAAGTAAAGAACCTTTTCTTATGGGCAAATCGAATAGCTTGCTTGTTTCTTTTCATTGGTCCCGGAAGTCTGACTGCTACTTATGTTTCACGAGGACCCCTGATGTATATAGTTTACGAACATTATCTCAGAGTTAGAGGGTATGTATCTAGTATTCGTAATGCATACGAATATACATTATTACTGCTGAATGTGTTGGGTAACGTATGTCATTGTACTCTTTAGGAATAGAAGGTGTCTTGTGAGAGACCACTGCAGGGAGGAAGAGAAAACTAAAAAGGCACAGGTGATCTCATTTTCCCTTAGCGAGAATATAAAGAGAGTAGGATTTACATGCTGTATTAACCTGCTGTGTATTTTGTTTTACAGCTTCCCTTTCCCTGCAGCCCCCTTCCTTTCCCTTCCCGGATTTTTCCCCTTTGGGGTTTTTTCCCTTGCCGTATCGCGTGGAGTCCTGACACAAAATGTTCTATGCAGATGAGTGGGACAATGAGGACTTCTAGTTTAGGATCCGCTCTGTCTGTTAAAAAGGGAGTTTACAACTTTCCAAAAAAGCTTGCTGTCTTTAGTGTGTGCTGCCTGTTTTAAGCCAGCCCACATTGGTTCACTCAGCTCACTTTTACGTAGTCCTATAGCCTGCTTATATGTGAGCCATAGGTGTGCCAATTGTGGAAACAATGGTACAGTTTTGGGAAAGAACACAGGCACTGGGAACCTGGTTAGTAGGAAACTAGTACACACTCAGTCAAAGATGCATCAGAATCAGGCACTAAAGTGGGCGGTAACCAATGCCAAAACGAGTACTTTCCTACATACCCTACCTTTCCGCCCAGGAATACAATATACCACGATCAGAAAGAGACAGAAAAGAGGGTCTGAATGGACGTCATCGTCTACATCCTCGTAGTTGCCAAACATTTAAAGCAAATGAAGGGAGCAGTGAGTGTACTGATAGAATAGGGGTTTTCCCCTTCTCTGATAATAACAGTTCTAGAATTTTAAATGTCCCCATACTACCAGCGTTCGACAACTGAAGTTGTGATTTCCAGGGTGTAAGGAATGTGGTTTGTTGATATGGTAATTCCCTCTGGCTACTTCTCTGGAAATGGAAGACCAAATGAGTGTTGTCAAACATGTACATCTACCAATAAAACAAAGGGCATTTCATACCACTGTTCAATACTTATATCATGAGCATAGTCACTTTGACAAATCATCACTATATCCTTACCTCACACTTCTAGTGTCACCACTGTGTATAAAATCTTTGCTGCGCAGGTTCTTGAAGACTAACAATGTATCTCTTTGGAATCCTCTTTCAGGGTCAATGTTAAAATCCTGTGGTTCATACGGATTTGACGGCATCAGTGAGGGTGGCAGGCGCGATTTCCTCTAGATTTTCGATTGGGCGCGGCACTAGCAGTGCTACCCCCTCTCACCCTATCTATTCGCCCTGGCTATGGAGCCATTGGTGGCGTCGGTGCCCATGGATGCACAGCTTAGAGGTCTTGAATGGGAGACGGGTCCGTCGGATAGAATTGCTCTGTGCACGGACGATGTCCTGTTTTTTCTTACCGACCTTAACAGATCGGGGCCACGTATACTCGAGATAATGCAAATATTCGGTGAAACCTCGGGTCTGTATCTAAACCCTCAGAAATCCACCCTATGGGTGCTCGGAGTGCAAGCCAGGGTGGGAGAATGGGCATCCGCGTTACAGGTGGCGGTTGGGGGTATCAAATACTTAGGAGTATTTATCTCGGAAGTCACTGCGATCTGGGATAGGGTTCGGACCGAAATGAAGACTTGGTCCCGGATGCCCCTCACCATATATGGCAGATCGGCCATATTTAAAATGGTGGCCCTCCCTCGATTGCTTTATCAATTACAAAATCATCCTTATCCGATCGCACCCCAGTGGTTCAGCCAGGTGGATTCAGAGCTGGGGCAGTTTCTCTGGGCTGGAAGAGCAGTGAGGGTGGCACTGCGGACATGCTTCCTCTCAACTTACTGTGGTGGCCTGGCGACCTCTGATATACTGTCCTATTATCAAGCCTCTCACCTCCTAGTTCTGAATGAGTGGTGGTATGGGGATAGGGGAGACCCTGCACATGCCCTGGAACGACATCTGATTGGATCTAATTCTCTACATGTGCTATTGTACGCAGCACGGCTGCGAAAGAGGTTGCCGCTGGCTACTCAAATTGTCTTCCAGATATAGAGGCGGGCACTACATCGCATGGGGGGTGGGGTACGCTGACAGAGGAGACCCCACTGTGGAATAATGGACGCCTCCCGGCCTTGGAGTCGCTTAAGGGCTTTCGGGGTTGGGATGCCATGGGAATTTCGAACCTGTGGGATGTAATGTCGGGAACAACACTTAAATCCTTCCAAGACTTACGAACTGAATATGACATGTCCCGGTCCCAATTTTTCCGATATTTGCAATTTCGTCATGCAATCACCCCGAGCATAGAGGGCCTGGAATCACTCCCGGAATTTAGTCCAATAGAGTCCAAGGGCTTTATGGGTGACCTAGGAGATAAGAAAATATCCTGCATTTACCAAACACTGGTGACACATTGCTCCACAACATTACAGAAACTCCGGGAGGCATGGGAGAGGGATGTGGGGGACTTAGAGGAAGAGGAGTGGCGGGAGGCATTGGAGGCCCTAGAGGGGCAGACATAGCGATTCGGCTGAGGTTAATCCAATTGAAATACTTGCACAGGATTTATTATACCAGGGAACGACTCTGGAGGGCAGGCCTCATTGCATCCCCAAATTGTCTTAGATGCGAGAGGGAAGTGGGGTCGCTGCTGCACACGGCGTGGAGTTGTGTTTCGCTAGCTAGTTTCTGGAAGGGAGTGTGGGATTGCTTGACCGAGGTCTTGGGGTGGGCCCTCCCATGCATGCCACGCTTAGTCCTGTTGCTCATGATGGATGGGATAGGGGGGAACAGATATAAGAAAATCCTTGATGGGATTTGTGCACACTTGATTTTAAGAGGTGTGTAGAGACTCCCCTGTGCTTCTTGGCGCTTTATGTTCCTTCTCCCCCCTCCCTTCACCTCCGGACTGGCTCTCGGCTGAGTGTAGACGCCGAGGGCTGGGCTCCGGTTTCGGCAGCCATCTTGGGTTGGGTTGGGCTGGTGACGCGCTCTGGCAGCGCTACATAAACAGATGGTGATGACTCCGTGCAGCGGACGCGTACAGCGGACGCGCCGGACCTGCGCCGAAGTCGTGCCAGAGTCCTGCCCGTCTGCGCTCGTCCGCGCTCGATCGGGCTCAGGGACCAGGCACTCTGGTAGGTGTATTTCTTACTCTGTAAATGACCTCCTATCACTGGATTCAAGTGGGCACACTGTAAATTCCACCACGCTGTCCATCTTAAAGGAATTTAATATCCTACGGTCTCCTTGTCGTAGAGATACTTGCCAACCATTTCCTTTGAAGTTTGCCATCTTAAATACTAGGTCACTTCAGAAACATCATCTGGAAATTTTCACCCTCTTACAGGATGAGACCATCGACATATTGACCCTTACCGAAACATGGTTGGGTGATAACTCCTCCCCCGATATCATAGCCGCTCTCCCAAGTGGATACAACATGATCTGGCATAATCGCCCGGACGGTGTCCGAGGTGGAGGTGTAGCAATTATTTTTAAAAAGCAGCTAACAGTGGCGAAAGTTCTAGCTGAGACAATAATCTCTGTAGATCTACTTGGAGTAAAAATCACCATGAATAACTCTTGCCTAATCGTTCTAACTGTCTACTGTCCACCACAATGTACTTCAGTATTCAACGACCTTTTTTCCCCCATTATATCGGATATATGTACACGATATAAGAAAATCTTGGTGACAGGTGACTTTAACGTCCATTGGGATAAGACAGATAAAGATCTGCCAACACGTCAGTTACAGACCTCCATGACCGCATTAGGCCTTGAACAACTAGTGGAAGCCCCAACTCACATAAAGGGCCACACCCTCGATTTAATCTGGACTTCTATTCCAGAGGTGATCCTTACGAGTATTGTACCTTGTATCTGGTCTGACCACCATCTACTCTTGTGTGATGTACCACAGGACAGTCCTCAGGTCAAACTCCTGTTAAAAACTAAAAAAGTGCGCCAGTGGAAAAAAGTCGACTCGGTAACTCTAACCAATGCCCTTTCCAAATATGTACAACAGCCAACGAGTCCACATGACAACTCAGACTTAGATCAAAACTATAACTCCATAGTAGTAAGTCTTAGACAATCTATGGACCAGATAGCCCCGGAAAAGATACAGAAAATAAAGGGCGCGGAAAAAGGGGCCCCTTGGTTTACCCAGAGCTTGAGGGATCAAAAAAGAAAGCTCCGCCACCTTGAGAGATGTTGGAGGAAGTCTAAAGATGATACAGATCGCAAACTTTATAGAACATCTTTGCAGCTGTACAAAAAACTTATTGTATCAACTAAAAAGGACTATTATGAAACCCGCATAAAAAATGCAGTAAATGTCCAGAAATAAACCTTCAAAATTTTAAAATAATTAAGTAAGAAGGAAGAAAAGGTAGATACAGTGATAGATTGCAACACCTTCCAAGGCGACTTCCTCGAAAAAGTGGCAACCATTCTATCAGATATTAAGAAAGAAATCCCAAATATGCCTATCATTCCACTGGCCCCCCAAATTCCTTCGACCTCCATTATCTCTAGATTCCCTAGTATAGATTCTACAACTTTCAGACAGCTTGCCATTTCAACTAAGTCAGGCTCCCCTGCAGACCCCTGCCCCCCTGGAATTTTTCGGCTGGCACTTCCCATTTTGGAGGACCAGATTCTAGACCTCTTAAACAACTCATTAACTACAGGCCTATTACCAGCTAGCTTTAAAGAGGCACGCGTCAAACCCTTGATAAAAAAAAACCAGGGGCTGATCCAACCAGCTTGAAAAACTACAGGCCAATATCCCAGCTGCCTTTTCTGTCTAAGATTTTAGAACAGCATGTATTAAGATCACTGTCACCCTTCCTGGAATCATGTCATCTACTCCAGGAGCGGCAAGCGGGGTTTCGTGCCCATCATAGCACCGAATAAGTAATGCTCTCGGTGCTGGATGAGCTGAGATGCATGGCTGACAGTAAAAAACCAAGCGCCCTGATACTTTTAGATCTTTCAGCGGCGTTTGATACTGTCAGCCATGCATTGCTCCTGGACAGACTGGCTATGTCTGGGATAAAAGAACAGGCTCTCCAATGGCTAACGTCTTTCCTGCTAGGGAGGACGCAGAGGATTCAATTAGCAGATCGTGTATCTGATGTGGGTGTCCTGGAGTGTGGAGTCCCGCAAGGGTCCGCACTCTCGCCACTCCTGTTTAACTTATATCTGCAGCCACTGATAGACTCGTTGATGAACATGGGCTGTAAAGTCTTTAACTATGCCGACGATACTCAGCTGTTGCTGAGTATCGATAATACAACATCGGTTCAGTCCATGGCCCAAAATATACTGCGGTTTACAGTGAGCTGGATGACGACGAATCTGCTAAAAATTAATCCAGATAAAACGGAGGTCCTGGTAGTTTCAACTACCACCTCACCCTGGAATGATCTGTTCTGGCCCCAAGAACTTGGACCGACCCCAAAGCCATGCCCCAGCGTAAAGAGCCTTGGTATTAAGATCGACCAGGAGCTCTCAATGACCAGCCAAGTATCCACCGTTGTTGGATCTTGCACCAACTTGATTAGGCAGTTGCGAAAGTTAGTCCCTTTGCTTTCTACAAACATGCTCCGAACCATTGTTTCGGCAACAATAGTCTCCAGAATCGACTATGGGAACGCATTATATCTAGGCCTACCAAAAAATTTAATCAACCGTCTACAGGTCACCCTGAATGATGCAGCACGGTTAATCTTTAGATCACCCAGACAGACCCATGCTTCCCCTTTATTGCATAGGCTACATTGGCTTCCTATAAAGCAAAGGGTGGAATTTAAAAGCCTGTGCATTGCCCATAAGGCAATTTATGGGCAGGCGCCTGCCTATATAAAAGAGAGGCTTGAAGTGTATAATCCCAAGCGAGCTTTAAGATCTTCCAACTCCCAATTGCTGTCATGTCCACGCTTTAAAATGGCGACCAAAGGTGGGAGATCCTTTTCAGTCCAAGCCCCTACAATGTGGAATAAGCTACCTGAGGCCCTTCGTAAAGAATCTAATCTCCTCCTCTTTAGGAAATCTTTGAAGACATTTCTATTCAGAGATGCCTTTGCATCTCTGTAAGTTAGGCCAATAATCTGCATTCTTGTTCATCCTACTTCTTGTTGCTGTATCTGTCAGAAGCGCCTTGAGACCTGACGGTGATTTGGCGCGATATAAAACCCAGATAACAATAACAATAACAATAACCTACTGCTACCGGGCCTGACCACTGCCAAGAGAGATATAGCACAGGCCTGGAAAGACCCCAGAGTTCCTTCTGTTCTGGTGTGGAAGAAGGGACTAGATTTTTGTATGGGGCTGGAGCAGCCAATCTTCGAGGCCCGTGGCTGCCCGCATAAGCATTGCAAGATATGGAAGAGATGGGCCGACTATCGGGGCCTATGGCTCGAACCTCCGGTGGGTCAGGAGACTACTCTGGATGCCCTCTAGGGAGCTTTAATGAAAGGTGTAGGCTAACTCTAGACTTAGAACTGCTTTGTAGAATAGAGCAGACGGAGTCGTGTGACCGGGGGGTGGGATCCAGAGGGGGGGGGGGAGTTGGATGGTTCGGGAGGGGTGGGGGGACGAGTATTGTTTAAAGTTGATGCTATTGCCGTCAAAAATGATGTACGGATTGCTATTTCATTGATAACTTGTAAATGATTGGCAGTGGACTCCGGTGCACCGGGCTCTGCACTATATGTGCAATCCATCTAATAAAATCTGTTTTTTAAAAAAAAATCCTGTGGTTCAAGTACTGCAAACTGTTTGATAGAACGATAGCCAAGAATATAACTCCATGAACAATGCTTGCATACCTTAATTTGCCAAAGTTCTCAAAGTTAACCAAAGTATGGCCACTAAACCCACTTCCCTTCATTGAGTACGTTTTCTTTGTTGCAGGCATAGTGTTGTTTGCTGCTCTGACTCACTGTTTCTTTTGTAGGTAGAGCTGGACTGGGGCTTATCCGACGACCAAAGCATCATGTAAACGGAATGTGTCACAGAAATCTCAGACCTTCAGTTAAGTGAGGGCAGCAATACTTCCATGCAAGTTGTCTTGAGGCAACTCATTTTTTTAGTCCTGGGCACAGTTTAAATATCCTGACCGTGCCCAAGAGGGGTGCCGGGATTTGCCACAATCTCGCGAGATCTCAGAAAATCCAGCAGTGTGACAAGCCACAAGCTTTTTGAAAGACTTGCAATGCGGGTGCCTCAGTAAGTATTGCAGGCAGGGCACACAGTGCTGAGGGGTTGATTTTATATTAGCCCTGATGACTTGCTAAGAAATAATTTACAGCCATCCAGTGCCGGGGGCCTGAAATTCTATCAGTGTAACCAAAGAGCTTGTGGGATTAAATCTCAGGCACGCTGAGATTCTATGCTCACCAACATGGCACAATAACATGGTACAAAACAGGCACACAGTGCCAATACGATAACCTTAGTAGCATACTTGAATACGAGCAATATATCATATGTCTGTACATGAGTTGTTATATTGATGCCACAATCACTGTGGTGTCATACATGGTAGATGTGCAAACTTGGTATGCTACACCTGTGGAAACCTAGGAATCATGACAGTTCCACGTTGTCCAGTGGTACTGAATACAGCAGTGATTTTTTTTAGATTTCATCAGAGGCTGAATGGAATACAGTCATCTACTTATGCCAAGAGTTCTTCTCAATTCCTTTGCATGAGGAATCTAAAGTCCTTTTTTGCCTTCCAATCTTTTTTATAAAGTTCTATACGTAAAGTCCTTTAATTTTTAGCCAAATCTTGAAGAAAGATCTAGAGAGTTTGAAGCTGCCATGCAATTCAGCCTTGGTGCATTATATTGAAGACCTCTTGGTCACAACTGAGATGAAAGAAGACTGTAAATGTGACACAATTGTCTTGCTCAGTCATTTAGCAAAAATAAATTGACATATGGCTTCCCCAACTAAAATGAAGTATTGTGAAAAAAGAATTAATCTATCTTGGACACTATATTGAAATAGGTGTGAGAAAAGTTTGTAAAGAACACACTTCTGCAATTCTGAAATTGATTTAACCAACCACCGAGAAGGAGGTGTGGATGTTTCTTGGAATTGTTAGGTACTGTCGTCGGTAGATTCCAAACCTTTCCTTTATTGCGTAGCCTTTGGTGAGATTGACATGTAGAAAGGTCCAAGATCTGGTACCATTTGATGAGGAATGCATTGATGCATTTAAGAAATTAAAAGACAGTTTTTGTCATGTGCCCACACTCGGGAAGCCTGATTACAATTTGATGTTGTTTGTTCTGTCATGAAAGAAATGAATGTGCACTTTTGATTCTTTCAAGGAAACATAGAGATGTAATGAGCCCAGCAGCATATCTTTCTGCTGTATTGAATCCATTAGCTGTCAATCTTCCAGGTTGTTTGAAAACGGTTGCAGCTGTTTGCATTGCCATTGAACAAAGTGAAGGGGTTATAATGGTCCATACTTTCCTTGTATATGTCCCACATCCAGTCAAAGTTCTTTTGACAAGAACAAGAAACCAACATATAACACATAGTAGATTGACTCATTATGAGTAGATCATACTTGTATAAGAGAACATTGCTGTTCACAGATGCAATGTTTTAAACCCAGCAAGAGAGCGTCCTGTATCAGACAGGAGTTATGAAGCAAGGAAAATGATGAGATTGATGACAAACTAGATCATAATTGTTCGGAGGTGACTGAGTTATGTATAAAGTCAAGACCAGATATTAAAGGAACTCCATTGGAAATGGTTGATTTGACATTCTTTGTTGATGGTTCTTGATTGAGAGAACAATATGGAGCATTGAGAATTGCCTATGCAGTACGTTCAATTACTGACATATTGAAAAGTATTTTCTCTGCCAAAGGTAGCTTCAGCATGAGTGGCAGAACTGGTTGTATTGACTAGGGTTCGCTGTGTGTCAGATAATTTGGATATAATGATCTATACAGACAGCCAGTATAGTTGTGGAGTTGTACATGACTTAGTCAGCTATGGTCACAAAGGGGTTTTATGACATCTTCAGGAGCCCAAATACAAATAATGTTTACATATTGGATTTATTGAAAGCTATATAGAAGGAAAAGAAAATTGTAGCTGTTAAATGTATTGCTTATAAAGCTGTAAAGGATATGATCACGTTTGGATCCAAGTATGTGAATGAAGTGGCAAAATATTGTGCTTTACAAGACGAGACAGTTGTACAAGAGGGTTAAAATGGAGAAATGGGAACTGGTTCAGAATAAAATGCTGAAAATGTGAATTGTTTCTTTGTGGATTCAATGCAGATTTCTTTGAGCGAGTTGAGAGATTTGCAGGAAGATGTCACAGAGAATGAGAAAAGAAAATGGGAGAAGCTAAAAAATATTGATTCAGATTTGTATGTAACCACTGAGCATAAGTATGTACTTCCTGATTCGTTGTTGTATCCTATGTGTAAGTATTTTCATAGCAGGACACACACAGGTAGAGATTGTTTAGTTTGAATATTCAAAAAGTTCTGGGAAAATACAAGATCTTAAAAGGTTGCTGAAGATGTTTGCATATGATATTAGATGTGTCATTTAAATAATCAAGGCAAAAGAACAGTTACTGTTATTAATCATATTGTCAAATTGGAAGGCCCATTTACAAGACTCCATGCAGATTATATTGAGATGCCAAACTATAATGGTTTGAAGTATATCTTGGTAATTATCTGCATGTTTTCGAAATAGGTCGCAGCATTTACCACAAGGAGAGCAGATAGCCTTTCAGTGGCCAAATTGTGGTTGAGGGAGTTGATACTGAGATTCGGTCTCACAACTTCTATTGAGATTTATTGTGAAGCCCATTTCAAGAACCACGTTTTGCAAATAATCTGCATAGCATTGGAGATGAACCAGAGGTTTCATAGTAGTTATTGACCGCAATCTTCTGATATCATGACGAGAGCAAATGTTATCTCAAACTCTCAAGAATGAATAGGCAAAAGTCTGTGCTTCAACTAGTTTAAAGTGGCCTGATGCCCTTCCTCTTTTTTTGATGAGCATGAAATATACTCCTGAGAAAAAGACTGGTTTGTCACCCAATGAGATTATCATGTGTACAGTAATGAGGCTTGCACATGACCTTCAGATGCACTAGTTTTGATAACTGATGACATGATGATAGATTATTGCAAGGACTTGGTTGATATGGTGAAATCTATTTCCCACGAGTAAATGCGGCAACAGAATAATCCAATATATTGCATGCCATGGATTGAGTCCCAGAGACTCGATTTTAATCCACAAACACATCCGCAAGGGCTGTCTAGATGAGTCTTTATTAAGTAATCCTGATGAAATAGCTGTTAAATGCTCTAGTGAGCCACAATGGAGCCATGCTGCTTACACAAAAAGAGTGAGAGTAGCTGAAGCAGTATATAAATCAGTTTATCCAGAGAAAGTATTCATGGTCAATTTGAAGTTGGCAGTATGAAATCAGAGTGGAGTTAAGAATTTAAAAAATCTGGACAAGGCATGGCAAACCGAAGATAGTGGTTCAACTTTAAGCTCCTTCCAAGCCTGCCAGCATCACACAGGATCCTGGGTATCACATGTAGCAGCGGGGGCCGCAACATGTTGGTGTGGTGCTGATGCACCTGGAAGTCCAGAACTGATGCACTCGAGCTGCACAGAGACCCACAGTTAAAGCAAGGTGCCTAGCAGACACTCAAGATGGTAGCCATGACTTACTGAGTGTGACTACCTCTAGCTGTGACAGGTGCTGGTGAAGGAGCCTGCACACGGTGAGACTCCTGCTACACCCGGTCAGTGAGAGACGACCTGCAGGCTTACGGGGTTGGGCAATCTGAAAGTTACTGACAAAATATTGAAATCCACAATATGGTGTTAAAAATATAGTTCACAAAAATATTGTGTCCCTACCCTTATAATGGTAAGTTCAAAAAGATCGTTTCACACTAATAGCATTAAAAATCATACAAAAATATTGTTTCTTACTATATATAGTTTAAAGTAGTACATTTTAAATATTTTAATGTATATCATTAATAATATGTTAATTTAAAAAATTTAACTAATGTTTAATATTATAGAGAAATATTTACTTATATCAACACATATTCATATATTTATGTGTATGATATGTGTATATATATGTATGTATATATCCAAAATCCATCATTTCCATCAAAAATCAATGATTCATGGCACCCAAATGCTTCAAGCAGATTTTAATTCGGCAAATGCACGACTCAACGCATTTCGAAAACCAAGTTCCCTTGTTCACGCGTGATGAGGTTGCGTTTCAAAGTGATTTAAATAAACATCACCTGACTTGTGACTACAATCAACAGTGTAAACAGACTTAATTATTTTCCCAAAATAGCGCACCGCTTCGTATAAAACTCATTATTAATTCATACTGGTTTAAAACCAATTCCTAGATGCATCTATAATTTGTCTTGATACAAGTGTAGAAAAATGAGTGCGGGAAAACATAAATATAAAAATATGCTGCTGCGGAGACGGGACACAAATGAGTTCATTTTGTCATCAACTGACAGTAAGCGAACTACCTGGTCTTGTCATGATCTCATTATGAGTACTACCAATAAGAGGCTTATTTGCAATTTGTCGCTGTAGCAAGCATGCAAGTGACCATTGACCACTGGGGCAATAATTGGACTGAGCGGTTTGCATTTAATTTAGAGAGTATACCGAATTAAGAGCGCATATGCGCGCATCACTGTGGCAACACCAGTCACTCTGGTCTTGCCAAAATCCTTGATTGGATCAACACGAGTAAAACGCACAAGAGCAATTACTCGCTAGGGCAGGCATGGTGAACTGTCATTGTGCAGTTACATGGGGAACAATAAAGTTTGCTTACTGTGAGTTGATGAGAAAATGAACTCATTTGTGTCCCGTCTCCGCATCAGCTTATTTTTATATTTATGTTTTCCAACACTCGTTTTTCTATACTTGTATCCAGACAATTAGAGATGCATCTATGAATTGGTTTTAAACCAGTATGAATTAATATTGAGTTTTATACGAAGAGGTGTGTTATTTTGAGAAAATAATGAAGTCTGTTTACACTGTTGATTGTAGTCACAAGTCAGGTTATGTTTATTTAAATCACTTTGGGCCCCAGGGGGACTGGCGAGAGCCGATGTCCCCCTGGGGTATTTCGCGCGAGGGATGTCCTCACGCGACCTGATTGGGAGATTGGGAGGGTGGGAGGGGCTGTTCCAGGCGCGGGGAGGGAGAGGGAGGGCGACGTCACTCTGAGCGAGTAAAGGAGCGGTGGCGTCGTGTTTGACAGGAGCAGCTGTGAGGTATTCCTGTCAGCGCTTCAAGTGGTGTTTGCGAGTGGTTTTTTGACGAAGTTCTCTTTAGTTGTCAAACCATGGCGAATGAAGAAATTGCCAGAGAGGCAATTAGAGCTTTAGTGGCTGTCGGACGTAGTGATTTACTACGGCCAGGTGCGATAATTGACACTTCTGGGGAGGCGAAGCGTCCTCGTCACCTAGCGGCTGAAGGTGTGGGTCGTGCTGTAGCTGCCTGCAGGTCCACAGCAAGTACTTCCACAGAAGTTATGGGTGTGTTGAAAGCACCGGCTGTTCGAGCGCGAAGAGCGAGATCATCAAGTAGGGGCAGTCGAGCAAAGAAACCCCCACCTCTTCGTTCTGCTTCTGCTCCATGATGTGTGGTGAGTGGAAATCAGATGGCAGGTGCGCAGCAAGCCAGGAAACGGGCTGGGAGGCATGGAGGTAGATCCAGCTGTTACTTTGATACACGTGTGAGCCACATACAATTGATGGAAGCAGTTTCTGGCAGTGGGATCAGTGCTGGTTTTGAGAATTCGTCTCAGACATCAAATGTGGCTGGCTTGCATGGTGACAAGGAGTTGTCCAGAGTAATGCCTCAAAGGTTTTTAGCAGTATCCCAAGCGAACAATATTGTAGACATTGCACCTCAGGTTTGCTCTATGGGGCAGAAAGCTAATTTAGTAGACTATTCGAGCGACAGTGAGGAAGAAGAGTATGAGCAATTGGAGGTGGTGGAATGTGAGGGCCTCATGGGAGAAGAGCGAGCGTCGGCTGACACAATGCGACAGAGGGAGTTTGCGGACTGCCAAGAGGTTATAATGCCTCAGCCTAGAGGCCCTCCAAGAGCTTTCAATGACTCAGACTTTGGCTTTGAAGAACTCTATGCTTCTGGTGATATATATGATTGCCAAGCGGGGCAAGGATCCTGTTGGGGTCAGCAGGTTGGGGAGAATCAAGGTGTGGTGGGGGCAGGGGGTGGGAAGGGTGCTAAAGGTCATGTCATGGGTCAGTGTGAGGTATTTCTGGAATCTAGGCCCCCGCCTCAGCACCCCCCAATGGATTTTGAGTCTGGTTTGGGTCCACAGCAGGGGCAATGGGTGTGGTTAAACCATACAGACATATATAAACAACAATTGTCTGGTACCTCAGCAAAACAGGTAAAAGGTAGGTATGGTACGGTTTCACGCTGGAGCGGCGGGAACTATATGGCGGACTCTGGGCGTATTCCTGAGGTTCAGAGTTCTTTTCATAACACAGCGAAGCAGAGTGCGGCTTTGAGGGGGAGGTACATTTCTCACAGCGGATCTGGTGCGGATTTTAGGCCAGCGACTAGGCATCTTTCACGGGGGCCTGAGTCTGATATAATATGTCAGGATGTAGACATGACGTCTGGTGCTAGGCCAGGTACGAGTTTTGAATTTACAGAAGTTAGAAATGTGCAGGATGATAATTATAATGACTGTGATAAAGAAAATGACATGTACCCAAGATTTGGTGGGGTGTCTTCAGAGGTGGCGGCTGGTTTGGGCGACCAGGTGTCGGGAGGGAGGGGGGAAGGCAAATTCACCTCTGCTAGTGTATTACAGAGATCTGGAGCGGTTCTCTCATCGGAACACAGGCAACATGGCGGACATCATCAGCGTGATGGTCTAGAAGAATTTCGTCAGCGTGCTTCACAGCTACCAACAGGTAAGGCAGACTGGTGGGCTGCGTTAACTCGGCCGTTGGCAAGCGGACCAGGTGTTGCGCCTGTGGAAGGGAGAAATAGGGGGTTGGAAAAAGGTCAGGATCTGGTTACACAGGTCTTGGAGAGACCACAGTCCAATTTGGGGCGGGAGGAGCAGAAGGATAAGGAAGGTAGGGAGAGCCCGGTGTCATCGGTATCTAGCTCAGTGAACAGTGAAAAGCCTAGAATTAGCCGTACAAAATTGCCATATATGGGGGTAGCTATGCCTTTGTGCACCCATTTGTCTCAGAGAACTAGGCAGAGAATTTGGAGCCACGATTATGTGGATATCTTTCGCCTGTTGCATAGGGATTTACAAGCCAGGGAAGGGTCTAAGGAGGAGGAGTTGGAATTGTCTCGCTGCCCCAAAGTGCCGAAAACAATTGAAAATTGGACGGCTGCCTTCATTATTTATGCCAGCGTTTATTGTGAGCGTTACCCTGAAAGGGCAATTTCACTTTTTAAATATATAGATATCATCAGAAGGGCACATCTGCAGGCGGGAGGCTATGTTTGGTTGAATTATGACGAGGAGTTTAGGGCTAGGGTGAGTCTCTTTAATGATAAACCGTGGGGAGAAGTGGACCAGGAGTTGTGGTTGCAATGGTTGTCAGGACACGCTGCTTCTAACACGATTCATACGGCCAGTGGTTTACCAATAACTTATCGGCCCTTTCTGCAGCGTCCCGCCACAATGGGGGCGGGGGGATTGGGGAGAGGTCAGTTGCCTACCACGGGAGCTTGTTGGGGTTTCAATAGAGGCTCCTGCGTACGCCAATATTGTAAGTTCAAACACGAATGTGCTCAGTGTGGGGGTCGACATGCCATCTTCCAGTGCTTTCCTAACCAACAACACGGTGACCATGGGAGGGGACAGAGGGGACGTGGGGCACTGCCGCCTCTTATACCAAAAGGCTCCTACCCCAATTAAGTTGCAAGCGATGATGAGTGACCTGGAGAGGTACACGGATGTCGAGGCGGCAGTTAAATTGATTTGGGGTTTCAGGCTGGGCTTTCGAATTGGGTATCAAGGTCCTAGAGTGTTGCGCTGGGCTGATAACCTCAAATCAGTGAAGGAATTGCCTAAGGTTGTACAGTGCAAGTTGCAAAAAGAGTTGGAATTAGGTAGAATAGTTGGACCTTTTTCGCACTGCCCTTTGCCAAATTTGATGGTGTCACCCCTTGGAGTTATTCCGAAGAAGCCCCGAGGTGAGTTTAGGCTGATTCATCATCTGTCTTGGCCGGATGGGCAGTCGGTCAATGACTTTATCTCGACAAATGACTCAGCTGTGTCATATTCATCAGTTGATGATGCTCTGCAGATGGTTCGTAAGGCTGGGACAGGAGCAGAACTAGCAAAATGCGATATTCAGGCAGCTTTTCGACTTTTACCCATACATCCCATGGATTTTGAATTACTGGGTATGTATTTTGAGGAAGCATATTATGTGGACCGCGTGTTACCAATGGGCTGTGCTATTTCCTGTTCACTATTTGAAACATTTAGCATATTTCTGGAGTGGTGTGTCATTTGTTGCTCAGGGCATGCAGCAGTCTGTCATTATTTAGATTATTTTTTGTTTGTTGGTGAAGCTGGTACTGAACAGTGTTCTAAGGTCTTGGCTTGTTTCCAAGATATGGCAGGCGAATTTGGAGTGCCATTAGCGGAGGATAAGACGGAAGGTCCGACATCAACATTGGTATTTTTAGGTATAGAGATTGACACCATAGCAATGGTGGCTCGCTTGCCTTTGGCTAAAGTGCAGGAGATCAAGCTTTTTCTACAGGAAATAATTGGTGCTAAGAAAGTACAGCTGCGTCAAGTCCAGAGGCTTCTGGGCTACCTGACTTTTGCATGCAGAGTAGTTAGAGCAGGTAGGACGTTTTGCAGGCGCCTGGGTTTTGCAATGGCGGGTGCTGTATTGCCTCATCATCATATAGGCTTGACAAACAAAATCAAAGAGGATTTGCTTATATGGTTGAGATTTTTGGAGAACTTCAATGGAGTGTCAGTCAACTTTGTGGATGAAGACACAGTGTGGCAAGTACAAATTTTCTCAGACGCCTCTGGAGCCTTCGGTTTTGGGTTGTTTTGGGAAGGCAGGTGGTGTGCGGAGCTTTGGCCAGCACAATGGTTGGAACAAGGTCGTAACATCGCCTTTTTAGAATTCTTTCCACTTTTGGTTGCACTGCATGTCTGGGGTAATGAATTCAGGGACCGCTGCGTTTTGTTTCACATAGATAACATGGCGGTAGTGAGTTTGGTCAATGGCCAACGGGCAAAAGATATGAGGGTTCTACAATTGTTGAGGGCGTTCATGTTAAGAATCCTTCAGTTGAATATTGTTTTTAAGGCAAAGCACATTCCTGGAGTGAACAACTCAATTGCTGACGCTTTATCTCGTTGCCAGTGGCAGAGGTTCCGGGAGTTGGCACCCAGAGCAGACAGACACTAGACAGCGATCCCTTCGAGCATTTGGGACCTGGGGGAATGAGGATTGCAGAGCTGGTTGAGCAGTCATTAGCGGACTCCACGAGACGAAGTTACCAGCAGGCGTGGTCTGGCTTTCTAGGCTATGCTTTGCAGCGTGGGATGGACGGTACAGCGGTGCAATGTGAACATTTTATGTTAGAGTTTGTGCTAGATTTGATGGACAAGGGTTTGTCCCATACGACGATTTCAGGCAAGTTGGCAGGTATTTCTTTTTATAGCCAGCTGTTGATGGGGAGTGAGGTTCAGATAGGTTTCCTGTTGAGAAAAATGTTGAAAGGTTTTGGTAAAACCAAATGGCAGGCAAAACAGTTGAGGGATCCTATTACTTTTGATTTGTTACAACAAATTTTAGGTGTCCTGCCTGTTTGTTGTTACAATGAATGGGAATTGTTTCGTTTTAGGTTATGTATGGTGTGGCTGTTTTTCGGAGCATTCCGCATCTCGGAATTACTGGGGTTGCGGAACCAAGTTGGGATTCTGACATCGGATATTCACATTCTGGGGGGGGAGTTTTTGCAGATCAAGTTGAGACAGTCAAAGACAGACCAAATGGGGAAGGGGATGTGGGTGAGGTTGGGAAGGAGTGGGGTGGGGGGTTGTTGCCCTGTAGAAGAGTGGGAATCTTTTCTTAAGTCGGTAAGGTTTCGGGAGGGTTCAATATTTTGTCATGAGAAAGGAGATAAGTTGACTAGTTTTCAATTTTTGGCAGTCCTGAGAAAAACTTTGTCATTGGTGGGGGTGAATCCAAGAAGTTTTGGTACACACTCTTTTAGAATAGGTGCAGCTACAGAAGCTGCTAGTTGGGTTTGGGGAAGGAGGAGTTGCAACAGATAGGGAGATGGAAATCTAACTGTTGCTACAGATATGTGAGATTGTAAGGCAAGTGTCACTGTTTATCATAGTAATATTAGTTTTTGTGTCATAGGTCGAGTTCTGCATTTCCCTCGCAAAAAGAGAACGTGGATTATTGGACATTCCATAGTTAAATGGGCGGCAATTTTTGCTGAACAGCAAATTGGTGGAAGAGGTTTAGGTTTGTATAGCAAAGATCATGAGGTGTTATGGAAGGGTGTGGGGGGCATGAAATGGAAGGATTTATTTCCTTCGCTATCCAAGCTAGCAGTGTCTTTGGGGATTCCGGATTTGTTACTAATACACCTGGGTGAGAACGACCTAGTGGACTTGTCTGGATTAACGCTCATTAAGCAAATGAAGCTGGATTTAACGGTCATTAAAGACAATTGGGTGGGTACGCGGGTGATTTGGACGGAATTTTTGTACAGAAATCATTGGAGAGATGCACGGGTGCATGCGGCTGTTGAGAGAGCTCGCTGCAAAGTGAACAGAGCGCTAAAAATTTTTTACACAGCTATGGGTATCACGGTGCTGGCTCATGAGCATTTTAACAACGAAATGCTGCATTTATTGCGAAGTGATGGTGTACACCTTTCACAGATGGGCCAATCATATTATCTCATGGAACTGCGGGATGCATTGGCTAACTTGTGGTGCGTGGATTTATGGTGCTCACAGAAAGAAACTTAAAAAAAAAAAAAAAATGAGGAACTTTACTCAAATAATATGCCATGAAACACATTGATGCCAATTGGGGTTGATAAGGTTTGGGTGGGGCAGGAAAACTCTGAAGGTTTTCCTGGGTGGCGTGTTTTAAGGGATAGGATAATTTAGAGCGGATTCATCCTTTCTCTAGGGGGAGGGGTTGGGAGGGTAGGTGGGGAAAGAAAAGGAAAAATGGAAATAATTCTGCTGGTATGGAATAACAAGTTATGGATTGTTGAAAACAATAAAGCATTGGCGAAAGGAAATGTATACAATGGGAAAAAGATTGGGGAAATAGTACAAAGTTTGTTGGTAAAGTTAATGTTGCAGGTCTGTCTTTGGCTGTCCTAGTAATAAAAGTGACCTTTTATGCTAATAAAGCAGAGTCGTGTTGGAGTCCTTATTTGCGCGATGGGCCCCAGGGGGACTGGCGAGAGCCGATGTCCCCTGGGGTATTTCGCGCGAGGGATGTCCTCACGCGACCTGATTGGGAGATTGGGAAGGTGGGTGGGGCTGTTCCAGGTGCGGGGAGGGAGAGGGAGGGCGACGTCACTCTGAGCGAGTGAAGGAGCGGTGGCGTCGTGTTTGACCCACCCACCTACCCTGGCTTTGAAAGAAGTCGGGGATGGTGTTTTTTGTTCTATGTTGGACTGTATTGGTCTTGTTTGTATTTTAAATCAAAGAAAATATGTCACTTTAGGGCGCTATAGGCAGACTCTCTTTTGTTATATGTTGTTGGCGTGTTTTAAGGGATAGGATAATCTAGAGCGGATTCATCCTTTCTCTAGGGGGAGGGGTTGGGAGGGTGGGTGGGGAAAGAAAAGGAAAAATGGAAATAATACTGCTGGTATGGAATAACAAATTATGGATTGTTGCAAACAATAAAGCATTGGGGAAAGGAAATGTATACAATGGGAAAAAGGTTGGGGAAATAGTACAAAGTTTGTTGGTAAAGTTAATGCTGCGGGTCTGTCTTTGGATGTCCTAGTAATAAAAGTGACCTTTTATGCTAATAAAGCAGAGTTGTGTTGGAGTCCTTATTTGCCCGATGAAACGCAACCTCAACACTCATGAACAAGGGAACTTGGTTTCCGAAACGTGTTGAGTCGTGCATTTGCCAAAATAAAATCTGCTTGAAGCATTTGGGTGCCGTGGATCATTGTTTTTTTATGGAAATGATGGATTTTGGACGGTACGGCGTTCGCTAACCCGCCACAGCCCTCTGTCGCTAGAGGCTCTAGTTGAAGCAGAAAGCTGACTAGGATGTATGTATATATGTATGTATATATTTACCTGAAACATAAAATAGATGTCACAAGCACATACAATAAAAATCAAAAAACAACATTTACAAAAATGTTATAAAAATGTAAAAACATAAAAATCTAAACAAATGCTATAAAATGTAAACTTTAAACAAGTATTAATAATACATTTATTTAAACATCATTAGGAAATGTATTGGAGTCTTGGAATAATAGATACTATTAATGGAATACTATTCCCATTACAGTTTATGCAACAGTAGAGAAAGTGTAGGACTATCGAGGGGTTAACTATATTATTCCCACTTCAACAGTTGGGAAAGCATTTGACTTACGAGAGGTAAGATTTACTGGTCCCACTCCAGTCTGCGCAACAGTAGGGGAAGCATTGGACAGGGTCAAAACGCACTGGGAGGGTAACCTTGGCCAAACGCTGATGGCTAAGGGTTGGAAAACAGTTCTGCAACACACACTCTTCGCATCTAGAAATGCTAGGTTTAAAGAATCTAACTCAACTGCTTACACACCACCTACCTCATACCACATAGGTAAAATGTCATAACGGGCACCAATGAAAAGACAAGCCCCCGATGTTCCCTCACTGGTGTTGGATTCTAGCACATGGTATGAGCATGCCCAATTACCTTAATTTATTGGCGCCAAGTGACACAAGACTTAGAAACATTAAAACACTTGAGATTTGTTTGGTGTGTCTTAACCCTAGAACCCCAGCCACCAAAGTGAGCTCTAAATTCATTGACCTGGGATTAGTGCTGGTTGAATGTGCAAAGCAGATGGAAAGAGGAACTCATGAAATCGGCAACGGCCAAGAAAGCTGCACTGCGGACATAAGAACAAAGGGGCTTAAGGCGCAACCCCTTGCAGGTGACTGGGCAGACATTAATGCAGACTTAGCAAGGCCTCTGAACCACAATGGCCGAATGCCACACACACCAGCTGAGAAACAGCTTAGGACAGAACACAGTCGCAGAGCAGTCAAATGGATGGGATGGACAAACTCTACACAGAACATTGGTAAGAGATTACAGCCCAAAAGAGATACAGGGGGATGGCTGGGTCAGAATGCTTTAGATTTTGGTTCTCTGTTCCGTTCACTATCATCATTACCAAACTACTGCAAAGTTTGCTTCAACACATGAATGCAATAACTCATTGTAATACTGAGGGTACCTGTAGCAACATGTTGGTTGATAGATGGAAATGCAGTCTAATGAATAGGTTAGAATTTTGCAAAAATGCTAATAAAAAGAATTACAAAAAAAAAGAATTTGGAAAACTGAAACTGGTAAAGTTATCAAGCAAGAAACTGGTGAAAAAACAAGCACAAGCAAACTGAAAGGGTGAAGTTTCAGGTTAGTGAAAGCTCTGACGAAAAACTTGAAATTCCTGAAGTCCAGTTTCAAAATAGAGATCAGAGTGAAGTGATGTTACAGTGCAAGACAAAAGCCTGAGAGACAGCAAGAAGCATTAGTCTCTTATCCAAGCAGAGAGAATATGCAGTTACAGATTGTTTGAACTGGCAGGTTCTGGTTGGGTGAGATGAGGCCCTAGACAGGCAAAACCTACCACTCCTTCAGGGGTAGGTGATCACACTCACTGCATAACCTGTGCTCAGATTTGGGTAGCTTGTCACAGAGCAGTCAAGCTTATCACAAAGGCAATGTGTAAAGCATTGGCACAGCACTCTCATACAATAAATACACTGATCATCATAAAAGAGACTTCACACATGGTATATGCAAATAAAGTTTGTATTCAACACACATATCAACTCACACAACATGAACATTATATATTTCTGGGCATATCACACTTGGAAATATCACTAGCAGTTCTAGGCCATCCGTGTTAAAATGACTTCAGTAATATGCACACTTGGGAAAGATCCTATTTTACCTCCCAGCACCCTTATGCAGTGCGAAAACTGTCAGAATTAGGCTCACCATCACAATTTTTATAATTTGATACCACACGGTTATAGGGTGCACCCCAGATCACAACAATATCAGACATGTGTTCACACAGATAATTACAACACTTTTAAACAGTACCAAAGGCCAAGGCTGCACAGGTAAAAACCAATGCCAAACGTAGTATTCTTTTGGCAAGGAATGAAAGTGTAAAGCAACACCACCGTGCGGTGTAATCACTACAGGCAGTCACTCCATACACTCACTCAGCACAAATATGTGGTGCAACGGATATCAGGTAGGACCATATGGAGGACATTCGCACATACACGCACACAGCACCGAAATGCGGGGATCTGGGCAATTGTACCTGGTAACACAGGAGGCACCCAGGCAGACACAAATCGATCAAAGTAGCACAGAGGCAATCCAGGCACCATGGAACATGAATCCGCTCCTCCGCACCTGCCTGGAAATGAGGCTCGATGTCTGGTGTGCGTTGATATGAGTCGCACCAGACATTTCCGGTCACACACAATGAAGAGTTGCAAATTCCGTACCTCCATGGAAATTAGGCAAACTGTCTGGTGCACATTGATATTGGGCGCTCTAGACAATTCCGGTCACACACAATGAAGAGTTGCAAATTCCGTAGCTCCCTGGAAATGAGGCACAAAACCTGGTGTGCACACACAGGCACAAGTTCAGCAGTGCTGCACAAAGAGGTTGCACCCTCACCTTAGAGTTTCGCAACCTGTGAATCAGGCACCGCATGCAATGAGCCTGCTGTCAGTGTGTCACACAAGAGAGATGCAGCACGACCAACAAAACAGGATAAGTGGGGTCCCGCAGCTGGTGAATCTGCTCACCACCAAGATGCTTATGCGGGTTGAGGCCCCGCAATGTAGGGGCTACACTCCTTAGATGCGGGAAGTACTTTTGGGGCTCCACACAAGGTCATCTGGTCACCAGGCACAATACTTAGTTCCAGTTGGGATACAGCAGACGATGTAGGCACTAAAGAGGGCACCCCTCTCCAGGTGTCACATGTAGACAGTGTGGGTCCTTCAAGGGAGGTCTTTGATGTCTCTGAGACCTCCACAAAAGAACAGAAGGCAAGCCAACAAGCCCTTGGAGAGCACACTTCAGGATGCCACGCAGCGGCATGTAGTCAGCCCAGGCCAGGCACAATTCAGGAAGGGTGCATTGCCCTTCCAATGGCAGTATTTTGACTTGTGCACAACAGATTCCTCAGGCAATGTGCACCATACAGTTCCCGGATCTATGGTCCCACATCCCCACAAGCGTATTTTAACCATGTTGAAGTATGGCAACAGTCGTTATACTAAAGTGTGCCTTTGAGTTTGGAGTGGTTCAGAGGGTCTCCCTTTAAACCACAGATGTCTCCCCAAAATTTCTGTACTGTCTACCATGGGGCCTTGGAATGCAAATCTCAAACTTTAGTGGGGCAATGATTTGTCTTCCAGGGGCCAAGTGTCAAAAACTCTCCCTCCAATCAATCGACCCAGGCCCTCAATTTCTAAAGGGCTGTTGTTGCATTTGCATGTCCAATGTTTATGGCTGTCTCTGGGGAATGCACAGATGTGCTCCCATGCCTCCAGTGTGGACTGGAGTCAAACTAAAAGGCACACACAGAGTTTCAAAGCAGAAAAATGCCCTCTTTCTAGAAGTGCTACGCAAACAAATGATGGACGGAATGCTGAATAAATCATACATTCACCCCCAGTCAAGAGATCTGGGTAAAATCCATTGTTCTTTTGTTCACCATGTCACCCCATTTTTGACCCACCCATATGCAAATCACTCTTGACCCTGTGCCTCATGGGAACAGTCCAGACCGAACTACCAAGCCAGGTTCTCCCTGAACTGGAAACAAGCATACTGGGACCGGTTTCTGGGTATTACCCTTCATCAGCCAGGCTATCTTGAATCTGCCAAGCCAGGTCCTCCCTGAACTGGAAACAAGCATACTGGGACCGGTTTCTGGGTATTACCCTTCATCAGCCAGGCTATCTTGAATCCAGTGGCACAGTGAGCAAGGGGCTGTCATCTGGGCATACCCATCCTACTTTGGGTGAAAAGTGCTACACAAACAAATGATGGTCCCAGGATGCTTGTTTCCAGGCAGGGAACACATGGCTTGGCAGTTTAAGCTGGACTGTTCCCATGAGGCACAGGGCCAAGACTAATTTGCATATAGCTGTGTCTGAACTGGGGTGGCGAAGTGTGCTAAAGAACAATGATGGATTCAACCCAGATCTGTGACTGGGGTTGAGTGTCTGAAAAGTTTCAGTACTCCGTCCATCATCTTATTGTGTTTGCTTTGTTCGCCCTAAGTTGCAGGAAATGCCCAGAAGTGGGTCCCTTGCTCACTTTGCCACTGGATTCAAGATAGCCTGGCTGATGAGGGCTGTTAGCCCGAAACTGGTCCCAGGATGCTTGTTTCCGGTCCAGGGAACATATGGTTTGGCAGTTCAGGCTGGACTGTTCCCATGAGGCATAGGGCCAAGGCTGATTTGCATATACCTGTGACCGAACAGGGGTTGCGAAGTGAGCTAAAGAACGATGATGGATTCAACCTAGATCTCTGATGGGGTTGAGTGTCTGAAAAGTTTCAGTGCTCCGTCCATCATCTCCTTGTGTTTGCTTTGTTCGCCCTAAATTGCAGGGTATGCCCAGACATGGGTCCCTTGCTCACTTTGCCACTGGGTTCAAGCTAGACTGGCTGATGGGGGCTGTTAGCCCAAAACAGGTCCCAGGATGCTTTTTTCCAGTCCAGGGAACACATGGCTTGGCAGTTCGGGCTGGACTATTCTCATTAGGCAGAGGGCCACAATAGATTTGCATATAGCTGGGTCTGAACTGGGGTGGAGAAGTGAGCTAAAGAAAGATGATGGTTTCAACCAAGATCTGTGACTGGGGTTGAGTGTCTGAAAAGTTTCAGTGCTCCATCCATCATCTCCTTGTGTTTGCTTTGCTCGCCCTCAGTTGGCACAGTATGCCCAGACGTTGTTCCCTTGCTCTCTTTGCCACTGGGTTCAAGCTAGACTGGCTGATGAGGGCTGTTAGCCCAAAACAGGTCCAAGGATGCTTGTTTCCAGTCCAGGGAACACATGGCTTGGCAGTTCGGGCTAGACTGCTGCCATGAAGCACAGGACCAAGACCGATTTGCATATAGCTGTGTGTGAACTGGGGTGGCGAAGTGAGCTAAAGAGCAATGATGGATTCAACCCAGATCTGTGACTGGGGATGAGTGTCTGGAAAGTTTCAGTGCTCCGTCCATCATCTCCTTGTGTCTGCTTTGTTCGCCCTAAGTTGCTGGGTATGCCCAGACGTGGGTCCCTGGCTCACTTTGCCACTGGGTTCAAACTAGACTGGCTGATGAGGGTTGTTAGCCCAAAACAGGTCCCTGGATGCTTGTTTCCAGTCCAGGGAACACATGGCTTGGCAGTTCGGGAAAGACTGTTCCCATGAGGCACAGGGCCATGATTGATTTGCATATAGCTGTGTGTGAACTGGGGTGGCAAAGTGAGCTAAAGAACGATGATGGATTCAACCCAGATCTCTGACTGGGGATGAGTGTCTGAAAAGTTTCAGTGCTCCGTCCATCATCTCCTTGTGTTTGCTCTCTTTCTTGAAGCGGCATTTCTAAGCTATTAATGACAAATCCCTCTTTACCACAGGAGAGAATTTCTCATTATGAATCCAATACTATGAAACATTATGAGGCCACCCCATTGTAAGCCACTATTGCAGCTTGAGGTACTTTCAACCATTCCCCATGTTAACCTATGAGAAGAGCAAACCTCATAGGTAGTCAAAACATGCCTGGGTGTTCTCCACTAACTGGTCAGGGAACACACACATGTACCTGCCCTGTCTTTCACCTACCACTTGCTTCACCCCTTAAGAAGTGGCGCGCCTTAGTGGTAGTGAACTGTCCCCTTAGGAATGGTCAGTGGTTTTGAAAGGCCAACCCGGGCAAAAGTGCCATTGCGCACACACAGGCCTGCAATGTCAGGCTTGACACATATTTAATAATCTCATAGGTGCAAGTGCACATCCAAAGGCCTGCAATGACAGGCTTGAGGCATGTTTTAAAACATCAGGTAAGCACTACTTCCTAACTTGTGTAGAAAGGGTGTGGGCGCTTTCACACTACATTTATAGTGGGAAAGTGCGCAGAGCCCTAAGGCCACTAAAGGAGAATCAGCAAAACCCCTGAGGAAAAAGCTAAACATTTAGGGAAACCCTACCAAAAGCGTGTCAGCTGTAACAAATATCAAAGTTACAAAAACACCAAAGGAAAGAAGAAGTTTCTTTTTTTAGACAACAGACAAAGCTGATCAAGGTTCAAATTCAAGTTCAAATTGAGTCAAATTTCCTTGGATAAAAAAAGACAAAGAGAAAGGCTGTTGCTGAGAGAGAAAGAGTTGAGGTGGATATTCAAAGGAGAAATTGCAGAAGAAAACACAGGAAACCAGTGGAAAAGCCTGAGAGACATATAGATTCTGAAACTAGTGGGAATGACTCACCGGTTGCCAGTAGATCAAAGAAAAAGAGACCTCCAAATTGGAACTATGCCTCACCTAAATGGGTGTACTTAGCTACAGTGTCTGAAGAAAATGAAACTTTGTTTTTTTATATTTGTTTGATCATTGTTTAACTAAACTAAGAAGAAAACAAGGAAAATATTCTTATTTCAAAGAAACTTTTTGTTGAATTTCACATTTTTACCACAATAAAAGTTTTTGTCTCAATAGAAGAAGGAATACAGCAAATGCTGTAAAATTGAAGGGTTGGTGTTGATAATAATAATATTAATAGTTATAGTTAGACTATTGTTGGGCTCCTGTGGGACATGCCTCAGATTGTGCTCATAATGTTAATGTTGAAATGTGATGTGATGTGATGTGATGTACATTTGTATAGCGCACTACCACTCCAAGGAGCATCTTGGAACTTTGACAAGTGCTGCTGAGAGATGGTCGCAGCTCTACTGTTCTCAACCACAGGGAAAGCTTTATACCAGTGTTTTCAAGCAGATTCCGGCAGGCTATAGATCCATGTCTTAAGGGATTTCCTAAACTTCTGTTCGGTGGTAATCGCGCGGAGTTGATGAGGCAGTTTATTCCATGCCTTTGCACCTATTACCGCCAGGGATTTTCCTCCCTTAGTCGCCTGTCTAAATTTCGGGACAATCATCAAATTGTCTGTAGCAGATCTAAGTTCCCGTGTGGGATAGTATCACCTGAAATTTCTGCAAAGGTACAATGGGCCTTGCTTATGGAAGGCCCTGTAGGCAATCGTCAGGACCTTAAACAAAATGCGCTTCTGTATTAGAAGCCAGTGAAGGGCGTCCAGCGCTTCCGAGGCTGAAGATTTCCTTGGCCATCTGAGTACCAGTGTAGCAGCCTCATGCTGGACCATCTGCAGTCTGTGCAGGGCAGATTTGTTTGCCCCTGCATACAGCCTATTGCAGTAATCCAATCTGGAAATGATTAGCTCAACTGTGACCGTACGTCTAGCTGGTAGTGGGAGGAGATCAAAAAATTTCCTGAGGCCCTTTATTATGTTAAAGCATGAGCCAGCTACTTCCTTTGCTTGCATTTTGAACGAGAGAGTCCCATCAAATTTAATCCCTAAGTTACGTGCTGCCCTGATAGTATTCGGTGGGGCTTCTGCATCCTCCGGCCAACACGTCTGGGGAGAAAAGGAGTTGTTTAAGCCAAACTGCAAAATTTCAGTTTTAGTGGAATTACATTTGAGATGATTGTTTGTCATCCAAGCAAAAGTCGCAGTCAGACACTCGTTCAGGGTCTGTTCCGCATTGGTCGTGTCCTCATCCAGGACTAGGACTAGTTGTGTGTCATCCGCATAAGCTATTGTACTGATATTGAAGGAGGAGATTAGATCAATCAGGGGTACCATGTATAAGTTAAAAAGGGTAGGGCTCAGACTCGAGCCCTGTGGTACCCCTGACCCCAATGCCTACTCTTTGGAGCAGAGCTGTCGCAGCGTGATAACCTGCCGTCTATGCGTCAGAATGTTTTTGAGCCATTTTAACACGGTGCCCGCTATGCCCGCACTAGTCAGGCGGTGTAACAGGATAGTATGGGACACCGTGTCAAACGCTGCAGATAGATCTAGTAGGATCTAGTAGGATCAGGACGTGAAATGACTACTAACAGAAAAGAGCTAAAACATGATTTGCCAGTATATAGAGAATGTTGAGTTAGAGGATTTAAGGATAATGTGTATACTAAAATGATTAGAGAGAATGTAGAAATATTAAAGGTTAGTGGGTGTTGCTATGATTACTTTTGGTAATCCCCATTACTCTTAGTCCTACTCGTCCTCGACCCAGTCATCACTCATGAGGTATCCCACAAGACAGGAAACAAAACAGGAAACGCTTTTAGGCTCCACCCCCCTCCTGCCAGGTGCTATATCACTCCTAACCACTAGAAGCACATCCTGACACACCAAGCAACAAAGGCCTGGACAGGGAGGGAGGGTGGGAAGTATGACTGGATCGAGACGAGTAGGACTAAGAGTAATGGAGATTACCAAAAGTAATCATAGCATTACCTCTACGTCCCTCGTCCTCGACCCAGTCATCACTCATGAGGTATACCAAAGCAACTCCCAACCAGGCCTTTGGCACACCAAAAACAGCAAAACACAGGCCAGACACAAAGGAGTGCAGCAAGTGAAAGTTTAATAAAACACACAGAATCAGAGCGGGGGGGCAACCCCCACAGCTTGCAACACCCCACGACCAAAATTGGTCCGGTCAGAAAGGGCACAATTCAACCGGTAGTGTCTCACAAACATAGACTCAGAGGCCCAAGTTGCCGCACGACAGATTTCATCAAGAGACACACCATGATAAGCAGCCCAAGAGGCAGACACGTCCCGAGTGGAACACACCTGAACCCCCGCCGGACAATGGAAACCAGCACCAAGATAAGCTAGAGTGATGACCGCCTTAATCCAGCGACCCAGAGTAAGCCTGGAGGCAGCCTTACCCCTACCAGCCAAACCAAAGGTCACAAAGAGGGAGTCAGAGGAGCGAAACCCCTCATACCTAGCCACATAAATAGACAAGGCATGCTTCAGATCCAAGGAATGAAGTAAGAGCTTAGAAGGAGAAGAAGGAGAAGGACACAAAGAAGGAAGAACTAGCTCCTGAGAAGAATGAAAGCAAGAGCGGATCTTGGGGATAAACCCAGGATCCAAAGAGAGCACCACAGCGTCATCCAGAAAACGCAAAAACGGAGGAGAACAACGCAAGGCCGTAAGTTCCCCCAGCCGTCTCGCAGAAGTAATAGCCACCAGAAAATCCACTTTGTAGGACAGGAACTTAAGGTCCACCGACTCCAAAGGCATAAAGGGGGAGGATTGCAAAACACCCAACACCAAAGAATGATCCCAAGGTGGCACCAGGGAAGGAACAGAAGGGGAAGAGAGAGAGAAACTCTGAAAGAGGCGAGAGACCAACAAGCCATCCGAAGGTAGAAAAGAATCCGAATCCCGGAAGGCACGGATAGCAGACAAAGCAAAGTGCTGTTGAAAGCCATCCAGAAAAAACTGAAGAACAGAAGACACAGGGCAAGAGGTAGGAGACAGACCAAAGGAGGAACACCACCCTGAAAAAGAATACCAGTGCTTTGAATAGGAAGTCATGGTAGACTGCCTACGAGAGGCCTGCATTACAGAAATGATGTGGTCGGGCAGACCACGGACCCCAAGAGACAACCGTTCAACCTCCAGACCGCCAAGGTGAGAGGAACCAGAAGGGGGGACGGAGACCTCAGAGGAGAGGGGCAGTGGGGCAGAAGTCAAGGAGGGTCCACCGCTAGGCCCAGCAACAGAGGAAACCAAGACCTCCCCTCCAGTTGGACGACCTGCCCGACTCCGACGGGAGCCAACGAGCCTGCACCGCCAAATGATCCAGAGTCGCACCCCAGCCCGATGCGCTGGCATCCGTTGTCAAAACCAGAGGAGGAGGCAGATGATAACACATCCCCTTGGAAAGGTGGGAAGAATCCAGCCACCACTGGAGAGCAGCCACAATGTCCAGAGACACAGGCACAGGAACTGCATAGTCCAAGACAGGAAAGGGTACCCACCTCTGCACATGCCACAGCAGAGGGCGCAGATGAACCCTGGCCCAGGGAACGGTAAACACAGACAAAGCCATGTGACCCTGAACTTCCAGCCACTTCAGGAGGGGAGCCGCAGCCTTGAACAACAACCTCCTCAACAACCACTGAAGACGACGAATCCGGGCGTACGGCAGGTACACCTTGTCCAGTACAGAATCGAACACGGCTCCGATGAAGGTTCTCCGGGTGGCAGGCACTAGGTGACACTTCGGCAAGTTGATCAAAAACCCGTGTTCCCTGAGCGTAGTCATGGTCAAGAGAAGGTGGCGAGACATGACATCCAGAGACGGAGCCTGAACCATCCAGTCGTCCAGATACGGGAACACGGACACCCCCATGAGATGGAGATGTGTCACCAAGAGAACCACCACCTTGGTGAAGATCCGGGGAGGGGCGGACCGAACACCAAACGGAAGGATGCAGAACTGCCAGTGCTGACCCTCCAGGCAGAAGCGCAGGAAACGCTGATCCCCCACAGCCACTGGGACGTGAAGATACGGATCCTGGCGATCAAGAGTGGAGAACACCCAACCAGAGTGGATCAGCAGAATCACCTTCTGGAGAGTCTCCAATTTGAACGGGATCTTTTTCACAAACAAGTTCAGACCCCGAAGGTTGACGACCACCCGGAAACCCCCCTTGATCTTTGGCACCACAAAGATGAAGGAGTATACGCCCATCCCCAGCTTCTTCTCCGTAACAGGGACTACCGCAAGCTTGCTGACCAAAAGATGAACCCCTTCCAGCAAGGCCAGACGGCGGGAGGCATCCCGAGGAGATGGGGTCACCACCACCCCAGAGGGGGTGGGGACAGGAACTCGATCCTGTAACCTCGGGACAAAACATCCAGCACCCATCTGTCGGAGGTCGTCAATCGCCAAGCAGGAAGGAACATGCAAAGTCTCCCACCAACCACAGGTGGACCACCAGCGAGAACGACCTCCTGGACGGCATAGTCAGGAACGCTGCGGGCAAGACCCAGCACCCCGCTGGGATTTCTTCTGAAACTTCAGCGGAAAAGACCGGCCAGTGCCGCGCTGACTCCTGAAGGAGGATTGTTGAAACCTGAAAGGCTGGCGGAAAGACCTGGCACAGGAGAAGGATGAACCCACACGGGGCGGAAGGTCGTGAAAAGCAAAGAATGCTTGTGTTCTTTAAAGACCTTATGCAGCTTCTCTTCAAGAGAGTCACCAAACAGATGGGTACCAGTGAAAGGCAGCCTCAAAGCCATGGAACGTTGGGCCGCGTCCGTCTTCCAATCCCGCAGCCACAGTTTCCGACGGGCAGCAATAGTGGAACCTCAGGACATCGCAGAGCCCTCACTGAATCAAAAGCGATGTTCGACAGGAATTCTGCCTGGCGCTCCATGGACTCCAGTAACTCCGGGAAGCTGCCACCCCCCTGCATCATAGAAAACAGGGACTTGAAATCAGTCAGCAAAGACTGGGCAACATAGGCCCCATAAACACCAGATCGAATGGCAAGGTGAGAGGCAGCATAAGACTTCTTCAGAGCCGAATCCACCTTCTTATCCACACCGTCCCTCAGAATGTTATCATCCGCCATGGAAGGACGACCCACAAGACTGGCCACAACGGAGTCCACCAGCACAGAATCAGGCAATGAATCCGCCATATCCAGCAAAGGATAAAGCTTGGACATAAACCTGGGCATGGCGATATGATCCGGGTCCTTCCACTCTTTCAGCAGGACATCAGACACAAAAGGGTGCACCGGCAGAGAAGAGGCAACAGGCTTCCTAAATTGAGGCAAGAGCGTGTTCTGAGTGGAGCTGGGCGCAGAATCATCAGGAAACCCCATATTAACCCGAACATGGGAAAGGACATCAGGCAAGAGGTCCCTGGAAATGTACTTGCCCTGAAGCTCAACAGCAGCAATAGAAGACCCATCAGACTCATCAGAGGAGGAAATATCTGAGTAAAAGGCAGCAGCACCAGAAAGACCATCAGCAGCCTTCTTGTTTGCCTTAAGATCAGAAAGCGTCCCAGAATAAGGCACTTAATCCTATCATCATCCTTCCTGGCATACTTCGCAGGAGCAGCGGAGTCCTCACTGGACCCAGGGGAAGAGGAAGGCACAGGAGAGGAATGCTTCCTCTTGCGATGGTGCTTGCCCATAACTAACTCACACTGATTCAAAGTAGCAAAGAAGCAGGAATACCACAAACAGAAAACACCCCCCCAGCGCATATATAAGGGTGAACCCCAACCAATTAGCCCCCATGGAGGAAAGAATTGCAGAGGTCGAAAGAATTCGAAAACGACCAATCCCCCACACGGAAAACATCTGAAGAGGCAAGTACCGCTGTCGGCCAATCACCATCGAGGCTGAAAACGAAACCATGCAAGGAGGAGGGGCAGGACCAAAGCGAACCCGCGGCCAAACAGCCAGCGCTGGTCGCTAAACCACATCACCGCAGGAATTCGCCTCCCAAGACAGGCGCGCCGGAGCCCACCCAGGCGCCCGTCTAATCATTTGTGTATCAGTTCCCACGCTGTGAAAGAATGAAGCATGGAAGCGCGAGCAAGCCAACGACGCCAGTCATCGTCACACCACAGACGAGCTGACACCGAGGCCCCGACAGCACTGCACGGCATGCCGGCGAGGGACACACTCGTAGAAGAGGGGGGGGAAGTGAGGTGAAGCGCGCCCAAGAGACGGCCAAGCGCTACAGCCTCATAAGGCTACCTTCGCACCTCCGTGCAGCAGGACCGGTCCAGAACTCCGCCTCCAGAGGAGCGAACAGCATCAAGAACAAAACCGGACAGGGAGAAACAGGGAGACCCATGGAGCCACGCAGCACAGGTCTCCCGAGCCCAGGAGGAGACAGGGAAGCCCAGCAGCCCAACTCCAAAGAATCCTACGACGGTCCACGGGAGCCTCCCAGAGCCCAGCAGAGGAAGATCCACAGGACAAATGAAGCAGGTAAGTGCCCGGCACTCACCCCAGCGTCTCCCATCAAGTAAACCACCGACAGGAAACAAAACAGGATGTGCTTCTAATGGTTAGGAGTGATATAGCACCTGGTAGGAGTGGGGGTTGAGCCTAAAAGCGTTTCCTGTTTTGTTTCCTGTCTTGTGGGATACCTCATGAGTGATGACTGGGTCGAGGACGAGGCACGTAGAGGTAATGCGTGTGTGCTTACTTTCCTGCTGGGGAGAATTCTACTTACGTCCAGCTACCTATTTCATTTATCTTTGTCTTGTAACATATCTGTTGCGATTGTTAATCAAGATGCATTTCTCTCTCCATATTTGACAGATTTTAATGTGTCTTTTGAGGATTTACCTACTAGAGAAGATAATAAAGAAATCAAATATGGCAAGTTTTTGAGGGTGATTGCACAAAACACGTATGATACTAACACTGTTTGAGGTTTTGTATGTCTTTTGAAAATATAGAGCATACTTTCATTACAGAATATAATGCGAGAAAAGTATAGATTGTTAGAACCTGGGAAGAACAGAAGGTTGCATTAGTAGCGTAAAAAGAAGAAGAGGAATTTAGATTGCCAGGTTTACATCCTCGATTGAGAATGGAAGAGGAAGCAAAAGGAGATATGTGTATAGTAAGACATCGTTCTTCAAAGGGAGACAGGGTAGAATGTGTAGGAGTGAGTATGCGTGATAAAACTCTGAAAGTTAGTGGAGATTATGTACTTGGTGGAGTACCTACTTTGAACAAACTTTATTATGTTTGAGGGAAAACTGCTTATTTCAATTTGCCAAGAAATTGGGTTGGCCTGTGTTATGTAGATTCAGTGTTTCCTGGAGTTTATCATTTGGATGTATTAGATAATAAACATAGTTTGAAAAGAGTGAGAAATTGTTCTGAACAAGTCATTTTAGATATATTAGGTGCTACGATTCCTTCTTTAGGGGTGCAATGAATGATGTAAAAAAGTAGGCATTTGTCTGCAGTTGTAGATAAGCTTTCAGTAGATACAGCAGGGTATTTTAAGCTTGCATATATAGAAATGGTGCTATTAGGGCTACGGTGATGTAAAATCATCTTGCTTTAGATGTTCTTTTGGCAAAAGAGCGCGGAGCTTGCAAGGTGATAAAGGCCAAGAGGCGTTGTATGTTTATTCCTGATAATAGTGGAGGTATTGATTCTTTTATTACTAATTTATCTAACCTCTCACATGACATAATCTCCTTTAGAAGAACCCGGCTGATGGAAAACTGTAAGTTCATGGTTTACTGAGTTATGGAAAAGTTTTGGTAGGTTTAGTGAGTGGCTAGGTAGTTTAGGTGGAAATGCTTTCCAGACTATATTCACTCCTGTGATAATCATAACGACTTGTGCAATTGTTCTGTTTTTTTTGCTGAAAGTTTCTGAGTGTATGATTACAGGTTGAAGAAAAAGAAAAGATCAATGGAAATGGAATTGGGGAGTTTTATTGGTCTAGTCTACAACTAGTTGAAGATGGTGGAGGAAAATTCACAAAATCAAGCAAAGATGAAAGATGTTTAGTGACTGATGGTTGAATAAATGTTTATTAATTGATTTGAAGTGATTATTTAAAATATTTGGGGGAGATTGTTAGATGTTTTCTAAGTGTGCAATGTCGGGTGAAAATGTTTTTTTGAATCGTAGTGATTTTTCTACTGAATATAGTTGTAATCAATTAATTGATAATGTTGCACTTAAAATGATTTTATTTACAGGTTTATAAGTGTGTTTATTAAAGTAGTTTAGCTATGTTGCATTTTCGTAGAGAAAAGATTTTATTTAAATGGATGCTGTTTGTTTCTATTTATCTTGGTTTTGCTCATTGCCAATTCCCTTCATTGTCCTCCTGCATGCCTTCTCTCTTTACGGTTTTCACCTGACACAGAGCACTATGACACAATTGGTTATTTTCCTTAGAGAGAATGTATTGTGAATGAAACTTACTTCGTGTTTCAATGTAACTTTCTGAAAGATATTTCCACTGGAAGTTCCAATGCAGTCTTGCTAGCACACTGGTTTATGAGTCTTTGGTTGAAAATGTTTCCCATAGGGTTGTACATCTCGGTATTATGCTGTTGCTGCGGAACCTAATGGAGCATTTCCTCCGCCTTAGAAATGGGTTACTGTTGTAATTATTTGTGTGACGATCATCATTCTGATTTGTCCAATATGTATTATCACTAATCATGCCATTCTGATTTTGCGCTTTTTTCTTATTACGGATTTGTAAAAAGTGCATAAACCCCTTGGATTTGGGGGTGAGTGTGAGAAAGTGCAATCTTTCTTGCATGGTATGCCCCCACTTTTTGCTGAATTGCTGATGTACTTTGACTGAGTGTGCCCTGGGCTCCTGCCAATCAGGTGCCCAGGGCCTGTGTTCCTTCCCTAAAACTGTGTTGAAGTTAAAACTCAATTGGCATCTCTGGCCACATGTCAGCCCCTGGTAAATGGTACCATAGGTACCCAGGGCATTGTGACCAGAGAAGACCCCTAAGGGCTGCAGCACGTATTGTGCCACCCTTAGGGGCGCTGCACCCTGACACACACACACTGCCTTTGCAGACTGAGTATCCTGGTGCAGAACTAAACAAAGAGTCGACATGGCACACATCCATGTGTGCCATGACCACAAACCCACTGCCCTGGCATACATCAGTCACCCCTCTAGCTGGGTGCCCTATACCAGTGGTGTGGGCACAGGTGCATGAGCCCTGTGCCCCTACAGTACCCAGGGCCATTCCTGGGCACTGTAAATGCAGTGATGCCATTAAGAGTATATGGTGCTGGGAGGTTGTCATTACGAACTCCACAGCACCATAATGGCTACACTGAAGACTGAAAATTTTTATATCAAACTTCTCAGCATATTAAACCCACACTGATGCCAGTGTGGGATTTAATGTAAAATGCACTACAGAGGGCATCTTAGAGATGCCCCCTGAAACCTAACCTACAATCCACGCCTTGTCTGAGAGGCTGCCTTGGCTGCCACACAGCAGACATGTTGCTGGACCCCTGGGTGAAGAGCCCCCGCTCTCCTGGGCCTGAAACAATGCACATCCTGGGCAAGGTGCTAGGTCTCCTCCCCCAGGATGGGCATGGGGAAGCTTCAAAGGCATACCGCCTTTGTGAGCTTCTCCAGGCCACTTGCTATACTCAGCAACTGGCCCCCACCGGTTCTGACCCCCACTCTGGCAGGAAGACTGTCGGGAAACCCTACGTGAGGATAGGGGGTGTGCCAGCCTGTGCCAACTCCACCGCGAGGTGAAGCACAACTCCGGGCTCCAGCCATCTTGAGGATGGGGAGCCCTGCCCAATCAGAAATAGGCTCCTGCCCCCCTCCCACAGGGAGGAGCAGGATAAGGGTGTACTTACGCCAGGACAGGGACCTATTGGTCCCTGTGCTTCCCCTACCTGTAACGACCTTAAACATAGTATTCAGGGGCACCCTGAACCTTCCTCCCTCAGATCACGATTTTGAAACAAGAAGACCAAGAAGAAGAAGACCTGCAGTGCAGCCGCGACCAGCAGAAGGTGAGATTTCCAGACGACAAAAGACTCCCCTGTACCCAGCGCCCCCCGGCCTCCTGTGCCCAACTCTGCGGTGCCTACCTATCCTCCAAGATCCCAACTTACCCCTCTAAGTGCTGGTCACTCCTGAAGAATCTCCGTCCCCGAGCCTGCAGGCTTTGTCCCCTTTTCAAGATCTCCATTGAATAACATTGAGCGTCTGACGGCTCAAAAGCACCCTGCACCCAGCCGACCGAGCGCCACTGGCAGTGCACCCTTGGTACTAACCTACTTCGCTATTTGCCCTGAGCAAATGACCAGGAGCCCAGCTGCCACAGCCACGTGGCCTGCTAGCCAGCAGTCACCAACCGAAGGCCCCCTGCCTCTCATTGGATAACCTTGGGCCTTACTACCTCTGCGCCCGGCTGCCCCTGTGCCGCTGAGGGTGCACCAACTGTACCTACCTGACCCTAGGAGACCCTTGAGTCTATGCCCAGAACCTTAACTCTGCGAGTCGAGTACTTACCTAAAAGCCGATAACTCACTTTTCTTCCATAGGCTAACATTGAGTGGCTTCACTTGGAAATTCTTTTAAGTGTGGAGTTTAGAAACTTTAAAATATTCATCTAAAATCAGCAGAATAACAAATTCCAATTTACTCACCTGCTAACAGGATAGACCTCAGTGCTGCATCTTTCAGCCCAGGACTGACCCTAAAAAGTAATATTAACCGTACTTACCAGGTCTTGAATTTCCTTCCATAGGATATCATTGTCTGCTTTTTGCTGACAGTGTCGATTTTTGAAACTTACAAATATTATTTAAAAATCGTGTTAACGATAAAAACATAATTACTTGCCTGTTTTCGATAGGTGTCCCAGTGCTGAACCCAGGAGCCCAGCAATGGATTACAAACGTAACGTGAACATACTTTACCTGCAAATTGAATTTTCTTCCATAGGATAACATTGGTAATTTCACCTGGAAAAGCTTCTAAGTGTCAACTTTTAAAATACAATAATATTCCTTAAAAATCACTACTGTAACCAAAACGCTTTTACTCACTTGTTTAAAGGAAATGTCCCGGGACTGAATCCAGGATCCAGTCCTATGGTTAGCAAAGTAATCTGAAAAGTAATCAATTGCATTTAACTAGAAATTCCCATTGAGCTCAATGTTATATTGTGTTTGAAATTGTGTTGCCCACTGCAACTGTAACTATTGCATTCAGAAGTCTATTGCCTATTTTAAAAGTATTTAACTAAAGTATCTCATTCTGAGAAAGTATATTTTGATACCTTGTTGGTTCTAAAAATAAAACAACTATATATTTTGATACAAAACAATTGGCCTAGAGTTCAGTTCTTGAGTGTGTGAGACCATTTGATGACTGGGTGTGTACAACAAATGCTTTACACTGTCCTCTGATACTGCCTTACTGCTCGACCAAGCTACCACTTTAGAGAGTAAGGTTATATCTAACTTTAGCCTCTGCCAAACCTCTGGGGACTGTGGACTCTATGCGCACTGTACCTTACCGTGGGTATATACAGAGCCACTTTCTTACAGTGAGGCAGAGGATTTCCTTTTTCACCAGGGTCTCTGCCCCATCCCTCTTATGATTTTTTTAAGCTAATTGTACATAGAATAATTCTGATCTGTATTGCAGGTCAGAAAAGGAGCGCATGTGATCCCCAACCCACACGTCCCCAAGCAGCGAAATCCCCACCAAGTTCCATCGGTGGAAACCCTCCAAGGATGATATCTTTCCCAGCCAGGTACCATGCCACAGCGGTGTTTGTCTAGTTAGCTTCCGGTCCCATCTCACATGATGAAGGGCTGTGCGCCAGGCCATGAGCACCGCTCTGGTAACTGAGGGCAGGGCCTGCGGCACCGGGGAGCCGTATAGGAATCCCTGGAGCAGTCCAAGGTACTGAGCTCCACCCGGTAAGCTGGGTCGGACCAGCCGCCCGCAAACCAGTCGTAGATCATGATAAGCCTTGTGGCTAAGTAGTAGAGGTGGAGATTGGTGACTCCCATGCCTCCATCGAAGGGGGGAATCCGACAGTGGGACAGAGACATTCGTGCTCGCCCACCTCCCCACAGAAACCGGGTGAGTGTACCATCCAGCTCCTGAAACCAGCTACCCGGGAGGTGGACCGTGGTGTTCTGCAGGATGTAAAGAAAGCGGGGGAGAATCATCATTTTAAAAAGGGCACTCCTGCCCAGCGGGTTGAGGGGAGAGATTGTCAATGCCTCAGTTCGGTCTTCATCCGAGCGACCAGGGGAGCAATGTTTAGGGCCCATTCAAACTCTGGGAGGAGGGTGACCCACACGACCAGATGTTTTAATGATTGCCTCCGGAGGGGTATCACCACCTGCCAGTCAAAGCATGCCCGAGAGGGGTGTAGAGGGACCAAGGTGGATTTCGTTAGGTTAAGACGAAGTCCCGAGACCTGCTCAAAAGCTGAGATGGCCGCTAGGGACCTAGGGCCGGATTGCTCCGGATCCGCCAGGTAGAGCAGAACATCGTCTGCATATAGAGCGATTTTATCAACCTGGCTCTGATCCCAGACCCAACCCTGGATAAGGGGGTTCTGCTGGATCAGCGCCGCCAGGGGCTCCATCACTAGTGCGAATAAAAATGGTGAGAGCGGGCAGCCCTGACGTGTGCCTCTCTGGATCGGAAATGGTTCAGAAAGCTCACCATTAACAAGTACAAGGGCTCTAGGGCTATTATAAAGAACCCCGATCAGGCGGCGGAAGGGAAGGCCAAATCCCATTCTCTCCAGAACATCACCCAAGTACCCCCAGTCCACCATGTCAAAGGCTTTCTCGAAGTCCTCGAGGAGCAACGCCAGATATGGGGGCAGCCGATGACGGTGGGCCAACGCCAGGTGGAGGCGGTGAATACAGTGATGGGTGCCCCTGGCATGCATAAACCCACACTGATCAGGGTGGACCAGATCTTGCAGGAGGGTGCGGAGTCGCTGAACTATCACAGTAGCAAAAATCTTGATTTCTTTGTTAATCAGCAAGATTGGGCGGTAGTCAGAGTAGTCCAGGGAGGGCGGCTGTGTCTTTGGGATGACTACAATGGTTGCCACATCTAATTCAGATGGGAAGGACCCCACATCGACCACCTGGGGGAAAAGCTCAGTCAAATTGGGGACCAGGTCATCTCGGAATATGGCGTAGTATTCCTGGGGGAACCTATCGGGTCCAGGCATCTTGCCAGAGTGCAACAGGGAGATGGCCCCGTGAATTTCTTCCGGGGTGAGAGGGCCGTCCAGGGCATCAGCGGTCTCTCGGGGGAGGCAGGGCAGATGGGTACAGGACTCCTCAATAGTCGAGCTAGGGAGGATCCGGGAGGACGCGCTGCGTATAAGGCTGCATAGTAGTGTGCGAAAGTTTGTGCGATGGCCGACGATGTCACTTGACGGGTCCCTGTGGCTGCCTGGATCTCCGGGATAATACGGTTGGTCCTGGGGTAGGACACCAAATTGTGGAGAAGTTTACCATTTTTGTCCCCCCAGCCATAGATACGCACCACCGAGGAGCGCCAGAGCATTTTGACCGACTCCAGGGAGAGCTGCCGAATCTCGTCCGGACCAATGCCAGCTAACTAAAGGAGTCGCTAGTACCATTGGTTAGCTACGCACGGTCCAGCTGAACAGCCCGGGACTCCAGCTGCACCAGTAGGGCGACTTGGTCCGCGCGTTTGGCGTGGACTAGCCCCCTGGCCACCCCTCGAACCACTGCCGTACCAGCCTCCCAGAGCGTTCCCTGCGAGGGGACCAAGCCTGTGTTAGTGGAGAAGTAGTGACATAGTTCCTGGCCAAGGAACTCCACCAATGCAGAGTCTTGAAGGAACCAAGCGTTTAGGCACCAGACTGCTCTAGGGCCTGCAACGAGGGACCCAATGCAGAGAGAGATGGGGGAATGGTCGGAGATTCCCCTGGGCAGAATCTCGACCCCTGACACAAATTGGCAGTCAGTTGCGGGCATTAGGACCAGATCTATACGGGAGTGGGTATGATGAGAGGCCGACGTGTGTGTGTATTGTTCCCTTCGGGGGTTCCACACCCTCCAGACGTCGCAGAGACCCACAGCCGAAGCCCATCCTACGAGGTTCTTCGCGGAGGCCAACCGTTGTGCTGACGGAATGCCCGTCACATCCCGGGAGGGCTGCAAGACAGCATTAAAGTCTACCCCGAGGGCCCCATTGGGGAGGGAGGAGATCACCTGCGTAAGGCGCCGAAGGGTGGGTGCCAAGAGCGCTAGGGGGACATAGGTACACAGGAGATTCATGGGAGTTTCCTCGATTACCCCGACAAAGCCACATATGTCCCCTGCGTGTCAGAGTCAATGCTAACCAAGGTGAAGGGGAGCCCCCGTCGAAGGAGAATGGCCACCCCCGGGAACCTCGGGCAACGCCGGAGTGCCAGACTTGGTCAAACCCATTGCGGGCAAAGAACTGGCAACGCGAGCCCAGAAGGTGCGTTTCCTGGAGAAGTAAAACGTCAGGCATGTGGCTGTGGGCCACACGAAGCACAGCGGTATGCTTGATGTGATCCAGAAGGCCATTTACATTCCAGGATAGGATGAGGAGGGGTCTGTTATAGGCATAAGGCATGGGATAAGATGAGACTTGAGTGGTGCGGGTGCCTACGGAAAGCCATGTTCGGTTGAAGGGGAATCTCCATCCAGATTCGGGGCCCGAAGACTAAGTTAGAGAAGGTAAAAGTGTGTGCACCAGCTGAGGAAGGAAGAGAAAACATGTGGCTACCAATGGAAATGAAACATAGCGGCCCGTGGGCGGCCAAAAATAACAAACTCCTAGGAAACTCAAGGAGAACTGCGACCAGCGGCCCGTAGGCAGCTAAACTAAACAAACTGTTGAGGAACAAGGGTCCCCCGTTCCTCCCATCCCCCCCAACTCCCCCCACCCTACACTTCTGAAGTGGAAGCATCTGTCGCCTAAGCATGGGTGGAAAATCCGTTACGCTTGCGGATTTTGCGGATTTTCGGTAAATTCGCAATCCGCGAACGCTCGCGAATTTACCGAAAATCCGCAAATTTGCACGCAGCGGATTTTTTTTTTCTTGGTGGTACAATTTTGTGGCGCGCGGCGTTTACTTACCGCCATTCAGCGTTTGCCGAGTTGTTTTTCTTGATATTTTGCGAGTGCTGCGCCATTTTGGATCTTGCTGCGGGATCCCGCGGGAATTTGGCGAGCGCGATTACGTAATCGCGGCTTGCCAACTTGCACAGCGAGAGTTTGTCAACGCGAGTACGCCGTGATCACGTATCGCGGTACTTCGCAATTGCGAGCTTGGAGATGCGGCGAGCAGCAACAATCTCGCACTCGCGAAAATACAAAATTTGCAATTCTGCACAAGAAATCCACCAGCAAGCAGCATAAACCTTCTGGAAATGATGATTTTTATCTGAATAACTCCTCAGGTTGACATTTGCCTGCACTTTTTTTGCGAGGAGTCCATTTTGGGGAGGGGGGGGGGTGGGAGGAAGGAAGTGCCCCACAGTCTTCAACTTCCTATTCCTGTCCAGCAGGCTCCTCCCAGTGCTTTGTCCATCTCCTGGTCACTTTTCATTTGGAACTGGAGCTGGAAGGATTACTTTTTGTGGATGCTGCTGGATATTTGGATTTGAGGCCTTTTTGACTTTCTTTGGATCACTTTTGGATTAGAAATTTCACAAGTAAGTTTGTTTGGGGCATTACAGTTGCTGCAACTACAATTTTGGAATTTTCGATTTTTGGGCTGTTTTGGGGCCTTTTGCCCAGGGGTACTCAGTGGTGGGTGCACTGAGTCTTTCTGTGGGGTGTTTTGAATTTAAACATCATGGAGGGGCTGGATGGCTTGGGATTGTGCTGATTTTTCTGTGATTTTCGTTTTTTTGGCCTGTTGTGGCCTTTCCACCAGGGGTAGTGAGTGTTGCATGGGCCTAGTCTTTCTGTGAGTTTTCTTGAATTTAAACATCACGGAGGGGCTGGATGGCTTGGGATTGTGCTGATTTTTCTGTGATTTTCGTTTGTTTGGCCTGTTGTGGCCTTTTCACCAGGGGTAGTGAGTGTTGCTTGGGCCTAGTCTTTCTGTGGGTTTTCTTGAATTTAAACATCATGGAGGGGCTGGATGGCTTGGGATTGTGCTGATTTTTCTGTGATTTTCGTTTTTTTGGCCTGTTGTGGACAGGCCATGTGGTTGGGGGCCATTTTGAGTGCTGCTACAGGCCCTGGCCATGTGCTGGGAGGGAGGGGGCCATTTTGAATGCAGGCAGTGTTCTCAGGCCTGCACCCATTTTGCCTAGCTTTCATCTATTATGCCCAGGGCTAGTGAGTGGTGCATGGGCCTAGTCTTTCTGTGGGTTGTCTTGAATTTAAACATCATGGAGGGGCTGAATGGCTTGGGATTGTGCTGATTTTTCTGTGATTTTCGTTTTTTTGGCCTGTTGTGGCCTTTTCACCAGGGGTAGTGAGTGGTGCATGTGCCTAGTCTTTCTGTGGGTTGTCTTGAATTTAAACATCATGGAGGGGCTGGATAGCTTGGGGTTGTGCTGATTTTTCTGTGTTTTTCGATTTTTTGGGGTGTTCATGGGGACAGGCCATGTGGGTAGGGGCCATTTTGAATGCTGCTACAGGCCCTGGCCATGTGCTGGGAGGGAGGGGCCATTTTGAATGCAGGCAGTGTTCTCAGGCCTGCACCCATTTTGCCTAGCTTTCATCCATTATGCCCAGGGGTAGTGAGTGGTGCATGTGCCTAGTCTTTCTGTGGGTTGTCTTGAATTTAAACATCATGGAGGGGCTGGATGGCTTGGGATTGTGCAGATTTTTCTGTGATTTTCGTTTTTTGGCCTGTTGTGGCCTTTTCACCAGGGGTAGTGAGTGGTGCATGTGCCTAGTCTTTCTGTGGGTTGTCTTGAATTTAAACATCATGGAGGGGCTGGATGGCTTGGGATTGTGCTGATTTTTCTGTGATTTTCGTTTATTTGGCCTGTTGTGGACAGGCCATGTGGTTGGGGGTCATTTTGAGTGCTGCTACAGGCCCTGGCCATGTGCTGTGAGGGAGGGGGCCATTTTGAATGCAGGCAGTGTTCTCAGGGCTGCACCCATTTTGCCTAGCTTTCATCCATTATGCCCAGGGGTAGTGAGTGGTGCATGGGCCTAGTCTTTCTGTGGGTTGTCTTGAATTTAAACATCATGGAGGGGCTGGATGGCTTGGGATTGTGCTGATTTTTCTGTGATTTTCGTTTTTTTGGCCTGTTGTGGCCTTTTCACCAGGGGTAGTGAGTGGTGCATGGGCCTAGTCTTTCTGTGGGTTGTCTTGAATTTAAACATCATGTAGGGGCTGGATGGCTTGGGATTGTGCTGATTTTTCTGTGATTTTCGTTTTTTTGGCCTGTTGTGGACAGGCCATGTGGTTGGGGGCCATTTTGAGTGCTGCTACAGGCCCTGGCCATGTGCTGTGAGGGACGGGGCCATTTTGAATGCAGGCAGTGTTCTCAGGCCTGCACCCATTTTGCCTAGCTTTCATCCATTATGCCCAGGGGTAGTGAGTGGTGCATGGGCCTAGTCTTTCTGTGGGTTGTCTTGAATTTAAACATCATGGAGGGGCTGGATGGCTTGGGATTGTGCTGATTTTTCTGTGATTTTCGTTTTTTTGGCCTGTTGTTGTGGCCTTTTCACCAGGGGTAGTGACTAGTGAGTGTTGCATGGGCCTAGTCTTTCTGTGGGGTGTCTTGAATTTAAACATCATGGAGGGCATGGGATTGTGCTGATTTTTCTGTTTTTTTCTGATTTTTTTGGGGTGTATAACTGAACTGATGTTCCTCTGTCTTCCATTGCTTTTAGGTGCACAAGACTCAAGAGAACCACCAGTGCCAGGAAGAAGTCCTGCAGCGGTGTGTGTGTGCAGCATAACGTCACGCGACGTCATGTCTGGCCACAGACAACTCTGCAACTCGTGCAACTGCGGCCTGCTGTTCTGACCTGCTCTGAAGAAGATGCTCCGGTTCCACTTTGGATTCCAGGTGGGGGTAGGTGTAGACGGCTGAGACCGCACACCTTTGGGGTCCCTGACTCCCTTGTGCAGGTCCCACAGGAGCAGACTGCGGGGCACCTTAGCGATATTCCCAGGGTCGCAAATATTGAAGCAGGACCAACTGGCCTGCGGTAGAGACCAACCAAGTTAAGGTTGTATACTCACTCCATTTCACACTGTGTAGTACTAGTCACTATAGGTCCTGAAGAATTACTAGGATAGCATGAAACATGTCGACCTCACCAGAGGGTTGTAGATAGTCCTGCCCAGTACTTCTGTAGCGCCCTATCTCCCCTCCCACCATTTTAACCAAGGGAGTCGGCCACGTTAATAAAAATCCTTGTGGACTGGCTTACCTTTTTTAATCACCACCACCCTCTCACGACTACACTTTTTCTGCCCTCTCACACGCATGCACCATATGGCTAGAACAAAAGATCTCCGCTAAAGAGCCCCTTCGCGGGTGCCCGTCAGACATTGCAGCGCCGGTCTGACGAGGAGCAGGACCCATATGATGAAGCATGACACCTAGCTTGCTGGATGTGTGAGGGTTCTAGTTCCCAAGAGGGGATTCCCCCCTTCTTCTTTCCTTTCCTCCCGCCCTCTTGGCTTTCCCTATACACCTCTACACTCCATCCTATCAGCCTTCTTTTGGGGAACTTTGTGCTTCTTGTTGCTAAAACTGAAGAAGATGGCCCCAAAAAAATTTCTCCGTAGCTCCTCTAGCAAGAAAGTTGTCCGTAAGGAGCAGAAGAAGCAAGTTACCAAGGAGGCTGGTGTGCCGGCCGCCGCGTTTTTTGGGAGTAAAAAAAAAAGTACGCCTGCAGCAGCAGCGGGATCTGCTGGGGACCAAGCTGGGAGCAGCACCCCCGCTCCATTGGGCTCAGTGCCTCCACCACCACCACCACGCCAACTTAAGTCAAAGCCCTTGAGTGCTGCACAGGCAGTCAGTGTACTTCTTCAATCACCATTGACCAGTGATGTTGGCTCATCGCAAGAAAGTAGCAGCAATGTCCCTGAATCAACACAGGTTGTTGTAACTCATCTGACAAGTGTTGAACAACCACAGCCGCAACAACAACCACATGTGCAAGTACAAGCCCAAGTACATGTGGAAGGAGAGGCAGCGCAAGGAGATGCGCAAGCAGAGGTGCATGGAGGGTCACAAGTGCCCACAATAGTTGTTCCTCCTGAAGTAGGGGCACATCAGGAAATCGACAATCAAACCGAGGTATCATTTGAGGAAGCCACTCCTCCTGATGATCATTCATTGTCTTCCACATCCCTAGCAAGGAAAAGATCAAGGGGGGTGTCTACATCTTCTTCAAGTCCACCTCCTTCTGATGATATGGATCAAACTTGGGAACCACCACTGCGGTCTGAGAGTGAGGCACACCATGATCTGACAAAGGTACCTAAGCGTAAAAGGAAGGTAGTCAAAAAACTCATAGCTATGGAGTGTGATGAGGCTCAACAAGAAGTGACGGATACTGCTGCTGATGAAGCCTCTCACGACGACGAGCCAGTCATCATAAAGGTCACTGCAGCCCCAGCGGGCATGCAGCAAAAAGACATATTGACCCTAGCCGGAGAAGCTGCTGCGCGTGATGATGTTGTCGACGAGGAGGCAATGGAAGAAACACCACAATCATTGGAGTTAACTAGTACACCAACACCTACCGCTTCCATATTTCTTAGTCGCCAGAAGGGACCTCCATCCACCTCGACCTCAATTAGTGGTGGTGAAAGTGCAAAACGTACTGAAGTTCGGCAATCCACATCCTCCACTTCATCTGGCATTAGCAGCAGGACCACCACCACCAGTATCGCCGCCTCCTCCGGCCCCCAAAGACATTTCAAGTCTGCAGTTTGGGACTTCTTTAGTGTTTCCACAAAAAAGGAAAACCTCGCCATTTGTAGCATTTGTAAGTTGGCAGTTAGTCGTGTTAAGTTTGGTTCCAACTATGGTACCGGAGGCCAGAGAGGTCATCTTGAAAAAAAGCACGCTATCCAATGGTTTGCGCACCTACAGGCGATCAAGGAAGCCCGAATTGCACGTAATGCTGTTTCATCTGATGATGACGAGGAGGAAGAAGACGTGTCAAACACTTCACTTACACCCAGTACCCCTGTCAGCAGCACACCCCATGTGAGCCACACTAAGAGTGTGTGAGAGAGTGAGACACCAATTTGCAAAAGTTCATCAGCGAGCGTAACTGGGTCGAAGATATCATCATCATCCCGTAAATGCTTGGTCCAGGGCAACGTTAAAAAGATGTTGTTTACAGAAGCGCAATTTGAGCGCAACCACCCACTGACGCGTCTGTATAACACTAAGCTGGCTAAAATGCTAGCTCTGGACCTTCTCCCTTTTTCTTTTGTAGAAGGGGTTGGTTTTCTAGAATTAGTGGCAGAACTCTGCCCTAAATGGAAGGTTCCTAGCCGGTTCTATTTTGCCAGAGTTGCGGTTCCAGCACTACATGAAGATGTGCTGGAGGTGATTGGGGCAGCTTTGCAGAAGAGTGCTGTTCACACTATACATCTGACAACAGACATGTGGACCAGTGGCGCAGGCGCTGATTACATGTGCATCACTGCACACTGGGTCTCTTTTTCAGGGGTTAAAGCAAAGCTAAACGCAGGTGTTGACCCGGACCAAGTTTTCAAAGCTGCTCGGAAACATGCAACACTAGCCATGTTTGGTTTGAAGAAACGTCACACAACACAAAACATTTTGGATGAGTTTAACAAAAAGGTCCTTGACTGGCTGTCCCCAAAAAAACGCCAGATTGGTTATGTTTCCACGGATAATGGCTCCAATGTAGTTAAGGCCATGGAGCTGGGTCACTATTTCAGAGTGCCGTGTTTGGCGCACTGTATAAACCTGGTTGTCAAAAAATTCTTGAGTGATAAAGAGAGTCCAGCGTACGAGGTAGTGGAGACCTGCCAAAAAATGTGCAACCATTTCAGCCATTCTTTTAGGGCCCGGAAGCATCTGAGGAGCCTGCTACATGACACTCGAATGCCAGTGAAAGCACTCATCCAGGAGGTGGCAACACGTTGGAACTCAACCTTCTACATGCTTGAGCGTCTGTATGAGCAGTATACGGTACTCGATCAATATTTCTTAACACAGGGTACAGCTCAGAAGGACCTGAGGATGGGTGCGGAGCAATGGCACATAGTTAAAAGCCTGACACGCATGCTTCGTCCTTTTGAGGTCTTCACGCGTGCAGTCAGCAAGGAGGACTGTAATTTGGGAAAAGCTATCCCATTGTTGTACATGCTGGAGCACCAACTGAAGGAGGTGTGTTCTGTGTTTCAAAAAGATGAAAAAACAAAGACCCTTTTGTTTTGGCGGAGAAATTATTAGAGCTCCTAAGTGGTGATGAACGTCTTAAAATGATCCACTCAGAACAGCATTACATTTGTGCTACTATTCTGGATCCACGCTACAAAAAGGCGCTGGCAGGCCAAGCATTCTTTCCTTTTGATGATGAACATGTTCCAAAGTACAAACGTTGGCTAGCCTTGTCAGCCATGAGGTTTGAAAGAGAACGGCAGAAAATTGAAGGAAAAGGCAGTACATCAGCATCAGCAGGCCATCCCCAGTCAAAACAATCCACTTCTGCACCTGTGGCTGTGGCACAAGTGACCTCTCAGCCGTTAAAGACACCGGCAACCGGATCATCTGCACCAGACACAACAGAAACATTGGAGGCTGAAGAGGATTGGCTAGCTCGGCTTGGGTTTGGATCTCAAAAGGTCACAGGCACAGCAACAGCTAAGCAAAGTGGAGGAACCTTGGATGAGGACCTTGAGTCGATGGTGAAGGACTATCTGAATGACTCAACAGAGGTCTATGTTAATGCTGACCCATTGGCGTATTGGCATGGGAAAAAAGAATTGTGGCCACAGCTCTCTAACCTGGCTTTAAACTACTTGTCTTGCCCACTCGCAAGCGTGTCTTCTGAACGTGTTTTCAGTGCTGCTGGTGCCATTGTAACTCCCAAACGGAGCCGCCTCTCGCCCAAAAATGTGGAGAGGTTAACAATGATCAAGATGAATCAGCACCTCATACCACCAGATTACAGAGTACGAGAAAGCGCGCCGGATGAAGACGAGGTGGACAGCAACGTAGATGAGGGAATTTCTACTCTGTCAGGTGACACTGAGCTCACCCTGCCTGAATTCGCAGAGTATGAAGATGAAGCCTTATTCTTATTCCTGGACCTTAACACCGAGCCCTGAAAATGAGACAATGAATCAATAACTTTCTTTTTCGTCCTTATTCACTTTCATTCCTGTGTGTCTGTCTTTCTTTGTTGTGCACAGTTAATATAATTCAAACTTTAATCACCTAATCACAAAAACAAGCCCATCAGCAGAACTGTCTTCACTTGTTTGCTTATTGATTTGAAGGTGCCGCAGTCTGCATTCCTCAGGTTCACAAGTTCAGAAGAACATGCTCCTCTATCCTCCTCCTCCAGACTCCTATTTCCATCAAAGCAGAGGGCTGGATTATGCCCAATGAAGAAAGACTCAGCACTTGTGGGGGTGTTCTACTTCTTTGCGGGTGAGTTGACGGCTCTGGGGCCATTGCTGGGAAGCTCCAATACCGGATAAAAGTGGTTTGGACCAAATCAGAGGCAGAATTTTTTTTGTGTTTTTGCTGACTTGTTTGCCTTTGAGGTGGTCTTTGGGGGGGTTCCGGCTGTTTGTGGGTGAGTTTCGGGGTCTGGGAGCACTGCTGGGACAGTCTAATCTTGATTGCATTGGCTTTTCAGGAAATCCGTTGTGGTAAACCGGAGTTATGGCCTAGCTACACAGCGCGTTTGGACCGAAGGCCGAGAAATATTGTAAGTTTGAGATTTTGCTTTTGGGCTGTTTGGGGGTGTTGTGCTTTTTGGCGGGTGGGTTGGCGGGTCTTGGGGCATTCCTGGGAAGGTCTAATACCGGATAGAAGTGGTTGGGACAAAATCCACGCTGATTGTTTTTTGCCATTTCTGACATTTTGCTCAATGTAGCGTTTTCGGGGGCCTGTTTGGGGGCTTCCTGGTGTTTGTGGGTGGGTTTCGGGGTCTGGGAGCACTGCTGGGACACTCTAATCTTGATTGCATTTGCTTTTCAGGAAATCCGTGGTGGTAAACTGGAGTTATGGCCTAGCTACACAGCGCGTTTGGACCGAAGGCCGAGAAATATTGTAAGTATGAGATTTTGCTTTTGGGCTGTTTGGGGGTGTTGTGCTTTTTGGCGGGTGGCTTGGCGGGTCTTGGGGAATTCCTGGGAAGGTCTAATACCGGATAGAAGTGGTTGGGACAGAATCCACGCTGATTTTCTTTTGTTGCTATTTCTGACATTTTGCTCAATGTAGCGTTTTCGGGGGCCTGTTTGGGGGGCTTCCTGGTGTTTGTGGGTGGGTTTCGGGGTCTGGGAGCACTGCTGGGACACTCTAATCTTGATTGCATTTGCTTTTCAGGAAATCCGTGGTGGTAAACTGGAGTTATGGCCTAGCTACACAGCGCGTTTGGACCGAAGGCCGAGAAATATTGTAAGTATGAGACTTTGCTTTTGGGCTGTTTGGGGGTGTTGTGCTTTTTGACGGGTGGGTTGGCGGGTCTTGGGGCATTCCTGGGAAGGTCTAATACCGGATAGAAGTGGTTGGGACAAAATCCACGCTGATTTTTTTTTGCTATTTCTGACATTTGGCTCAATGTAGCGTTTTCGGGGGCCTGTTTGGGGGGCTTCCTGGTGTTTATGGGTGGGTTTCGGGGTCTGGGAGCACTGCTGGGACACTCTAATCTTGATTGCATTTGCTTTTCAGGAAATCCGTGGTGGTAAACTGGAGTTATGGCCTAGCTACACAGCGCCTTTGGACCGAAGGCCGAGAAATATTGTAAGTATGAGATTTTGCTTTTGGGCTGTTGGGGGTGTTGTGCTTTTTGGCGGGTGGGTTGGCAGGTCTTCGGGCATTCCTGGGAAGGTCTAATACCGGATAGAAGTGGTTGGGACAAAATCCACGCTGATTTTTTTTTGCTATTTCTGACATTTTGCTCAATGTAGCGTTTTTGGGGGCCTGTTTGGGGGGCTTCCTGGTGTTTGTGGGTGGGTTTCGGGGTCTGGGAGCACTGCTGGGTATGGATACTTTACTTTCCAAGAGGTTTGAAGCAAATCCATGGTGGCAGAGGGGAGTTAGGGCCTAGCTGCAGAGCGCACGCGGAGTGATTTGGGAAATTGGCAAAAAAATGACTAAGTCCCCATTTTTGTACTTTTGCTCTTTGGCTGTTTGGGGGTCTTCTACTCGTTTTCACCTGGGTTGACGGCTCTGGGGCCATTGCTGGGAAGCTCTAATACCGGATAAAAGTGGTTTGGACCAAATCGGAGGCAGAATTTTTTTGTGCTTTTGCTGACTTGCTTGCCTTTGAGGAGCTCTTTGGGGGGGTTCCGGCTGTTTGTGGGTGGGTTTCGGGGTCTGGGAGCACTTCTTGGACACTCTAATCTTGATTGCATTTGCTTTTCAGGAAATCCGTGGTGGTAAACCGGAGTTATGGCCTAGGTACACAGCGCGTTTGGACCGAAGGCCGAGAAATATTGTAAGTATGATATTTTGCTTTTGGGCTGTTTGGGGGTGTTGTGCTTTTTGGCGGGTGGGTTGGCGGGTCTCGGGGCATTCCTGGGAAGGTCTAATACCGGATAGAAGTGGTTGGGACAAAATCCATAAGGAAAACTCTTTTGGCACTTTTTGTAACTTAGGGTTCGTTAGGGTTAGCCCTAGCAGCAGGATTGCATGTGTTTTGGGGTGTTCTAGATTTTTGCAACTGAGTTCTGGGGTCTTACAGCACTCGTGAGAATGTGTAATTTTGGTTGCAAGTCATTTGAAGAAAATCCATGGTAGGAAAGGGGGGATTTGGCATAGTTAAAGAAAGCCTCTGCCACTATTCTTAACTTAGGGCTCGTTAGGTTAGCACTAGCAGTATTTCTATTGCATGTGTTTGGGTGGGGGGGTTTTCGAGTCTTGGAGCGATGCTGGCTATAGATACTTTTGCTTGCTTGCAAGTGGTTTGAATACAATCCACGGTGGGTAAGGGGGTATTTGGGTCTACTTTTACTTTTGAAGTACGTTTTGTCACCAGTTTTCTGCTAGGCCTCGTTTTTTGAGATCTGTTTGGGGGTCTTCTACATATTTGCAACTGGCTTTAGTAAGGGTCTGGGTGGAAGCACTGCTGGTAAGGTCTAATTTTGCTCTAAAACACAGTTTACAGTACACCTAGCTTGAGGGGAAAGATCCGCTAAATTAATTCGCCAAAACTTATTTATCCTTGAAAAGGTGATGAGACAGAGTACGCACTTTCAAAAATGTTGTACTGTCTATTAGGAAAATCAAAGTGTGACTTTTTGCACTACACAGCGTACATACCTTATATTTATTTATCAGTGCTGTTTTTCGTTCAATAATTACAGGCCGGGTTTCAGTCTGCAATGGGCAAAAAAGGATGGAGTCAGGCTTCACATTAGCGAGCCGCAATTCAGCATCCGCCAGGCAGGCAGTGTACAGGGTGTCTTCTGGTCACCAACATTGATGGACGAAGCGTCAGCTGGAATGGAGGAGTGCCGCTAATAAGAGGAATTGTTTGCTGCATGCAACTTACTTACCAAATTCAACAGGACTACTACAACAATACAGATACAGTATCCATTATTTTATTCAATGAGTGTGTGTGACTGCATTTCTTGGATCTCTCTCTGCTTCTAAATTGATCCCTACAGCCATTCTATATGTTTTACTTCGGCTATTTTTTTAACCTAATTTAATGTAGCCCTGTACTGTCGCATTCTGGCATTCACGGTTGTCGAAAGTACTACTTACTTTTCTGTAACAATGCATTCAGTAGTGCATGCACTTCCTTTATGTCACGTAAAAGATTTATGGTTAGCTTTGAAACTAAAAATGTCTTTATGTTCAATTATTGTTTGTCCATGCTGTGCTTTTTTTTTTCTCTCAACAAAACCTACCCAAAAAGAAACCCCCATTCCTATCCATTTTACAAACCCTAACCCTCTTCCCCCGGGTTGTGTGGTTTTGCTTGATGTGTGACTAACTGACATCAATAATTCCACACACTTGCTGGGGAGGATAAGGTCATAGCAACAGGCTGGTGAAGGAATCCGAGGATATATTCTAGACTTACTCAGCTTCAGTACTATTTCTTGTAGTATTAGCCAATGTCAAAGAAATCCTACGCAAGTACAAGTTATACTATAAATACTTTACCATTTGTTAGGCTACATTGTGGCACTGTTGTAGTCTAGTGTACTGTCACCTGCTATATTCTCTATCGTACCGTTGTAATGCTACAGTAAGGACAAACCAGGTTTCATTTTCTTTTTTTCCATAGCCATGCAACTGCCACTGTGTCACACCACTAGTACCACCACAAGGAGGAGGAAATTTCAGCCGCCCTGGATTGCAACCTTAATCGCCATTTCCCGTGGAGCCAGCCCTGGGCCTAGCCCTACTTTCAAACAGAAATTACAGGTAAGATAAGCGTTTGGTTGGAGGTAGTATAATGCAGTATTAGGAGAGACGAGAGATTGACGGTAGTACTACTAAAGTCCTAGGACTATTCAGGAAAACAAACTTACTGTTAAACCCCCACCCACCAGACTCAAAAGCAGTAAAAAACAGGTATGGTCAAATAAAGTTTCAAAAAGTATATCTTTATAGCCCTTACAAAATAATCTCCTGCAAGACCCTCCCTAACCCCAACGATTGTCCTTCAAAAGTCCCCAAAAACCCAACTCCCAATTCCCACCCCCCAAAAGTCTCTAAAAAAGGGGCAAGGGACACTATGGCAGGTTGCTGTTGACTTTGGCAGCCAGGGCATCATGCTCCTTGCGGAGGGTGGCAAGTTCGAAGCGGAGGCCTTCCACCAAGTTCTTATAGTTCAGGACCTTCTGCTCCAGGTAGGACAGTCTGAGGGATAGGCGGCGCTGGCGTGCCTTGCAAATCCTGTGGGGGGCAGCTGATGTCTTTGCTGCTCCGCGGTGGCGTTTGGCTTTGGTAGCCCGGCTCCGTACCGCTGGAGCACTGCGCTGGCTGGCAGCCCGCACGGAGGAGGTTGCAGCTGTCCCAGTGGACGTTGTTGTATTACCAGACTGCGTCTCCTCCTCCTCCAGGGCCACCAGCCGCCGATATTCAGCGACAGTGGCATCCAGCCTCCGTTGCCGGGCCATTCGAGCCAGCTCCTTCCTCCTTGATGGTCTCTTGGATTTGGAAGGAGCAACTACATGAAGAAAGAAAGACATAGTCTGTAACCAATGCTCCTTAAGATTAACACAAAATGATTGAGCAGAAAATTGTCACAGTACAAGTAGCATATTGAAAGCACAGTACATAACTATTGAGGACAGTATCTATGTAACCTCCGACTTCTTCATCCTTGCTCTAACATTGGTGGGAGTTTAAGGAACAAATTCTACAAGCACTATGGACTTCCATTACAGTCGACTATGACAGTACACCAGTCTTATTCTTCTTCTTCTCTCTTGTTTAGGAAAATTGGTACGTTATCTTATGCAAGCCGGCATAATGCCAGCGCAGTGAACTTCCACCCGAGAAAAACAGACGCACACCATGGTGAGTGAGACAGACTTGCGTTACTGTACCGGTCCAGTACATGCAGGTGGTGAAGCTCTTACTTTTCTATTACGGGTGGCACTGAGAATACTCTGTTAAAAGGGCTACTGCTTAATTAATTTAGCTTTCACCCTACAGTGCAAATGAGTATTAGAAAAGGAAAATGAAGAAGCTAAATAATCTGATTATCTATCACTTCACATGGGATGTATTTGATGGCATATGGGATGACTTTAGGTGCTTTGCTTATTATTGAGTGAACAGTGATACACCCACACATGAATGACGTACTACTACTAAACTAAAGTTATTAAGAGAGGTAGGGAGTGTCCACCGTAATAACCAGATATATGCTGTGCTTGCAGTTGCAATACAAACTACTGCTACTATTCATGGTAGTATTTGGACAAAATTACAACTTCTTTTCCTTGCCTTTCCTACACTGGAATGGACGTGCGGGTGCGGTGTTACATGCTCTTCAAAGTAACACTTAGTTCATCCAGTGACCGTCTACTCTCTCTAGATACACATATGCTATCTAAGAGTCAGATAGTACCATGAATGATCCAGGCATCCATCCATTCAAAGTATATGCACACATACAGTTTCTGTTTCACCCACCCAGGCTGTTCTCCTTCCACCCATCCTTGCTTCATCATTCACCCAGCCATGCACCATACCATATTCTTTCCTTCCCAGCCACCTCGGGGACCAAGCAAACACATATCATTCTTCTTTGCCAGTCATCATTACATTTCTCGTCCTTCCACACTTACTTACACCCTTCTTTCGCTTTTCGTTCATCCCATCCATCAAGTTCATCTCAGATCTGATTGGGATTCTTCTCGCCAAAAACTTCACAGCTAAGTCGAAGTACATTTAGAGGAGGCTACTACCTGGTTGATTTATAATACACCTGTGCAGAAAGCACACTCTGCAGTCTTCAATCTCAATGAGTAAGGAATATATAGCTTACCTCTGCCAGCCACCACCGAGTCATCCCCCACAGAATTGTCCGGCACTTCCACCGCCTCCTCCACAGAGTTGTCCTCCTCGTCCAATGCCACCACCACCTCCGCGCTGGCCCCGCCTCCAGATGTTCCACCTACAAAGTACATTTAATAATGTTAGAATACACCACTCACTACTATATAATATTTGGTCTAGGAGGAAGAAAGAAATGTGAAAAAAACAGTACATAATTTAATAATTTGTGACTGTCTACTATAAAGTAAAAATGTCCTTTTTTCCAGGGAAGGCTGTTGTCTTGCTGCACTTTTTGGCACAACTGATGAATACTTGCTTTTTATTTTTAAACAGACAGAAGCTTGACTTCTAAGAACACGAGCAGGATCAAGTTCAAACCAGGTGAGAGCTCGGCTCGACCACAAGAAATGTGTCCAATTAATCGTCAGCACTAAGCACTTTTCCATTTTCAGTTAAACGTTTACTTTTATGACAAACTTGATTTTAATAAATGTGTTTACTTTTAATAAAGCTTTTAAACTTAAATAGACTGTGGTTTTTGGTCCTCCAGACTAGAGTGGATGAGCTAAAGGTTTTGCAATTTTTGCAAGCATGAGTCTGTGCCTCTGACATCATTGGGGAATAATCATAATCATCGGTGCCTTTGGGAGCTAAATGACTCTGCCACACTATCTAGTCAGTAAGGAGATTGGGGGTTCAACTACAAAGTCTGTTATCACTGAGGTATGTGGAAAGTCTAACAGCACCTATTATAATTGATAAGCTAAGCAATGCATTATTTAGTGTCCATAGTTCTGTTTGTGCAGATTTGTCCCTGCAACAGTAGTAGAATGGATTGTCCTCCTATCCAAACCAAAAGTAAAGTAGTATCTTATTCTTTCTTGGTGGTCATTCACCTTTTTATTGTTGGCAATTGTCAAAGCATAAACATTTAGAAGACTTGAAAAGACATTATGGACAATCCCAGAGGACTGCACTCTGTGCATTGAGCTAATGCTGACTAGAATGGGAGTCCAATGGAATTGCCAAATGTGCAATCTTAGTTAGCTACACTGACAGACTAATAAGAATAATCTAGTAATACCACACAGAGTCATAGTCGAGGCAGGATAAGAATTTAGATCCAGTCTACAAGAATATCAAAGACGATTTAGAAAAAATCGAATGAGGAACGCTGGGAAAAAATAAGTACTCTATATTAAAATTAAAACTTACTGGGGCCAGCAAAGGAGCCCTCGCCTGCCCGATCCTGGCCTGCATCCTCAACAGCACCCTCCTCCTCCTCCTCCTGTGTCCTCCTCTTGCCCCTGGGGGAAGCTGATGTACAACATGAAAGAAAGAAAAACAGAAAACATGGATGATATTTGTCAACCAAATCAAACATTTCAAAAGAACTAACAAAATATTTTGGCGAAATAGCAAATAGACAACTATTCAACGGGATATATTATTGACCAATCTCATGTGGTCTACTACGTCATTAGTATTGCTTGATTTGCGGACCGTCGAATTGTAAACTTCTTATGTAACTCACTACACAAAGTACTAAAAAGGTTTGCCTAGGATTGGCAGGCAACAGTCCGCAGCACGCGAAGTGACAGCCAAAGTCCACCGTGATTGCAGATCAGCGACAACACTAAAGTTTCCTACTACATTAACCAGTCATTAAAATACTCAAACTATCAATCAATCCACCACCACTATTTCTTCTTATTGCCATGTGTACAAAGGAAGGACTGGACTTGAGTCTGTAGGGGCTGATTTAGAAGCCCCTTGCGGCTCTTTTGCTCCATTGTTGCGTGACTTTTGTGACGCAGCGGCAGCACAAAAGAGGCGCAATGGTGCGGCGTATATTAACAACGTGGGAGTTGCATCACGTTGTAAAGCCCTGCGCCATCAGGGGGCGTTCCGGCGCAAGGGAGGGCGTTCCTGCGCAGGAACGCATCCTAAAAGTGGCTGAGGGAAATCTACAAGATTTCAATCACTCACTTTAACGACAATGATGCGTGACTCAAACCCTGCGCCTGCTTGAAGCAGACGTACGGCTTGACGCAGCTTTGGGGAGATAGGGCACCCCAGAGCATTGATGGAGCTGCGCCATCGTTGCGATGCAACTCCAGCAATGCGCCGCCCTTACGGCACAGATGCGTAACGCTTTGGTGACGTTTTGGGCCCATGGTGCGCCGCATTGTAAATACGGCGCACCATGGGTGATAGTGGCGTGGCGCACAATTACTGGCACATCCCTGCTACTTTGCAGGGATGCGCCGGTAATTAAACATCTGAACCTTAGTGTGTAGCATTACGCAGTTCTTTAAACTACACTCATACATAATTTCACAGGCCAATGAAATGAACACAAAATCAGAAACAAATAAGCATAGTAGACACACTACTGAGAAGGAGAGCAGTGCACCTGAAATGCACAGAAGATTTTGAAATATAATATACCTACAATGTAATGAGCAGCATTATTGCTCTTGGTAAAAAAACAAAATTGCAATATAATAACACAGCAGGAGAAAACAGAGTAGTAAAGAAATAGCTACTACTACTACTCACCAAGCCCAGGGATCTTGAGGCCAAGCAGGTCGAGCAGATCTCGTTCACGGTCCAGGACATCCGTCCAGCGGTGGGTGGTTTGGTTGTAGGTGCGCCGGACCCGAGAGTGGTGGTACATGGCCCGGCACACCTTATCCCACCGCTTCCAGCGCTCCCGCATCCCGTACCCGCCTCCGATCTTGCCGCCTGCCATTATGGTCCTGGGGAGGTGGAGCTGTACATAGAACAGTAGTGCGCCCACCTCCTCCGGGCTGAAAATCTCCCGGGGTGCGACTGTCTCCCCCCTCAAACGCCCGCACGGGAGCTGGGCACGGGGTGCGGGACCCTTCCCCTTCTCTGGATGCTTCCCGGCTCCCTTCACCATGGTCTGGGCGGAAAGGAATAAAGAAAATAGAATAGGGAAGAGAAGAAAAGAAAAGAGTTTAAAAAAGTAGTTTAAAATTAACAAAAAAGTAGCAGTAAACACAAAAATATAGGGCTAGAAAAATAGAGGTGGATAATAAGTAAAATAGATCAAAAAAAACTTCAAACAAGCAAAGGATGGCACAGATTTAGAGAGGATACAAGAACCATGCCCAGAACCATAGCAATGAATGAAAAACAAGATGGCCGCGCCCGTTCACGACCGCGCGGTTAAGTTCGCGCGAGATGTTCCTCGCGAACACTCGCGAAATTGTACTTGCGAGCCACACACTTTGCGAGATTACACTTCGTGCCCGGAAACGGAAATACGTCATGCAAACAAGATGGCCGCGCCCTTGAACGACTGCGAGGGTAACTTCGCGCCTTGCGCTACAAGCGGCTCGTGAAAACACACAAAACCTTGCGAACTAACACGCCGCAAAAAAAGAAATCGCATATTCGCACAAATTCGCGGCTTCCGAATCCGATCTCGCGCGTGTTCGCGCCCCGCGAATCCCGCAAAATTGCAGAAAAACGAGTTTTGCAAAACTGAAAGCAATCGGCAGGTGCAAGAGTTCAAACTCATCATTAGTAACAATTCACTGTAGTGCTTCCTGACTGGGGCCCCTCCAGAGTTCAGTTGCTAGTTGCAACAATTGTATGACCCTGCTCTGACCCTCACAGCAGGCTCATAGAATAGCTAGAAGTAGGCCACAAAGGTCCTGGAAAAAAAAATTGCACTGCAACAGAAAGCAAATTACTGATAAGGAAGCAGGTGCCAGACCTGGAATTCTAAAACAGTGACACATTAATAAACTAACCCCAAATTAATTCATGTCAGTTGAAGCAGGGCAGGTGTACTTGCTTTCCCCCCCCATCATCTACAGTGATAATGAACCAGAGGGTGGCATTGATGTAACAGAGGGTGGCATGGGTCAAAGAGACGGTGGCAGTGGTGAAACAGAGGGTGCTGGGAGGCTGTGATGATGAACCAGAGGTAGAAACAACATAGTCGCGACCGTTGAGAGCCGACAAGTAAGTTCGCAATTGCGAACTAGTACCAAATCCTCGCGAACTGGCAGAAACCCTTGCAAACACAAAAAAAAATCCGCAAATGCGCAAGAATTCGCGGATTTTGCGGATTGCGAGTTCGCAAATTCGCAAAATTTGCAAACGCCAGATTCGCAAAATTCGCCCATGCTTACTGTCGCCCCAAAAACCCCCAACAACTAACTACCCCACCAAGAGGGGATACGCTATTCTAAAACAATTAGCAAGTAGAAAAAGCCAATCAAGAGCATGGCTAAGGAGGACCCCCCTCCATGTATACGGATGCATGCCCACAACAACGACGCTTGGAGTGGATATCAAAGAGACACAGAATTAAACAGAGTTAGAATGGTATAGGAGGCAGTATTCCCTGGCCGGATCATTTAGAGAGTCCAGGAGAGGGCCCCATTTGTGGGGCCAGAGACGGCTCGGTACCCCAAGTCCCGAGGGTGGGGTAGAGGCAGGGTGCCTGATGAACGGGTCACAACTCCTCCTCCCCCCCAGAGCCGCGGATCAAAGGGCTTCCAGACAGGTCTGAGTCTGACAGGGCCCCTTGTCGAGTGACGTCCGAACGTTGGATGCTGCCCAGGTCGATAATTGAGGACAACGGGGCGGGGGAAGAAGCCCTCTGGGATGTGGGGAGCGTCGGGGCCAAACCCACGGTGATTGAGAGTTCCCTCCTCGGCGGTTGCCAAACTTTCTAGATCCAGTGCGGCGTTGCTGTGGCCTGGGCCTCTCCTGGCCAGGCTGGGTTGCTGTTTTTCTGGCAAGGGAGGGGGTCGTACGAGGCAGGAGGGGTCGCTCCTCCGTTAGCAAGGTCCAAGCCGCCTGCGGGTTGTCGAAGAAGAAAGTCTTGTCCTGAAAAAACACCTTAAGGCGAGCCGGAAAAAGGAGTCCATAGCGGGGGCCCATGGCCCTAAGTTTCTGTTTGACCTTCTCATAGGACCTGCGCTGAGTTTGCACCTCTCAGGAGTAGTCCGGGAAGACCATGATTTTGGAGTTCTGGAAGTGCAATGGGCCCAGCGCCCTGGCGGCCTCCAGGATTGCGTCCCTGTCCCGGAAGTTAAGAATGCGGAGGATGATGGGGCGAGAAGGAGCTCTAGGGGGGTGTTTGGGGGCAAGGGAGCGGTGGGCACTCTCCACCGCGAACCAGAGGGAGAGTTTTTCTTTGGGGATCCGCGACCGGACCCACTCCTCGATGAAGGTGTCCATACGCCCCTTCTCCACTCTCTCCGGAAAGCCCAGGAGGCGCAGGTTGTTTAGTCGGGCCCTGTTTTCTGCATCTTCGGCTCTTCGGTGCAGCTCCGCAGTCTGTGATTGCATGTGGCCACCTGGGATTTAAGAGTCCCCATGTCGTCCTCCACCGTGGAAATACGGGACTCTGTTTCTGTAATGCGAGCCGTTGTGTTGCGGAGATCCTGCTGGATCAGAGCCACATCAACTCTCACCTCACCAATCCTGGTTTCCACCGATGCCTGGGAGTCACTGATTGCCTGCAGGATTGTGGAGAGGTCTCCCCCGGCCGACCCAGGTGCAGCCGTAGATCCGACCGCAGGTTCGCGATCAGGCTTGGCATATTGGTCCAGTTTTGTTTGGGTGGAGGAGGTGGCGGCCGGAGAAGCGCGGTTTCTGCCCATGATTCCAACAAGGCGGGCGTGGGTATGTAACAGGGGGAGGGGGGGTGCACCAGCGCCTCTGTCGCAGTCCCCCCACCGGCCGATGTGGCGGTCGGTCCTCTTCCCACCTCTCTGTGGTGATGTCAGCCTGTGGGGGAATCTCAGCCGGAGCACAGCCCCAGGGCCTCCCACCAAACGCAACCGCTAGGCCCTGGCCTCCCAGGGAAAGAAAAATGGGGGGCAGGCACACCTGTGCGCCACCCGACACGGCAGCCGGTCCGCCCCTCCCCCACTTATAGCGCACCACCGGCCAGCAGCGGCCTCCTCAGCGACCTGCCGGGACCCCAGAATCAGGCGAGCAAGGGAGAAGGTCCACCGCACCACGACCAACAAGCGAGTACCTCAGCTGCTGTACGTTGAGCAGTCCCGAGCACTCAGCCCCCCCTCATCGCGGGTCTCAGACACCCATTGCACCCGCACCCCCAGAGCAGCGAGGGGGGGTATATGGCACTTTACAGGCTGTGAAAGGGGGCAGAGAAAGGAGCGCTTCTTCTGGACAGGAGGTGGTGTCTAAACAGTCAGGCCCCCAGACGGTCCGCCCAGCCCGCCAGCACCGCAGCACACAGTCTCCTAGGCGGCAAACACACCGGCCTGCGTCACCACGGCCCGACACGGCCGCTGAAAACCCAGACCAGCCCTTCACAGGCACACATAGGGTCTCAATCCCCTCAGTCAGCACCACCGCGGCCCGACATTGCCGCCGAAAGGCCCACCTGCCCAGACCAGCCCACAGGCACAGAGATGGTCTCGAACCCCTCAGCCAGCGCCGCCGCGGCCCGACGTGGCCGCCGAAGGGCCCAAGGGTGCGAAGGCCCATACACCCAGACCCACACCTCCTCACCTCAGCCAGCCGTCTCAGGCGCAGGGCCCCTCCACAGCCGCTCCACCGGCCGTGCCCCCGGGGCCCACGAATACTCCCGCGCTGCAGGGCTTCAAAGCGCTAGTCTGGCCCGGGCCAGCTCAGGTCACAGCGCTGCCTCGGGGCCCGGGAACGCCACACCCGGGGCCGTCCAGCCACGGTCTTAGTCAGCCGCCGGTGAGGGGGGGGTGGGGGGGCGGTGCAGGCGTCGCTTCACTTCACAGGAGCCGCCGCCGCAGGGCGTAGTCGACCCACACATCTCCGTAGGCTCCGGGGCGGACGGGCAGGCTACACGTGCCGGACACCACCGCTAGAGGCCCCAGGGGGCAGGGGGACAACACCAGTCAGGGCTCCCGGCCGCAGGGTCAGGCCGAGGGAGCCGCCATTTTGTGAGGCAGTGCAGGCCGGCCGGAGCAGAAGCCCGGGAAGGGCGGCCCGGGCCCCAGGCAGCGCAGCAAAACTGAGAAAGGCTGCACGGCAGGATGCAGGGTGTGTCTCAGTGACTCCGGGGCATCGTTGGCCAGAAAGAGTGGGCCGATGCAAGGCGGATGACGGAGGGGGTCCGGAGAACTCTCAGAGTGCGACCACCATCTTGACGCCTCAAGCCACGCCCTCTTGCATCTGAGTCTTAATGGCATATATTCTCTGTAATGCCTATTTTTAGATTTGTAATAAACCTAATCCAGAACTTAGTTATTTAGTTTGTCCCAGTCACTATGTTTATTGTGCGGCGAAGTTGAATTTATAGGCCTAGTGTTGAGGTAGGTGGTGAATCTTATTGCTAGGTCAAGGGTGCTGGAGTTAAGCTGCCTAAGTCAAATCTGGGGTAATCAAAATATCGGGGTGCAGTAAAACATTGGGGTTTGACTCCCACAGTAGCTCCATTCTAAATTCTATTATAAGCCCAAAACATTTCCTCTACAGCATCCCTCACCTCTTTCCCACCACTCAGCCATCTAAATGGTACCCTTAATCACATGATTTATTGCTCATGTAAACCATTTTCTTGAAGATTATATTAAGATGAGCGAATATGTCTAATTCCTTGCCCTTTCAAACACCCTTGCATTACTGTGGAAGTAAGTTGAGTTCCATTGTGTGCTGCAATCAATTCCAGAAAACCTTCTCTCCTGAATATTGACTTTAAAAACCTCAATGACACTTTGTGTGATGATGTTTCTCACAAACTCCACCATCATCCAGCTTAAGAAGACACCTACCATTACTCAGGCAAATAATCTATGGTGCTAATGAAATCATCATAGACTTTCGTCCATGCACCTCCTGCATCATTCAAAGACCCCATTGCTTCACTTCCTACTTTCAAACAATTCTCAGTCTCGTTACACTGGTCACAATTTTCAGCCCACTCCTTCACTTCATTATCCATGCCTGCCTATCATGCATTAAGTGTCTCCAATAACCAATGCTGACGGGAAACTGCTGAAAGGAACCACAACAGGGAGGGAGGCAATACAGCAGACCCTAGGGACCGGGCTGAGATCAACAGCGGCCCTGATGAAACCAGTATCAATATTGGCGGCCACCCATGATGCTTCTGCAGGCCTTGAAACTGTCACTTCCACCTCTTCTCTAACTACTCTTGACCTGGGGGCGAGCTGGAGGACGAGGCGGACGGTGCTTCCCAGTAGCACCGGGACCAGTCCTTTCGATGGAACTACGACGATGCCCCCTGGGCGGAAACCATAACTGTCTGTACTTACCGAGGAGCCTGAGTCACCTTGGCCGATGCCCAGTGGAGCTGTCCCATGCAGCTATAGAGGAGTCTAGCTCTGGTTCACCCCCTTGGCCGTTACCTACCCAGCCGGACATCGGACATTTTTTCCTCATCTCCCCGTTGTGTTTCCTTCCCTCCCTCACCTCCTCACTCTGTGATGCTGTGGCTGCCTCCCCTTTTCCAGCACTGCGTGGAACCGTGTAGTCAGCTAACTTTATTGTTTTTTTGTTTGATTTTGTATATCCCGCCATCTTGGGTTAATGCTATTTGTCTTTCACTTTGACTGCTTTGTTCCCCTGAAGTCCTTTTCCTCCTTGCCGGTCTGCCTGACCCTATCTGCATTCCTTACCCCTGTTTACCATTACCCCCTCTACATTTCATTACCCATAAAACGTGTGTCTTGGCTATGCTAAGTGCCAATAACTCACAATATTGTGTAATCTCATGTTTTTCTCCCATGTCTATACTTGGTTCCTGTAATTGATGTAATTATATAACCTGTAACTCGCTGATCCTCATGTGAAGCGCTCTGATACCTCCGGGTCTAGCCAGCGCTATATAAAACTTTGCAAATGAAAGTATTGGCAGTTGCACTTTCACGTGACTTTGTTCCCAACAGTACTGGTTTGCTTCATGTGCGCCACTCGCTTTAGTAGAAAGAGCAACAATCCCACTACAATGCAAAGTGAGTTATTGATCCACCAAAGGGCTGAAACGTTGAAATCTGTGGATACCAGGTCTCAAAACCAGTCAATAAACCGCAATAGGAGTCAGACAAAGAAATGTCAGTTGAAACTGTCGGCGACATACCTCCTCAAACTGATTAAGAATAGCATTGGTCACAACCTAGAGGGTTCTGCTCCTTGGCAGCTGGCTTCAGCGTGAAGCAGATGCTTGTCACCAAACTGAAGTGATGGCGAGATGAACTACAAAAATGAAAGAGATAGTTTAACTGAAAACACCGGTTGCATACGGGAGCACCCTTGCCTGCTCTCCATCAACTACCCACCATACTTGGAACCCAGTGACCTCACAGGCATCGGTCAATGTGGCCACACGGAATGCTGAAACAGTGATATGCCCTGCATGCATCATAACAATCATGGAAGATTTCAGTGCAGTATTTAGTAAACACATATGGGCCAGCTCCAATTCAAGAGTTATTGGAGGAAAAGGTACCATGACTACGTCAGTGCTCCATAGCAAACAGGCCGAGCCCACTAGGTTTCAGTACTAATAGTTACAGATATACATATTAACTCGGCTCTGTCAACATTTTTATCAAGTGCATGGAAAAAACTGGAATTTTTAAAACATTAATTATTATATTGTTTGTATTTCTAAATTTTTCTTTAAAAAAATTACTAAATTACCGCTTAAATTTTAAAGTCATCACCCTTTTACTGTACTACTCTAATTTTACTGTATTACTATAATCGAAAGGTTATATTGTGCATTCTTTTTTGGTAAAGATTTTAAATAATCAATCAATAAACTATTATTATTATCAAAATTATCAGTACTAATAGTGAGCCAGCAGCATTGCAGGTATTGCTATCAATAATAAGGGAATGTTGGAGCAACACCACCTACTTGCCCCTCTTCCAGCAGGGTGTACTAGTTAATGTAGGTTTTAATTGACTGGAGACAACCTGGGCTTGGAATGGCACAGTCAATTGTCACCCTCCCCTACCTTAGGCATCACTTTAGCACTTCTTAATACAACCTCCACATGAGTTATGCTCCAGTTAGCAGTAGTTTGGAATATTTAGCACACTATGGGATTCAGGTCAGCCAGCACAAGCCTCTGCAGCATGCGGGAGGCGGTAACCACTCTAGTGGGCAGACAGCCAACTCAGCAGAACAGGTATGAGAGGTTTCAACACTCAATGATCAAGGCTTGGGGCCAAAAGGAGCTAGGGGTCAGATGTATGAAGGGCTGGTGGCAAAATACTAAGTGCAATTTGCGATTAGTATTTTTGCAACTAGTGTGCTATTTCCATACCGACTTATGTACTAATAGGTAGGTTTGCAAAATCAGTGATTTTGTAGTGGGGTGTAGCTTGACCTATCACCTGAATATTAATTCGGCAAGTCTCAAAATGCAGCTCACTAGGAATTGCAACAATCACAGGAATGGTGTCCTGATGAGGTCAGCAAACCATTATGTCTGTGATTGCTTTGAAAAAAAAACTGTTTTCATTCAAATACAACCTTTTATCCTCAAAGGAAAACAGGATGAGTTTTAAAACAAAATTAAACTTGTAGCTAACATTTTGGGTAGGCAGTAGTCCATGCGACCATTGCCTACTCTTAAAAATATATTTTTCAGCATTCATTAAGGGGAAAGGTCCTTTGGGGACCCCTTCTCGTTTGTGAATGCTTTACCACTGCCTTTCAGTAGTTGATAAAGTATTAATGATTTGTAGCCTGATTGCGGTTGCAAAACATTACCACATACCAGTCCAATTCGGTATTTGGAAGAGACACCCTAAACATGCACCGTTCAACTACAGAATGGTATTTGGTCTGCAGCTCAAATTGCGATTTGGTTATGTGTTTACCAAATCTCAATTTCGGTTTTGTACATACAAAAGGCCTTCATGCTGTCTCTAACGGACCAATTCTGCAAAAAGGAACCTTTGCAAATACAAAAATGTTTTTCACATCTGGCCCCAGGTCCCTAATAGCCTCTCACAGACCCAAGCTATCCGGACAATGGGACCCGCGAGCCAGGAGTCACAACTAAGCATCAGGCAGTGAAAGACCTCAAATTGCAAAAGTCATGCCACCTATGCAGTCAAATACCCTTGCTCCCCTTACCCAGTTAACAGTAGCGGGTCGCCAGGCACCACCTTGACTTTAATCTTGTTTAGCAGTAGTGCACCTACACTCTGTTCAGCTGGGTCCCTCACATGGCATGTCACATTAAACATATAAGAAAACCTGTATTGACCTTAATTAACGTAGGTAAAACTAAAGAGAATAGCAGAATGAGGAAGGAAGGAAAGATTGAGATAAAGAGAGTCCCGGGTATACAAGACCACAAGCAATTGGGTAACAGTTTTTTTTCCATATACGCTCTAGTAATATGCAAGAGATATCCCACACTATCTTCCCGATTATGCACGACTTATAACATTCCAAGAAATTTCCCATAAAACATATTCTTCCATAACGGTGAGTTCAGACATACAAAAGGCAACAAAGGAGAGGATGCTTGGGTTGGGATAAAAGAAAAGTGGATCTTTCTTTTTCTGAAATGCATACAGATCCTGTAAGGCGAGGTCCAGCCATTCCTATCACTCCTGAGGGACTAAAGTGACATGAAGTATCTATGTTGGCTGTTCAAGAGGATGATTGGATCAAATGAAGCCATTTTAGATGTAACAATGCATGCTCCTTCTCTGGAATGTAAGGACACTGAGGGAACATCTGTTTCCAGAACAGGGTGAGCCCTAACAACAACCGTTAAAAAAAGAGCACTAAAGAAAGCACCATCTTCCATCCGTTTCCATTTTTAGGTTTGTTTGATAAACAGATATAATCATGCCAAATTTGCTTGTTACCTGCTCTAACGCCGCGCACACCACTCTCTACCTCAGACTCAGCCTGCTGTGAGCCGCCACGCCTCGCCGGACCCGCTTCGCGGGTCCCGCTTCGCGGTTCTCAGCGGCTGCTAAACTTCAAGGGGCATCACCTGTGGACCTGTAGACCGGCAGGGCTGCGAGGGTACAGCGGAGGACTCCACGGACCAGGAGTCCCCGCGCGCCCGATTCCAGCTGGGCTCCTCTCCCTGCCGGCCCCGCCCCCACCACCGCAAGTCTTAAGTGGATGTCAAGCGTACCTTCGGCGGATTCCCTGCTCTAACGCCGCGCACACCACTCTCTACCTCAGACTCAGCCTGCTGTGAGCCGCCAAGCCTCGCCGGACCCGCTTCGCGGTTCTCAGCGGCTGCTAAACTTCAAGGGGCATCACCGGTGGACCTGTAGACCGGCAGGGCTGCGAGGGTACAGCGGAGGACTCCACGGACCAGGAGTCCCCGCGTGCCCGATTCCAGCTGGGCTCCTCTCCCTGCCGGCCCCGCCCCCACCACCGCAAGTCTTAAGTGGATGTCAAGCGTACCTTCGGCGGATTCCCTGCTCTAACGCCGCGCACACCACTCTCTACCTCAGACTCAGCCTGCTGTGAGCCGCCACGCCTCGCCGGACCCGCTTCGCGGGTCCCGCTTCGCGGTTCTCAGCGGCTGCTAAACTTCAAGGGGCATCACCTGTGGACCTGTAGACCGGCAGGGCTGCAAGGGTACAGCGGAGGACTCCACGGACCAGGAGTCCCCGCGCGCCCGATTCCAGCTGGGCTCCTCTCCCTGCCGGCCCCGCCCCCTCGGTGTACTTTGCAAATCTACAAAGAGGAGGTAATAGCCCCGCTGCGCGGGAGCGCGCGGAAGGGCGCCGGGAGAAGCCCGGGACAAGGGCGGGACCGTCTGTGGCCGTCCGGGGCCGAAGGAGGCCGGGCCGGGCCCATTCCCTTAATCCCAGTCTCCAATACGAACAAGGTAATGCCCTCGCCATCACCACGTGAAACTCCATCAAGGGAGGGGGCCTCCAGTACAGGGACTTTGGACAATTATTTTAAATCTGCTAAGGGAGATGCGGGCAAAGAAAGCTCACTAGAGAAACGTAGGGCGGAGCGTAGGCGCTCCATAGAATCCATGAAAAACAGACCCTTGACTGAGATTATCCCCTACCCTATCTCCCAAGAGGAAGGTACGCCCCCTAACAGCTTAAATCCCCCGACCCTTGAGGACTTTCCCCTTTTACTTAGGGAAATTCCCTGCACCCCAGGGAGGGTGCCCGGAAAGTATGCAGACCCAACTCCTCCAATATTATCCGTTACCCCCGTTAACCTGGTAACCCAAACTCCCCCTATGCAAATAGCTAAGAAGAGTAAGCCAAAACCAAATGTTGTGGTGGAGGTGCATAGGCCTCCGCCTAGTAAACGCACTAGGAAGTCAATAGGGGGACGGGGGAAATCTAAACTATCTCATCTTGATTTTGGCAAGAAACACACTAACCCACTCCTACCGGGGAAGGTTAATGAGATCGTGCCTACCATTCCACCTCCTAAGGCTCAAAGCCCCACCATAGCTGTTACTAACAAGGATCCAGAGGCTAACACATCGAACAAAAACCCTCCACTCACATCCACAGGGAGTATCGAATTCTTATTCCGCTCCCTCCTGCAGCCCATTAGCGACAGCTTGAAAAAAGTTGAGATTAGGCTCACTTTATTAGAAACATCTCTTACTACCCTGAACACCTTAGTCAGTAAGCAAACTAAGCTAGTGGGAACTCATCTTTCCGCAGGGGACCCTTCCAAAGTAGGAGCTCCAATAATTGCCAACAAAGCCCCCCCCCCAAAGTGCGCCATCTGCCCCCCCCTTTGCAGCCACTTATGGCTATTCCACTCCAGGCACAGTATAACAACCAAATTAATGGACCTTCACAACCAATAGACCATGCCCCTCATAGATCTCAGGCGTAGACCAATGAAAGATGCCAAGAAGACGGTAAAGCCCCCCCACACTCTCCGGTCCGGCCAGCCCCAAGACCACGGAGGCCAGATCTCCCGCCAGAAGCCAATAGCCTAATGGTGGTCTTAGCAGGTGCCCCCCATCTAAGATCAGGGGAAAATGAAGATTATCAATCCCTTAAGAAAAAGGTCATCAAATGGCTAAATTGGAACCGACCCCTACCATCCCATTTTAACAATGAGATTATTATGGTTAGAAGGGTCCCTTGGTTAGGGAAGACCAGAAAAACCATAATAGGGGACTGCATTCTGGTAACTTTCAAAGATCCGGGCACTGTTCTGCACATCTGTGAAGGAGTAAATAGATCACTGGATTCCACCATTCACACCCTCCCAGTATCCTTCTTCTTCCCCCCCATTCGCATGCACCAGGCTCCATCGCATGATGAATGGACAAGGGTGGAACGCAGACGCAGACACAAGGACTATGCACAACGCCCGCATTTCCAACTGCCGGATACACCCTATTTCCATTTTAATCGTTTCAATTGCTTGAACGGCTTGGACGGGGTCGACTGACTCGCTGTACACAAGCCAGTGACCTGGGATAACGGCTCCTGCGGACTTCCTGAATCTCCCACCGTGGCTACTGGCATAACCTCTGGTCTATCGAACGATCCAGTGACTCTCGATAACGGCATCAGTGGACCTTCCCATCCATCCGCTGATAATGTACACACAGCTGAGGGAATAGACAAGGACCTTTTGCCTGTGGACAACGGTTCGCTTAGACTCTCTGAGCCATTTGCCCCCACTGCTGCCCTTGCCTCAGGCCTTCCGACGGAAGTGGTGCCCGGAACTATCTCCCCCAACCATTATGGCATGGCAACCGACACCCCTGAACATTTGAAGCTAATTTGCTGGAACATTGCGGGATTAGCCAACAAACTGGGCGAGCCGGACTGGGTAAATTACATCGAGACTGGTGACGTATGTATGTTCCAGGAAACCTGGGCCAGAGAGGACTACGGGCACCAAGGCTATACATCATTCTCCATCCCAGCAAGGTGGGAAGGCAAAGGCCGTCCGTCAGGGGGGCTCACGACGTGGGTTGCATCTCATTTGGGCTGCGTGGCCACACGGTGGCCGTTTAATTCCGAAGATATCCTTGTGGTCTCACTACTATGGCCAAACAAAGCTAAACTTGTGCTGGTTAACATCTATTCCAGGCCGATGGGAATGGCAAAGGAATCACCAACCATTGATGAACTTTCGAACTTTTTATCTGAACTGCCGAATGATTCATACTATGTGGTGGGTGGGGATTTTAATTCTCACTTTGAGCCACTCCCCGGCCTTCTGGAAGGGTTTTCATCGGAAGAAGAGGCTAGGTGGGCAGTACCCTCGGTGGAAACTCCACCCCCGAAAGCCTGGACCCCACTAGCACTACAAATCACTGCCCTCACCCTAAGGTTCGGAATCAGAGCCTGTAACGGGCGAATGAAATCCGACATACCCAGTAAAACTACCTACAATAGACTGGGGAGAGAGTCCCGCTTGGACTATGTCTTGGCCCAACTAGTGAGGTGGCCGACAATTCAGGATTTTAGGGTGATGGAAAGGACCGATAGCGACCACAACGCCCTTGAGCTCGACCTTGTTCATCCAGGCCCCCAAGCTCCAGTGTCTAAAGTGGAAGGGAACAACCCCGCGCTTCTCCTGGATAACAGCAGGAGAAGAATCAGGTGGGAGCACCTGGTTACAAGCAAGGACAAACTCTCTCTGCTCTATGCTGAGATTACTCCCATCTTGGAAATCGTGGGCAGCTATGACATCGAGGCAAACAATAGAGACTCCCAGACCAAATTGTATAAGGCCCACGAGGACCTTATAAAAGCTGCGCCACCCCATTTCACTTGTAGTTCACGAAAGCCAAGGGAGAGGCGCCAAGGCAAAACACTGTGGTACAATCTAGCATGTAGACGGGCCAAAATAGAACTCCTTGGAGTAATTAAGGAGGGTACAGGAGGGGAACGCCTTAAACAAAGCAGGCGAGCCTACAAGAAGCTTCTTGCCCAGGCTAAAGCAGAATGGGAGGAAAACCAGTGGGAAGAACTCACCTAGGCCCTAGCGATTCAAAATCAACGCCTGTTCTGGAGGACAGTGAATGGGGGGTCAGGGAGTTTACAATCGGCACTAGAGCCTAACATAGCACCTGGGGTGTGGCAGGCTCATTTCCAGTCCTTATACAGCTCTGAGCCGGGAGAATTCCCTGCTGCTATTGAGGTGGACCGGCCGGGCTGCCAAGGGGAGCCAATAACTCTGGGTGAGGTCACTACTGCCATCTCAGGTCTGGCTTCTGGGAAGGCGCCGGGACTGGACGGCTTACCGGGGGACGTGTTTAAACAGGAGCCCACTGTCTGGGCGCCTTACCTTGTCGCCCTTTTCAACAGTGTTCTCGGTGGGATGGAAATCCCCAGTACTTGGCTGGGGGCAGAGGTGGTCCCCATCTTTAAAAAGGGCTCGCCCCTCCTCCCAGCCAACTACAGACCGATTAGTCTGATAGACGTAGCACAGAAGCTGTTCGGTAGGGTTTTGTTGAACAGGCTTCAGGATTGGATGGAGGAGGTGGGTGCCCTTAGTCCCTACCAGGCGGGATTTAGGAAGGGGGTATCCACAGTGGACCAGGTTTTTAGATTGAATCTAATCTATTGGAGGACAGCAAAGTTCGAGGGCGGCAGTTTGTACACAATTTTTGTGGACTTACGGGCTGCCTTCGACTTGGTGCCCAGGGGGAAACTTTGGAGCGTCCTGGCAGAGATGGGTGTCCCCCCAGATATCCTGTTGATCTTACAGAGGCTGCACCACAATAATTACGCCCGAATGAGGTGTGGGAGGTCGGGGGAACTGACTGATAGATTCCCCGTTGGCCGAGGGGTAAGACAGGGCTGTGAGTTGGCGCCGACCCTGTTTTGCCTCTTTGTCAACGGGGTAATCGCCCATCTCAATGCCACCGACTATACTGACGCCCCCAAACTAAATGGCAGCAGGGTGCCCGCAATTATGTTTGCGGACGACACCCTGTTGCTATCTAAAACCCCTATGGGTATACAAAGGATACTTGATTCCTTCGTAGCTTTCTGCCTTGATAGAGGGCTAGAAATCAATGCTACAAAAACCAAATTCATGGTTTTGAACCCGAGCCAGAAACTGCGCCCGAATCCACAACTGGGAGCCGTGCGGCTCGAGAGAGTAGCCACCTTCAAACATCTGGGTGTGACCCTCAACGAAACCATGACCTGGGGATCCCACCAGAGTAGGGCAAATCTTAAACTTATACAAACTACTGGGGGCATCTCCCGGATGATGACCGGCTCGTCATACCGCCCATTGGGGGCTTTAATCCAGATATATAAGGCCCAGGCTAGGGGAGCGATTATGTACGGGGCTGAATTGTGGGGTCATACGCCCTGCCGGAGCCTGTCACTATCAGAAAATAAGTTCATAAGACAGATAGCCGCACTCCCCCCTAGTACCCCGCTCCTCCCCTTGAGGCTTGATTTAGGGTTACGACCACTAGCTGACGAGATAAGCTTGAGACCCATAGCCTTCTGGCGTAGGCTATGGAGCAGCAATGATCTCGCAGACTATAGGGCGGAACTGGTCGAATTACTGAATCACCCCAAGGCGCTCAGTATTCCCTGGGTCAAAAACATTCAAGTTACCTGTATGGAATTAGGGCTCCCTGATTTATGGACTGAGCCGGCGATTGTAGCATCAAACATCTCCAAGAGGTCCCTGGCGAATTTGTACCACGAACACAAATGGGCAATGGCCCAAGCTACCCAGCCAGATGGGTCCCTATCATCTGTGTTCTTGCAAAGCAAGGATCTTTATAGGTTTGAGAAGGCATTGGATCCTATCTACCCCATACTTGCTAGAAAGCTGTTCCTCCAATGGAGATACGGCACATTGCCCTTTCGGTCCTTTACAAGCTCCTGGTCATCGGCTTCCTCCACAAAGCACTGTCCTGTCTGTGCTGACAAGGAGGAAAACGACTTGCACGTGGTCTTCTTCTGCCCAGCCTACAAGGCAGCTAGAAAATACTGGCTCCTCCCTTTGATAAGGAATATGGGTGGCAGGGAATATGCACCAATGTACAGGATTTTAAAATCTGATGTCTCCGGCCCAACTGTTTTTGCACTTTCCAAATTCTTTACTAATGTCTGGTATACGCGTAATCGCTTCTTAAAGATGTTGGGTAGTACTTAGAAATTCTTCTCTTTTTTTGTTTTAAGTCTGTACAGGATCCTTTTAACATATGTATTCAATGTTCTATCTGTTTAGGACAGAGTCACATGTGATTTTTATCTGTACTGTGTATCTTTTATGACCGAATGGTCGAAATAAAGATTGAAAATGAAATGCTTACTAAACTCTTTGCTATGGATTCTCTGGTCGTTTTTGTATCCCACAGAAAGCTATTCTTTTCCCTTTTATTTTGTTTTGTCTAGATTTTTCAAAAATTCTGTTATTGGAGTAGCAGCCGGGCCCTAATGGATGTAAACCAAAATGGGTAAAAGCAAAAATAGCTTTGGTCTCAAAGGCACACTGCCATAGCTGTCCCTGCCTTTTCATAGAAGAGGTCTCCAATTCTTTTGCAGTTGGCCTCTTGCATTTAAGGTAGCTGTTCCCCTCTCTCGCAGGAGGGACATCCGGTTGCCTATGAAGTGAGTCAGTGGCGACATAGAGGTTGAGAGGCCGCAGGACTCCTGCACCCTTTCCCACACCCCAAGAGTGGGCCCCAGAACCGGAGAGGCATAGGCCCCGACCGGACATGTCGCTTAGGGAGCCAGTGCACTTTCCAGATATGCATGCACGCAATCGAGCGGTCAATAAAACACCAGTGCTTCTCTGACTCCAGTTTATACCACTCAATCATATATCTCAATTGTGCCGCCTGAAAATATCTTTCCAGGTGAGGAACGCCAAGCCCCCCATCCTCCTGCCTCTGATATGTCTGGTGTTGTGCCATAAGTGCTCTCTTCGCTCCCCATATAACACTCCAGTTGAGATGCTGCAGCCGCGCCACCAGCCGGAGCAGGAGCCAAAGCGGGAGTGTCTGCATCATATAAAGAATAGGTGGTAGGAGGGTCATTGTGTGCCTCTTCCAGTTCAAAAGCTCCCTCTGGATCTCAGCCAAAAGTGTGGAGTAGTTCACCTGGTCTGTCTTTTCAAGCATGGGGAATATCTGTTGCCCCAGGTATGGGACAACCTCGGGGCCCATGTAAATGGAAATTGCATTGCTAGTTGCTGATGTTCAGCTTTAGAAAAGGTCCGGCCAAGGGCTTGTGTTTTTTGGATGTTACCTTAAAGTCCAATGGTTGGCTGAAGGTCTCAATTTCACTCAGCAAAGAAGTCAAGGAGGTTGACGGCCGAATGAGGAAAAGCACATCATCGTCCGTGTAAAGCAAAACTTTGTGCTCTCTGTCACCCATCCTGATCCCTGATTTAGGCACACTCTTTCAGCGAACGCCTCTGTGAGAAGTTGGCCTGATATGTAGTGTTTCCAATTCTGGAACCACTTGGTATCAGTCCAAACAAACCCCAAAGATGTCTGGTTGTAAGTCAACCTTGTTAGACAAGCTATCCTAGTGGTAGCATGGACAAAGCAGCCTTAAAGGCTTAACTTAAGAGGTCGTGTTAAGCGAGCTATTTTACCACATACAATCCTGTAATCAAATGAAAGGACACCACACAAGTATATATTATAAAAATATATGTATTTATTTCTAAATTACTCCCCAGTACTCTTTATGAGGAAAGGGGCACAAGCGTTAAATCAAAAGCACAGTATAACATACAAAGTTGCACAATTATGGATGAGGGCGGGTGGCCACTCAAACGATATATTAAAAAAATGGTATAAGAGATACCAATCGAACAGTGGTTAGGCCTAGGGCCTAGAGAATCGCTGGGAGCAGTCAGGACTAGCAATGCTGAAGTCGGGAGTAGCCCACGGAATTCGGGTGCAGCACGGAAAGTGCGGCTTGCACCAATGCAATGTCAATGGTGCGTAAAAGTTACACAAAGTGAGTTTAAAGATACTTCCGCTGAACCTAGAGGAACAAAACTTAAGACACAGACCCTAGAGGTGTGGACCAGTGTAGGAACACCGGCGTTGCAATGTTACCTCACCCACAGGAAGTGGGTGCACAGGGTCGAAGTGGCGTCGGGTTTGTACACGCAGGTTCTTGGCGCTTGGAGCTGAAGATGCTGCAGGCGATGGGAAGCAGAAGTGTCCGGTGGATCCAAGGGTGGATCTGAAGTGGTGAAGACCTGAAAGCAGAGGGGACAATGTTCAAAGTCACTGACCAGTGACCACCGTGGAACCAGATTGGAACCAGGCAAAGTCGGGTGCAAACAGGTGATCAGGGGTTGATTCTCTCTGCAGCTGCGTGGACATGAAGAGATCAAGGACGTCCAGGAGTCGATCACGAGCTGTCCCTCAAAGGCTCTAGCTGATGGCGGTGTCGGCAACGCAATTGAAGCAAACAAGCCTTGGCTAATGCAAGCCACAGGGAAAGTGAAAAAGGCTTAATACTCGGACCAGCAAGGTCAGAGCGGGTACTCCTTTCTACAGGAGCGAGGGCAGGTCTGGAGCAACCAGACCCACAGTGTAAATTGTAAGTTTTGTTGCCAAGATGGCCGCTGACCATGTGACAAGCGGCCGGGATGGCGAGTCGAGTGGCACAAAACAAAAGGGCCCCACGCAGATCGTGGAGATGCTGGAGGGCTGATCTTTGGTGCAAATGCTGCTCGGTTGTTGGGCTTCTCAAACCCTAAAGCACAGAGTCGAGGATGCCTCGGGTGCTGCACAGTCAGCGTCTTGGGGGTCTTTCAAGATGTCCGCTCCCACGTCTCTCGGTGCCTCCACGGGTCCCTTCTTTGCGGGGACTGTGGATCGGGCTAGGAGAAATCTAGAAAGCTGAGTCTTGTCAGGCTCTGCACTCGGGCTCCGGCGGGAGGTGGCGGCAAAGCAGACGTCGAGGTGCTGAGTGATGCCTGTGTTCACAGGGTGGCCCCTCCTAGGCCACAAGGGAGATGCTCTTCAGTCTTCTGTTCATCAGAATGTCGAAGTCCAGTCGTCTTCTTAGTTTAAAGTTGATTTCAGGATGATCTGAGTTGCATTGGCACTGCTCCCACTCTTATTCCAATCTGAGGGGTGGATCTCCTGCTAGGTCCCTCCCCTATGGGTGGGACCAGGAAGGGGGGTGGTTACACCCCTTTTCCTTTGTCCAGGTCTCACTGGAGCTGGGGCTGGGCTGCCCCAGAACCGGTTTGACCGGATTATGCCAGGGGAAGCCTTGTGCTCCCCATGCACTGTCTGGTTTCTTTCAAACCTCCCTGCTACAATCCACTATCTCCTGTTTGGGGTGGTGTGACACCTCCCTGTGACAGGAAATCCTTTGTCCAGGCCTCCTCTGCTGAGTTTCGGTCAGCAGCAGGAGGTCAGACATGTGTCTGTGGCAGAAGCATCCATTTTGTGGATCTGAGGCTCTTTTAAAAATCAACCGCGTTTTAGCAAAAGTAACATGTCGTCCCCTCTAGAGGGGTGGAATGGTACCCCCGTCGCCAGGACTGGCGAGGAGGTAGTATTCCAATTCGTATGACACCTTACACGACATGTTTTGATAAAGCCAAACCAAAGTTGACATATAACCGCGAGGATTATAATGCACTTAATAGTATATGGTTTGGCATTATCCCGGAACAGCTAAGGGAATTGGTCCCGACAGCTGCAGACAGGCTCAGCTCATGCTAGAGCACCATCTCACATTACCCCATGCACTCTGCCTTCAGGATTGTTAAGGCCTGCCATAGGAGTGGCTCACAGGTTTATATGTGTCCAGATAGGTTTAGATATAGGCATACTATATCTAAGCAAAGGGTGATTACACCACCTTGCCCCAGCTGAGTGATCAGCTAGTTGTGTCAATTTTAGCAGTGGCGGCTGGTGAGATTTGAAAGTGGTGGGGCTGGAAATATTTGGCGTATAATGGCGTGCGAGCGAGCGCAGCGAGCGAGCCCGAACCACCTAAGGAGGGTTCGGGGGGGTTCTCCCCCTGAGAAAATTTTGAAAAATTAGCAGCCAAATGGTGGATTTTCAAGACTTTCGGAAGCCATTGTGCTCAACAGAAACAGGCCACTGCCTCCCCTAAAACTATCATCAGTTCCAAGGCCTCATGAATAAACCATTCTAAATTGCAATAAACCACAATTAATTTTAACAATGTTGCATAAATAGGTTGGATCTGGCTACTTGAGATAAAATGGCATTCAAGGTAGCCCATCAGAGTAAAATGCCTACTTTTTCCACATATAATTGAATCACATATTGGTTAGTGTTCATTTTTTGGAACTCAGTAGCATGCATAAAGGCACCATGTATAAACAAAAAACACATAAGCATACAGAGATAAAATATATACATGCATGCAACAAATGTTTCCCCTACCTGTGCTTGTCTGTTTCCTTTATGAATCATTTGTTCAAAGCAAGGTACACAGGAGGTGAATGAAATCTTCATATGATATAATTGGCTACAGATAGAAATATTCATTTGAAGAAAAAAATAATTAAATCTTTAAGACTGTCAACCAAACTTTGAGCCGGCTAGCTTTACAGTTGAAACACGAAACGTAAATATCCCTCACCCCAAAGCCAATTGTTCAAACAGTAATGTAGAATGCTTTATATAGATTTACATTTAAACAATAAAGCATGTTAAAATCCTTTCAAGAAAATGTATAAGGAGCAGGAAGATGACCAAAACCTTTGTGTAGAGAATGTTTAATAGTACAAGAAGTATGTTTTATATACTTTAAATTTAAATACTTTGTACATCACTGCTAAAGTGTCTGGTTAACCAGTACTTTAACAAAACTTGTATATTTACATGAAATATGTATTGGTGCATGGAAGAAACATAACTTTCTCAAAGTTGTATGGGTTCACACATTTATATTATCTAACACCCATGAGGCCACCAACAAAATATTACTAGTAGATAACTCTATATGTTCCAACAAGAAAACAAACATGGTTATATCATTTATGAAAGTGAAATGAGCCAACATTCAGACTCCTTGCATGCAAATATAAGTGCTCCCTTACAGATGTTGCATCACTGCAGATGGCAATTCGCATCAGATTCTGCTAAAGTAATGGAGTTGATGAACATGAAGTGCTGCCGCCTTAAAATAATTGTTTGAATTTCTTATGGTGTGTTGAGTAAGTATGAGGTAATGAGTCATGAGTAGATCTAAAGATATGCAATAGTGTCAAATCTAGTATGCTCTTCAGTTCAGAAATGAACCCTATCATTATAAATGAAGTAATATTATTAACAAATCCACTCAGTATCAGTCCATGATGGCCAGTGGTAGAGATTGTTAAAAAAAATACGTCTAGGATTCTACAGGCCTCTACCACACAGCAACACTACAGTGTATCAGTTTGCAATTAGGAAAAGAGCAAACAAACTACAGCTTCATCTAACGAATAGCCAGAAGAAAATTGTTATTCCTAAAGGGCACTGCATTACAACAAAAGTTTGTAAAACGAGACTGTATTCAGGACTGACTATAATACCTGGATCAGGCTGACTATAAAGATGAAACCAATAAATAGTATCCTGTAATTCTTACAAGACTGACTGTAGCCCAGTATGCACCATCTTTAAGTATGTAATGGAAGGTGCATGGTATCAGTGTGTCAGGCTATAGTTTGTAAGTTAATGCAAAGCTTGCCAGAGTGTAGGATATTCACAAAACTGGGTCATGTTTGCTGGGGAACTTTGTAAAAAGGTTGAGAGAGAGGTGCATTAACTAATACCCTGAAACAACACTAAGCTTAGGTGGCTTTATAATGATATGTCTGAATTACTCTCAAGTCATGCAAGGTACTGAAACATAAATTTAACACATGGTGCATTTGCTTTCATAGGTTCCTGGACCTGCAGTATACTTGAATGGCTGCTTGCAATACAAAGTAAACAAAAACTATATTTGTTAGCACCAATGATTCACAGCACCACGTGCATTTCAATGGTTTCTATTTGTACAGAAAGTTTGCACGCCGTTCTTTAATGTGAGCAAACCTTTCAATCGTTCTCTTGTTAAAATCTGGAATCTGATTTATTAGTTCTTTTTCCATTGACAGCATGGCCAATGCATTAAGTCGAGCTTGGGTCATTGTGTTCCTTAAAAATGTTTTTATCCTTTTCAGTGTGGAAAAGCATCTTTCAGCCTCAGATGTTGTCATAGGTGTTGTAATGACAATTCTCAGCAATTTAAGAGTCTCACAAAAAGAAGTATGCAAGTTGTTTTGACATAAGAATATATATAAAGCCATGGCACCACCGGTAGCCTGCTGAAAGTCCTGTCTTCCATACAGGATTGATAGTTCAGTGCGCAATCGTGACTTAATTAGCATTGGATATGCTTCCACTGTTTCATTAAGTGCTGCAGTAGGAAAATTGTTGCTATGTTTTTTAAACAGCTCACTATCCAGTAGTGTTGCACTGACTAGATGCCTTGTAAATGCAAAGCGCTCCTTGGCATGCACCACAATAATGTCGCATACTTCCTTTCCTTCCTGATTCAAGGTGTTTATCTGTAGTTTGCGGTTTGCAAATCGAGAATCATCTGGCAATTCAGAGTCCAAATTATCAATGGATTCTCGTACTTTGTTGATGCTGATCATAAAGGCAGAAGTGTTTTTTTGGGCAGATACAGTATCAATGTCTCGTTTTTGTAATTGCTCATACAACAAATTGACGTGTGGCATTATATAGTGGAACAAATAAAGAAAAAAAAGAAACTCCCTGTCTTCCAGAGTCCTGGTAAAGCCCTTAGCTTCACACACAGAAGTGGAATCAAATGTACTGTCTTCTGTAATAGATTTCATGCATTCTAAAAGGTCACCCCTGTGTTCGTGAATTATATTGACAGCTCGGATGTTGAAGTTCCAGCGAGTTGCAGACCCTCTCGGTATTCTTTTTGCCACTATCTGTTGAAGCACTTCAGTCCGTTTTGGCGAACGGGAAAAAAAAGCAGTAATACCACCCAACTCTTTAAAGAAAATTCTGCATCTGGTTATTTTTGAAGCAGCCTGTTCCATGATTAGATTTAGTTGGTGGGCATAGCAATGGACATAGTGCGCATTTGGATAGATGTCTCTGATCTTTTTTTGAACCCCACCAGAGGCACCGCGCATGACACTGGCACCATCATAGCTCTGAGCAATTAGCTTCTCTTTACCACTGTGCTCTGGGAAAATATGTTCAAGTTCATTAAGAATAGATGCCGAAATTGTATCTGCAGTTGAATCTTTAAGATTCGAAAAGCACCAAAATCTTTCTACTACCTTGGAATTGCCATCAATGTAGCGGAAAACAAGTACTGACTGCATCTTGGTAGAGACATCAGTTGTATCATCGGCCTGGATAGCTACGTAATCAGTGCTTCTTATTTGCTGTACAATAATTTCTTTTGTTACCTCCAGCATACAGTCAAGCAACTCATTCTGGATTGTCTTGGAAGTGCCTTTAAATACAGTTGCACTTTTTAAGTGCGCTTCCATTGCACTGTCTATACTGGATACAAAATCAACCAGCCCTTTGAAGACGCCAGGATTTTGGGAATGTTCAGTTTCATTGTGGCCGCGCAATGCCAATTCAAAAGCTCCACAAAATTTTACACAGTCAATCAGTTTGGATAATATATAACGGTTCTTATCAACCTCCTCATTGTGTTTGATTACCCCCTTGCGGTAGGCTTCATTTAACTGTAGTGCAATATTTGATTTTCCAAACAAAGACAACTTTAATACATTGGTCAAGTGGGCTTCACTGGAATCATGCCTCTTTATTTTTTCTGCCAGATGTTTAAGGTCAGTAACTCCTGTTTTAGTCCAGCTAACTTCACGCCCAAAGAGCAAGCAGGGGAAACAGAACAAGGCATTCTTAGCAGAGCTGGCAGTTAACCACGCGATTTTATCAAACCAGCTCCGTGTAAATCTACGTGTGTAACCCTTGCCCCGGTCTTTTGTAGACTGTTCAATGTTTATTTCAGGTTTATCAGGTCCAAGTCCTTTCACCCGAAGTTTATCTTCCTGTGTCATTCCCAAAAATGGTTTTGTGAGTAAACTGTCAACTGTGTTCATTTTGATAAACAATAAAATGAACAGTTCAAAGAAAGCCTAAACTAGATTATAGATGTATCACCTAACAGAGGTCACCCACTTTCCTTGTGCTTATCAAACTATCTCTTGATTTCCTGTTAGTGCCTGTAGAAAACCTTTCTGCCGGTTTCCTCACTGCTGCCTGTAGTTTCTTTTGATAAACTATCTGTTGATTTCCTCCCTGGTGCTTGTCAAGCTATCTGTTGATTTCCTCTGGTACCTGTTGAAAAGCTTTCTGCTGGTTTCCTCTCTGCTGCCTGTAGTTTCTTTTGATAAACTATCTGTTGATTTCCTCTGGTACCTGTTGAAAAGCTTTCTGCTGGTTTCCTCTCTGCTGCCTGTAGTTTCTTTGATAAACTATCTGTTGATTTTCTCTGGTACCTGTTGAAAAGCTTTCTGCTGGTTTCCTCTCTGCTGCCTGTAGTTTCTTTGATAAACTATCTGTTGATTTCCTCTGCCAGGTGCTTGTCGAACTATCTGTTGATTTCCTCCCTGGTGCTTGTCAAGCTATCTGTTGATTTCCTCTGGTACCTGTTGAAAAGATTTCTGCTGGTTTCCTCTCTGCTGCCTGTAGTTTCTTTGATAAACTATCTGTTGATTTTCTCTGGTACCTGTTGAAAAGCTTTCTGCTGGTTTCCTCTCTGCTGCCTGTAGTTTCTTTGTTAAACTATATGTTGATTTCCTCCCTGGTGCTTGTCAAGCTATCTGTTGATTTTCTCTGGTGCCTGTTGAAAAGCTTTCTGCTGGTTTACTGTCCGCTGCCTGTTAAACTATCTGCTGATTTCCTCCCTGGTGCCTGTGAAAAGGTAAAAAGGACGTAAGCTTTGAGAATGGTGTCCACTGGATACACAGCAGAAACCACTGAACAGCTTGAACAATTGAAACCTACAGTCCTGTATATACTCAGACTAGAGGGTGAAAAACAGTTGAAAACCGAATATCCTGGGGGTTCTTGCATGCTTAATGCACCTTGCATGGGGCCTTTTTGGGTTTCATTACATCAGTGTACTGCAGTCACCTCACCAGCCTTAGTGTCAAAATCTCAATTGCGTGCATTTAGGTGTAGAAATGTAAACAGACATGCTAAAGTATATTCAACAATTTCCATGTCATCACATTCAATACTGCTTTAAAGCTGTCTGAATAATTTTCAGTAGTAGCTTCTTCCCTATCGTGCTTTCCATTAACATACACCTATCACAAAATGAACAGTTTCACTAAGTTAACAATCATGGCCTAGATGTATCAAGCCGTTTGTGATTCGCAAAGGCCGGAATTTGCAGAATTCCGGCGTTTGCGTATCGCAAACTGTATTTTTGCATGCAACAACAATTCGCAAAATAAGGAATCACAAAAATTAGCGATTCCTTATTTTTCTTTAGCATTTAAGGAATCACAATTTTGCGATTCCTTAAATGCTATGTATGTAGCATTTTGGATTTGTGAATTTAGGTTAAGAAATCGCAAATTACCACCAACTTGTAGTTGGTGGTAATTTGCGACTTCTTTTAAAAATGCACAATTTGGCATTTGTGAAGGTGGCATGAGACGCACATACATGCCCCTTCAGCATACTTCCAGAAATCCACCTTATGTACGTTTAGACAGAGACCGTCCAACTCTTTCAACAGGAACTGGAATGAGGCACAAGCACAACACCTTAAATAACGTCAAACTCATCTATCTAATCTTTTAATACACCCAGCACATGCCCTGCCACTTGTATTTTGGAGACTAGTGGGCCTTTCTGAGTGTAGTTTAGTTGGAAGAAGGGATGCTACTGTAATTGACAATCACAGTATCTGGGATAAAGTTAAACCTACAGCAATATACTCGGCCACATTAATTACAAGCCAGACTGCGCCAACAAGGCCCCAAGAGAGGCCTGGGCTGTCAGATGCATTAACGCTTACACGTGCCCAGCCCAGTACCTCACGAACCAGATCCAAAACAGGTTATTAGAAAGCTTTTACAACGTGTCAGAGAATTATTCAGCAGCAGCTGAGGTGGTGGTTTTTCAGGCGCCTCATTAAAAATGCTTTCCTTTTAACAGTGTATAAAATCAAGTATGCATTATATTTCTCACGTTTCACTACATTTCTACTAAATAATAATAATTAAGAACAAGCAATGGCATAGCCAAGAGGTCTCGCCTTTGGGACCATATATAAGTGTTTAGCCATGCAACAGTTGATGTTGTTGCACCAGGGATATTGTGCTGGATAACTAAACACTTATAAAGTCCCAAAGGTGAGACCTATTGGCTATGCCAATGCTTGTGTGTAATGTCTTTGTTGTTGTTTAGATACATAAACAGCAAACACATTCATGTTGCACTATAAGCATACCAAGAAGAATATACAGACAAAATGTAGAGAGATATGCAGTGAGACAATACACAAATGGCAACATGCAAACACAGGTGGTTGTCAATGGATGCTTTGATGGCTGTTAAGAGGAATACATAGTTAAAGAGACTGTTGGATGACTGTATGTGCATATTATGGTGGATCGGTGTTAATCACATAAGTAGCTTGATGCACATGCGAACATATGGGTGAACAGCCGGGTGTTAGAGGATGGATCAATGCGCAGCTAAGAGTGGATGGATATGTGCTTGGTTGAAGGTGGTTCAGGAATGAATAGGTATGGGTGGATATACAACATTACGCAGATCCATGTGGATAACTGAGCAGGATAAGTGTGCGTTCAAGGGTGTTGGGCCAAAGATTAAGTGAGTGCATAGCTGGGGGCATGGGTAGGGGTAGGATGTGTGGATGTAATTGCATAGGTGAATGGAGGAATGCATAAGAGTGGGAGTGGATGCCTCCAACATCATTTAAATTAAAAGAGTCAAAAGAGTCATGGTTTGCTTGTGACATTCTAAACATAAAAAATTGGGACCCATAGAGGATTAGTGTTGAATTAGTAAAGTATATGAAACATGCAAGTACATTTTAAGTAGTGGATAGGTTAGTCAGTTATTTGGATTTGGAATGATAGCACGCAGAAGGATAGAGGAGGAAAAAAGGTTTGTATTTAGAGCACAGGATCACAAAATGGGAACTCTCTTAAAATCATGTAAGTGTGCAATAAGTGGTCTTGAAACAGGCACAAAAATGAAATAGCAATTGATTCAAAAATATGGTAAGAGGGTATGCGTGCTGGAAGGGATTCGTGATAAAGGACATTTATCCACGATCGTGCTGGCAGGATGGTGTTTTATTCACATCATTTGAACACTTACAGCAATGTGCAAGAAATGTTTACTCAGTCACCTGGCTGTCATTGGGTATGTGTCACCGCTATACAGGTATTAACGTCGTATGCTGAGTACAGTAATGAGGACTTCTAGTCTGCATATTTAAATGAAATCACTGTGAAGGCAGCTGAAATCTGCAAAAGGTGCTTTTTCAGTGACACTCTTTATACAAAACCCTTAATTAATCTTGAGAGATCACCACCAGTACTACATAACATAACACCCATTTGTGTCGTTCAGGAACAGTTAAAGCATGTCTGGAGTCCTATAAGTTATTTTTTCAAGCATTGCAATCTGTATCCATTTTACCTTTATCTTTCATTGACATCTTTATATTTTTTAGTTGACAAATATGTAATATCTAATGTTTTTCACAGTGATGCTTCAGCTGGTTTTGCAGCCATTGTACTGTAATTACCGAGGGCCCGGCTCGTAGTTAAGTGAGTGAAGCATGTTGTCCGACTCATTAGAAGTAAAGGCAACAGTACCCCTACTGAGATTCAAACAGTTTACACATAAACCCTCAAGAAATGTGCATTACTGGGACAGATAGCCACACATATATGCTAATGCATACATACACGTGCTCACCATGTGCATTAAGTGCGACAACATGTGGTTAAATACTCATAGCTGCCAAGGTTTCAGATTGCCATGTGTGACATTTTCATAATTTCTGTGAAATAATTATGAGTGACATTTCAACAACTATGAGTAACACTTTCTCACGAGCTAAAACCAGCCAAGTCTGCCCTGAGATCCCTGCGCCCGGTGTTGTGCTACTAGTGGCTGGGTGTCAGCAAGGCAGACGCACAACAGCTATGTCCTCCCTGCCCTGGCTGCCAGCCTTACCTGGCTGCCCTCACCCCTACCCCCGCACAAGGTCCTACGCATTTGGTGTTGAAGAATGCACCATGTGTATGTTCAGCCCTGCAGTTGTCTGGCTACCCCAGGCAGATTATGTGCCCCCTCCATGGCAACTAAAAATCCTACCGAACTTGGCAGCCAAGAAATGGGAATGCAGCACTCCCGCTGGGAAGCTATTTTTGAACAAGTGTGTCACCTTAACATTTTAAAACAATGTTCAGGCCAGGGTGCACAATACGAGGCAAGCATGAAATCCTGGAGGCATTTTTTGAAGGCCATTAGTTCCCATGAACGGAGTATTATGCGTGGCTAGAAAAATACAATTGCAAAGCAATAGCACGTTAAAAAAATATATACATATCCACCATAGTAATGTGAAATCGAGTAGATAATGAAAGTTTACACGCCTCATGGCACAATGACACCCTAAGGATGAATGGTATTTAGAAGATCAGAGCATAACCTACCTGCCTCAGTTCGGAAATGTTGAGACTGTGGAATAACTATAACGAGCAGCATCATCACAGCAGTTTTAAAAGCAGTGAGCACACGAAAAGAATTCCAGATTTCTTTTGTTCAAGGCAGGGTTGTTCTTAATTACATTTAATTTTCTATTAGATTTGCACCAGTAACAACCGCCGGCGCCGGGCCCTGCACCTTTCATCATCATTCATTGCATCTGACTTCTGACCAGCCAGCCTGAGCCTGAGCATTTCTTTCACCATTTCTCTCTAAAGAGCCGCGATCCTTGACCTTACACCTTCTTCAACACCATTTCTATGCACCTTTCTAAACTGTAGGCCCGGCCGAGACCTGAAGGAGTTTGCACTCGTCACACCCACGAGGTGGCTGGTGGGTCCCACTCCCAGTAATTACTAATTTCAGGACAGGCAAACACTGTCTATTCAGCCTCACGCACGCCAATGGCAAGTGATCCATAGAGGATTTAATGGGAAGAAGACATATTTATTAAGCTCTGCTTTCATTGCTCTTCGAACCGCAGATAATTTATCTGTGGTTCGAAGAGCAATGAAAGCAGAGCTTTGGCCCAAGACATTGACGAACGCGTCCGACCTTGAACTAGCTCTCAGACTGAATCAATGGGAGACTGCGTATTTTATTTTTCCAATGAATGGTGGGTGACGGGCGTAGTTGTATGATTGTCTGGATCCAGGCACAGTGAGCTTTTTCTGCAGAGAGGGAATTAACTTTCTAATTTTCGAGGTTCCTTGGGTGAAGGAGATTTTGGCAATGTAGAGGAGAGGGGTGTGAAGGCATTTCAAGATCGGGATTAAATTACAGATGTCGTCTTGGCAGATGGTTGTCTCGAGGGAATTGTGACAAGAATGCATCATGTGCCATTTGCATGAGAAACACCATCTTAGTTAGCCAGGATGCAAATGCAATAAATGTTCTCTCTATCCAAACATAAGTCCAAAGGAGCACCGTGCTTGTTTCCATTGCACACCTAAACAAGACCTATTTACTCCCCCAATTTACACTGTGACTCATATGTATTTAAAATCTGTATGTCTGAACACTTTCAGTATGTGCATAACTTCACTCTCTTCCATTCTGCACTCGGACATTTCACAACCTAATAACAACTCTGAGTCTAAGTCAGGTGGGTTTGTGGTGCTTTGATTAGTTCAATCAAGTCAGTGCCACGTGTGGTGCTGTTGTGATTAATACAACGTCTGCATCATTCATTATAAACATTATACAATGGTTACTACGCGTGTCGCTCTCTCATGTTACACAATACACACACAGCCTCATTTATAGTCGTCAGCCTGGGAAAGGGCCGTTCGGTCGCCCCGAGGTAGGATTTGACTGCACTGTAGTACATTTTTTTGTTTACTGGCAGCCAGGCAGCAAATGCAATCATGACAAGGGGGGAGGAGAGCGCCGGGGCATTAGAAGAAGACAGACAACATTCCTGGCTTAATTACACAGACTGGGATGCATTGCGATGTGCGCAAAATAAAGTAAAAACTTGTGGCCGCGTGGGGCCCTACCTGCCCGAGTTCACTTCAGTAACAGCACTTTCACAGTCGTCTCGGTGACCGGTCTGCCCAGCCTGCCTGCAACCAAAACGAATGGCTAGGCTGCTGCTGCAGGGCACGACCGGTAGAGTCGACTGCTTTCCTTCAGAGGCTCCGGACCGTTAGTGTGAAAGCTAGCTGAAAAACACTGAAGTCCGTCACTCAGTGTAAAATGGCTGCTAGTCTCTTCTTCTCCTACTTGCGCGGCGGCGGGAAGAAGTCGGAGTCTGCGCAGATCCCAACTCGTCACACACAGGGTGGGCCTCACCAAGCCCTGTAACGAGTTGGGAGGGGTGACACTCCGAATCCACAGGACAGCCAGCTCTCCTCCTCCTCCACCTGATTGACGTGGAGACGTTAGCAATCCCGGGCTTGTGTTAAAAACGCCCGGGGCTAACTTAATCTCCACGCCATCAGGGGGTGGAGACTGGGCTTCCATGCTGTATATTGCCGAGCTGATGACATCACAGCCTTCGGGGCTGTGAGGGTCTCAGCCGGCCGTGCAGCGCGGCGGTATTGGCAGTGGGGGGCAGGAGACTTAGTAGTGCCCCGTGTTCTTTGTGTTCGTTCTTTTTGATTTTTTTTTTATTAAAATGGACAATAATAAAGTTATGAAAATATAAAAACCACGTAAGAAACGTGATAAATTGCCTGGGGCTAAATTGCCTGGGGCGGAGCCCCAACGCCCATAAAGAGAAACCGCCACTGAATTTTAGATAGCCAGCCAGGGGTGGCAAAAGATATGCTGCAGCCCCTGGTAGGCTTTGGATGCACCTATGCCCTGGGCACCTATAGTGCTCTGTACAGGGGCTGATAAGGTGACCCAAGCCAATCTAGTTATGCACCTAGGGTACATGGAATCCATTTTACAGAGAGAGCAGATAGCCTGGGGCCCTGATTAGCAGGGAACCAGGCCAACTAAGTTGAAAACCAGCTAACCACAAGGCAAAAAAATCTGGGGTAACCATAGTCAGGTAGCCACCTTCCTACACAACCCCCCCCCCCCCCAAACGAAAGGAGATAAGGCTATCCTTGGCCAGGTAAGCCTATATTGCCTGAGTGGCCATACAAGGAAGTACCTGCACTAGCATGGTTACCCCCTGTCTCATGGTCCACTAAGCAGTCCCTCACCCTAGGGGTATTAGAGAGTCTCCACCATAGGGAATCACTACCTTGGGTGTGTTTATGCAAAGTTAAAGGCTGGTTTGGATATGGAGTATTGAAGTGAGGATCCACTAATTTTGGGCTCAACTTCCTCCAATTATCTTCCACTATGTGTGCCTTTCTTTCTTCAACTGAGTTGCACTGAGCTCTCAGGGTCAACCTCTGGCTACCTAAAGCTGGAGGCTGGGTCCCTCTGTTTGGTTTGCTGGAGGGACAGTTCAGGTTTGGGCCCTTTGGGTCCCAGGTTTGGCTGTGCCCAACAGAATCCATCTGTGGGAGGTCCCTAACTACTTTTAAGGGGGCTCCCTCAGGAGTTTTTAAAGTTTTCACCTTACTAGGGCTACTAGTTTTGGTGCCCCTAATCTGTTGATGGGGGTGCTTTATTTGACAGGGGGCCCTCTGGGTCTCACTGTCCTTCTTGTCCTCTGCAGCCCTGGGCTGACTAAGGCAAGGTAGAGAGGGGCAGGTTACCTGCTCCAGACTGGGTCCCACCTGAGAAGGGTCCACTGCCATCAGAGGCTCTGTCAGGCCAGGCCTAACAACCTCTGGGGCAGTTCCTTCATCAGGGGTAAGATCAGTTCCCTGAGGAGGCTGATCCTGTCCTAATGTCTGGTGAGGGGAAGATTTATCTTCCTCCTCCATGCTCTCAGTTTGGGTGGAGTGATCCATCATTTCAGGCTTCACAACAACCGTATCTGTTTGAGTTTGGGCTGTGGCCATCACAGCCCCACCAACCTTTTCAGGAGGAGACTCAGTTTGGGTTTCTGCTGTTATCATAACAGCTTTGCTATTCTGTTTTGGAAGAGCTTCTGGTAAAGATGGGGCAGAGAGTTGCTCAGCCCTACCAACCTTTTCAGGAAGGACATCTTGGGTTGGGGCTATAGCCAGTACAGCCCCACTAACCTTTCCATTGGAGTTTACCATTCTAGAATGGATTTCCTGTTCAATCTCAGCCCAGGCTGAGTTTTCTAAATCATTACCCAGTAGACAGTCTACAGGCAAGTTTGGTGACACTGCCACTCTCTTTGGGCCAGTGACACCTCCCCAGCTGAGACTTATTACTGCCATGGGATGATTTGTTTGGATTCCATCAATGTTTGTTACCTGGTATGTGGCATCAGGTAAAAGTTGCTTAGAGGGGACTATACAGTCAGCCACCATGGTGATGCTAGCCCCTGTGTCTCTAAATGCTTCAACTTTCAAACCATTGATGATGGGTTCTTGTCTATATTTGCTCAAGGTATTTGGTCAGTCAGAGAAGTTGGCAAACCCCATGCCAGTCTCATAAACAAGATCATTTGGTGATGGGGACCTGGATAGGCCAGGGTCCCCCTGGGCTCCAAAAGTAAACCCACCCAGATTCCTGGGTGTGCCCCCACTTCCTGGGGGATTACTGCTAACAGTAACAGGAGGTGTTGGAGCTGGCTTTGGAGGTATATTCTCTTTATTGCCACTCTTGGGACAACAGTTGTCTGTTTTGTAATGCCCAACCTGTTTACAGGCATGACAATAAGGCTTTTTCTCTGTTGAAGAAGTGTCGCGGGGCCCACCCTTTTCATTGGAATTTTGGGGCCCTGGGGAAGTCTTTTCTTTACTTTTCTCTCCACCCTTATCTTGAGGTTTGGTAGACTCCTTCTTCTGGTTATTGTCCTGATTCTTAGGTCTAATCCTGGTTCTGACCCATTTATCTGCCCTCTTTCCCAATTCTTGGGGAGAGGTCAAATCTGAGTCCACCAGGTGCTGGTGTAAGAGCTGGTTCTGACAATTAATTAGGATCTGCTCCCTCATAATCAAATTATACAATCCTGTGAAGTCATGTACTTTGCTGCCATTTAGCCAACCCTGCAGAGCCTTAGTTGCACAATCAACAAAATCAGTTCAGTCCTGAGTCTGTGTCTTCTGGGTGTCTCTGAACTTTAACCTGTATTGTTCAGTGGTTAAGCCAAACCCATCTATTAGAACACTCTTCAGGACTTTGTAATTGTTGGCATCCTCATGTCTGACAGTGAGGAGCCTATCTCTCCCTTTCTCTGAAAAGGAGTACCATAAGATTGCTGCCCACTGTTCCTCAGGAACCTGCTGTACCATGCAGGCTCTCTCAAGAGCAGTCATCTATTTGTGGATGTCATCCCCTTCCTTGTAGGGGGGCACAATCTTTGTCAGGTTTCTACTATCATAGGACCTGGGTTGCTCTTTAGGAATATTGCTGCCACCAGTGGCATCTAAGCCACACAATTTTCTTTCTCTTGCTAAAGCAAGTTTAGCTTGAGCCAAGGCTACCTCTTCCCTCTCTATCTGGAGTTGGACAGCCCTCATCCTGGCCCTATGCTCTTTCCTCTGGGGGGAAGTCATTCCCCTTTGAGATTCTCTTGAGACACTAGAAACATGAGAGTCCCCTGATGGAGATCTCACCCTCCTGTTGCCTGGGAGAATTAGGTTATGGGATCTGGGGAGGTGCTGGCCCTCTCCATCCCCATGTAGGTCTAGATTGGCCTGGTTAAGCCTGCCAACCTGTACCTGGGTCACCCTCTGATCCTGATCTTCAGGCTCTTCTACATCTGAGCCTTCCTCTTCCTCTTCCTCCTCCTCATCTTCTGGAAGATCCTCATTCTCAGGGGAGTTCTGTCCTTCTTCTAACTCTAAGGGAGCCTGACTCACCTTATCTAAGTCATCCTTTTCCAGGATGGCTATCAGGGAAGGAATGGTAGGGCCTCTGCCCCTTTTTAGCCCCCTTGCTGTGCACAAGGCACTCAAGTCTTTGTGGCTAAGGTTGTCATATCTGGTAGTTGCCTTGGTAGGGTCAACTATCACAGGGGTAGAACCTGAGGCTCCTCCTGTGTCAGACATGGCTGCTAGTGAGGTGTAAGTGGTGCACTTACCTACACTAAGTGTTTTCCTACTGTACCTTGCTAGTGAGTTGTAGTCAGGGTGTGCTAATCCCTTTAATCTACAACTACTAAGTTCAGTAGAACTTAATATGCTAAGCTTTTGATTTATATGTACCTAAGGTACTTGATGTGATCTTTCAATTTGATATAAAGATTGCAATGGTAAAACAAACAGCAAGCTCAAATCCGCACCGCTGCACACCAATGTGAGAAGTTGGCCTGATATGTAGTGTTTCCAATTCTGGAACCACTTGGTATCAGTCCAAACAAACCCCAAAGATGTCTGGTTGTAAGTCAACCTTGTTAGACAAGCTATCCTAGTGGTAGCATGGACTAAGCAGCCTTAAAGGCTTAACTTAAGAGGTCGTGTTAAGCGAGCTGTTTTACCACATACAATCCTGTAATCAAATGAAAGGACACCACACAAGTATATTTTATAAAAATATATGTATTTATTTCTAAATTACTCCCCAGTACTCTTTATGAGGAAAGGGGCACAAGCGTTAAATCAAAAGCACAGTATAACATACAAAGTTGCACAATTATGGATGAGGGCGGGTGGCCACTCAAACCATATATTAAAAAAATGGTATAAGAGATACCAATCGAACAGTGGTTAGGCCTAGGGCCTAGAGAATCCCTGGGAGCAGTCAGGACTAGCAATGCTGAAGTCGGGAGTAGCCCACGGAATTCGGGTGCAGCACGGAAAGTGCGGCTTGCACCAATGCAATGTCAATGGTGCGTAAAAGTTACACAAAGTGAGTTTAAAGATACTTCCGCTGAACCTAGAGGAACAAAACTTAAGACACAGACCCTAGAGGTGTGGACCAGTGTAGGAACACCGGCGTTGCAATGTTACCTCACCCACAGGAAGTGGGTGCACAGGGTCGAAGTGGCATCGGGTTTGTACACGCAGGTTCTTGGCGCTTGGAGCTGAAGATGCTGCAGGCGATGGGAAGCAGAAGTGTCCGGTGGATCCAAGGGTGGATCTGAAGTGGTGAAGACCTGAAAGCAGAGGGGACAATGTTCAAAGTCACTGACCAGTGACCACCGTGGAACCAGATTGGAACCAGGCAAAGTCGGGTGCAAACAGGTGATCAGGGGTTGCTTCTCTCTGCAGCTGCGTGGACACGAAGAGGTCAAGGACGTCCAGGAGTCGATCACGACTGTCCCTTGAAGGTTCTAGCTGATGGCGGTGTTGGCAACGCAATTGAAGCAAACAAGCCTTGGCTAATGCAAGCCACGGGGAAAGTGAAAAAGGCTTATTGCTCAGACCAGCAAGGTCAGAGCGAGTACTCCTTTCTACAGGAGCGAGGGCAGGTCTGGACCAATCAGACCCACAGCATATATTGTAGGTTTCATTGCCAAGATGGCCGCTGACCACGTGACAAGTGGCCAAGATGGCGAGTCAAGTGGCACAAAACAAAAGGGACCCACGCAGATCGTGGAGATGCTGGAGGGCTGATCTTTAGTGCAAATGCTGCTCCGTTATGGGGCTTCCTAAACCCCAAAGCACAGAGTCGAGAATGCCTTGGGTGCTGCACAGTCAGCGTCTCGGGGGTCTTTCATGATGTCTGCTCCCACGTCTCTCGGTGCCTCCACGGGTCCCTTCTTTGCAGGGACTGTGGATCGGGCTAGGGGAAGTCTGGGAAGCTGAGTTTTGTCAGGCTGTGCACTCGGGCTCCGGCAGGAGGCAGCGGCAAAGCAGACGTCGAGGTGCTGGGTGATGCCTGTGTTCACAGGGTGGCCCCTCCTAGGCCACAAGGGAGATGCTCTTCAGTCTTCTGTTCATCAGAATGTCGAAGTCCAGTCGTCTTCTTAGTTTAAAGTTGATTTCAGGATGATCTGAGTTGCATTGGCACTGCTCCCACTCTTATTCCAATCTGAGGGGTGGATCTCCTGCTAGGTCCCTCCCCTATGGGTGGGACCAGGAAGGGGGGTGGTTACACCCCCTTTACTTTGTCCAGGTCTCACTGGAGCTGGGGCTGGGCTGCCCCAGAACCGGTTTGACCGGATTATGCAAGGGGAAGCCTTGTGCTCCCCAGGCACTGTCTGGTTTCTTTCAAACCTCCCTGCTACAATCCACTATCTCCTGTTTGGGGTGGTGTGACACCTCCCTGTGACAGGAAATCCTTTGTCCAGGCCTCCTCTGCTGAGTTTCGGTCAGCAGCAGGAGGTCAGACATGTGTCTGTGGCAGAAGCATCCATTTTGTGGATCTGAGGCTCTTTTAAAAATCAACCGCGTTTTAGCAAAAGTAACATGTCGTCCCCTCTAGAGGGGTGGAATGCTACCCCCGTTGCCAGGACTTGGCGAGGGGGTAGCATTCCAATTCGTATGACACCTTACACGACATGTTTTGATAAAGCCAAACCAAAGTCGACATATAACCGCGAGGATTATAATGCACTTAATAGTATATGGTTTGGCATTATCCCGGAACAGCTAAGGGAATTGGTCCCGACAGCTGCAGACAGGCTCAGCTCATGCTAGAGCACCATCTCACATTAAACCATGCACTCTGCCTTCAGGATTGTTAAGGCCTGCCATAGGAGTGGCTCACAGGTTTATATGTGTCCAGATAGGTTTAGATATAGGCATACTATATCTAAGCAAGGGGTGATTACACCACCTTGCCCCAGCTGAGTGATCAGCCAGTTGTGTCAATTTTAGATAGCCAGCCAGGGGTGGCAAAAGATATGCTGCAGCCCCTGGTAGGCCTTGGATGCACCTATGCCCTGGGCACCTATAGTGCTCTGTACAGGGGCTGATAAGGTGACCCAAGCCAATCTAGTTATGCACCTAGGGTACATGGAATCCATTTTACAGAGAGAGCAGATAGCCTGGGGCCCTGATTAGCAGGGAACCAGGCCAACTAAGTCGAAAACCAGCTAAACACAAGGCAAAAAAATCTGGGGTAACCATAGTCAGGTAGCCACCTTCCTACAGCCTCCATGTAGAAAGCGAAGAGCAGGGGTGACAGAGGGCACCCCTGCCGAGTTCCCCTCCTAATCTGGAAAGGCCGGGAGACAACCCCATGCACCCTAATACGTGCCTCTGGGTCCTTATATATGCAATCTACCCATTGTTGAAATCTGTCTCTGGTCCCAAATCTATAGAGAACTTGCTTCACGTATGGCCAGTGGACCCGGTCGAAAGCATCCACCGAGAGGAGTACTGAGGGCTGTTGAATTCGCTGGATCTTATCTAAGAGATGGCACAGCCGCCGCGTCCCATCGCAGCAGTTATGGTCTGGGATGAACCCTGATTGATCCTGGTCCATAAGTCCCTGAGTATAGGGAGCCAATTGAGCTGCCAGTATGCTTGTGAACATTTTTAGATCAACGTTTAATAAGGATATGGGATGGTATGATGCACAGTCTAGTGGGTCCTTAACTGATTTGAGTATCACCACTACCTCCGCCATTCCCATTGTTGGAGCCAGAGCTCCAGTGCCACTAAATGATTTTAAAAGTTGTACAAGCACCAGAGCAAGGTCGAGAGCAAAGGTTTTGTAAAAGTCAGCCGAGAGACCGTCTTCTCAGGGAACCTCCCGGGTGCGAGTCCCCGGATCACTCTTAGGACCTCGTCTAGGTGAATATCCGCATCCAACTTGGTGGTGTCTAGGGCTGGGAGGGAGGCCACTGGGGCGTCCCGCACATAGGCCTCGGCCGCCTTCTGGTCAAGGTGCTACACAGCATACAAATTGGTGTAAAAAGACTCAAAGGTGGCAGCGATATCGTAGTCTGACCGGAGGATTTCGTTTGGGGGTTATGGTCCCTACAATGCGATGTGCATTTGTCTGAGCGCAAAGCAAGTTTGCCAGAAGTTTCCCAGTTTTGTTCCCCCCCCCTCTTAATAGCACTGCTTGGTGCACAGGAGAGAATATTCTGCGTGGTCACAGTCCAGGGCCCTCAGCTGCTGTCGTGCCATGTTAAGTTGTCGCCTAATTTGGACCATGCCCGTACGGAGGTGCACTCCCTCCAATTCTTTGATCTGCGACTTCAGGTGCTCCCATCTATCCCTTCTGCCTTTATTCAAACCCGTCGCTATTGCTAGAAAGCGCTCTCGTATAACGGCCTTCAGTGCGTCCCACAGCAGGGAGATCAGAGTCGATCCATTGTCATTGATCTCTGAATATCCCTATATCGCTGTCCGCATATCTTCGATGTTAGGATCATATGTGAGCAGTTTGTGGTTTAGTCTCCACAATCTCTGTTGTGGGGGTCCTCGGGATAGGTGTAGCTCAAGGGAGATAGGCGAATGATCCAAGAGAGCCGTCGTCCCTATCATGACCTCTTGTGTGTCCCTCGTGGCTCACGGAGATGTCAGTAACAAGTCTATGCGTGCATAAGTTTGATGGGCCGTCAAGAAGAATGTGTATTCCCTAGCATTGGGGAAGCGGTGTCTCCATGAATCTGTCAGTCCTACCTCCCCCAATCTCTGTATCATAAAGTTCGAGAATGACCCAGAGTGTCCCAGTCGTTGTGCAGATATGTCCAGTTGTGAATCTGGTACTATATTAAAGTTCCCCCCTAGTATTAAGTCCTCATCTGGGGATTCAAGGATGGTTTTCAGAGTGTTTCTCAGAAATGTTTCTTGATGCTCATTTGGACCGTAGATAGATGCAATAGTGTATGTGTGATCCCCCATTACTATCGGCAGTGCCAACATCCTCCTGGTGTCTCTGCATGCATGCCTAGCACTAAACCCATGAAGTGTGTTGCTGATAGAGCGGCCACTCCCGCCTTTTTCCCTGTCATGGAAGAAAAATATTGCCTGTCGAACCATTTAGATCGGGGGCACCCAATCAGCTCGTAGGAGATGAGTCTCTTGCAAGAGACAAATATAGCATTTGGTGTCCCTCAACAAGGCAAGAAGCGCGCGCTGTTTAACAGGTGTTTCAAGTTTCAAGTTTTATTAGTTTAGCACAGTTACTTAAAACCATTGCTGTACAAAATCTAATTTAGTACAGGTATACAATTTAGCTTTTAACACATTTATCAGATAAAACAAAGCTAAAAAACAATTTTCAAGACTTAGAGACCGATATGGATATTGGGGAGTAGCGTTATGGTTGCCTGTGTGAACGTTTTGCTGTGCTTGGCCAGATAAAATAATGAAGACAGAGAGTACTGGGCCAAAGGACGGAAAAAGTCTGTAATGAGTCTTTGAGGGGGAGGGGGAGGAGGCGTGGCAACCAAGGGAGGTAATAGAAGATTGTCCAAAAGTCTCACAAATTTTCCATCCAAACCTTGCGAGCACTTGAATGTCCGTAGAGGTAAAGCACAATGTCGAGGCCTCCCAGCACGTCCTAGCACCCCATTTTAAGAACAGGGGTTTCAAAAGGGACCTTCTGGAGACTGCTAGTGCCGGGCAGCAGCCCAGAAGATGCAGCCATGATTCAGAGTGGTATTTGCACAGCCTGCAAGCCCCACCTCGCTTGTTGGGGCCCATTTGTTGAAAGCCCTTGAGCGCAGGCCTAGAAGTGGCATAAACATAATGTTCTTCCGAGCCACTTTGCTTAAGTTTCCCTGGCAGTATGCTTGTGGACGCCCAAGAAGATACGAAGAGTTCAAGGGGAGCAGAATGGTTGGTGCCGTTAGAGCCTGCAGATCCATGGACTGAGAAATAAGTTTAACTTGCTTATTGATGGTGCTTTTCCAGGCCGAGTATGGAATAGTGACTGAGAGGAGAGATGACTTGTCAATCTCTAACACTCTTATCGCCTTTGTAATCTCGGTATTCCAGGGATTGCCAGGGCTAGACAGGATTCCTTTTAGTTGGAATTTAAGAGTGTTATCACCTGCTTTTAGGGTCCTAATGAAATATTTCAGGATGTCAGCCTCGCAGTGAAGGGATTGTCTTTGTAGACCCAGCTCCAATCGTAGTCTTGCCCGCTGAATAAAACTTGGCAGATGGAAAAGTTTTTTGTAGGTGGAAATTTGGGCGAGCTCAAGACTGGAGGAGCACGCACCAGAAAATGCCTGGTGTCCGTAGGTTAATGCAGAAAGTAGAATAGCTTTAGTCACCTTCAAGATGGCTTCGGCAGAGGGACTGCTCAAAGTTTGGTTCAACCTGGTCAGGGAGTATGTAATTGCGCCTGCTCTCTTTTCCAAAGCAGCTAGGTGAGCTGTAGGCCTGGACGTCTCATTGAACCAGACTCCCAGGTAATTATATTTTACTGTTGTGTTCCATGTCAGCCTTTTCTTGTTCTTGCATCTGCCAAATACCAGTACCTTCGACTTTGCCTGGTTGATTTTCAGGGCATTGGTGGAGTTATATATATGAAGCGTACTTAATGCCCTTTGGAGACCTGATTTTGCTTGGTCCATTATTACAATATCATCTGCATATTGTAATATGTGAAGAGGCTTTATAGCGGGTCCCAGTTTTGGCGGGAGAAGATTACTATTCTCCAAGAATATGCTGAGATCGGCTGTGTAGAGATTGAACAACAGCGGGGCAAGAAAACAGACTTGCTTTAGCCCATCTTCGACGGCAATTCTTGAAGAGAGTGTCTTTGGGCTGGTTTTAATTCGCACCCACTTGTTCTTATGCAGGGAAATTAGTGCACCTAGTAGGTCATGCGGAATCCCCCATTTATTCAGCTTCCTCCACAAGATGTTCCGAGACACTTTGTCAAAAGCCGCGCTGTAGTCTATAAAGCAAAAACCACAGTTGATGGACAGAATGTAGAACAATGTCTTACATTCACCCCAGTACTAGGATCTGGGCCTAAATCCATAGTTTTTTTTGCACTCCACACCACCCTAGGTCAGACAATGGCTATATGCAAATCAGCCTTGACCCTGTGCCTCATTGGAACAGTCCAGCCCGAACTATCAAGCCATGTCTTTCCTAGACCGGAATCAAGCATCCAAGGACCGGTTTCTGGCTATCAGTCTTCTTCAGCCTGGATAGCTTGACTCCAGTGATGTGGAGAGCCTGGGACTCACGTCTGAGCATACCCAGCCCACTTGGGGTGAAAATTGCAAAAACCACAGTTGATGGACAGAATGTAGAACAATGTCTCCGGTCCAGGGAAGGCATGGCTTGGTAGTTCGGGCTGGACTGTTCCCATGAGGCACAGGGTCAAGGCTGATTTGCATATAGCCATTGTCTGAACTAGGGTGGTGTGGAGTGCAAAAAAACAATGGATTTAGGCCCAGATCTTTGTACTGGGGTGAATGTAAGACATTGTTCTGCATTCTGTCCATCAACTGTGTTTTTTGCAATTTTCACCCCGAGTGGGCTGGGTATGCTCAGACGTGAGTCCCAGGCACTCCACATCACTGGAGTCAAGCTATGCAGGCTGAAGAAGGCTGATAGCCAGAAACCGGTCCTTGGATGCTTGATTCCGGTCAAGGAAAGAAATGGCTTGGTATTTCGGGCTGGACTGTTCCCATGAGGCACAGGGTCAAGGCTGATTTGCATATAGCCATTGTCTGACCTAGGGTGGTGTGGAGTGCAAAAAAACGATGGATTTAGGCCCAGATCTTTGTACTGGGGTGAATGTAAGACATTGTTCTGCATTCTGTCCATCAACTGTGTTTTTTGCAGTAGTCTATAAAGCAGCAGTAGAGTGGAAGATGTTTTTTTTGTACTGCTTTTTGCCTCAGAGCGGCTAGAGTAATGATGTTGTCTATTGTGGAGGCCGTTGCCCGGAACCCGGTTTGGTAGTATGGTATTATGTTATTTTCTTTGACCCATTTTTCAAGCATCCGAAGAAGACATCGAGCATATGCCTTTGTCTCCAGGTCTATAGGGCAATAAAGCGGTAGTTAGCCGGTGACGCAGGGTCACCTTTCTTGAATATGGGGCATAGAATTGAACCTAACCAAGAGTCTGGGAGCTGGCCTGTCGCAAACACGTTGTTAAATAGGGGAGTCAGAAGGGCCGCCCACTCTTCCGGGGCGCATTTAAATAACCCGGCAGGGAGTCCATTGGGCCCTGGAGCTCCGTCTTTTTTCATGACTCGCAGATACTTGGTGATCTCGGCTCCAGTGGTCAGTTCGAAAGTTTCTGTTTGAATGGAAGCAGCACGATCTCTTAGTTCTATCACCGCGGGGTCCCCAGAGTCACTGCGATAAAGAACGGACACATGCAGGGCCCAGGCTTCTTCACAGACTGCATTTCCTCTCGTCTTGTTGGTGGAGCGGAGTTTGTTCATATAATTCCAAAACTGGGACTGACTTTTGCCCTTGAGAAGGGCAAACATTTTTACCCACTCAGACTGTTCATTGAGTCTCTTGGTCTCCCATAAGAATTTTTTGTAGGTCGTCCGCAGCAATGCCACCTTTTTAGAGGTGTGCACGGTACAAATCAGTTTGTGCTGACGGACGGCCTTCCTGAGGGTCCTTCTTTGGGAGGCTAACAATGAGTCGTGGGTTTGCTTCGGATGTGGCCCGTGTGTTCTATGGTGGAGCACGGGCCCTGCCAGGAGATCCTGTAGCTTAGCAATGTAGTTATCCCACCAGTGGTGTGATTCTGTCAGGGCACTGTGTCTGAAGTTAAGTGTTTCGCACTTGAGCCAGGTTCCCACCTTGGCGGATCCCCATGAGTCCCATTTGATTCTTCTAACCATGGTGTGGAATTCGGCTCGCTTTGAATGCCCCACGTCTATCGTTTCGAGGGCGACTTGCACTTGCAGGTCCAGTGTAGCCACTATGGGGTTATGGTCACTCTCCAAACGATAGGGAATTTCCATCCTGGCCAGATGATTACCCAGAAGCGGGGAAAGAAAGATGTAGTCAATGGTTGAGATTCTCCTGAATGTTGGCATGAAATGAACGTCCGGGTGCAGTTCCTGCGAGATTTGCTGAGCTGAGCGGAAGTTATAGGTTGTTAGAAAAGTGATCATCGCTTCTTGCTCTTTGTTTTTGCTTGCTAAGACGCCGTTGGTTGCGAGGTCTTTGATGTTAAAGTCTCCTAATAGCAGTACCTCCGTGGATGCAAATTCCGCTAGAAGGTCTACCAGTTGTTTTATCATTAGATCCGTTGCAGTTGATTTTGCGGTTTTTGCTGTATTATGATAAATGTTAATTAGGAGGATAGAGCGTGCCCTGCCTTAAAAAGACAGACCGGTAATCAAAACCGTCTGCCCTGCCGTCAGGTTCCGAAGGATAGGTGTGGCCGATATCTTGCACCTATAACTGATGAAAATGGAGAGGCCCCCTGAGGGTCTTCCGTAAGAATTGCTCTTGGCGGCCGGTTGAAAAAGTTTGTAGTAGCCAAGCAGGGATGATGGGGATAGAAACCAGGTCTCCTGAAAACAGATTATGTCGCTTTTGTTCAGGAATTCAACGGCTGATTTTGAAGCAAGGGTTGACTTTAGCCCGCTCGTGTTCCAAGATGTGATAGTTAGTTTGGAATCGGGCCAGTTGGTGTTCTTGTTAGGAAGAACGCTGTTGTTGGGCGAAATTGATTGAAGGCTCTGGGACTAAGTCTCCGTAGCGCATGTCGTTGACATGGGGGACAGGGCAGTTTAATTTGCAGCTTATCATACGTTGGTTTTTATAGCATGCAATGTTTAGGAGATTGTCAGCTTTCGACGCTTCTGGAAGCCAGGCATGGGTTGCGCCCCGTGACCCCTTCAATGCGCTGGTGAGCTCTTTCGCGGGGGCCTGTGGGAGAAGGACGTGGGGGTATTTTTGTTGAGTGGGAACCCACATTTCAATGCCCCAGTTTTCAAGTTGTTTGGCTTCCTTGAGGATTGCATTCCTAATGGATTCCTGATACCACGTTGTAATGGTGGCCTCTGAGCCCCCTCTCCCTGGTATTGTGGAGAACTTGACTGATGTAAGGTCTGAGGAGGTGACCCCGGCCAGTGCTGGAATGCAGTTGAATAGGCGGAGGAGATTGCATCTGTTAAGGGTATCATGTGGGCCCTTATGCTCGTAGTGTGGATAAAAGACTAGTTCAGCTCTCTTTTCCGGGCTCTGATGATCCTGACTCCTGGCTGTTCCAGGTAAAGTAGCTGTCGCCATCAGGGGTTGGAAGCGTGCTTCAAGTGGATAAATAGTCCCCCACGATTGACTTGTCAATCCCGAGACTTGTGGCACTTTAGGCAAAAAGTGCCTCTGCGGCTGCGGATGAAAGTCCCAACAGACTTTAGTTGAGTCTTCTAATTGATGGGGCGCGCCGCAGTCTGTGGCATATCCCACTGTTGAGCTGTGAAGATCCGTGTTCGTGATTACTGCCATTCCCTGGGATTGAGGTGGGCTATTCCGGTTTTCCATTATTGCTTCAGTGATCTGTACAGGGTTATTCTGGTTCCCAGCGCTGTGGTCATTGGTACTTATTCCTGTAGATTTGTTTGGCAGTAATATGTTTGCTGTGGTTGTGGTGTGCGCTTCTGAGGCTCTTGTGATCCCGGGACTGCCCAGGTTTGATGACCCGGGCTGTTCGCTGGTGACCATTGAGCCAGTGGGGGACGTACTTTTCTCGGTGTTCTTTATTTCGGGTTTTACAGGTGGGTTGAAAATGGGGAAGTAGGGGAGACCCCTTGTTTTATTGACTGGTAGACTGGGTACCGCTAACCCTTCAAGCCCCGATCTTCTTTTCAGTAGGCGTTGTTTTTTTGATTGTTTTTTAAGTTTTTTTCTTTCCCTCCTTGACAGTGAGGTTTTCGTTGGAGGCTTAGAAAAGCTGTGAGTCAGGCCTGTGTGGGGGCTGACGGAGCGGTCAGATCGCGTGGGTGATACTTGCGTCGATGTGGTTTCAGTAAGTTCCAAGCCAGCTGTGAGCGAGCCGGGGCTAGTCCCTGGTGGAAGGCTGGCAGAACTTTTAGTAGCTTGATCGGCACGAGGGAGTGTGTTTTTTCTCACAGGGCATGGGCCGGCTAGTGAGGCGGAGCTTGAAGGGTCTTCGAGAATAGATGTAGTTTGAAACTCTTGCATGGGCGTGAGCTGAGATGTCCCTTGTCTGATGCTTTGGCACTCTACGCTGTTCAGGATTGCTCCCATGATTTCGGGGAGGGACGAGAGTTTGTTGATTTTTGGGCTGCAGGAGCAAGAAATCCGATTGCCCATTGTCCCCGCCACGCCTTCGAGGGTGCATATCCTGGAGCCCAGATCAGACAGTGATGATGCCAGACTTTGCATTAGATCGATCTGCAGCTCCACTTTCTGCGACTGCCATGGCGTGGTCTTGGCAATCGCGTCTTGTTTGGCATGGAGGGATGTCAGTGAGATCGAAATAGAATTTATGGGGTCCGACATAGTGAACACGGATGGTTCCTGGTCCTCTGGAGGGATTCTGAAGAAGTTTGAGGAAGGACTTAAGCCCAGTGAGTGGGCGAGTGACTCTTCAATTCGACTGTCTAAGGAGGCCAGGAATCGGTTGGATAGTTTGTGGGATAATGGGGGCCTTCATTTTTTAAGCTCTTATTTGAAGGTAGGGGGTTGTTCCGGCTAGTTGAAAGGGCCTCTGAGCATGCACTTGGGCTGAGTTGTAATAGAGCATTCGATGTTAAGTCTGCAATGTAGCGGTTGTCAGCGTATTCAGATGGTGAGAACGGAACACTGCCATGGACTTGGGCTTGGACTTCTAGCTTAGTCACGTTGTTTAGAGTTGTGATATTTATAGAGTCTGAGCTGAAGGCTGGTAAGGATGAAATTCCTGGAGATGCAGAGAAGGCGCTCAGTGAGAGAAGAGAGCTGTCATGAGTCATGACTGCAACCTCCTGGGATAGGATGAGCAGCTGATGTGTCTTATGAGATGACTCATGAAATGTCTCGTGCGTGATGGGAGATTCGGGTGAGGGTGGAGAGGGTTTCTCTGGGGTTGAGTTTTTAGCATAGGCAAGTCCGGGGGAGCAGTAGTTGTCAGTCTGGACATCAGCTTTTAAGACTGTATCCTGCTGAGATGATTGAGTAGAAGGGAGGCCCTTTTGAACAGGAGTTTTAACAAAAAAGTCGCTAATCCGAGGTTGTGATTGCGATTGCGGCGATAGGCCGCCTGTGTTTGAGATTTTGTCTTGGGGTGGTGACGACTCCTGCTGAACCCCGCTGGGGGAGGCGGAGCGGAGGGTACCCTTTCTCCGTGGGAGTCTTCTGATTTGCTTGGGGTTTTACATGGCGGGCCCCTAAGGTGTTAATCGCCGGTTTAGCAGGGGGGGTACAGTCCTCCTAACCTGTCAGGAGTGGTGAGTGCATAAAGGTGGAGTAAGAGAGCCAGGAAGAGGAGGAGAGCCAGAGAACAGGGACCAGGGTGGGGCTTCTCACCTGTTAACTGGTGGCCCCCCTCGACCCCCTCCGGGCTTGGCGACTTGGTAGGGCTTGGTGGCGGTGTGGCGGCTCCTCTTAACACCAGATCTTGCCCTTCCGGTTCGTCCTGCAGGTTTATGCAGTGGGTGATTAAGCTTGGAGCTTTGCTCCTTTTGGGCTGCCGGGCTGCTGGAGGGCGGGAAACGGGTAGCAGAATGAGTGATGGAGCGCCAGGGAGGGTTTTGGACGGCAGTGTAATGGCGGGTGATAGAAGGGTGGTCTGATGGAGTGGCTCACCTTGCCTCAGCTCACCTCAGCTCAGCTGCCTGAACCCACGCGCCTGCTGCGGCTCACAGCAGCTCTCTGCTCTCTGTGCTCCACGTGCAGGGAATGCCACTCCTCCTCCGCTCTTCCGCTCTTCCGCCTTGCACCTTCACCTTCGATGCTCCACACCTCTAAAATCTTTATGATCTTTTCTGATCTTTATGGTCTCGTGTTCCGATGGGCAGCTCTGCACTTTACTCTGCGGATGAGACCGAGGCCAAGCTGGGGTTGGGGCCTGGACCTAGGGCTGGGCTGAGCTGCCAGCGGGGGAGTAGTCCACTTCTGCCTACTGCCCCCCCTGTCTCTCGGCGTTCACGGCTCGCTTGACCGGGGGAGGTGCAGCTCCCGGCGAGCCGTTCGCTCTGTTCGCTCCGTCGCCCCTCGGATGCCGTTACCGGTGGGCTGAGACAGGAGCTGCCGGCGTCTCTCTCGCGTCCTCCTCATGCACACACTGACTCAGGAACGGCGTGAAAACATGGACTGGATGTTTAACAGGTGAATTAAGGCCTCTGACATTAAAGCTCAGTATCCTACCTTTAAGAGTTGTCATGGGGTCGGTTGAAAGGAAATGCCCTGAGGCCCCTTCCGAATGCTTTCAGGAGGCTCACGATCTCCTCCCTACCTCCCATCCACCCAGGAAGGCGGTGAGAAGCCACATCTTAGCGATTCAAATCCACTCCACCTCCCATCTCACTGGCCACCAGGGAAGAGGCTGCATGCCCCAACCGTCTCTATCATCCCTGAAGGAGGCCCAAACCCCTGCATCTTTTCTGATCCCAGAACCACTGAATTCCAAGCCAGGCTTTCCCCCCTGGACCCTCCCTCCCTCCGCTTGCCAATAGCTATCCCTACACCTATGTTGTTCTTCCCAACCTAGCGCAGCCTGTGCCCCCAAATCACCTGGCTGAAATCCTATCCCTGTCGACAGCAGAGGTGTCTCCCAAGCTCGAAGAAATAGCGGGTGAGGGAAGACGATAGATAGAAAATACAACAAAGAGAACAGATATAACAAAAAAATCGCCCTCCAGTGGGCGTTGAGCACACCTCTGTGCATGGGTCCAAATGACCGTCAATTGGTCATCATCTCCGGAGGTGTGAGCACCCTCCCTCTGACCAATTTTGGTTTTCCTCTGGACACCACTGCTGCCTGTATAGGCCCTGAAGCAATTGCAGACCACGGGGCATCACAAGTTAGTCTTTAGTGGATTCCTCTGGGTCGGCTCTTTTCTGTAGCTGTTGTAGCAAGGCCTCTCTTTCTTTCTGGCTTTTGAGTTCAGAAGGCTATTTTTGTTTCTCTCTCCCAGTCCTCCGTCGCCGTCTCTGATTTGGTATCCCAAGGGCTGATTTGTCATCCATCTGTCGCTCCACAGCCCCTTTTTCCTCCAGGTCAATGCCAAGGACTCCTGTGCGTCTTTCAAGGACAAGATCAAAAAACAGGGGAGGTAGAGGGATATGCTAGGTCCACCCTCCTGTACTAATAGTAGACCTACAAAAATCCGTAATCTCGGATAAAGGATCTAGCAGGGAAAAATCGATTTTCGCTCAGTTTGAGATGCAAAATCTGGCTGAAAAGGAAAAATTGCCTTTCTTGAGTCCTTCACTCACCAGGGTTTCCCCACGGTGACACGCTTCATCATAAGGCCCATCTCAACCCATTGGATTGCCTGTGTTGGGTCACTTCCTTAAGGGGGACAATCACTACCAGGCCCAAGGGCCTATCTCCGGTGTCTCAGTCAAAATGGCTGCAACGTAACTCATCTGCCCCAGAACTCCCTCCCACATACATGTCGACCACACCATCGCCCAGTGTCGCTTCGACGTACTGGCTCTCTTCTCCACAATGTGGTCAAACTTACACTCAGTAGGGCAATTTGTCCCCAGAGTCCGCAGATACCTTTACAGAGGAGGTGCTACAGTCCTCTACTGCGTCTGGTAGCCGCTGTGTTCCCGCCCCACGTGCGTCTGGCCACACCTCGATGGAAGTGGCATGGCAGTAGATCGGCTCTCGTGGTGTCTATTGGGGATTGCTCTTCTCCAGTCCGCAGGGGCTCTGGGATTGGCTCCACCTTCCCCCATGGGTGCGCACCATCTCCAACCCTGTCTCGCCTCACTGGCGTCCGCAGCAACTCGCTCTTTCCAGGCTGAATACTGGTTTGTTTACTGATTCGGCTGCCAGACTCCTCCGCCTGCCTTCGTTTGCAGTAGTGCCTCATGTCCTTGCCTAGCGGTTTTCCTGGTAGGCGAGACACTGATCACCTCCATAGTTGGGGGCCGCAGCGGCGGTAGTCTCACTGTCTCCGATCGGATAGCTGGGCTCCGGGCTGATGATGGTCCGCTTGCTCGCGTCCTTACCTGCTCAGGGGACCTTTCGATCCCTCTTCCTCGTCCAGCTATTGCAGTTAGGGGTACACATCACAGACTCCCCTTCTGTGGTGTGTGGGGTTCCTGATTCAATGGTTTTAAGGCCGTAGAGAGCTGGGCTCCAAATGTATGCTGTTACTCCGCCGCCATCTTGACCATGCCTCTAAACTGGGGCTTTAAATAATTTTGAGGCGGGTGTGGGGTCGGCTGCATGGTAAGGGTGGCTTTGCTGGTGACCACCTTGACCAGTGCTTCAATTGGGATTCAAAAAGCGAGGGTCTTAAGAGGACTTAGCCAAAGAATTCAAAATCCTTTACAAGAGGCATTGTAGGAAGGTGGATATCTGCCTACATGGTTACCCCCACTTTTTGCCTAGTGTTTTGCTGGTTTTCGACTTAGTTGGCCTGGGACCCTGCTATTCAGGGCCCCAGACTATCTGCTTTTTCTATAAAAATGGACTCCATGTACTTTAGGTACATACCAGATTGGTTACTGGGTCACCCACGTGGAGACGCTGCAAACTTGCCGATAGAAACGTGCTGAAACTGACGAGTCACATGAAAGACACGTGACTCGTCAGTTTTAGCACGTTTCTATCGGCAACTTTGAAGCGTCTCCACGTGGGGGTACTCCTTTTGTATCTCACAAATTGGCCTAAATAAACAAAGGTCCATCGTTCAACAGAACAAATTATTTTGTGTTGGAAGGAATCAATCAAAGTATCCATCGACCTTTGTAATATCGATTACTCAGATTATTGAGTTCACAATCAAGAAGTTTATCCACACCTTCTTTCCTGAAGTTAAAAAGGGAGATTTTGAATATGGGGTCACAGCTACAAATAAATTGTTTTGTCCTGAAGAAGGTCTGGAAGAGTTGCACCACAATAGACCGAATTTTGATGCCAAAGTCCATTACCTCACCTGCTTTTCATTATAACAAGTGATCTTTAATTTTTTAAATAGGAGTCATTTTTTTTTATCTGCATTGTTTGGACTTTCTATTGAAATGATTTATAGGAATAAACTTGTATCTTTCTTGTTCATTTGAATCATGATTAATGCTCTTTGTTTACATGTACCCTACAAAAATTAATATAAAAATTCAATATTTTTGATGAATAACTTTCCTGTGTTGCTTTTTCTCATGTCTCCAATGTTTATTCAAGTAACTTTATAATTTATATTTCAGCTATCAATTAAGTTGACACAGACGTACAAGGGTATTCAAAAACGGTCTGTCTTTTGTGATAATTTATCTATAAACAAAATCCCTTGCTGGCATTCTTCTAAATTTGCTTGACGTTCCAAGCAAAGCTGAGACCCGTGGCAGACATGAGAGACAATGGACCGGAAATCCTGGACATCCTACATTTTGCAAGCTGCATCTTCTTCCCAAGGTATTTGGAAGTTGTGCTTTGGGGTGCTTGAAGCCCCAGACCCGAGCAAAATTTGCACTGAGGCTCAGGCCTCCACTCTCCACGAGGGTCCCGTGGGGCCCGCTCCTGCATTTCAGCTTGATGCATCTTCCCGGTTCCTTGCCCGTTGGCTAGTGATCCCCTGGAAGACTTCCTTTTGAAACTAACTCATTTTCCTTGTTGCTCCAGGCTTGCTCCAGCTTCCCTACAAAGGAGAAGTGCCTCAGACCTTGCTGGTCTGTTTCAAAGCCAGTCTTCATCTCCTGCGTGGATTGCGTTTGCCAAGGCTTGTTGGATCCAATCCGGATACTGAAACCGCAGTCAACTAGATCCTTTGTGGGACAGCTGGAATCCAGCTCCTGGTCATCATCGACACCTCCTGGTTCTCGTGGCTGCAGAGACAAGCTTCACTTCCGTCATCTGAAATCACCCGAAATCGCCTGGTTCCTTCTTGGTTCCTTCCTGGTCACTGGCCTGTGACCCAGAGTCTGTCCCTTCTGCTTTCAGGTTCTTCAGATCTTCGATCCACCCCTGGATCCATCTGGACACTTTTCCTCTGGTCGTCTGCAGCACTTCTTCGCAGCTCTCCATTGGAATCGATGACTAAACCCGACATGAAAAGACACCTATGCACCCGGCTTCCCTGGGTGAGGTAACTCGAGTACTCAGGTGCTCCCATGGGTGTTGACTCTCCTATTGTTCTAGTCTAAAAGGGCTTCATTGTAGTTCACTCCTTTGTGCCCTTAATCTGTAACTTTGTAACTTCTTCATTTCCCATAGAAAGTCAATGGTAACCCGCAGCTGTGTTTAGACACTGCACGCGTCTCCCGTGGGCCTCCTGCATCCTAACCTTTGGTTGTTTAGAGTAGCCCCAGCGATTCCACAGGCTCTAGGCCTGCTTCCTATTCCAGACGTGGTTCTTATACCACAAATTTAGTATATGGTTTGTGAGGCCCCTAGGGCATGACTGTATTTGTGCAACTTATTGTGTGCTAATTAAGTAACTTGAATTGTGCTTTTACCTCTGACCTCATAAAGAGTGCAGAGGGGTTGTGTTTAGAATAAATACATATATATTTGATATATACCTTGTGTGGTGTCCTTTCACTTGGTATTCAAGGGATTATAATTGGTAAAACAACTTGCTTAACTCGCCTCTAAGTCTTAGCCTGATGACTGCTGGTCCATGCTATCACTAGGATAGCTTGTCTAGAAGGTTGACTTTACATCCACCATCAATAACGTAAATGTAAATGTGTTTCGATTTATATAGTGCACTATAACCCTGGGGTCTCTAGGCGCTTGCTTAGGGAACCTGTCCTGGTATTCCCCTGTGAGATACCCAGCCGGGTATCCACAAGGTGAAAGCCAGGCATCCCGCCGCGAGGGGCCGTAGAGGAGATTAAGCAAGCTATTGCCCAGAGTCGCAGAGTGTGACCCCATGAGTCGAGTAGGCACCAGAGCGAGAATTGTCGACTCCGTGGAATTTTTTAGTCCGAGACCCGCCGAGGCCGGGAATCGAACCCTGGTCCACGGCTGATCTCAGCTTCCGGGTCTGCCGCCTCTAGCCACTGAGCCACACTTGCACCAGTCGATTAGACTGGTGCAAGGTGCCCACTAGAACTAGTGGACATCATATGCCAGGCTAACTTCTCACAGGCATGGCCTGCATCATTAGAGGAATGACGTAAAACATGTAAACTCAAAATCCTGTGCTTGACACAGCTGGCTACCTGACTAGTATTTGAGGCCACACAATAACCAGTAAATTTACCTACAACAAGACAGACGATTTGGCTTTGCCAGTGCCTGTAAAGAATATCAGAAAAATGAAAAGCATTGCTTTTTTAGTGAATAGTTTTAATTAAAAAAGTTTTATTTCTGACAATATGAGAGTGTAGATTAAACATAACTAATGTCTGTGGAAGGTGTGATGGCATTTGGAGTCTCTCAATCACTCCTGTTCTCCCCTTCACGCCACTTACCTCTGTAGTCGCTCACTCGGTTACCACTACTGCACTTTTCTCCTCATGTCTTCTTGACATTATCTACATCTCTGACACTCTCTCACAATTACAGTTGGCACATATGCAATCATACATTTGTGTGTGTGCTGCCATCTGAGAGGGTATGGATATGATGTGTAAGTAGCCTGCATCCTTTATGACCCACGGACAGACACGTAAATTAAATCAATTAAATGAAATTAAAAAAAATAAAATTACATTAAATTATTTAAATTAAATCAATTAAATGAAATTAAAAAAAATAAAATTACATTAAATTATTAAGTTTTTAATTTATTTTAAATGTATATGTATTAGTTTTAATTTTTTAATTATGTTTTAATATTTTTATTTAAAATGTGTAAAATTATATGTATTTTAAAATTATTTTTACATTATTATTAATACATTTAAAAAAACGATATTTTTAATTTCGATATTTTTGTACTACGATATTAAATTTTTGATATTTTTGTACTTACCTTTATGAAGATATGACTCCGATATTTTTGATTTCGATATTTTTGTGTCGATATTTTTGTATGTAGATATTCTGTCTGTCGATATTATGTCAGACATTCAGACTCCGGACCACTGCACACTGACCTTGCAGGGATAGCCCTGCAGTTGAGCATTCTCATTCGCATGCCCCTAGGCGTAATTTAAAATGTGCGTGCGGTGTGAGGCAGCTGAGAGGGACCGTGCCACCCAGGACAGACTGGTGCGGCCTTAATTTAATTACTGCCAGTACTAACCTTGCTGGTCCTGGGTAATTGCTCAAACCATAATTTCATTGGTTTACAAGGTTTTCCCTTTTGTCTATAATGCAATGTTATCTTGTTTTTATTGTTTGTGTTCGGGCATGATCATCACCTGCTGGCTGCCACTAGCGCACCTTTAGATTGTCTTTTGTTCTTGGATTAAAACCGATGGAAGCTCGACCACAGCATAGAAACTCATGGATGCGCTTGTATTTTGGTGAAGGAATTATCTTCACCAGGTTTTAAATGTTTTTGATTGGGAGAGAGGGTTTTGGTGAGGAAATAGGAAGTTTAAAGGAAACACATTGCGAGGTGTTTTCCCATGGCTGGCGAGGCATTTTTCCGTGGCTGATAGCTTACTTGGAGGGAGCCCATGCGACTACACCCCCGACAAGAGTTAAACGCTTAGAGAAGTAAAACCGCATTATCGGCACATACTTCAAACAGCAAATACAAATGGAAAGCATTTTTACAGGGCTTCTACATCAGCGTCAATTATCCCTGATTAATAATTAGATGACACAAAGAGCAGGAAGTCATTCTATGAATAAAGCAATACAAACTTGTTTACAGGTACTATTTAGTATCATGAAGAAGTTTTAATGTGCAAGGGGGCCTTTTTTCACAAAATGTGGGTACAGCGCAGTGTATTTTCAGGCATATGCCTTCCTGTATTGCTTAGTGTCATCTGGCCCCTGTATAGTTAAGGTTCACATGCAGTGCTTAATTTGTAAACAATTAGGTGCCAGGGCTCTTGCCAGAAGGCTTCTGCAACTTAAACTATCCATTGTTGCTGCCAATGACAGTACCAAGACAACTACTAACCCTCACACTTTTGCAGGTATTACAATTCATACTATTCCCAGCACCTAGAGCTCTAAGAATGGTTTGCAAGGCGGTTATTAATCATTGTTAACATATATTGAATTAATCGCCGGCTGCTGTTGTGGTCATCCCTATTTCAGCCACCTGATCTGCCATGGAGCAGGCAATCATGTGTGCAGGTGCTGACAATTTAATTCTGGTGCTGAGCACCGGAAACCACCGGCTCAAATTAAGCATTGGATGAGATATTTCGTTTTTCACATGAGAATGGAAATTTAAGGGCTTATTATCAGTTGCTTATATGTATTCAGTAGGGATAATTTAGAAACACATAGCATACCCTTTGAGTACAGCAATGATAATGGGTGACAGCTCTGGCAGATGAGAAATCACTAAGCCAGTAATTCAATTATTTAGATTATCTGGGTAGGCTTAGTGTTCACATTTGGACCTTCCCCATTTGCTACACAGCTTGTGAGGGGCATTTAGACAGACAAGGCACAAGTTGCTTTTCTGCCGGAGTGTCGTAAAGCACGGTGTTGTGGAGTAGAGTGGACTGTTATGGAGTTGCGTAGAGTCATGGAGTGGTGTAGAGTTGAGTTAAGTGGAGTGTCATGGAGTTGCATAGAGTGGACTGGCATGGAGGTAGTAGAGTGTCGTAGATTGGAAGGGTGTAGAGTGTTCTAGAGTGTCATATAGTTGAGTATTGTAGAGTGAAGCAGAGTTTCACAGAGTGGAGTGGCACTGAGTGTTGAGGAGTGGTGTAGAGCAGAGTGTAGAGACCAAGTGTGTTGCGTAGAGTGGAGTACAATGTTATAGAGTGGTGTAGAGCGGAGTAGATTGTTGTAGAGTAGTGTGGCATAGAGAGGAGTAGTGTAGTAGAATGAAATGGCATAGAGTGCAGTAGTGTCGTAGAGTGGAGTGGCATAGAGTGGCAGAGTAGAGTTGCATGGAGTGTAGTGGAATAGAGTAGTGGAGTAGACGAGTGTGGGGTATAATACAGTGGAGTAAAATGGCATGAAGTGGCGTAGAAGGAGTAGCATAGAGGGTCGTAGAGTGGAGTAGTGTCGCAGAGTGGCATAGAGTGGATTAGAACATCATAGAGTGGAGTGATGAAGAATGGATTAGAGTGGCCTACAATGAAATGTCATAAAGTACAGTGGTGAAGAGTAGACTGGCATAGAGTGCAGTGACTTAGAGTGCATTGGTTTTGAGTAATTGGCATACAGTGCAGTGGCGTAGAGTGGTGCAGTGTAGAGTGGTGCAAAACAGAGTGGAGTGGAGTGGTGCAGAGTAGACTGCAGTGCATAGAGTGCAAAGGCGTAGAGTGGAATGGCGCAGGTAGTGTCATAGAGTGACAGAGTGGAAAAGAGCGTGAAAGAGTGGAGTGTTGTAGAGTGGAGTAAAGTGGCCTAGATTGAAGTGGCATTAAGGACAGTGGTGCAGAGTAGATTGGCATAGAGTGGATTGGTTTTGAGTAAAGTGGAATAGACTGCATTGACGCAGAGTGCAATGGTGCCGTGATGTAGAGTAGCGTGACGCAGATTAGAGGGGTGCGGAGTGGTGCAGAGTAGACTGTAGTGGACTAGAGTGCAGTAGCTTAGAGTAGAGTGGTGTAGAGTTTGGGCCATCAGCGCAGTAGTTGTAGCGCGGAGCTGCAGCATGGGTAAACCAGTTGCCTCGTATCAGTCCTTCGGCTAGGCGGCCTGCCTCATAAATTAAATGATGCGCTTCTGAGCCTCTCATTAGTGAAGATCGGTTGGCCCTCTCGCCTGTTTACCAGCCCAGCATCATCGTCTTTGTTGTAGCACATTCTGATGACCAAGTTATAGATAGAGCTATACTACTATTGAGGCAGCAATTACATATTATGTTACGTTATTTATGTTTATATACTGCATTCTATGGAAAATATGGTCCACTGCCCAAATGCCATGCCTGTGCTTAGTTAGATTTAAGCAAAATGTTCTATTTATTGTGTTGTGTTGGAAGTTTGTGTGTGTGTTCCATGCTATTGAAAAGTGCTCTTCGGGGCCACATTGCAGCCAGCTGTATAGCATATCAGCACTATGTGGGGTGTACGCAAGGTCTGTCCAGTGCATTCTGTTTGATGCTTGCGTGTGTTTTAAACTACTTACAATGCTCTTGGGAGCTGCGTGCAATCCCGCTACAAGGTATTTCTGAGCTATGTGCTATATAAGCTCTACCCAGTGTGCGCTATTACATGTCTGCGTGTGATGTACATTATCGAAAAGTGTTGTTGGGTTCTACAGTGCACCACAACAGTCAGCTGTATGCTCTATCTGATGTGCACAGTCGACATACCTTTGTAAACTGGTTACCAAGGCTAAGTTTTTGTCTGGTTCCAGTAACCCCTGGGCCCCCACTCTGCCTATTCCTTGCATTTGAAACTTACATTTACTGCCGTTGTGTGAGAATGCATTTCAAGAAAAGGAATATAAAGTAGGGTGCCAAAAGAAAAATGCCAACCATGTGTTTAAAGAGCCTGGAAAGACCTTGTCTTGGCACTAAATAGGTTATAAAAAGTATATATTAATTTATAATGTGACTTTTCTGTCTTTGTTCCCTTTAGTTATCAGTCATGGATCTCATCATTCAGGCAGCCCTAGAACACAATGAAAGTGCTTTCTATTTATATTTGCTGTTCGAAGTATGCACAGATAAGTACAGCTTTAGGTGACTGCTTATTTTTGTCAGTGGGGCAAAGTGGTAGGTGGTGGTCCGGCCGCTGGGGGCCCCCCTCCATGTGCTTTGCGGGGGGGGGGGGGTGGCCTCCATGTGCTTTGCAGGGGGGCCCCCTCAAGTTTCGCTACGCCACTGCGGTAAAATCGTGACCGCAGCGAAGACTGACCTTGACACTGACCTTGACCCTGACCCTGACCTTGGCCTTGACTCCACGGTCATTGTTGGGCTGGCATGTTGAGCACTCTGGCTGTGCCAGAAGATATAGCTTGAAAAGGCCAGTGTGAGGGCTGTTTTTTTTTTCAAATCTCGCCACGGCCTACGAGACCAAAAATGACACGGCACACACACTAGACTTTTGAAGCTACCTTATCTGGCAGTGTCTGACTGCCAAGTCAAACACTGCCTTGGGTCACCCACTGGACTTTCAAAAGTCCCAAAGGGGAGTGCGCAGGGTCAGCCATGCGCACCCCTTCCAGGTGTACGTGCCAGGCCTAAAAAAAGATTCAGGTTTGTCGCTGAGACTGCCAAGCTGCAAAAATATGTAGATTGTGTAGAATGTTCGCTTATGTGCTTTTGTTTCAAGTTTAAAATCTGACCTCAAATTGGATTTCATTGATTTGATTTGTCCATTTATTAATCTCTCAATTTATATTCGTGGATGTCTTTAAGTGCTACGAATATAGGTTTTGAAAGTAGATCATCTTAGACCAACTTGGAAAACTACATTGAGTATCAATTAAATGTTTGGGTTTGGGAAGTACCCGATCGAGCGAACTACGGAAGGTAAGGCTTCGGGAATGGGAACCTTCCCCCAAGATTGATCCAGCGTGGGCGTCTCAGAGGGCGAGGAGGCTGAGTGTATTCTACCTGCTCAGGTTTCTAGATGTCTTATTAAAATGTCTGATTGAATACCGCTCTCGGCATTGTTGAAGCGCAGACGTGCGAGTCGTCAGCCGTGTCACTTTCTTCAGTGCTCGTCTTCCTAGAATAACTTAGTTTGGCCTTGAATAGGGAGCGTAGGCGTGCATCGCTTTTGTAATTCGTTCAGATGTCAGCATGCCATCTCTGCTCTTCATCTCTCTCCTTCTAGAGGAGGAATCCTACAGCGTGGGAAAAAGGAGGTACTGTGGGCCTTGCACCTCCATTTCTACCTGTCAGCAGCACCAGCCCCTGTTGTTCTTCATATCCATTCATAAGTCTCAATGAAACAATGCATTCATCAATCTCAAATGATCATAAATCATTCATCCCTAACTCTCGATTAAATTCAGATACCTGCGGTGACTCCTGCGCAGTTGGTTTTGTGGCAAGCACAGCAGTTTTCCCCAGGTAAGTTGTGCATGTCAAGTTTGCCCATGTTTACCAGAGGTAAACGCCCTGTAAATATCGGGCATGTGGACTTTGAGGTGATGATATGTGATAATTAGAGCATCCGACACGTGGGTGCTCGAAATCCGGGCCGTTGTTTAGACTAAAATTGGAGACGTGGCGTGCTAGTAACTAAGCAATGCCAGCCATTTTAGCTTTTGAGATATTTGCACCTTTGAACAGTACTGGAATTGGAAACAATTTTCTCCAGGAACCCATACATTGGGAGTCAAGGTGTGGCAAAGTAAAGGGGGCAGATACACAAGGGGCAGAGCTTTAAAACCAGTCTGACAGTTGACATTCATTTATTTAAATCTGCAGCAAAGAAATTGCCAAAAAGGACATACGAGACAGTAAATCGGTCCTAGATTACTTAATTATACTAGTCACAGAGAGGCTGCATTTTAAAATATCTTACAGGGTTAAGGCACCTGCTGCAGAGATCGTGTACCCAGCAATGTTGAAGGGTTTACAATAGGAGTAAAAGAACACTAGTTTTTTAACATAGTTCTGGGCGAGTTCTGGGCTTTGTCCAGACACATTTTTGACTCATAAAGTAACATAGAGGTTTAATGAGCCTGCACATCGTGTAACATGCAGATTACAGATTTATATTTTATTTAGAGGTAAGTGGGTTTTAACATTTGATGCTGAGATCATATTGGTATTTCCAGTTCATAAGTTGCGATGCAGATGCTGGAGTCAACCCTCTTACCATTGGTCCTGCAATGGACCTGTCTTCCTGAATGAATGATAGGTAATTGGAGTTAACATTACCTCAATCAAATTTCAATTAACAGTGTAATCCATTTGACTACACAATCAGGACCAGGAACCAGTATCTATAGTTCAGAAGGTTTATTATAAGTTAACAATCAAATTAAGGTACACGACTCTCAGCACCATGCTATAAAGATACAGAATAACAACTGGGAAACCCAACCCCCTTAAGAAGTTTAGGCGTACCAGTATTAAACAAAGAAGAAGTTCAGTCACAGCAATACAAAAGATAAACAATAGTATTTGTTTCTCAGAGAAGAGTCTCAAATGTTCTCGTCTATCCATAGATACATCTAAAATCTCCTAAATTAGAGTCCAAGTTAAGGGGATGGGTTTGAAACCTAAAGTATGTAAAAAAAAATCAGGGAACTGTAAAAAAAATAGGAAAAATCTGAGGAAGTACAGGAAGTGAGAAAAACGAAGTACGGGAAGTAAGGGAAGGTGTCAGCATTGCAGGGGCTTGGTCAAGAGTCTTTTTGGGTCAGGGAAGTAAGTGTTAGGCTAAGCCAAAATCGATAAGAATTAAAGGGAATAAGCATCTCAAAGTGCAATGAAAGCTGTAAGTTTTTGGAAAGGTTCTAAAAACGTTCTAAAAGGATCTGCTCTCTAACAGTGTCAACACTAGGTCTTAAAACAAGAGTCTCTTTACCAACACTCCATTGCACATAAAATCAGGGGTACCATTGTCCTTTTCCATTCTCACCTTGTGGATCGCAACATTAGCAAAATATCCCACTTTGACCATGGGATCAACATTGTCCTTATGCAACCAGGCCAGGGTACAAATGATGCTGAATAGGCCTTTCAGTTAACACTCGGACTCTCCAAGTTCTTTCATCAAGGTCTTCTTCTCAGACCCTCTCCTTCTATCACTAGTACAGTAATTTATCTATTCTCAAACTAACAATGCATTTGAATATCTGCAAGAAAGTCATGTTAGCAGAAAATGGAAAACAGTATTTTATGCAACATGGAAATGTAGTCCTATTTTGTTAAAGCAAGAGTGCACATTTAAAATGCGAGTGCACCTTCAAAAACACCTAAATGGAAAATACCAGTGCATTCGATTCATATTACATGTGGCATACAGTAATCTTTTGATAATCATGCGTAAGTATGGCTAAGAACTACAATTGAAGGCAATATGCAAAACAATGGTACATACATTACACAGACTTTTTGTCATTTCTAGAGTAATCACATTCACATTCTATATATGTGAGGAATTTTCTATTCAGTCTTCAAAACAGTAAATATAATTTCATGTATTAAGGCACACATTATGAAAATCAATTTCTTTTTATGATGAGTGCATGTTTACTAAGTAAGGATGGTTTTATTAATCAAATCTTCAAAAGAGGGGGGCGTGGCTATGGCGCAAGAGATGGCAGACGTCTGTGTGATCAGCTCCGCTCCAGCTGACCATTAACCCTGCCTCATCTGCCTGCTAGTGTGTGAACTGGGGACCTCAGGGCACATAATTGCAGGCTGGGAGCCCACGTTAAGCGATGGTGCTTTGAAAAGGTCTACTGTGCAGCGCCAGCAGACAATTGGGGAAGAGGCCAAGCACGCCATACAAGAAACGACGGCTGTGACCAGACCCGCTGAGGAAAGGCATCCCAGTGAAAGAGGCCGGCTGGGGGAACAAGCCCAGAGAAGCAACCGCTGCTTGCCCAACCACACTCCTGGGACTGTACCAGAAATGAGGCACTTGTGACGTGAATCCTGTGAGCCAACAGTGGGTGAAGACCCCACACCAGGGAAATGGAAGGGCGAGGCAAACATCCACTGTTGGGCCGCAGAGGAGTGAAGAGAGGTGGCGCTGGAGCTGGCATAGGTGGGGAGGCAGCGGCTCCCATTGTGGCATGGTGGAAAACAAGCATGGTTCCTGCATGATTGTCTGCAGTGAGAGGGAGGTAGGGACTAAGGTGATTGGTGCCGCGGTGGGAGCCTGGTGTAAGGTGAAAGGAGGTGGAAGGTAGGTCACGCTCTCACAGCGATGCCGAGGAGAGAACAACCGGACGGCGTGAGAAGGTTGCAGCCTGACTGGCAATGAGGTAGAGGCCGAATTGGGAAGCTGTACATGCTGCGGGCAGGTCCTGAAGGAACTCTGGGTGAGAGAGAACTGCGGCACTGTTGGAACGCCAGCCCTGCCGCAGTGAGTGTGAGCGTGACATGCTCAACTGTAAATCTAAGGCCCAAGGAATGCCAGTGCAGTGAGGACTGGCCTGCGGTAGCTAGAAGACAAGAGGGTGCACAGAAGTCTATAATCTTCCAAGCACACCCGTGAAGAGGAACCGAGTAATAAAGATCTGTTGCACAGTAGTGACCGCCCTTGGGAGTGGGTTGGGCTGCACCCTTCACTGGGATGTGGTCTGCAAGTGAAAACCCTGGCTGGCCTGAAAAAAAGGCCTGGTAGCCTGGTTGAGTCCTGATCAAGTGGTGCTCCGGGCCACCGGGGGGAGGAGAGGGGATTGCGGTCCTGGGGGACCCCCGGCCTGGGCAAAGTCTGTTGGCTGGTCTGGGGGCTAGATAAAAAAGGAGGGGCAACGTGCCCCAAGGATTCATCTGTGAAGACGTGATCTTTGCGGAGCTGAGTATTGTTTAGGGCCCACCAGACAAGGATATCCCTGATAAGTCCCAGGTCAGGCTGACTGACCCCGCAGCAATAGATAAGAATTGAGCGCAGCCCTGGAGCAGGGCCTGGTGACTTTGGAAACCTGGTGGAGCAACAGTTGCTGACTGGGGAGTTTGAAGTGAGGGCCGGGATTGTTGTTAATGGTGTGCAATAAGGAAGACCGACCACACTACAGACCACACCGAATAAAAGCGTCACTGGTCAGTGCATCATGCTTGTGTTACCTGGTGCCGGGTGCCCCTGTGCAGTCTACAGTCGCCATGGGGAAACTGAAGTCTAAACAGGGGCCCTCACTGGTCACCACTGGGTCCAGGAATGGGGAACATGGCGTTTGCTGACCTTTCAATACACATATCTAGAGAAGGTGTTGATCGCCATATCGGACACGAAAGCCAGTTTACAACAAGATGTTGGTGCGGTGTCGGTCGGGCTGGGCCTGCTACAGGCAGAACACCACAAACTGGTGGACAGAGTGAAGGAGGTAGAAATTGCAGTTGCGGATTTACAACCAAACCAGGGACCCATGACCCATAAACAAGAGGAACTGATGACCAGAGTGAAAACACTTGAACATTGAGCTAAGGACACAGGGTGCAGAAATCGCTTCAACAACGTTTGAGTGGTGAGGGTGCTGAAGGGGTCAGTGGGTATGGACATGGTGTCCTACCTTGACGAATGGCTTCACAACTTAGTGGCTCCAGGGTTGCTGACGGAGCTCTTTGCCCTGGAAAGGCTGCACAAGGTGCCAGCATACCACTTGGCACTAGGGAGACCCCCACCCAGTGGTAGTGAGGCTCCTACATGGTAGAGACCGTGAACTCATTCTTCAAAATTCTCGGACAAATGGCCCATATTTGGTAGAAAAGAGTAACTTATCAATTTTTCCGGATTTCACAGCTAAGTGTCAGGCCCACAGTCATTCCCGGAAGCGAAGAAAGCCTTGCTTGAAGAGGGCATTCAGTACTCCATAATGTTCCTGGGCAAGCTCTGAATAATTATGCACAGTAATATTCATTTTTCAAAACTCTGGAAGCTGTGTGGTCCTGGTTGGAGGCATATAAAGCTGGCACACCACATCCACAGCCTCAGACTGGTCCCGGGGCACAGAATTGACCAGCTCGGAAAAGGTTCTGGCGATCGATGAGGGGGCCTCCCTGAAAAAATACCCACCTCCTCCCAGACAGAACGAGAATGGATGGCAGTGCTACAGGGTGTGGAGGAGATAATACCAACAAAGACAGTGAAAGGGGGTATGGACAGGTCCTCGCACCAGAAGTCAGGGCACTCAGACTCTGGGGGTTCAATCCTGAGCAACGCAGCACTGCCAGTTGTGACCCTGAGGTTGGTGGAAGAACTGATCTAACTATCGCATGAGTGGCATGGACACTCCTTGAGGTATGATGAGCACAGCAAGATTTCATCTGCTATTTGAACAGGGGAATATTTAGCACATATGGAGCTGAATTTGTCGTGTACTTCCTATATTACCCATACAGGATCTGCGCGTTCCGGATAACATAAACTGTGGGTTTGGTGGCCGACTGGCTCTGAGCACCCCCACCAAAAATGTTAGCCTTTCTGTTTTAGCTAGCTCACAGTGCCACTAGAATCTCGTTTTATCAGGGAGAGAATAGTTTCTGGCAACCTCAGAACATGACATCCCTGATCCCCCAGGTTCGTGGAAACAAAGAACTACTTTTCACACAGTCACTCATGCTGACTTCTTTGTTCTCAGAGAGTTACATAGAAGAAACATTCGAGTGTGTTACAATAACAATTAATTGCACAGTTCTCCTAGTGTAAAATAGATGTGCTGCAACAATGTTTAGACAGTAGTAGATATATATGATTAGCAGTACAGTGAAAATAACAGGATAGTACAGTTCTACCATCTTGCAATATTAATGAATACATCCATGAATATAAAATGCATGATAAAAGGTGCACCTACTCCTACAGTGCCTATCTATATATACCTAAGTGTACCTAACATGCGAGTAGGTGTGAAGCCAAGAATCCCTCTAGGATTCAGTCTTACCCCATTACCTGAAGAGAGAGAGTGTGGGACCCCGTCCTGGCCTTGAGTTGGAAACCCAGCGAGGAATGAATTAGACCACTGTCAGCTGGAGCATCTGCATGCAGGAGCCTCAGCGTCCCTGGTCAGTGTTTCGTCCTGGAAGTCTCGGTACCCTCTGCCACTCCTAGCAAGATGTGCTGTATGTATACAGAAAGTATATATACAGAAAGATGATGTATGGGATGAACCTTGTATGTAGATATTATGCAGGTGGTGTAGCCCCTGCCTGGTTTACAAGAACGCTCATGAATATTCATTCATACTGAATGAGTCCATTGATGAAGTTACAGGACGCTATTGTTCAGGGGAAAACCCTCCTTCTGCGCCAAGGACTAGAACTCGGTAAAGGCTTAACCCAAAAGGTTCGTTACTGTGCAGTATTAGGGAGATAATGTAGGTGAAGGTGTATGATATTACCCGGGCCTATTTTAGGGTACCTATATGAAACGTAACACCCACTTCTGTTCCAAAGAGTCAAGAGTCAACAATGATAAAAATGCGAGTGAATTACTCTTCTTACTTGGTAGTAGCGCATGCAAATATCAGTGAGCTTTAAAAATATTGTCCTTAAAACCATTTAAAAAGAATCTAATGGGGGGAGAACTATTTTTGTGAAAGGTAATATTTGGAAAATCACTTTAAGCCAAAGTCCTAGTCAAAGTCGTTTATATAAATCGAACCACTACAAGCGTCAGAAGGCCATGCATTTTCAATTCAATTTTTAGGAAATGTACCAAATTTAGTTGAGTTTCGAAACCAAAAGGAAAAATCAGAATTCTTTTCCAGCACTGATGCGCCAATTATAGATTAAGTGTCCTGGCTGAGAGATTGAACATCGCTGTTGCCAGCCGTTGCAGAGGACGGTCCCTGTAACACATCGCAGAGTACGTCAAGGGAGCACCGATGATATTCAGAACTGCCCATAGCTGTTGCAGAGGCAGCTGGTGCTGTAGTTGATACCTGAGTGCTAGTGGAAGAGCTGATAATCAGCCCATCTTTAGCAAAAGGCACCTGCCGGTCCTCGAGGAATGCAGCCACCAAGATAGGAATACGATGGGGACATTACCCACCATGGACCTCACAGGTTCCAGCCTGGTATTCAAGTCCGTGGGCATGTCTGATGCAAGTGTCAGGCAGAGATCCAACACGCATTCTTCTCCGCAAAACAGGCATTGAAGAACAGGTAAGATGCAGTCCATCCAGACTGGTCTAAAGGATAGGAACCAAGAGGCGCTCCGTTCCCACAGGCAAAGGTGTGCCCAGATGTTGTACCATGCGCTTGCGGTATCTGCACTCCAGGAGTGCTTTTTCCATCTCGTTGGTGATTGGGCCGTCCATTGCGTAGCAGTAAAATGACAATCAGGATTCCTGCTATAGAGAACAGGATCAGTGGAAGACCTCCAAAAATGCTTCCTAATACGGAGTGTATAAAATTTGGAATAACTCAGAGGATTGTCTGAAAGGTGCTTAGAAATCCTGACCCTATGGTCTTAAATAGGTGTACAATACCACTCGTATCAGAAATATTAAAGATACGACCCACCATTTCTGTGAAATGAAAGGGGCATTTTGTACGTATAAGTGCCTGTATCTCTGTTGAGTCCTTCTGATTTGAAGATCAAAGGTCTCTCGAGCGGAGGTTAAGGGTACAGTTTGCTGTAAAAGCATGGCATTCAGTCTGCTCAAAGTATCAAACTGTATAAAGGAAACATTCAACAAAGGCCATAACGGCGCCTCCCTGACTGTATTTATTGGGGGAAACAATACTTGCATACAGCAAGTAACCCTAGAGTTCACAGTGACCAGATAGGCAGTGCCCGGAAGCATCCCACAGCAACTTAGATCGTTCAGCTTCAAGTAACTCCCATTCAAGAGCAACTTGTAAACCAGAGTAATCACGGTCGCTGGAGTCACTTACATTTGACAGGACAAGTTCGCTACTAAACCATTACAAGCTCTGTGCAGAGAAATATCCTGGCACATGACAGAACAGCTTAAAGCGTTCTTGCAGTTTGTACCGCTTATAAACACTTCTCGATCCTCACTCCTGCATCGAAATCTGTATGATAACTCCCAAGATTCCTTCATGTATTCTGAACCCATTTTTTCATATTTGCCTGCCTGCCTTTGCTCAAGGCAATATTGAAACTGAAAAGTAGTGACCAGTAGAGTTATGTGGGTTTTCAAAGGGAGGGAGGTGTAAGGACACTATTTACCACTCAAAGTGGTGGAAGGTCCAGTCGCAGCTCAGTGTCCGTACTAAGTACTAGAGATACCAACAAAAGAAAAGGGTGCTGCACTGTTCCTGGAAAGAGATGAGGATTTAAGGAAGATTTTTGAGAAAAGATATAAGATTTACCTGGCGTGACCAAGGGTGTTACAGTGGTACCCTGGGGCATCCATTGTGTTGGATGTAATTGCCTCACACACCCCGAAGAGTGTCATGCTTCATCATCGGCGGTTGCTCCTCGTCGGGGAGGCGGTGCAACCCCCGACGGGCTCACCTCAAAGAGGGGCTCTTTGGCGGAGATCTTTTTCCAACTGCCTTTTGGTGAAGTGGGGGTATGTGGGCAGGGTGGTGTATTCCTATTGAACTGGTTAAAAATGTAGAGAGGGGTACCTGAATTACCTTTTATTCTGGGGGTCCTCTGGCTATGCCTAATGGTCATTTATTAGAGGCCACATGAGGGATCGGCGGTCTGGTACTCCAGAGATGAGCCCTTAAATTTGGCTTCAGTGCTCTGAGTCCGTGTCTGTGGACCTACCCCTAACCGCCGAGCTCAGCGGTTAGGGGTAGGTCCACAGACACGGCATAGGAGGATCCACTAAGGTAACTAATACAACACATATGAGATTAGCATGTTGTTGTTTTCACTTTGGTCCTGAAGAATCGCGGTTACTATAGCCCTAGCGAGAAACATGTTGACCACATGCACCTCTAGCCTCTTCTAGGGTCATACAACCCTAACTAGTAGACACCTAGGAAGCTAGCCCCACCTTTTAACTGTAGCCAGAGGACCCCCAGAATAAAAGGTAATTCAGGTACCCCTCTCTACATTTTTAACCAGTTCAATAGGAATACACCACCCTGCCCACATACCCCCACTTCACCAAAAGGCAGTTGGAAAAAGATCTCCGCCAAAGAGCCCCTCTTTGAGGTGAGCCCGTCGGGGGTTGCACCGCCTCCCCGACGAGGAACAACCGCCGATGATGAAGCATGACACTCTTCGGGGTGTGTGAGGCAATTACATCCAACACAATGGATGCCCCAGGGTACCACTGTAACACCCTTGGTCACGCCAGGTAAATCTTATATCTTTTCTCAAAAATCTTCCTTAAATCCTCATCTCTTTCCAGGAACAGTGCAGCACCCTTTTCTTTTGTTGGTATCTCCAGTAGAGTTATGTGGCCATGGATTAGCCATTCCGTTGATGGTGATTCTGCTACCATAAATGGTAATCTATGCAGCTTTCAATACGCAACATTGCATATTTTGCTCCCCTATGTGCCAGTTCTACCTGTTTATCTGTTCGATTGTATTCAGAAAACAGAGATGTACTGTTGATAAAATGCCAAGGCACAAAGCCTGCACACAAAGATTGCAGCATCCAGCTCAACAACATAATAGAACGTAACTGAGATTGCCCGTGTTGTAACATGGCCAAATCTTTTTCCAGTATGTCTATCGCAGAAGATACAATGTTGCCTAAGGAAGATTTCCTGGAGGTCAAAGTTGTTAACCAATTATCCACTACCGCTAATGCCTTCTCCAAGTTAATACAGTCTATTTCCTGTATACTCTCTGCGGTCTCTTGTTGGGATATTTGTCAAATTTAATTGTAGGCAGCATAAATGCCAGCATATATGAAATGTTTCTGATGGGGTTTCCTGGGGCCTAGTAAACAATCCCTAAGATCCATGTCATGTGTGAGTAAGGATAAGTGATGTTTCACTTCTGTGAATGTTGATGTTTCTAGCCAATCAAGGCACAACTTCCCAACACTGTAGGATGTCACTACCCCTAGATGTTCTCTTTGTACATATCGTGAGTCTGGCCTATGGATACTGAACCTTTCGGTGGTACCGCAGAATCTTTGATGAAATCCGTTTGTGTCTATGGGCCAAACCAACAATCCTTTCCAATTAGAATGTGATCTATTGTACCATAAAATGTCATCTACTCCTACCCCTTCTTGTGAAGTTGAATTTTGCCACTGGTCCATCTGTGAGGGTGTTGGAAACCGAGGTGCGTTCAGGTCCTTGTTCTTGGCTAGTCCAAGACAGGATGTTTGTTGCACAGTGTCATTTAGAAATATAATCCTCTGTGGAATGAGGCATGCTCTAAATAGCGCTTCTGATCCCTGGACTTGCCGGTCTCCAGACCCCCAGGCCGGCTTTAAGTCTATTGTGTCCTTCCATAGGTCAAAACCCTGTTCATACAATTGGTCAATAAAGGAAAGAGAGTAAATCAGTTCGGTGTTAGTCACCATAATTTTTTGGGTTGATGTGGATGCCACTTTATCATAAAATGATGTTGGGTCAGAAGTGTTAAACCCTGAAAAACATGAGAATGTTTTAGCAAATGTTTGCGAACTACCTTTTGGCTGTGTAGGGCAATGTTCTCACAGGTGTTACTCACAAACATTTCTAGGTGTTATTGATTTGTGCAAGAAGTGATTTCCATGATGTTGGTAAAAGTACAAAGTGTCATAGTCTGAAGTACCTTCTAGCATTCCAATGTTTGGAAATACTGCAGTTTTCTCTAAATCAGACAACATTTTATGAACTGTTTCGGAGTCCTAATCATCAGAAAATGTACTGGAGGTAATGATATCACTCTAAGAAATTTTAAATACATGAGAGATTTTTAAAAGTTCAGTTGGACCGAATATATTGAAATCAACCTTGTCCCAAACTATACCATCCGTTATAGGAACGGCAGTGATGTTCACTGATGACAAGTCTCTTTGTTCTCGATGAAAAGATTGACGTGGTTTCAGGATCAAATTTACTTTTTCGGCTGCAGGTCTATGTTGAAAGTATCGTCCATCAATAAGTATGCTAAAAGTGATAACTAAGCATAGCCAGAAAACAATGAACAGTATCCCAATAAATACCCAGAGTTCTACCCGAGGTGATACCAGGTAAGTCTTTTTGAGAAAGTTCAGAAAGTAATTGACTTGTTGCTTGCGTGGTTTTTTTGGGGTGACATCGTTTCTGGTTCACTTGAATCCAAGGAAAAAGTGTCAAAATTCATGAAGTAGCCAGAAGCAGTTCGATTAATTGTAGAAATTGCAAAGGGATTTGTTGAAATCGTAGTTTGCTCTCACAGAAGCATGTTGACGTAAACATCAGTATTTGGTCTTATTGCCACTTGTGTGTTACTTTGAGTTTGATTTTGAAGTTGAACTTCGGGTTTAAGGGTAACGAGCTCCATAACATTGTTGCATAGTCCTTCATTCGGTACATGAGACTCACTCGAACGTGATGAGTCTTTCTGTTTGAACTTATTGGATTGTAGTTAGAGGAGGGCATCTGCTACTGTGGAGTCCACGAGGCCTACTGCTTAGTATCGCCCATATAGTGTGGTTTGATGAAGTCTATTGAGACAAACCTTTTCTCCTTTTTTCTGGCAAGAGGCGACAAAAGTACTGTTCTTGTTCCTTGAATTTCTAGGACAGGTACAGGCTTTCTGTATGGTGATCCACATTTTTTGTGTCAGCTATTTTCTCTCTAACCAGATCTCCGACTTTTGGGATCCAGACAGGTCTTGCCGTGACTGCTTTGACTTCCCCGGTCCTCGGAAGCTTGTTTCCAGTCCAGGGAAGACATGGCTTGGCAGTTCGGGCTGGACTGTTCCCATGAGGCACAGGGTCAGACTGATTTGCATATAGCCATGTCTGAACTGGGGTGGCAGAGTGGGCTTAAGAACGGTGATGGATTAAACTCAGATCTTTTGACTGGGTGTGAGTGTTTGATTGATTCAGATGCTCCGTCCATCACCACCCCCTTTTGTACCGCTTTTGGCCGCCATAAGTGTGGCAGGGTATGCTCAGACGTGAGTCCCTTGCTCACTTTGCCACTGGATTCAAGCAAGCCGGGCTGAAGACGGCTGGAATGCCAGAAACCGGTCCTCAGAAGCTTGTTTCCGGTCCAGGGAAGACATGGCTTGGCAGTTCAGGCTGGACTGTTCCCATGAGGAACAGGGTCAGACTGATTTGCATATAGCCATGTCTGAACTGGGGTGGCAGAGTGGGCTTAAGAACGGTGATGGATTAAACCCAGATCTTTTGACTGGGTGTGAGTGTTTGAATGATTCAGATGCTCCGTCCATCACCACCCCCTATTGTACCGTTGACTTCCCCAGTGGCAGTCTGTTTCAGGTAGACGTTACTTTGTTGTGTCCTGGATTCATTTAGATCCTCTAAAACAGCCAAACGATCATGTGTAGCGCTCACGGGCCATGTACCAGGACGTAGAGTGTTGGGAACACATCCCTCTTCCATCCTAATGACCGAAGGTATGCGTGGGTATGAAAGCGCTGTGTTTGTATGCCCATTGGGGGGCACACAGAAAGCGAGGGACTACAACGCCCATAATCCTTGCGCTCGGAGCACCAGAAACAGACTCTGTTGTTACCGCACATGCAGAAACTACAAAGCCCCTCTTCTAGAGAGGATCAGGGCTTGAAAAACTTCCCGTTCCTGTCTGGAGTCCAAGCAAAAGGAAGGTATTCCCCATGGATTGCTGAAGACTCTTTACCCTGTTGCAAGCTGTTCTCAGAGCCATTGTATCTTTTTTCCCGCTTTTGCCTTCCTCCTGAGTGGTGTTTTTTTGCGGAGGTATTTTCCCGCTGGATTTTGCCGAGGCTCCGTGTTAAGTTTGAAAGCAGCCCCGGCTGAGCAGAAGGCTCCTGCTTCTTTTATTTTACTTGAGTGCCTTGATCCGAGTGCTGTTGGAAGGAAAGAGCATTTCTGCAGTGTTTCCACAGCGCCTTCAGCATGGGCACATTCAGGTATTTAGGTGTACACACTGTAGGAGAGTGCAGGAGAGCCCTCCTGTGGGTATTTAACGTTTTCTCTTTTCCTTTGCTGATTTTGTTTCCGTACTTTAAGTATGTGCTGTGAGGCAACAGCATATATCGTTTAGATGTTCGTTACGTCAGGTGGCAAATCTGACTTCAGGTGTAATATCATTTCAACCCTTGTGGATGCAGAAAGGGTCTCAGGATTTCCTTTCCGCAAAGTACCTCTTAACTCATTTTTAAGGGACTGCAGCACAGCGCTTGTGAATAGTGAGAGTGACATGACAACAGTTTTGTATAATTGATCCTGGTTTTGTTTTTTCTCTAATCCCTGGCTTCCTATCTCCTGTATCTATATAGTACTTCCAGAACCTCCTACGCTTCCATGCTGATGTGGTCTTTCTGAAGAGAGAAGCAGGATTGGGAACAGCTGTTTTGTCTGCAGTGTTTATTATTTTATCCCCTTCCCTTTTCCCAGAGGTGCATGTGTGCATAGTAGTGTCTACTTCGCTCTATGTGGGGTTGCGCCCAGGGGAATAGTGAGGCTTATCAGTGTGCCATCGCTCCTGCTGATGATCTTCAGAGGTTAGTGGCTTTCTCTTATCTTGAGCTACTGATACCACAACATCATGGATATCAAATGGATTTTCATCCATCACTGTGCCTTCACAATTAAGATCAGGTTCCCATATTCTTGTCCCAAATAGGACCTCGTAAGGAGTGACACCCCCTAGAGAACTTCGTGGCTGGTTATTGAGAGCTTGTTGTACCCCATATAAGTGATTGACCCAACTACTGCCCTTACCTAATACACTAGCTGTTAAAGATTGCTTTAGGTCCCAGTTCTTCCTTTCCACAACCAAATTTCCCTCAGGATGGTACGGAGAGGAGTATCGCAATGCTATGCCCACACTTTCCATGGCCTCTTTGTGAGCCCGATAGCTAAACGCAAGGTCACGGTCAGAATGTAACATGCCAACTGCGCATGTCCCTATAAAGACTTGCAAATCTTTGATAACAGTTTGAGCAATATGGATTGTGGGTAAGGTTTGATTATTGCAGCACACAAGGGTTTGGGCTCTGCGCATACAGGCGTTACAGCAACAATTTCATTGTTGAAGCAGTGCTTCTGCTGGCCAGGTCTAACAAAGCAAACTAAAGACTATGGGCCAGATGTAGGTCGCCAATTACCGGTCGGTAACGGCCGATTTCGGCCGTTACCGACGGGTAATTGGTTTTTGAGATGTAAGGGCTATTATTTTACAGAATCAGTAAATTTACCGATTCAGTAAATTTACTGATTCTGTAAAATACCGAATCGGTAATTGTACCGATTCGGTAAAACCCAGATGTAGGTAGCACTGTTTACAGTGCTACAGGCCTTCAGAATTCGGTATTTTACCACCCAATCCAATTGGGTGGTAAAATACCGAATTCAGGTGTACATGCACATCTGTGCATGTACACCTGTGCCATGTGACACACAGACATGCCCTTAGGGCATGTATGTGTGCCACATGTCACACAAGCCTGTACTTGGGGTGCTAGAGGGTGTCAAAGTGATTCAGAAAAGGGGGTGGTGATGAACAGAGTGTCTGAATTAAGCAGACCACTCTTACCCAGTCCAAAGATCAGGGCTTGATCCATCACCGTTTTTTAGCTCACTGCACCATCCCAGCTCAGAACCTGGCTATATGCAAATTAGTCCGTCCCTGGCTGTAATGACCGGATTCTCAGACCAGATAGAATCAGCTCACCAGAGCACCACCAACCCAGCCGAAACGCAACCACCTCCCTCCTCAGGACCCATCTATCCAGGCACCTGGGTACCTACCTGAGGATGGGGAACTCGCAATATACAAGCTCATATCATCAGAAACACCACTAAATCTATAGGGATTACTAGGAATACTCACTGATTACTAAGGACGTCCATGCCCTACACCACACTCATACCTCATAGTCTTGCGACCACATGGGCCAGACTAATCTACCCTGGGGCAGTTCTGATTATTTACCATTACACACTGGTTACACCCAGTGCTCGCTCAAGATAGGCACTGTATCCCCCCAGTGCTCTCACTATTTCATACAAACACAAGCCACAATCCTGTGGGTATACACACTAACCTCAGTCAGTGCTCTCATTAACGCCTCTTTCTCTAGAGACGATCTCATTACACACCAGTATCCACCCTGGTGCTCACTTACTTACAAGCCACAATCCGGTGGGTATAACGCCGCATCCCAACGACGATCACTTTCCTATGAATACCTTCAGCTCTCTCTCTCTCTATGTTGGGAAGTTTCTCTCACTATTCACTAGAGGTTCACTACTACAATAATATTATGGAATGGCCGAAATACTTAGTGTATAACTTATTCTCCTAGCTCAAGGGCTCCTCTCTCCCTAATTATTCAGTGGCTACTTACCTGCTGTAACACCCGACTAGAAGAAAAGGTTACCTGCACTATAAGAACAAGAGGCACACACTGTATGCAAAAGTTATTCCCTGATTTAAGCGCTCCTATTTCCTTTTGATCCATCAGTTACTATACAGCATCTGGTTAGAAAAAAGGTTAGCTCTATCATAAGAACAACACATGCACACTGGTTCACTAAGAACTGGGGTATCTTTATTACAATATAACACTATACTATAACACATAGCCTGAAAGGTAAAATGGGAATAGACACATACACAGATCTGCGGGGTCTCTGTAAAGCTTTATTACTATACCACATCCACATGTGACTAACAGGGACTGTAAATAGACTGCACACCCACATGTAACTAACAGGGACTGTAAATAGACTGCACACCGCTGAAAGAAAAAGGATTAACAATACAGTAGGGACAAGGTTAATGTTTAAAGATTAAGGACCAATATCACCTGATTAGTATGGAGTCTTGCTCTAGCTGTCATCTGGGCTCCTCTCTCGTCTGTGCCTTAGCTCGTCTTAGATCCTCTCCTGCACTCTTGGGCACACATCTGCGCTGATCACTCTGCACTGGATTCCTCTCCCCCACGAACTCTCTCCACCTTCCAGCTTCAGCCTAATTGTTTCTGTCGCTCTGATAACCGTTCGCTCCACTAGCTTCTTCACTCTGTCTGATTATCTCTGTTCCAATGTCTAATTCACTCCAGCTGCTCCCACAGATTAATCCACGATATAACTTCAGTCTCTTCCAAATGGTATCACTTTAGACTCCAGCTGTTCACAACTCCTTCTGATAAGTAACTGCTTCTGACTGCTTCCTCTAGTTCCAAACAACATCTCACTTCTCTCTGTTCAAAACACCATCTGCTCACAACTGCTTCTGGCTTCTCTCTCTGGTTCCAGCTCACTGACTGTCTGTCTTCTCTCTGTTCCAAGCATCCACTGTCTCTTCTCCTCTGTTCCAACTCCTCTGCTTCTCCACTCCTTCTGCACTCAACTCTTTCTGCTCCAATCATCGACTGAACTCCTTCCAACTCAAACTCTTTCTCATTCTCCACTCCTTCTGCAACTAACTGACTCCGCCTCTGCACTTCACTAATATGGAATGCTGTCTCCTCATGGAAAGTTCCAGCCAGCAGCCTCCTCCCACCGATTCCATGTACCAGGCTCCTTGCGCCAGACGCTCCCACAGTGACCAGCTGCTTGTTTTGTCTAGAGACCTGAGCCCAGAGACACTTCCTGATTAGATTCAGCTCTGGCCGGTTCTCTCCAGTTCGCTTAGGGCGAACAACACCTTATAACTAAAACATTACCTTTACCCTGCAAGCATCTCAGTTCTGCAGGGACAGAAAGCAAAATGGAGTCTCTCTAGTTCTGGGCCTTGTAGGCCTGAGAAGGATGAAATAATACTTAGCTCTGTCAGAGTACCTACACAAACCATACCAATATGTAATATAAAGTCAGGACTACAGGATCCACCCTCTACTATAGGTAGGATGATGAAAGGACACATAATTATGTCAAAGCCAATAGGCAATAGATGGATTAGAGTCAAGAATAAGGGGTTTATCATCATATTAAGCAGCTATCCTCTAGTTTATGCTTCTAGGTCTGGAAAAAGGCCTTAAGAGGACCACCACAAAGCAAGAATAGAGATTCAAGATGTTAGCAAGCTTAAAGTCACCACCACTCAGAAATAGAGCCAAAAACCATGTCAGTACATTGCACCCTTGACTTTAATTTGCTAACATCTGTAAACAACAACAAACTAATAAACAAACATCAACATAATCTATCAACAAAACCAAAAACCAAAAGACTCCCTAAAATAAATGACAACTTAAGGAAATACCACCTAAAACTTGATGTAGGTAATATAAATCTAACAACCAACTGAAAACAAATCAAAGCACCCTTGACCTGAATGCTGAAATGTAACTAAGATTGATCTGATAACAACAGAAACTAACCAAAGCACCCTTGAACTAAATGTGCCTCAACTTCTAGTGATAACTGATGAAATCTATTGGTGTAGGGACATGTTTGTGGAATGAAAACAACAAGGGGCCTAAATGAGGCCTACCTACTTCGGTCAACTTAAGAACTAAATGTGCCTCAACTTCTAGTTATAACTGATGAAATCTATTGATGTAGGGACATGTTCGTGGAATGAAAACAACAAGGGGCCTAAATGAGGCCTACCTACTTTGGTCAACTTAAGAAAGGATTTGGTAAAATCTGAAAAATAAACATGACACAGGGTCCTCAAAGTCTGGGCAACTATTACTAATAGATGTAGGACATAACCTGACTAAAAGACACACCTCCCAGGACAACTTAAAGTCTAGGGTGACCACCCTTGGAACTAATCCCACTGTTCTAATTAAGAGTTGATGGATCAAAGTGAAAGTGTAATAACAGGAAAACAAGGATAACCCCATTCCTACAAAATAGCTGGTGTAGCACTATGCATATAAAGCAATAAATCAAAGAAAGTTATCTAAGTGTGGTGTATATTTTTTCTTCTAAAAGATCATAGACTTAAATTTGGAAAATTGAATAATAGTAGACCATGCCAAAGGCAATAGGTAAAGGTCACAAATCATCTAACTCAGAAAACAGTTTGCACCTAGTCCCTCTGGGTCAATATGTGGAACACATGTGTGCACCATCATTTAAAACATTGCTTTCTTTCCAGTGACAAGACTGTTTTGCAGAAAACAGGAAAACTATGAAATAGGTGAAAGATAAACAAGTGTATCAATAATGAAATAGCGTACCATACTAAAATCAAAATATCATGTATCATTTGCATTATTGCATTAATGTGGCACTGCATCTTTTAAACTGAAACATCAAAATCATGAACAGGACTGAGAATCTTTTCTTTTCAAGTGGGGCCTGTATATGGTAACTGCAAAAGTGGCATAATGTCCATCTGAAATAGAAACATGGGAAAAATGCAAGGCTCAAGAATGCAGGCCAAGGAGTTACATTTCAGGTCAATGATTTTTAAAAAAAATATATACTTTATCAGGAAAAAAAAATAGTTTTTTCTTTAGTGGATCAAGAATTTTAACCTGACTGCTGAGGCAGCCAACTGTAGATTGTCATGCCAATTTAAAAAGTTCAATCACTTTAAAAAAATCTCTTCTGTAGTTAGTTTCTCCTTAGGAAAACAGTTCATTCTTGTAGACCATGATTCACCATCTTCATCTGTATCCGGTGCCAAGGATGCACATCCTCCCAGCTGGTCAGCCTGGTACGTCTGCTTCTAATGCTGGATTCAGCCTCGGGGGTTTTGGGGGTTAGGGGCCACTCACTCCGAAAATAAGAAAGCACATCACTCCAAAATAAGAAAGTCACACTCATCCAGGGCCCCCACACGATAATAGCCATCTGAAACGAGAAACACGCATCATCAATCTTGCAAAAACACATTTTCCATTCAAAAAGCACCCCAAGTACTTTTTATTTCCATAAGAAACCTCCTAATTCATGAAAAGAACCCTTCTAAATCCAAGGAATGATTTAAACATTCTACCTATACCATATTCTTTAAATTTGTTTGGGCAAGATCTAATTTTGTCATACACAGCCAGAAGGGCTGGGGCCTAGCTACTCCTCACTCCTCTGAGAAACAGCCCCTCCCTCCAGAAAGATGTTCGCGCTCAGAGTTTTGAATCAGCTCCAACCATAATAAGCAGGAGCCGGGCTACACTGCGATGTAATTTTGAATCACTGCCAAATGCTGATCTGATTGCAGGAGCAAAGCTCCTGCCAATTATTCTGTTTAAGCATCTTCTAATCTCTAGTCAGGGAAGCCTTCTGGGCCTACTGTATTTATCTTACTCCAAGGGCCAAGCGTCTGCCAATTATTCTGCATTTGCAAGCATCCCTTATCTGAAGTCAATGAAGCTGTCTGGGCCGACTGTAAGGAAGAGCAACTTGACCCCCCCTTATATAAACATTTCTCCGTGGAAAGAATTGACTCATAGCCAATAATAACAAACTGGCTCTCTCTGCTCTCAGAAGTCACCCACGGGTCCTCCACCCTTTCGAAACTCTGAGCCGCGAACAGATGCCTGACTCATATCAGCCAAGGTCAAAGCACATTCTTTCTAATTGAAAACATACAGCTGTTCCCAGGCCAGAAACACTGCACCATTACTTCCAACTAATTTAAGCAGATTTAAACACGGTAAAAAGCATCCTAAAAACAGGAATTAATAAAGACATATTTTTTGTAACGTAGTCACATGCTAGCATTTTAAAATAATTCTGTCATAATGTACTGCTACTTGCTGAAAAGGAAAAATATTAGAACAACATTTCATGCAGACACATTTCTTAAAATAACATGTGAAACACCATCAAATTAAACAAGGGGCATAACCAAGAATTCATAATTTAGTGTGCAAGCTTTTCTATTCTACCTATTAAAAGGGCCAGATTTTTTTTTCAGATAGCCATTTTTTCTAACTGAGTGGGTTTACTCACACGATGGTCTGCTACATATCATGCGCAAAATACAGAAACATTTGCATTTGAAAAAAGGGCAGCTTGCATTAGGAAAATAATCATTTATAATTTCTAGAACATTTTTTTTTAAAAGCACACGGTTACATTTCACTAATTAAAGCACATTCTATGATGGGTCTGTTTTATTTTATTTTTTTTACTTCTCAACCGGTAAAGCACCCTCTGTGCTCAGCTGAAAACCCTTATCTCAATCCGACTGGTTGATTTATAACTTTCGGACCTCCGAGTCAGACACATTAAATCATGTGTTCAAAGGCAAACCCACACAAAGTCGTGGATGCATTTCAAACAGAATGTTAAATGAACACTGCTTTTCTTTTCTCCATGCAAGATGTTACCATTCTGTCAGCTAGCTGACAAAGCACATAGGCGAACCCTGCAACTAATTAAAAAGTCAAATCAAACCATCATTAATCCAAACAGTCACTGACTTTTAGCGTCAGCTTTTGTAACCATGCATGTTAAACAGCATGTTAAAATAAATACTGCCATCTCAATTTAAGATATTAACGCTTTGGCAGCTCAAACACAATCATTCCCCAATGTCTGCAGTACATGGGAAATTCAAGAACTTATCTCTCCACGTTTTCATATAACACGTGCGCACATCTTCAAAACATTTTCTCCAAGCACTTGAAAGAGATCCAGCTCTCTCCTGCCTAACGTAATGATAGCATGCTCTGTACAAGCCATAACCACATGGCGCTATTCACAAGCCATATTTACAAGAAACTCAACAAGTCACAATAATGACATGCTCTTCACAAGGCATATATACAAGGCGCAATTCACAAGGAACTTAGCAAGTCAAAATGAGAACATGCTCCTCACAAGCCATATTTACAAGGAGCTATTTACAAGGAACTCCACAAGTCATATTACACTGAATACATTTCACATTGCACAGCATAAGCAAATGCAGCAAGCAATTTAATGGGCAATTTAAAAGCATTTTTCACACACATATGTACAACTGCATCATCACCAAGATGTAATTGGCTCCCTCATGTACAGTTACCCTTCAAGCCTGACAGTTCAAACATCAAGATGAAAAGCATTTCTTCCACCCTGCATAAGTCAAAAGCCATGATGTACTGCAATCTCCTTACAGTGCAACTGTTCAAGCCCATAGGTCAGGCACTACACCTCACCATGCAAGTCACAGACTGTTCCCAGATGTCAAATTTAAAGGGGTTTACGTCCAAATACATGTCTAGGGCTCCCTCCTCTGCGCTTAATTCAAAACTGCCCGACTACGCCAAATGTAACGACCGGATTCTCAGACCAGATAGAATCAGCTCACCAGAGCACCACCAACCCAGCCGAAACGCAACCACCTCCCTCCTCAGGACCCATCTATCCAGGCACCTGGGTACCAACCTGAGGATGGGGAATTCACAATATACAAGCTCATATCATCAGAAACACCACTAAATCTATAGGGATTACTAGGAATACTCACTGATTACTAAGGACGTCCATGCCCTACACCACACTCATACCTCATAGTCTCGCGACCACATGGGCCCAGACTAATCTACCCTGGGGTAGTTCTGATTATTTACCATTACACACTGGTTACACCCAGTGCTCGCTCAAGATAGGCACTGTATCCCCCCAGTGCTCTTACTATTTCATACAAACACAAGCCACAATCCTGTGGGTATACACACTAACCTCAGTCAGTGCTCTCATTAACGCCTCTTTCTCTAGAGACGATCTCATTACACACCAGTATCCACCCTGGTGCTCACTTACTTACTAGCCACAATCCGGTGGGTATAACGCCGCATCCCAACGACGATCACTTTCCTATGAATACCTTCAGCTCTCTCTCTCTCTATGTTGGGAAGTTTCCCTCACTATTCACTAGAGGTTCACTACTACAATAAAATTATGGAATGGCCGAATTACTTAGTGTATAACTTATTCTCCAAGCTCAAGGGCTCCTCTCTCCCTAATTATTCAGTGGCTACTTACCTGCTGTAACACCTGACTAGAAGAAAAGGTTACCTGTACTATAAGAACAAGAGGCACACACTGTATGCAAAAGTTATTCCCTGATTTAAGTGCTCCTATTTCCTTTTGATCTATCAGTTACTATACAGCATCTGGTTAGAAGAAAGGTTAGCTCTATCATAAGAACAACACATGCACACTGGTTCACTAAGAACTGGGGTATCTTTATTACAATATAACACTATACCATAACACATAGCCTGAAAGGTAAAATGGGAATAGACACATACACAGATCTGCGGGGTCTCTGTAAAGCTTTATTACTATACTACATCCACATGTGACTAACAGGGACTGTAAATAGACTGCACACCCACATGTAACTAACAGGGACTGTAAATAGACTGCACACCGCTGAAAGAAAAAGGATTAACAATACAGTAGGGACAAGGTTAATGTTTAAAGATTAAGGACCAATATCACCTGATTAGTATGGAGTCTTGCTCTAGCTGTCATCTGGGCTCCTCTCTTGTCTGTGCCTTAGCTAGTCTTAGATCCTCTCCTGCACTCTTGGACACACATCTGCGCTGATCACTCTGCACTGGATTCCTCTCCCCCACGAACTCTCTCCACCTTCCAGATTCAGCCTAATTGTTTCTGCCGCTCTGATAACTGTTCGCTCCACTAGCTTCTTCACTCTGTCTGATTATCTCTGTTCCAATGTCTAATTCACTCCAGCTGCTCCCACAGATTAATCCACGATATAACTTCAGTCTCTTCCAAAAGGTATCACTTTAGACTCCAGCTGTTCACACTCCTTCTGATAAGTAACTGCTTCTGACTGCTTCCTCTAGTTCCAAACAACATCTCACTTCTCTCTGTTCAAAACACCATCTGCTCACAGCTGCTTCTGGCTTCTCTCTCTGGTTCCAGCTCACTGACTGTCTATCTGTCTTCTCTCTGTTCCAAGCATCCACTGTCTCTTCTCCTCTGTTCCAACTCCTCTGCTTCTCCACTCCTTCTGCACTCAACTCTTTCTGCTCCAATCATCGACTGAAGTCCTTCCAACTCAAACTCTTTCTCATTCTCCACTCCTTCTGCAACTAACTGACTCTGCCTCTGCACTTCACTAATATGGAATGCTGTCTCCTCATGGAAAGTTCCAGCCAGCAGCCTCCTCCCACCGATTCCATGTACCAGGCTCCTTGCGCCAGACGCTCCCACAGTGACCAGCTGCTTGTTTCGTCTAGAGACCTGAGCCCAGAGACACTTCCTGATTAGATTCAGCTCTGGCTGGTTCTCTCCAGTTCGCTTAGGGCGAACAATACCTTATAACTAAAACATTACCATTACCCTGCAAGCATCTCAGTTCTGCAGGGACAGAAAGCAAAATGGAGTCTCTCTAGTTCTGGGCCTTGTAGGCCTGAGAAGGATGAAGTAACACTTAGCTCTGTCAGAGTACCTACACAAACCATACCAATATGTAATATAAAGTCAGGACTACAGCATCCACCCTCTACTATAGGTAGGATGATGAAAGGACACATAATTATGTCAAAGCCAATAGGCAATAGATGGATTAGAGTCAAGAATAAGGGATCTATCATCATATTAAGCAGCTATCCTCTAGTTTATGCTTCTAGGTCTGGAAAAAGGCCTTAAAAGGACCAACACAAAGCAAGAATAGAGATTCAAGATGTTAGCAAGCTTAAAGTCACCATCACTCAGAAATAGAGCCAAAAACCATGTCAGTACACTGGCCCAGTGCATCATGGGAACAGGGCAGACCAAACTACCAAGCCAATTCTTCACCGGAAAGGAGACAAGCTTCCAGGGACCGGTTTCTGGCATTTCAGCCGTCGTCGGCCCGGCTTGCTTGAATCCTGATGGTGCAGTGAGCAAGGGACTCATGTCTGAGTATACCCTGCCACACCTATAGTGGCCAAAAACGATTCAGAAAAGGGGGTGGTGATGAACAGAGTGTCTGAATTAAGCAGACCACTCTTACCCAGTCCAAAGATCAGGGCTTGATCCATCACCGTTATTTAGCTCACTGCACCATCCCAGCTCAGAACCTGGCTATATGCAAATTAGTCCGTCCCTGGCCCAGTGCATCTTGGGAACAGGGCAGACCAAACTACCAAGCCAATTCTTCACCAGAAAGGAGACAAGCTTCCGGGGACCGGTTTCTGGCATTTCAGCCGTCGTCGGCCCGGCTTGCTTGAATCCTGATGGTGCAGTGAGCAAGGGACTCATGTCTGAGTATACCCTGCCACACCTATAGTGGACAAAAACGATTCAGAAAAGGGGGTGGTGATGAACAGAGTGTCTAAATTAAGCAGACAACTCTTACCCAGTCCAAAGATCAGGGCTTGATCCATTACCGTTATTTAGCTCACTGCACCATTCCAGCTCAGAACCTGGCTATATGCAAATTAGTCCATCCCTGGCCCAGTGCATCATGGGAACAGGGCAGACCAAACTACCAAGCCAATTCTTCACCAGAAAGGAGACAAGCTTCCGGGGACCGGTTTCTGGCATTTCAGCCGTCGTCGGCCCGGCTTGCTTGAATCCTGATGGTGCAGTGAGCAAGGGACTCATGTCTGAGTATACCCTGCCACACCTGTAGTGGCCAAAAATGATTCAGAAAAGGGGGTGGTGATGAACAGAGTGTCTGAATTAAGCAGACCACTCTTACCCAGTCTAAAGATCAGGGCTTGATCCATCACCGTTATTTAGCTCACTGCACCATCCCAGCTCAGAACCTGGCTATATACAAATTAGTCCGTCCCTGGCCCAGTGCATCATGGGAACAGGGCAGACCAAACTACCAAGCCAATTCTTCACCGGAAAGGAGACAAGCTTCCGGGGACCGGTTTCTGGCATTTCAGCCGTCGTCGGCCCGGCTTGCTTGAATCCTGATGGTGCAGTGAGCAAGGGACTCATGTCTGAGTATACCCTGCCACACCTATAGTGGCCAAAAACGATTCAGAAAAGGGGGTGGTGATGAACAGAGTGTCTGAATTAAGCAGACCACTCTTACCCAGTCCAAAGATCAGGGCTTGATCCATCACCATTATTTAGCTCACTGCACCATCCCAGCTCAGAACCTGGCTATATGCAAATTAGTCCGTCCCTGGCCCAGTGCATCTTGGGAACAGGGCAGACCAAACTACCAAGCCAATTCTTCACCAGAAAGGAGACAAGCTTCCGGGGACCGGTTTCTGGCATTTCAGCCGTCGTCGGCCCGGCTTGCTTGAATCCTGATGGTGCAGTGAGCAAGGGACTCATGTCTGAGTATACCCTGCCACACCTATAGTGGACAAAAACGATTCAGAAAAGGGGGTGGTGATGAACAGAGTGTCTAAATTAAGCAGACAACTCTTACCCAGTCCAAAGATCAGGGCTTGATCCATTACCGTTATTTAGCTCACTGCACCATTCCAGCTCAGAACCTGGCTATATGCAAATTAGTCCATCCCTGGCCCAGTGCATCATGGGAACAGGGCAGACCAAACTACCAAGCCAATTCTTCACCAGAAAGGAGACAAGCTTCCGGGGACCGGTTTCTGGCATTTCAGCCGTCGTCGGCCCGGCTTGCTTGAATCCTGATGGTGCAGTGAGCAAGGGACTCATGTCTGAGTATACCCTGCCACACCTGTAGTGGCCAAAAATGATTCAGAAAAGGGGGTGGTGATGAACAGAGTGTCTGAATTAAGCAGACCACTCTTACCCAGTCTAAAGATCAGGGCTTGATCCATCACCGTTATTTAGCTCACTGCACCATCCCAGCTCAGAACCTGGCTATATACAAATTAGTCCGTCCCTGGCCCAGTGCATCATGGGAACAGGGCAGACCAAACTACCAAGCCAATTCTTCACCGGAAAGGAGACAAGCTTCCGGGGACCGGTTTCTGGCATTTCAGCCGTCGTCGGCCCGGCTTGCTTGAATCCTGATGGTGCAGTGAGCAAGGGACTCATGTCTGAGTATACCCTGCCACACCTATAGTGGCCAAAAACGATTCAGAAAAGGGGGTGGTGATGAACAGAGTGTCTGAATTAAGCAGACCACTCTTACCCAGTCCAAAGATCAGGGCTTGATCCATCACCGTTATTTAGCTCACTGCACCATCCCAGCTCAGAACCTGGCTATATGCAAATTAGTCCGTCCCTGGCCCAGTGCATCTTGGGAACAGGGCAGACCAAACTACCAAGCCAATTCTTCACCAGAAAGGAGACAAGCTTCCGGGGACCGGTTTCTGGCATTTCAGCCGTCGTCGGCCCGGCTTGCTTGAATCCTGATGGTGCAGTGAGCAAGGGACTCATGTCTGAGTATACCCTGCCACACCTATAGTGGACAAAAACGATTCAGAAAAGGGGGTGGTGATGAACAGAGTGTCTAAATTAAGCAGACAACTCTTACCCAGTCCAAAGATCAGGGCTTGATCCATTACCGTTATTTAGCTCACTGCACCATTCCAGCTCAGAACCTGGCTATATGCAAATTAGTCCATCCCTGGCCCAGTGCATCATGGGAACAGGGCAGACCAAACTACCAAGCCAATTCTTCACCAGAAAGGAGACAAGCTTCCGGGGACCGGTTTCTGGCATTTCAGCCGTCGTCGGCCCGGCTTGCTTGAATCCTGATGGTGCAGTGAGCAAGGGACTCATGTCTGAGTATACCCTGCCACACCTGTAGTGGCCAAAAATGATTCAGAAAAGGGGGTGGTGATGAACAGAGTGTCTGAATTAAGCAGACCACTCTTACCCAGTCTAAAGATCAGGGCTTGATCCATCACCGTTATTTAGCTCACTGCACCATCCCAGCTCAGAACCTGGCTATATACAAATTAGTCCGTCCCTGGCCCAGTGCATCATGGGAACAGGGCAGACCAAACTACCAAGCCAATTCTTCACCGGAAAGGAGACAAGCTTCCGGGGACCGGTTTCTGGCATTTCAGCCGTCGTCGGCCCGGCTTGCTTGAATCCTGATGGTGCAGTGAGCAAGGGACTCATGTCTGAGTATACCCTGCCACACCTATAGTGGCCAAAAACAATTCAGAAAAGGGGGTGGTGATGAACAGAGTGTCTGAATTAAGCAAGGGTATACTCAGATGTGAGTCCCTTGCTCATTGCACCATCAGGATTCAAGCAAGCCGGGCCGACGACGGCTGAAATGCCAGAAACCGGTCCCTGGAAGCTTGTTTCCTTCCCAGTGTAAGAATTGATTTGGTAGTTTGGTTTGCCCTGTTCCCATCATGCACTGGGACAGGAACAGACTAAATTGCATATAGCCAGGTTCTGAGCTGGGATGGTGCATTGAGCTAAAAAACGGTGTTGAATCTAGCCCTGATCTCTTGACTGGGTGAGAGTATTATGCTTAACTCAGAAACTCTGTCCATCACCACCCCATGTTGTTAAATATTTTGTCCACCCTAAGCGTGGAAGGGTATACTCAGATGTGAGTCCCTTGCTCATTGCACCATCAGGATTCAAGCAAGCCGGGCCGACGACGGCTGAAATGCCAGAAACCGGTCCCCGGAAGCTTGTTTCCTTCCCAGTGTAAGAATTGGCTTGGTAGTTTGGTTTGCCCTGTTCCCATCATGCACTGGGACAGGAACAGACTAATTTGCATACAGCCAGGTTCTGAGCTGGGATGGTGCAGTGAGCTAAAAAACGGTGTTGGATCTAGCCCTGATCTCTTGACTGGGTGAGAGTATTCTGCTTAACTCAGAAACTCTATCCATCACCACCCCATGTTGTTAAATATTTTGTCCACCCTAAGCGTGGAAGGGTATACTCAGATGTGAGTCCCTTGCTCATTGCACCATCAGGATTCAAGCAAGCCGGGCCGACGACGGCTGAAATGCCAGAAACCGGTCCCCGGAAGCTTGTTTCCTTCCCAGTGTAAGAATTGGCTTGGTAGTTTGGTTTGCCCTGTTCCCATCATGCACTGGGACAGGAACAGACTAATTTGCATATAGCCAGGTTCTGAGCTGGGATAGTGCAGTGAGCTAAAAAAACGGTGTTGGATCTAGCCCTGATCTCTTGACTGGGTGAGAGTATTCTGCTTAACTCAGAAACTCTATCCATCACCACCCCATGTTGTTAAATATTTTGTCCACCCTAAGCGTGGAAGGGTATACTCAGATGTGAGTCCCTTGCTCATTGCACCATCAGGATTCAAGCAAGCCGGGCCGACGACGGCTGAAATGCCAGAAACCGGTCCCCGGAAGCTTGTTTCCTTCCCAGTGTAAGAATTGGCTTGGTAGTTTGGTTTGCCCTGTTCCCATCATGCACTGGGACAGGAACAGACTAATTTGCATATAGCCAGGTTCTGAGCTGGGATGGTGCAGTGAGCTAAAAAACGGTGTTGGATCTAGCCCTAATCTCTTGACTAGGTGAGTATTCTGCCTAACTCAGAAACTCTGTCCATCACCACCCCATGTTGTTAAATAAAGGGTGTCAAAGTGACACCCCCTGCACCCTTGCAGGATTCGGTATTTACCGATTCGGTAAATACCGAATCGGTATTTCCCTTTGACTCCTATGGGCTTCAAGGCCAATAGGAATCAATGGGCAATCATACAGATTCGGTAATTCTGAAATAAGAATTACCTACATCTGCCCCCTTCCGATTTACCGACTCTTAAATACCAAATCGGTATAATTCGGTATTTAAGAGTCGGTAAATCGGAATTACCTACATCTGGCCCTATGTCTTGAAATGTGACATCTGCCAGCAGATGAAAGTCTCCACCATGAACAAATTCATACTGCTAAATCTCTGGAGTCTGCAAAGAGGAATACAAAATGAACGTGACATCTGGAGATGTCATGGACGTGGCCCATTGTATCCACCGTGGGTGCAAAGCCTTTGAATTTGGTACACTGGCAACTCAGCCGAAGTGTTTGTGTGGTCAACAAGAATTTAAATTGTAGAAGATCAACCTGCAAATACTGCAAGATGGCTGAATGTGCAGGCAGCCAGCAAGATTTGGAGAAAGTGGGTTGTACCTAAGCGTAAAGAGGCTTGATGCGCTGGGCATATTCGGGAATGTAAGTTCGCCAGGAATTCAAAAAGTTCAGTGAAGACTGTCGTTTTTTCAGTGTTGTTGGAGCGCGCAGATGTGCGCACTTCTCCAGGAAGTGAGGTGCCAAATCTCGACCTTCATTGTTGAGCTTTTAGCCCAGGAACAACACTGTGTACTCTGCAATTTGACTTTTCGCAAAGTAGAATTTATAGCCAAAATCCGCAAAACTGCAAATTATGCGGTCAACACGACAAAAATGCGGCCATAGTTTATCATCTGTGAGATAAATGTCTTCCACATATGACCATTCATCCGCGTCGAGTCCCTCCAAAAGAGAGACTGTGCGGGTGGCAAATATACCTGGACTGTTCTTATAGCCCATATGCAAACGTCAGAATTGGTGCTGTTTGCCACCACTTGTAAAAGCTGTCCATTGGCTACTAATAGAGGACAGGTTGTGGGCGAAAAACTAATTGGATATGTCAAGTGTGGTCTTAAACCTTTTACGCACAAGACTATACACCAGAGTAGAACTGTGAGTATTTTGTACCGCGCAAGTATGACAGTGGGAGTTTAAGTGCCGGTAATCCAATACCAAACGGTACGAGCCATCGGGCTTGGTCAGAGTGAAAAGAGGGTTCATCAGAGACGCAAATGTTTCAATCACACCTTGATATTCTAATTTCTCAGGATTTCTGCCATGGGAGCTTTCGCTTCACGTCGCATGGGGTATTGGGGTTGAGGCTGTGGCATAGATTGCAATAGTATCTCATGTCTGGGGGGAAATTTGTCCCATCCACAGTGAGTACGGCAAAAAGTCGGTGTAAGCACCTTAGCCCAGTCTTCTGCAAAAGGCAGAGCCTGCTCCTTTGGCACTGTGTGTGCAAAACTAGGGAGGATAACCTCCTCCCCTAGCGGAGCTGCTAAAACAAAAGGCGGGGGCCAATCCACCTCCGCCAACAAAATGTCAGAGGTAGTAGTTAGATTCTCCCAAAATACCCCTTTTATAGTACACTGTATGTTACCTTCAATTAAAAGGACTATTTTAAAAAGTCATTCAGGGGGTGCCACTCTAGTGTCAGCTGTCGCAACAACAACAAATGTGTCCGTTGCTGACACCTTCAGAAGTGGACGCAGCGCCTCCCGCACTATGGTAATCTCCGCTGCGCTGTCTAACAGTGTCAGCACCCTTGTCAAGTTCCGAAGCTGTGTTCTCACTATCTGTGGCATATCTCGCTGTTAAAGCAGCAACTTTCTTTTTCTGAAACTGGGATCTTTGACGTGGAGAGTCGTCCTGCTTGCCTTTACCGGCTACCTTGCGGGGCTGCTCCTGTTTTGCACCCTGTCCTCTGCCGTTGTCTCCTCCACCGGTAGGTGAGAGTGATATTTCCTGCAAAGAGCAAGGAGAACTTTGTTCAGGAACCTGAAAACGATCAGGTGACTTAATAGTAGCGCAGTCGCGCAATTCATATGTGCGCTCAGTAGACGCAGTTATTGGGGAAGCAGGACGGGACCCCTGTTTCTGTTGCTGTTTCCCCTGTTTTTTATTTTTGTTCCAAGTTTGCTTTGGAAAATTGGGGCGATCGTCTTTGTCAGACTTCGCCGCTTAAGTTTGCTTCTGTGCTGCCTTGGCAAAAGGCATAACACCCAAACTATTACGGCCAATGGTCTTATATGCCGCCGTAATAATTTTTGGAAACTGACGGGATTTCTATGCATCGGGGACATCGCGCAAAGCATTCGACACTTGGAAGCTCACTCTATCTCCCTTAACATTAGCAGGGACGAGATCGGAAACTACGTCAAAATTCCAACGAGTCTCATTCCCAATTCAACAGCCACCTCGGGCCCATGCTCATCTTGAACACGTTTAATGACGGAGGGTAGGGCAGCCATTGACGGCGAGCCGAAGCACCTAGTATACACTGCCGCAAATATCATACCCCGTGTGGTACAATCAGTCACTTCAGGCACTAAGTCTTTCTGCAAACTAATTGTAAGAATCCTGTGTTTCTCCACAGAAGTTGTATTAGGAAAAACCGCCTCCAGTTGGTCAAATTTTTTGGCAAGCCTTATCCTTATCTTGGGGACGCTTGCCCGTAACCACATTAACCATAACGAGACTAAGCTTCAACGCGTTTGGTCCAACCGGATGCGCCGCAATACCAGGGGCCCCACCCTGCATGTTGCATGATATGAAATGAACCAAGGCCCTTATAACCCCTACAGCAGAGGTATAAAGGGTCCTTACCTCAACAACGGGGCCATTCTGGCACGGGGGTGTGGTGTAAATCCAGCCAAAACAGGCCAAGAAGCGCCTGGGATTGACAAAGGACCTAATCGAACCGCCGTTAAAGAGTTGGGGAGGGCACCATTAAACCAAATGTGATGCTGCCAAGCAGAAATCGGAATCGCCTGCATCCGTTATGGAGTGTTCTCCATAGGCATGACAGTGTGAGTGCAAACATGAAACAAATTGGTATCTGCATTGACCACAGGAAACTTAAACCATGAGTAGAAAAGCTCAAATGGGTAAGCCGCGTCCGTACTCACAACAAAACCACTGTCATGCCTTCCAAGGGGACGTCATAAGCCTGCAAATGATTGCAAACTGCAATCCTACTATGCTGCGGGATGTCAACATCACCCATTACGAAACAGAAGAGAAAAATACAACACAAAGCAATGTAACACAACTGGGTAGTAATTCAAATAGAAACCGTTTTAAACCATCAAGCTTGAAATTACATATTCAACTATAGGTAGGTTTATCCGTCACCACTGTCAACCGGAAATAATAGTGAGGGGGTCATGGACTGATATAAGCACTAGTCAAGAGTCTCAAAATAAGACTACAACGTTAGGTGCGCCATGCCGTATGGATTCTGCTCCTAAACAGAACTATGCACAGAGACCAAGGACCTCAGTGAATTGTGGTGTACCAAAAACTCACCTTAGTGCCTAGAAACCCTAAACAGCTAGCATCAGTGTCACATTAGCTCTTCGTCCTATAGCAAAGGAACCAATGATTAGACAACCCAGAACATGCGACTTAGGTTACACTCAGAGATGGTGAGAAGCAAGAACACTCTTTCGTTATACTCTCATACCAGTCCACAGCAGGAGTAAAAAAGAGACACAGGAAAGGTTGAAATATTTATTTTAACGACATGCTCTAAGATGCAGTATCTTTACTAACGTAAGCAGGCATATGATTAGAAATAATATGATCAGCATTGTTACAATTGCATAAAACACAAACGGAGAAATCATATTACAATAATGGTGAAAAAAGGTCTTATAGTGCCTAGTATATCACCCTGCCTACCTAGGAACTATGCTTTATAAAATATAGAAGGTCTATTAGGCTTGTTTGGGGTACCCCATACCTCCAAGATCAGCAGGTGTGAATGACATCTGGATCTGCAACAGCTCTCTGTCTCTCTGGAAAAACGGGATTCTTCCAAGTGCCTGAAATCATGCTTACAGTGCAATATTAAAGGCGCCAGAATCAGGTTGGCTGCAGCTGCATGTATGTTATGGCTAAAACGTGAGCCGATCAGCCCGAACAACAGCTACCTTGTTATGATAACCTTGGAGGCTTTAGCACTCAGTGTGCAGACTAGAGTCACAATGTAAGTCTAGGGTGGCTGAAAAAAAGCCATTCTCATGTGAAGCATTTCATGCAGCCTAACTAACAACGTTATATGCAGTGTCGTGTGCAAAAGCAGCACAAAGGTAAAATGGCGTTTAAACTTCTAATAAGCCTATGCTAACATAGCAATGTGCACAACAAGGCCCAGCCTTCACTACAACTTCAGACTGCAGGCGGGCTTCTCTCGATACACAGGAGCCCCTCCCACAAGCAGGCGTTCTTTGCCTGGGTTCCAGCGCTGGTGGAACTTTCTTCATGGGGACGCGAGGTTCTGCCTCCGTCAGGCTTGTCTCGCCTGATGTCGGGTTTTGGCAGTGCGCTGCCACAGCCACCGCATGTTCACGAAGGGCACTCTCTCCTGGGCACCAGAAATGCAGGGTTGGCTCCATCTCTTCTTCTGGTCTCGGCTCCCTTCTCCTTTTGGGCAGACACTCCCCAGGCACGAGAAGCGCTGCATGCGCTCGCTCTCAGGTTTCCATCCGGTTTCCGCACATGGTCACCAATTCCGACCCCTATAGTATGTGATTGTTTGACTTGGCTCTTTTTGCAGGGTCATCCCTGAACTTTTTGTCTACCTCTTTGTCTTTTTTCTGACCTGGTGTTGGTGGTTTTAGGACTCTTGGCACTTTCGCACTGCTGTCCAGTGTAACGTACATTGGCTCTCTGTGGTAAACATTGTAAGATTGGTAAGATTTTGTGGACTTGTTTAGATTGGCGATTGAATGTAGTAAACACTCTAGCTGGTTGTGTATTCTCACTTTCTTTCTATGCATAGGTTAAAGCCTTTGCTCTGTCAGTTTCTTTGATCTTGGACATCGCCTTTTTGAGAACCCATTGAGGATACCCCCGCTCACTAAATCTTTTAAGCATGTTTTTTTGTTCCTTAATGTATGCTTCTTCCGTACTGCAGTTACCGTGGGCCCTCAGTAGTTCACCATATGGGATGCTCCATTTCAGTGCATCCGGGTGAGCACTATCAGCATGCAGGAGACTATTCCCTGCCGTCTCTTTCCGATGCAGGCTTGTGATTAGTGCACTACCTTTCACTGTGACCTGTGCATCGAGAAATTCTACACTCTCCTGGCTGATATTATGTGCCAGGGTAAAGTTGTATGGGTTGTTGTTAAGTCTCAGGACAAAGTTGACGACCTCCTTTTCACTCCCTCTCCATATAATGAAGAGGTTGTCGATGTACCTCGACCATAATACAATTTTCTCGAAATCCGACTGGAAGTTAGTGTCATGACGCAGTTCCTCCTCCCACTTGCCTAGGAAGAGGTTCGCAAAAATAGGCACAAAGCATGTTCCCATCGCTGTGCCCCTTGTGTGCCTGTGGAGGTCCCCGTCAAACATGAAAATATTGTTAGTGAGACATCTCTTCATCATGTCAGCTAACATGTTGGTGTGTTCTAAATAGCAAATTTCTTTTTTACTCAGGAAATGCGTGCATGCGTCAATACCCTGGACGTGATCAATAATGCTATACAACGAATTCCCGTCCAGGGTAATGAGGGTAAATCCTTCTTCCCATCTGACACCCTCAATTTTATTCAGAAAATCCTTAGTATCTTTAATGTGGGATGGCAGCTCAATAACAAATTCTTTTAAGAAGCGATCCACATACTTAGATATGTTTTCATTGACGTTGCCTACTGATGATAATATTGTCCTTCCTGGTCGTACCTCAGGATTCTTATGATTTTTTGGTAAAAGATATAGTATCTGTAGTTTTGGGTAATCTTTTTTCAAAAAAACAATATTGATGCCACATGATTAACCCTTCCTTTAGCCACTCTAACAATTTTTCCCAGGTGGTGGTGATACACTTATTGTATACGATAGTATTGCATTTACAGTAAAATTCAACATCATTCAATTGTCTTTTTGCTTCATCAATTTACATTTGTTTACCCCATAGTACAATGCTGCCACCTTTATCCAATGGTCTTATTACTATGCTGTTGTCATGGGCCAAAGACAGAATAATTTCTCTTTAAGTGATAAGTTGAAATTCATGTTATTGTTTGTAGTATTCCTATGTTTCCGTCTGGTTAGTTCCTTAGTTATTACGTCATGGAACCTGTCAATAGAGTCATATGGGAGTAAGGGAAAAAAGATTGATTTGGGTTTAAAATTGGTGCATGCTGCCTTACCAGTGGCTATTCAAACAAAAGTGGTCCCATTGAGGAAGAATGTACACAAGGAATAAATATAGGCACAGTCGTAGCTATATTGATTTTGACTTGTCCAGCCAAACAGTGGTCTAGTATTTACTTATAAATGATTAATAGGAATGTTACACAACTGTTCACAACGCGGGGCACAAGCCTGCACCCAACTAATACATGTGCAACTGACATACAGTGACAAAACTAGAACAAAAGGGCTGGTAGGCAAGAGCGTGAGGTTTGAGGTACCAGAATTTGCGCAATGTCATGGTACATCAAAACATAATCTACACCTTTACATTAGTAGTACGTATTCAGTTTTGTATAAGGTGTCATTAGAGTCGACGGCGTTTCGATCCGTTAACTAGGTACAGAGATCATCATCAGGACATAATTCTTATGCCTAATAAATAAAGCTCCTGATTCCTACGGGGGGAAAATTGGGAGGAAATGGGGAGGAGGTGGGGAGAAATAAGGCAGATTGGCATTTAAAACTTTTTTAGAGACGGTACAAGGATACATATTAACAATAATGAGTGCTAGGCTACATTACATGCACATTCAGTGCATAACAGTGTCGGATTCGCATACATATGGGGAGTGAATTGTAAGTGAAGGCACATAAGGGAGGCTTATACCTTGGTCAAGTTGCTAAAGTGAAACTTCAGCATAGTTCTGTAATACTCGGCATTGCAAAAACAGACATGCATGATGCAGCAGTTATGCTGCAAGAGTTTGCGGCAAAACAGTTATCACGTGAAGAGAAGTGACATCCTGACCGGATTTTGGTGAGGGCAGACGTGTGACAGTGGATAGTATGCTGGTGCTATAACGGCTGGATAAGGCGCAACATGCGTCAATGGGCAGACCGCGACACTGTGCGTGAAGTTGGGGTGAGTGATCCGGCTGAGGTGCTGGGTTTTATGCACGAATAAAGATAATTGCACCTTTAACTGCTGGGTCCGCTGTCGTCCTTCAATTGCCTCAGAGTGTCGACTTTCCTGCATATATATATATATATATATATATATATATATATATATATATATATATATATATATATATATATATATATATATATATATATATATATATATATATATATATATATATATATATATATATATATTACCTACTGGCGGTCGCCAGTAGGTAGTTATAGTTAGGATTTTTTTCAATGCAAAATCTCAAAAATCTATTTGGAATAACTTTGGCGCCGGTTGACGAATCTGCCTGAAAATTTCCTCAAATTTGCCTCGCAGAGCTCCGGTCATTCCTTGAGAGTTTGGGGGGGGATTTGTGAAGCGGGGGCCGAGATAAAAGGGGGGTCCCAAAACGTGTTAGAGAGTGAGTAGTAGAGAGTGAGTAGTAGAGAGTAGTAGAGAGTAAGTAGTAGAGTGAGTAGTAGAGAGTGAGTAGTAGAGAGTAGTAAAGAGTGAGTAGTAGAGAGTAGTAGAGAGTGAGTAGTAGAGAGTGAGTAGTAGAGAGTAGTAGAGAGTGAGTAGCAGAGAGAATAGTGGAGAGTAGTAGAGAGTGAGTAGTAGAGTGAGTAGAAGAGACTAGTAGAGAGAGAGTAGTAGAGAGTGAGTAGTAGAGAGTAGTAGAGAGTGAGTAGTAGAGTGAGTAGTAGAGAGTGAGTAGTAGAGAGAGAGTAGTAGAGAGTGAGTAGTAGAGAGTAGTAGAGAGTGAGAAGTAGAGAGTGATTAGTAGAGAGTAGTAATGAGTAGTAAAGAGTGAGTAGTAGAGAGAGAGTAGTAGAGAGTGAGTAGTAGAGAGTAGTAGATAGTGAGTAGTAGGGAGTAGTGAGTAGCGAGTAGTAGGGAGTGAGTAGTAGAGAGAGAGTAGTAGAGAGTAGTAGAGTAGTAGAGAATGAGTAGTAGAGAGTGAGTACTTGAGAGTAGTGGAGTAGGAGAGAGTAAGTAGTAGAGAGTAGTGGAGAATATTCCAAAGTTTGGCACAGCACCACTTGCACAAGGAGTCCAATCAAATCATATCACTTATAGTCCTTATTGAAGCGCTGAATCTTGGTGTATATTCAAATGCTTTTATTTTCCTTAAGTTTATGTACCACAGCCAGCCGAAACGTTTCGTTCTGTACAACAGAACTTCTTCAGGGCGTTCTTATTTCCTTCAAGTTATGTCGGTATCCTGTTGTCATATAACTAGATATTTCTTCCAAATGTTAGACGAGACATAAGTACATTCTTATTCAAAGTGACTAGGTATCAATTTTACCCACACAATTCGGGCAGACTTGAGTAATTTATAGCATCCTCAAAGTCAGTCTTTCAAAAATTCCAAAGTATAGGACATGATAATCCAAATCCAAATGTTTCTCAAGAAAAGTCATTTTCAATTGTTCGGAATATCGGTGTTTGGGCAGATATGACGCAGGGACCCCCAGTATGCAAGGGGAATTAGTCCCCCCTCTGCAAACACTCCAGTGGCCTGCATTGCAGAGAGGTGTAAAAAGGGTGGGGCCTCATTACACCTCTCTGCAATGCAGCCCCCTGGCGCATACTGGGGGCTCCTGGTGGGCTAGTTGGCCCCCAGGGACCCCCAGTATGCAAGGGGAATTAGTTCCCCCTCTGCAAACGCGGCAGGGGGCTGCATTGCAGAGAGGTGTAACAAGGGGCATAGCCTCATTACACCTCTGCAATGCAGCCCTCTGGTGCATACTGGAGGTTCCAGGTGGGCTAGTTGGCCCCCAGGGGCCCCCATAATGCAAGGGGAATTAGTTCATGCACGGGGGCTGCGTTGCAGAGAGGTGTAAAAAGGGTCGTGGCTTCATTACACCTCTCTGCAATGCAGTCCCCTGGCGCATACTGGAGATTCCTGGTGGGCTTTCAGGTCTTATACAGTTAGGAATTAGCATTAAAAAACCTTTGAAATTCACTGAAAAAAACATAGGTTTCACACCAGTTATAGTTAGGAATTAGCATTTAAAAAACCTATGAAATTCACTGAAAAAAACATAGGTTTCACACCAGTTATAGTTAGGAATTAGCATTTAAAAAACCTATTAAATTCACAGAAAAAAACATAGGTTTCACACCAGTTATAGTTAGCTGGAAATTTTACTGACATAAAACCATTGAAATTCCCACGTTATAGTTAGTTGGACTCACTATAACTTGCGCGTCTGCAATGCACTGCTGATGACGTCACATATTACATCACTCATGACATGGTCAGTGACATCACTCATGACATCACTGATATTACAAGTATAGAACAAGTAACCAGTACTGAAACGCTATTGCCTTGATACTTGTTCTATACAAATGACATGTCTTCAAAACGAACAGAGCCCGTTGACTCCTGTTCGGGGAATCGATTCAAAAGAATTCCGGACCAACAAAATTCAATAACAAAAGGAACAGTCGTTAGACACCTCGTAGGCGAACCACGAACCCTCTTACAGGCCATCCCATGGTCCTGTTCTGGTTGGGCCGGGCGTCTGGGTGCGTAGCTCCAGAACCCTAGCTTACCCAGTTGCTCCCAGGGCTTTCCCGAAGAGGATTCGGCCGAGCGAGTAACTCAGTACACCGCTAAGGCACCAGGTGTTGTCTCAAGTTTTCACCAAACAAGTCCGTGAGGTATCCACCCGCGCAGCCACTTCGCCACAACGTCAGACCCTCGGATCCCCTTGTGGTCCGGCTTCCCCAGCCACCTTCTAAAAGCAGTTAACCGCTACCAAAGAGACACTTCGTCCAAGTGTTTCTTATCCAATTCAATCGAAATTCACTCACCTGATGCACTCAGGTCGATTGCGAGTTCTCCACTGCCGACTTCTAGACAGACCGGCAAAGTCTGTTTTTCTCTCGGGTTAAGCCCGTAGGACTCCGGCGTGGGGTCTTCAACAGCTAGGAGGGATACTGGACTCGAGAGTGGAATTTCTTGTTTTCGTACCACAAACGGGTGTGGACATCCCGTAGTCCCACGACCCAACACTTCACATTTCACTCAAGGGCGCATGGCAGCCTGTCACACAATGACTACATCTTTACTTTGGCATTGCAGCTCCTGTGTTTTACAGATGTCTTACACTTCAAGGGGCATTTCTGGCCATTCCCCTGTGTGGTCTGTGTGTGGGCAGCCTCTGCAGCATACCTACAACAGTGCTTATTCTTTGTTACCTCAGAGGGCCCCACATTCGTAAGGGCCTTTGTGAAGCTACGGAGCACTACTTTATAAAGAACAAGGGCTCTGTCACATTGGTGCAGACCTAGTGGGAGGCGTATAAGACAGTCATTAGGATGACAACACATTAAAAAGAAAAGAGGGCTTGCAGGGAGCCGTTTGAGAGACCCAGAACCCAGAAAACAAGTTTAGAGTTGCAGCCCCACAATTCAAAACAACGTCCAGCATGATCTCAATTTCAAACAAAAAGAATATAGGGACATCCTGAGTAGGCTGCTAAGGCAAGTTTTCACTCTACCAAAAGATGTCTATGAAGTGTGAGGCAGGAATGGGAAACTACTCACATGGTTAGACAAGAAAGAAAAGATAAATTGGTGCGTCCCTAGTATATTAAAGGATGATGGGGAGAAAGTTCATACCCGTCAGGGAATAGCGGATGACTTTACAGCCTATTATAAATGTCTATACTTTCTGACACAATTGGCCTCTGCCGAGGACTCTCGTGAGCTATTGGCAGATATGCATTTACCTGTGCTTGTACCACCAGACAGGGCACACATAGCTAAGGAAATAACAGATGATAAAATTGTCCAAGCAATCCGGGATTTAAGCCCTACCCGGGGTTAGGAAGCTCCGCATACAGCTACCTCTCACCACACTGCACCCAATAGATTCCAGGATAAAATCCTTCATGTGGGGCTACTTGAAGCCTCGTCTAGCTGCATCAAAGCTGCAAGCTCGCCGTTCCAGCAGAGGACTGAGCCTTCCCTCGGTTAGCGTATATTTAACAAGGACCCCCTGAGTTCATAGAAAATAGATTCCTAGACCAGGGAAAAATAACCATTTGATATTTAACAATCTAGGCAACCATAAGAGACAATCAAAGAAGTTTTAATAAATGGAAGGGAAGTAAGCTACAAAATATTTGTAAAGAAAACAATTTATTAAGAGTTAAAAAGAACAATATCACATTCACAGATTTAATATGTACGTTAAAAGAGTGTAGTTTAAACAAACTAGACTTAAAACAACAATCTATAAATCACATGGCATGAATCACAATGCAAATGAGAACATATATAAAGTTAAAAAACACTGGAAGTGGCATATTGGTTCTCTACGCGCGTTTCGGCGGCCAGCGCCTTCTTCTGGAGTAGCCACAAAAAGTTTAAAAAGTTGTTGTAATGATGTAAGGAAAATACTTTTCTTTCTTAGTTTCTTTAGAGAGCGGTTCTAGCTGTCTGGTAACAAGAGTATGATATGTAGATATAGCGTGTAAAGCTCAATGGCGAAGTCTAGTCAAGATAGGACATTAGTATTTTATTTCCTCGATGGACGGATTCCAAACAAGAAAATATCACGCTGTATGAAAAAAAGTGGTTAATAACTGATCCCACCGACCGGAACCTCTTATTCATTCAAGTGAAGGATATACTTGGTAATTTAAAATAGCGAGATCCTCCTGATGTGGAGATATTTGGTAGAGCAAAACCCCTCTAATAAGGTGGTTCTTCTTCCAATTGAGATGATTAGTTAAAGGTTAAAATAACTCCCTGTCCAAAATGATTCAACAGGGCTCTCTACTTCCGGCGGCGGGACTCGAGGTTTGTGCACTACGCTCTTGCCCTCCAACTCTCCCACCGGGCATATATGCTGCTGGGGACCCAGGACACCCTGCACTAGGTACTCATTGAACGACATCTACTGTCTGCTGAGGCAAGCCACTCTGCTTTACATGGGATGGGGAAATGCCCACAGGAGCCCACCCATCTGGTATTATCCACCATGCACAGGGCCTGTCATTGAGCATGCCACCTATTGGCTTGCCTCCACGATTCCATGAGAAACCCCCTTATAGGGGAATGCTGGAATATGTATAGATGGACAGAAGCTGTATTGGCCCCTGTGGGAGGCAGCAGGTATTCACACACTTGATCAGCTCCTCTGTGACGGTGACTTGAAAGGGTTCGTACAGTAAAGGGAAGAGTCTGGCCTCCCCACAATTGGAGAAATACCCAACTGCAGCACTGCATGAGGAAAGGTCTAGGCCCACGCCATAGTCCTTGTTAACCTCACCGGTGGTATCATCCCTCCACAAATGGGGAAACACAAAGGGGTAATGTTGGAAAATGAGGCAGCATCTGTGAGGCCTGCACAAATAACATGACTACATTTGTCCTTCACTGGGAACAAAACACCCAATTGTAGCGCCTGATTCTCAGAGGGTAGCATTGCAGAGCAGTCTGAGGCTTACTCAAGGGAGGTGGTGTGGGCTAGTAATCGCCATTTGCAGGTGCGCACAAATAACACTCAATAATTGATTGTCCAGTCTGTACTTTGCTTTATAAAAGTAAGAGTACATATATTAAACACACGCACTACTCAATACTATGCAACAATTTGCAAATATACATAAGCTGTTGGAATTACTTTGTGACATTGATTAACATCTCCACCCCTCCCGCAGGGTGGGTGGGGTCTAGTACCACCACTCTCATGTATGCACATCATCTTGTCCCCAATGCAATTAGTTGAACATATCCTGGAGCGAGGGCCCTGCGCACTGGCACCATCCCAGTGGCGCCCACTCCCATCACCTCAACAAGCATTAAACAGGGATACCCCTGCCTTGGTGACACATGACCCTGACCAAGCATCTCCTACTGACCCTAAAGTATACACCTCTACATCTTAAGGGCTAACAGTCTGGGGTCTTCACCAAAGCGCAGCAGCAAGACTAAATGTTTACGCACACTTTAGAATGACAGTACTCAGCACATTTGGATATCATTAAAAATGCATTGCAATTACAGCCCCTAAAGGCATCTCAGATGATCACAGGATTAATCTGTAAATACCGTCAGACACCCTAGCAGGAGTGTCTAGCCACTTAAATCCACTTTGCTTGTGACATCACCTTACACCAGTACTTCACATTGAACATCAGTCCCTCTAAAAGAAATAACCATTAATAAATGCATTTCAGTGCAATTGTCTTCTGTGCAAGTTCAAGGGTGCTCGGGACTTGTGCATAGGAACATAACCGGTTCAGCCTCTGGACATGGAATTACTGGTGGACCTCTTCATGCCCCATTTGTATCGATGTCCCTTGCATTTGCCGTTGCTTCTGAATGCATTCTATGAGCCTTCCTGGGATGCTTCTGCTCCTGGTGATTTGGATCCCGGATCTGGTTCTGCGCAATTTCCACTGGCTGTGGTTACTCCTTCAGTGCAGGCAGAATGGGAACACGTTTGCTCTATAAACCTGCTCCGAGGGGAGCCTCTGGGATCATTGTCAGAGGTTGCTGTGAACAGAAATATTTTGTCTACTTGTTGGAACACATAAACAATTGGCAGTTTCGATTAATGGGAACTTTTAATTCAGCCTGTTTTTTACATTCCAAATTCCTTTTACATTGCATTCCTCTATAACTTTGATTTTCTTCATTTTTATATTTTTAATTATGGCTATTTGAATACTTTAGCATTGAGCAGAATGATTGCCTTTTAAAATGATTTTGTAGCATTTGTTATATGGACATATACACATCACGTAACATTACTCTAGACTGCTTTTTAGTAGTATTGGATAGCTTTACCCAACTCACCTCCCAGGAGTGGGTATGACGTGGCTGGGTTAGGCCCAAGAATCCCCAGCACTATTCCAGCTTCTTTTAGGCCTATGCTCCTAGTCCTATCAACAGGGCCACTGGAAATAAGCGGTTGTGGAGCAGCAGCATATTTGGCACAAATATGGTTATGCTGTATTTGCCACATAGTACATCTGCTGCTGTATAATCTCCAGATTTTAACAAACATAAACTTTCTAGCTCAAACGGTTCAAACGTTACTAAAAACCTAGCGACATGTGTTGCTGCATAGCAGAAGTTCATTTACAAAGGTTAACTGGTCACTGTGTTGCTGATTATTGCTATGCTTTGGTGGTAAATTGGTACCAATGAGGTGCAACCTTTTCCCAGAAAGTGTTAACAAGTGTAACAAGCATTTGCAATGCATTGGTCTCGCCTTTGGGACCATATATGAATTTAGCTATGCAGCACAATAACCTGAGTGCTGGAACACCTATTGTTCTTTAATATGGAGGGAAAGTGAGCACTAAACTGTGCGACACTCCAGATATGGGAACACATGGAAAGAAATATTGCCTTTCAGCGGGAAATAGTATAGTTCAAAGCTCTGTTTTTAATATAGAATCAGGGCCTTCGGTTGTCATATCACTCAAAATACAAGATTTGAAAAAATATTATCTACGTGCAATGTAATAGGTCTGGTATTTATTGACTCGGTGAGGTAAGAGCAAATGAAAAGTGCACAGCGATAAAGTGTTTGCCTAGAAATATGGGCCGCCGAGACTTGTTGAAGTCGAATTCAGAGTAAGTATGTGTCCTGCCACATGGCACCCTACACTTTGGACCTTGCGGAGCACTCACAAATCTATCTTGCCCTGTTGCTGTTCAGTTGTGTACGGCAATCTGAATCTGTTGCATCATCTAACAGTGTGATGTAGTTCGTTCAGCCCAATTGGCGTTGCGCGCCTGAGTAGTGTGGTGGGATGCTACCCAAATTTTCAACATTACTAAATTGTTTAATACTTTATTTAGTCCCATGAGGCGAACTCACCCCCCCTTCCGCTCCCAATGCGTGCAGAAACAAGAGTTTATGAAATGCTACTTAAAATCCCAGGACACTCTAATACTTGAGCTCTTGTGAAGAGGTTCTAAGCACGCGAGATACTGAAACTGACTAGCAATGAGATATAATTTACAGGGAGTGTTTGTTTTTTCCAGGAAGTGTGACTCTGAAACGCCACCAAAGACCACACTTCTCACAGGACGTCACAAAGGCTTGCATTCAGTCAACGCTCCTTCCCAACTCAACACACTTAAACAACTCTCATAAATCTCTTTGTTCATCTATTATTTAATTGCTTATTGCCCCATTATTTTCCCATTTCCACAAATTTGAGAAACTTCCTTTTTCTAAGATAGGTTTGCTCGTTCTGAAAGACACATTCTGTCTCCGTTGCGAAAATCGTCCTACCTCTCTCCGTCACCACGTAAGGTCCTAAAATCAAAACATATATCTGTGAGCCTTAAGTCAACAGTTAACTCTCATTACCAAGGGCCGCTTAAGACACCAACTTTCTTTAACAACACGCTTTTCACTTCCAGCATTCCCATGAGCCCCGGAGCCCACAACACAGCCAGGTGGCGTAATCGATACCCCGAAACACCACCCACTTTAGGGTGATTTATTTTGTTCGTGCCTATAGCAAAAAATGGTGTGTCAAGAAGAAGACCTCCTCACGCAGCATGTGATTTAACATTAGCACCATGTGAGGCCTCCCCAGGGGTAAATTGCCATTTGGACATCATGAGGCACAGGGCAGGGGCATTGCAAACCTGAACCCTGTTGCCCTACTACCCCCGATGTCCGCAGCTTAACGCCGATAGTGACCAGGCGGCGTGTCTGGCAGCATAGAGGCTGCGCCTCACTTTTCTGCGTCACGGAAGGAAAAGAACAAAACACGGCAGTGACGACGCACGTACAGCTGCACCGTGGTGCCCCGCCCCCTCCGCCTCTCACCGCGGCTGCCACGCTAAAACAAGCATGTGGACTTACGAAACTTCCTCAGGGATGAGAAACAACAAGCAATGCAACAGATAGTACTTTCAACCTGTCTATGGATATTTTAAGCTATAACGCAGGAGTGCTGCTGTCCTGTTTCCCGATTTATCCCCTCCCACAACCAAGCAACTGTGCGCATGCGCACGATGTAAAGCATCTGTGCGCTCTACTTTAAAAACATTAACAAGCATTGGTAATGCAAAAGAAATCGCATGTACGCGACTCCTATTGCATTTTAAAAGGGAGTAGGGGCACAATCTGCAGTGGGGGGTTGGTGGTGGTGTCCTGAGAAGTCATGGACTGCGGGAGTGGCGTGAGGGGAGCCACGGGAACAAAATAGTGTTTACAGTAAAGGGGCCAATAACCATGGAAGCACACAAAGGACAACATGGCTGTCAGGAGAAGGGACTATCAAGCCTAAAACCAATGAGAAGGCTGCATTTAGGACCTAAGGCAATACAAAAGGTGTGTGGAGAGTGGGCGGAGCTTAAACAAAGCTTTCACACTAGAGTATATACTGCATGTCTCAACGAGACTGCGCAAGCACTGCCTAGGCAAGACCTAAAAATGACAAAATACTGAAAATATACTGTCACAAAATGTGCCATATTATGCGGCATAATTTGCCTTTTCTTGACGTATAATTTACTCAACCCTGTTGCATAATTTGGCCCTCTCCAGATGGATAATTCTGGTGGCTCTGCCTATCAATAATCTGAGTGGGGTATTGTGGTGGGTCTTCCCCTTTTCAATCCTGCCCTTGCTGTTCCACCTGCTCATCGTTGGAAAATGGCTTGAGGGTTTCAATGCCCGGCACCATATTACTGCTCTGCTGCTGCCATAGTTGCAAGCTAAGTAAGCCAGTTATTGATTTTTAGAGTTTTGTATAGCGCTAACGTGACTTCTTCATCAAAACTGCGCATGCATGAGCCTGCGCATACGCAGTTTTGATGAAGAAGTTGCGATGAAGGAGGAAGAGAGAGGCTCGGGATGCCGCGGCTAAGATAAGCAATTTTCCTTACGTCTAAATGGTTTTTAAAGCTTGTAATTTAATTGTTAATTTTGCGGCAGAGAGGCGGGTGGCGCTTAGTGAGGCTAAACGGAGTGTGGCCACTGTGAGCATGGGACCCACATCTGGGAATACCCTTGGCCACTTAAGGCGAACATAGCAGATACAACATAATGGTGATCGGAGTGCTGGAACTTTTCAACCACTCACCCCCAGTCAAGAGCTTATGTGTTGTTTACTTTTTTAATCAAAACACTGTCTACTATTGATAGTAGATAAGGTTTTACATCAAAAGTTGTGGGTGGTTGCACAGGAACGCCTGTTTGTGGCCCATGGAATGTCCCCTTGATCCGGAGTAAAACAAAGCAGTGATTTGCACTGCTTTGTGTTACTTTTAGGTATCTTTCGAGTGCAAAACTGTTTCTGCATTGGAAAGTAAATTAAATTAAAAAAATGTGCAGGCTTGCGTCGCTTCTGTGATGCAATCCCAACCCAAAATAGTTGCTAATCTGGATCTTAATGGGAGCGGTAAGGAGAATGAGTGAGAAACATTTTGGAAATAATCTGAAAACGTCTGGGCGGTAGTACTCCCCACCACTTCCAAAGGTCACCAGGTGAGACTGACACCAATACTAACTGATGAGATTTGGCCTAACTGCCTGAGCTGCCAACCGTGGGAATGGAGACCAAGGGTTGAATCTCAACATCAGGTCAACATCCTGGGAAAATCACATAATTTCCCAGTGCCTTAAAATAAAATCTGATTTTGTCTAATCAGGTGCGCATGCCATTGGGATGGGTTTGCTCTATATAAAACTGCACTGATAAAAAATGAAAGGCAGGCAGGATCTTTTTACCCAGAGACTGCTATCCATGGGCCCTCTTTTCTATCTATCCACCCCACTCCTATATTGCCAAAATCATGTTGCATGTTTTTATGTTTTAGTTAGTTCTTGGAACTTTTAGAATTAAAACCACAAATCCCCATCATTCGGCTTTGCTATTGGCAGAAAAGTCTGGACTGCTGGATGGTAATTGCAATTAAAAACAAATAAATCTTTCTTCCCTTTTTAGCATTTATTTAGCACTTAGTACCCTTCACATGTGTAGTAAGCACTGTATGAACACAATTACAAATCAAGACAATTTGGGATTTCTGTCTTGTTTTCTTGGAAGCAGAGAAAGATGTCAGAGACTGGTTTTAAAGTGCAGACGCAGTCTCACACACCAGTGTTATTGGGCAAGCATTGTCTCTCTTTAAAACAAAGGTTGTGAGTAAAGCATGCTGCCTTGAACTTGCACAATGAAAAGCCCCACTTTGGGTTTTTTGTCCTAGATGTGAAGGACCTGTGAAGTCCCCCATCGCCTCTGTTGGAAAGTAGGATCAGCTTCTATGGTTACCCCCACTTTTTGCCTGGTACTAAGCTCTATTAGACTAGTCTGACTGGGATCCTACTAATCAGGACCCCAGTCTATCTGCTTTCTCCCTAAATTGCTGTGTTCAGTGCTTAGGTACATCCCAGATTGAATACTGGGTACCCTTATAAGTCCCTAGTATATGGTACTAAGGTACCCAGGGCATAGGTACCCCAGAGGTCCCCCATGGGCTGAAGCATGCATTATGCCACCCATGGGAGACTATTCAAAATGGTAGTACTCCCCACCACTTCCAAAGGTCACCAGGTGCCACTGACACCAATACTAACTGATGAGATTTGACCTAACGGCCTGAGCTGCCAACCGTGGGAATGGAGAACAAGGGTTGAATCTCAACATCAGCTCAACATCCTGGGAAAATCACATAATTTCCCAGTGCCTTAAAATAAAATCTGATTTTGTCTAATCAGGTGCGCATGCCATTGGGATGGGTTTGCTCTATATAAAACTGCACTGATAAAAAATGACAGGCAGGCAGGACCTTTTTACCCAGAGACTGCTATCCATGGGCCCTCTTTTCTATCTATCCACCCCACTCCTATATTGCCAAAATCATGTTGCATGTTTTTATGTTTTAGTTAGTTCTTGGAACTTTTAGAACTAAAACCACAAATCCCCATCATTCGGCTTTGCTATTGGCAGAAAAGTCTGGACTGCTGGATGGTAATTGCAATTAAAAAACAAATAAATCTTTCTTCCCTTTTTAGCATTTATTTAGCACTTATTACCCTTCACATGTGTAGTAAGCACTGTATGAACACAATTACAAAACGACAATTTGGGATTTCTGTCTTGTTTGCTTGGAAGCAGAGGAAGATGTCAGAGACTGGTTTTAAAGTGCAGACACAGTCTCACATACCAGTGTTAATGGGCAAGCATTGTCTCTCTTTAAAACAAAGGTTGTGAGTAAAGCATGCTGCCTTGAACTTGCACAATGAAAAGCCCCACTTTGGTTTTTTTGTCCTAGATGTGAAGGACCTGTGAACTCCCCCATCGCCTCTGTTGGAAAGTATGATCAGCTTCTATGGTTACCCCCACTTTTTGCCTGATACTAAGCTCTATTAGACTAGTCTGACTGGGATCCTGCTAATCAGGACCCCAGTATATCTGCTTTTACCCTAAATTGCTGTGTTCGGTGCTTAGGTACATCCCAGATTGGATACTGGGTACTCTTATAAGTCCCTAGTATATGGTACTAAGGTACCCAGGGCATAGGTACCCCAGAGGTCCCCCATGGGCTGAAGCATGCATTATGCCACCCATGGGAGACTATTCAAAATGGAACTACAGGCTAGCCATTGCAGCATGCGTAAGCTGGTGCTAGCACCACTTACTAAAGATATAGGTTTCCTATATCTATGGTCAGCATACTCAAACCATATAAATCACCCCTATAGCAGGCGTTTACAATACTGAAGGCAGGGGGCTTGGTTCTAAGTAAGAGGGTGCCCCTGCATGAGCAGGACACCCCTACAGCCGACGGGAATCCATTCTCCCAGGTTGTCAGTGAAGCAGCCATATGCTTTATAGAGGGTGTGAGAAGTTGGCCTGGTATATGCTGTCCACTAATTAAAGTGGGCACCTTGCACCAGTCCAAACGACCCTTATGATGTATGAGGTCAAAGATAACCTTTAGCAAGCTATTTTAGTGGTGGTAGCTGTGGAGCGCAGCATTCAGGCTTAATCTTGAAGGAATGTAAAGAAGCTTGTTTTACCAGAATATCACCTCCTGAATTATTTAAATAAAAGGAGATCCACACAGTAGTTATAAAAGGATATGTATTTATTAATATAACACTCTCTAGTATTCTCTACATGACGATAGAACACAAAGCACACAATACAAGATCAATACAACAGTTGTAGTAGCACAATACACAGTGGGCTCCAGGGGGAGGCCAAACCATATACGAAAATAGTGGTAAAACAACCACGACTTGGGTCAAGACAAGGTAAAGAACATGTAGAATCGTTGGGACCCCAAGGAACCACCCAAAGTGAGTAGATAAGGGCCCCACGGAGAACGGGTGCAGTGTATTAACACGATCGCTCCGTACAATTCTATGGGGAACTCGCGGTTGCAATTTTACAGTTTAAGGATCCTTCTAGGAGGACTTTGAAGAAACCCTTTGGAACTTACGAGATTGGAGCGCCACCCCACCCGTGGATACCATGTTACCCAAGTTACCTATGTGAACACAAGTAGGGCTGTCCCTAGTTGAGATTCCCAAAGGGTTATTGGAGATGCGTGCACAGTGGGGGCCTCTCACAAAAAGTGAAGGTCTGGCCTCACACACCACCTGATGTCATGCTTCATCATAGGCCATCCACGCCCTCAAAAAATTTCATTTGATAGAGGGTGGGCAAACACTTGATGACAGGGATATGCACTTTTAGACTAAGTGGCGGCCCGTGAGTTTGTGAAAAGTGGTTTAAAAACCATTACAGTTGTTAAAAGTTATTTTAATTAAAGGAACAACCGCATGGTGTTAAAAGAAGTGAGCGATGATTAGGGGGCTAATTATCCCATCACTGTGCTAAATATCGTCAACATGTTCCTGCGTTTATAGTTACTGGAGGGTACATAGCATTTGTCAGGACCAAATGTTGCAAAAAGGGCTTCGCCTTTATACACTAATTGTACAAAGGATCAACCAATAGAGGCCGGGGGTTGTGAATGATCAATGACCTTACGGGTCAGACAGGTTGTTACATTTTCCGAAATGTAGAGTCCCAGATATTTAAAACCTTCTTTGGCAGCGGAGAGAAGCGTTGGTATGGACTGCATGTCAGGGGGCCCCCTATTGGGTATATGGTCGAATTCCCCCAGTTAATCTTGTATCCCGCCTGTGTTCTGTAGTCTTCGACCACGTGACAAACAATATGGAGTGTCCTGTCCGGGTTGGTGACGTATAATAAGATGTCGTCTGCGTAGAGCGAGATCCGCTCATCTCACAGCCGGCCTTCAATGTCCTGAAACCCTGTCAAATCTGGGTGCCCTCTAATCAAGTACGCCAACTGCTTCAGGACAACCGCAAAAAGTAAGGGAGATAACGGGCTGCCCTGCCTAGTCCCCCTCTGAATGGGGAATTCAGCTGATTTGACTCCATTAACTCACACTCCATCCCTGGGGTTGGTAAAGAGAAGATCAATCCATGTTCGAAAGTTATGCTCAAAACTCAATTTTACCAGGACCCGCTTTAGGAAAGGCCAGTGTACAGCGTCAAATGCCTTATTGGTATTGAGTGATAGGAGCATGTGGGGAGCCTCCCTCCCTTTGATCATGTCCAGCCAGTTTGCTTCCCTATGGAGGTTGAGACGCATGGCGCGCTTAGGCATGAAGCCTAACTGGTCCTTATGCACTAAGAACGTAATAACCGTCAATAGCCCTGTGGCCAATATAGAGGCCAATATCTTAGTCTCCACATTAAGGAGCGTGATTGGGCGATACGAGCCGCACTTTTCTGGAGGTTTACCCGGCTTCGGTATTAGCACCACTGTGGCCTGATGGAGATCCGGGAGAAGTGTTCCCTCCTCTCTTGCCACCAGGAACATGTTCAATAGACGTGGATCTATGATATTACTGTTTTGTTTAAGGAACTCCCCCTGGAGTCCGTTTGACCCGGGGTTTACCCTGGCTTCTGCTTGGCAATTGCAGCCTGCATTTCTTCAAGAGTAATCTCCTCATCTAAGGCCGCCGTGTCGTCACTTTGCAAAGTGGGCATATCTATTGCTGCAAGATATTCATCTATGCCATCCTCTGGTAAAGCCAGGCGGGCCACATATAGATTGGTGTAGTAGCTAACAAATGCTGCTGCAATTGTGGGGCTGTCCTATGCTATATCCCCTCCTCTTCTACTTAGTTTACCCAATTTGCTTCTCTTTCTTTTAGGCTTAACCAGGTAAGCAGCTTCCCCGCCCTGTCTCCTGATTGGTATAATCTGTGGTGGATGGTCAGAATTTGAGTACGAACCTCCACTTCTACAAGGGCACGGAATTACCTCCACACAATCTCCAGTTGCCTAAATGTCCTGGCTTCATTATCCGGGGATATATCCTGTTCCAGTTCTAACAATTTACCCTCGAGACTCTGAATATGGCTCATTTTGCTCTCTACGCTTTCGGGCGAATATGTCCTGTACCCTCCCCCTAAGAACTGTTTTGTATGCCTTCCCAGAGAGTGACTTCAGAGGACAGGCTTCATTTTCCTGGAAAAATTGTTTAGTCTCAATATCAATGGTATCAAATACTGTTTTGTCGCGAAGGTCGCAAGGGTTTAGTCTCCAGTCTGATTTGGCTCTAAGTCCCCCCTACCTTTAACTGTAGTGGTGAGTGATCTGAGATATCCCTTGCTAAATAGTCTGTGTCCTCTATAACAGGCATTCCCCCCCCCCGGGGTGAATAAGTAGTCGAATCAGGAGAAGGTCTTATGAGCCCCTGAGAAATAAGAGTAATGGCAGTCAACTAGGTGGTGCCGGCGCCACAGATCAGTCAGTCCGAGGGATTGAATAAAGTCTGACAGTGGTGTAGGTGCCTGAGTGTTCACAGCCATGTGAGATATATCAAGTTAAAGTCACCCCTGTTAGACCTGTCTGGCTTTTTGACATAGTCCCTCCTCATTATTATTTATTTTGTCCCCTTTTTGCCCCTCATACCCTTGATAATTTTTTGTCTACTGACTTTTTGTAGGTGTTGGCCAGGGGGATAGGTGTTCTTTCTCCCTCTCATAATCTTTTACCTCAGGCCCAGAGGCCTGTTCTGACAGGAAAGTTGGCACCACCTAAAATGGTGGCCACCAACTTCCCCAACTGTCACACCTAGAACTTGCCCATAGCCTAGCATAGGGCATTCTAGAACCTTCTGGTCCATTCTGGACCACTGAAGGGCAGCCTATATAAGGCGGAATGCGAGGCAGCCATTTTGTCTACCTGTGGAAGTCAGCTGGAGGACAGGCTGTAGCTAAGGGTGGGAAGAGGTTAGACTTAGGGTTGACCTCCTGGACTGGGAAGCTGCCTTATTGATCCACCCCACTACTCCCCTTTTGGTTACTTGTTCTGTCCCCGCTGTTGAGGGTTACTGGAGACCCTGGGTGCCTAGCTTGCCCCTTGTCTAAGTTATACAGGGGAAGTCTTCAGGAGAAGGAGACTGCAGTTCTGCGGTGTGCAGTCCTCTGCCCAGCAGAACGATTCTAGAGAGACTGTTGCAGTAGGAATCTCCCACGGAAAGGGGCTTATCCTGGTGCCCCCCCTCCTTGCTCTGCTTGTTATTCAAGTGCTGCCCGACTGCTGGAATCGCGCCCCCCTGGTGCCATAACCCCTCCGTGTCCCTCCTCCTACCTGTGAGAACGAGGGCTGGAAAAGCGGAGGCAGCGGGACCACGAGCTGTTCTACATCTGGATCAGCGTGTGAGTGCTGAGGGACCAGAGACGGTCATACAACTAGCCGTTCTGTTCCTGCGTCGGTGTGGAGTTGTATTTGAGGGCTCTGAGGTGAGGAGCGGACCAGGGGAAGCCCTTGTCAATTTCTGAGTGAGCGGAGAAAGAGGGCAGCGCCGATCGAACAGCGCGGTCTCAGGCGGTGAGACACTCGCTTTCCGCGCATGCCCCGTTGAGCCGCCGGGCTCCGTGAGGCGGAGCCGGATCAGAGGAGGCGGAAGCTGGCCGGCGGGTCTGGAAGCTGAGGAGCGCCTCGCGCATGTTCAGGAGATCAGCGCGTCCCCTTCCAGTGCGAGGAAAAGCGGAGGAAGAGCGCCGGGAGTCCCACGGCGGCAGCGGCAAATGAGAGCTTCTCTCCCCTGCTCGAGCGCCACACAGTGAGGCTGGCGTGAGCGGGAGGGGAGGTCTGGGAAGCGTAAAAGCGGCTAAGGAGATTTAATGAAATCTGCCTCTTTGGTCGCTGGTGTCACGCAGAGGAGAGCTGGGGGGCCCCAGAGGCTGGGTATCTCGCCAGCGCGTGGCTCCCCTTTGACCTGCTCACTGTTTTTCCCTCACCCTCTGGCGCAGCAAGAATACCACCGCCTGGTATAATACAAGTAAGGAGGTGGTTATAGGGGGAAGTGCCTGCTACGAGAGAAACTGGTGTGTTTGCTAGATACCCTACCAGTGAGTACACTGAGACTCTGTCCCCAGGAGTACAGGGTCCATAAGGAAGCCCAGGCAGGGCTAAATTAACTGTTGATTTAAGTGGTTCTAAACCAATTGCCTTCAAATAGGTAGTAGAGGAACTGTAATGTTTTCCATGTAAATGAAAATGTTGCTCTGATCTGATTTAGGTGCTGTTCTTGTCAAACGTTAGAGTAATGCTGTGTTTAGAAATGATATAAAGTAAGCAGAGTACAGTAAATGCTTAACTGAGCTAAAGAAAGTGTAAGAGCTACCTGCCAGTTTGGTTAAGTGAACTGTCTATATTATAAATGCTGGTTGTTAATATGATTTAGAACTGAAAAGTATTCCTGCTATATCCCACAGAATCTGAAGTGTAATTTAATTGTGAATTCTAAAAACTAAAAGAGCAAAGATATATATATATATATATTATTTTTATAAAGCAGTACGTATTTTCCCACATTTTTGGTGTAGCGTTTTCTTTTTGAGTGCTATTGCGTGGTTTTACTGTTGGGTGGTCTGCAACCTTTACACTGTGCCTCTGAATGCTAGTCTTGCCCTAGGCCAGGCTACCCCAGTTCCAACATATTGGTGCCTAGCGGTGGGATACTGACTTGGTTGCGGCTACTCACTAGTAATTCGACGTAATACACTAAACCTACACCAGGAGTTTTCTCCTTGCGGCCCTCCCAATTTGTCTTTTTGATTTTTCCAAATTTATTCCTGGTGGTGGGTGGAGTTGGCTTTAGGTTGCCCTTGCAACTCTGAAATTTCTGGTGTGCATCTAGGTTTGCCTGACTCACAATGGAGTTCGCTGTGGAAAACCTAGAGGTCTATTCCGTGTCACAATTGAAAATGTTCTGCTAGCAAATGGGGGTATTTTTCAAACATGGTGCCAGGAAGGGGGAGCTCCAGACCAGTCTTCGGGCTTGGGTGGAGGCACACCAAGAAAAGAAGGAGGAGGAAGAGGGGGTAGACCAGGACACGGTGGGGGGGATAGATGAGTTATTCCACACTGAAGGGGAAAACTTACTCCCAGGACCAGTGTCCTACTCCAGAAGGGGCAGTAGCATCTCTGGGGGAAGCCTAACAGAAGCCGAGCTCACCGATAGGAGGGAGAAAAGACAGTTAAGGTGGGAGTTGGCTAAGTTGGAGCAGGAGAAAGAGGAGAGGAGGATGGCCCACGAGTTCAGATTGAAGGAGCTGGAGCTCCAAAGCCTGCGAAGGGGGTCCTCTCCTGGTAGGAATGGTGGCAGCGAACCAAAGGAGACAGCCAGGGAGACCAAACCCTACTTACCCAAAGACCTGATAGCGAGCTTCAGTCAGGGGGAGAATATAGCTAAGTGGCTGGCTGCTTATGAGGTTTCTCTGAGGGTTCATGGGGTGCAGGAAAAGCACTGGGGGGGTAGTTTGTATAAGTACATGCCTCCTGCTGGTCGGGACACCTTGCTGGCCCTGGAACCAGAGGAACAAACAAACTACCCCACCATGAAGCTGGCGTTGTTAAGGAAGTTCGGGCTTACCCCAGAAAGGTACCGACAGAAGTTCAGGGGGAGCCACAAAGTGAGCACTCAGAACTGGGTGGACTTCCTTGACTACGCCAGAAAGGCCTTAGAGGGTTGGGTCAAGAGCAGTGAGGTAAAAGATTATGAGGGGCTGTACGATCTATTTTTGAGAGGACACCTCCTCGAGAAATGTTTTCCCGAGCTGCGCCAACACCTGGTGGACAGCAAGCTGACCAATCCCCGGAAGCTTGCAGAGGAGGCGGACATCTGGGCAAGTACCCGGGTGTCCTCCAAGGGGACTGGAGGGGAAACTCAAAAAGCCGGACAGGGCGCCCCCCAGAAGAAGGAGGGAGGGAGAAAAAGAAAGAGTTCTCTAAAGGTCCCCAAAATAACTTCCAAGGGAAGGGAGCAGGTTTCACCCCTAGGGCAAACCCGCCCCGAAACCCTAATCCTGGCCAAAGCCAGCAGCCCAGGGTTCTCCACTGTTTTGAATGTGGTGGTGTTGGACATTATAAGGGGGATGTCAGATGCCCAAAGAGACCACCCCCTCCCACCGGAGGAAAGTCACCGGGAGTAGCTAGTGTAGCGCTCGGGGAGGAGTTGTCCTTAGATAAGGGGGGTGAGTGGGCGGGTGTCACCTTAGTGTCCCTGGGAGAGCGGGAGATGGTGCCAAAGATCCAGGTGCCCCCAAATACTACAAAGTATGGGCAATGGGTTACCATCAATGGCCAGAGAGGGGAGGCTCTGAGAGATACAGGAGCCAGCATGACTATGGTGAGAAGTCAGCTGGTGTCTCCAGAGCAGGTTGTTCCTAATGTACTCCACCCCGCCGCGATGGCTGACGGCAGAATGGGCCACTATCCAGTGGCTGAGGTTCCCTTTGAGTGGGAGGGGGTTGCAGGTTCACTTCGAGTTGCCGTAAGCCCTGCCGTGCCAGTCGATTGTCTGTTGGGGAATGACATGGAACACAACACTTGGAGAGAGGTGGAATACCGGACGCGTTCTGCGATGCTGGGTACACCTGACTGGGCCTGTGTCAGCACACGGTCTGCGACTGCCCGGAGAGGGAGTTCGCCTGGGTTGGAGCCTGGAACAATGGCCCAACCCGCTGCTAAGAAGGGACAGACCCGGAGACAGAGACAGCCTGCTCCGGCTTCCACACCCCATGAGACAGATCGGCCACCTGCGGTGGTGGACCAGGAGTCCGTGGAGGGGGAAGCAGACTCTCTGGAGGATTTACCCATCCCTGCGGAGTGGCATGTGGAGGGAGGTCCTACCAGAGAGGAATTCTGTAAGGGCCAGAGGGAGTGCCCCACCCTTGAGGGACTGAGGCGACAGGCTGAAGCCCAAGCAGCAGGTGATGTTACGGGACATTACCATATATACTGGGAGGATGGACTCCTCTACAGTGAACCCAAGGTACCCTTGCCTGGTTCATCAAGGGCCTTGGTAGTCCCGCAACAGTACTGAGCCTTTCTTTTGGAATTGGCTCATGCCATACCCCTGGCAGGACACTTAGGTCAGGACAAGACCTTTGCACGGCTTGTCCTCCACTTTTACTGGCCTCAGATGAAAGTGGCGTCCAACACTTACTGTAGGACATGTGTAACCTGCCAGGCCAGTGGGAAAACAGGGGTGAAGCTAAAAGCTCCCCTGGAACCACTTCCAGTCGTTAGCACACCCTTTGAGAGGGTGGGCATCGACATTGTAGGGCCTTTGGATCCACCAACAGCTGGTCACAGGTTTATCCTGATTCTGGTGGATCATGCCACACGGTACCCAGAGGCAATACCACTGAGGACAGTCACTGCACCTGTAGTGGCAAGAGCCCTAATGGGAATCTTTACCCGAGTGGGATTTCCCAAGGAAGTTGTGTCTGACAGGGGGACCAACTTCATGTCAGCTTACATGTGGGCAATGTGGAAGGAGTGTGGAGTGACCTACCGGTTCACCACTCCTTATCACCCCCAGTCAAATGGACTGGTTGAGAGGTTTAAAAAGACCTTGAAGGGCATGATCAGAAGTCTGCCCGAAAGCCTGCGGAGGAAATTGGACGTCCTCCTACCCTGTTTACTCTTTTCCTACAGGGAAGTGCCCCAGAAGGGAGTGGGCTTCAGCCCCTTTGAGCTTCTGTATGGGCACCCGGTATGCGGTCCTCTCAGCCTGGTGAAGGATGGTTGGGAGAAGTCTCCCAGGAAACCCCCCCAGGATGTGGTGAGCTACATGCTGGCCTTCAGGAGCCAAATGGCGAAGTTGTGGAAGCAAGCTTCTGACAACTTGGAGGCCAGCCAGGCAGTCATGAAGGAGTGGTATGACCACAATGCTCACCAGGTGGAACTGGAGCCTGGACAGAAAGTGTGGGTGATGGAGCCTGGAGAGCTTAGCGCCCTCCAGGATCGCTGGACAGGCCCCTTTGAGGTGTTGGAGAAGAAGGGTAAGGCCACATACCTGGTGGACCTTAAAACCCCTCGAGAGCCCCTACGGGTGCTGCATGCCAACCGTCTCAAGCCCCACCATGAGAGGCCCGAAGTCATGTTGATGATGGTGACTGACGGGGAAGGGGAAGCGGAAAGCGAACCTCTCCCAGATCTCTTTTCGTCTCAAGAGAAGGATGGGTCAGTGGAGGGAGTGATTCTCTCTCCTACTCTAACTCCTGAGCAACGGGAGGACTGCCGCCAGATACTGGAGCAGTACTCTTCGTTGTTCTCCCTTGTCCCGGGAAGGACCCACCTGTGTACCCATGACGTGGACACAGGAGACAGCCCACCAGTGAAGTCAAAGACCTACCGGCTGTCTGACAAGGTGAAGGCTAGCATCCATGGAGAGGTTGCCAAGATGCTAGAGCTGGGAGTTATTGAACCTTCCAACAGCCCTTGGTCCAGTCCGGTGGTGCTCGTGCCAAAAGCCGCACCACCAGGCACCACACCTGAACTGAGGTTCTGTGTGGATTACCGAGGACTGAATTCAGTGACAAGGACTGATGCTCATCCGATCCCTAGGGCGGATGAATTGATTGACCGGCTAGGAGCTGCCCAATATCTGAGTACCTTTGACCTCACTTCAGGGTACTGGCAGATCTCCTTGACAGAGGGAGCAAGGGAAAGGTCAGCCTTCTCCACGCCTGAAGGACACTACCAGTTCTGTGTGATGCCCTTTGGGCTCAAGAACGCCCCTGCCACATTTCAGCGGCTGGTGAACCAGGTCCTCTCTGGAATGGAGAGTTTCTCTGCTGCTTACCTGGATGACATTGCTGTCTTCAGTAGCAGTTGGGAGGACCATCTGCAGCATTTGCAAGCAGTTCTCCAGGCCCTGAGACAAGCTGGATTGACCATCAAAGCCAGCAAATGCCAGATTGGGCAGGGGTCGGTTGTGTACCTTGGACACTTGGTGGGTAGGGGGACTGTGCAGCCCCTGCAGGCGAAGATTGAGGCAATCATGGCCTGGGAACCCCCCAAGACACAGACTGAGGTCCGAGCTTTCCTGGGCCTCACAGGCTACTACCGTCGCTTTGTGAAGGGGTATGGCACTATTGTAGCGCCCCTCACAGAGCTCACCTCCAAGAAACAACCTCGACGGGTAGTTTGGACGGGAGCTTGTCAGCAAGCTTTCGAGAAGTTGAAACAGGCAATGTGTGCGGCACCGGTCCTGAAGGCCCCAGACTTCTCCAAGGAGTTCATTGTCCAAACAGATGCATCAGAACATGGCATTGGGGCAGTGTTATCGCAACTGAATGAAGAGGGCCTGGATCAACCTGTAGTCTTCTTATCCAGGAGACTGCTTCCCCGGGAACAGAAGTGGAGTGCCATTGAGAGGGAAGCTTTTGCGGTGGTGTGGGCTCTGAAGAAGCTGCGGCCATACCTCTTTGGCTCGCACTTCCTGGTTCAGACTGACCACCGACCCCTTCATTGGCTGATGCAAATGAAGGGGGAAAATCCCAAGTTGTTGAGGTGGTCCATCTCCCTACAGGGAATGGACTTCCGGGTGGAACATCGGCCTGGAGTGGACCACGCCAATGCAGACGGTCTCTCCAGGTATTTCCGCCTTAGTGATGAGGACTCCCAAGGGGTTGGGTAGTTCTCCCCACTTTCAGCTGGGGGGGACGCGTGTTAGACCTGTCTGGCTTTTTGACGTAGTCCCTCCTCATTATTATTTATTTTGTCCCCTTTTTGCCCCTCATACCCTTGATAATTTTTTGTCTACTGACTTTTTGTAGGTGTTGGCCAGGGGGATAGGTGTTCTTTCTCCCTCTCATAATCTTTTACCTCAGGCCCAGAGGCCTGTTCTGACAGGAAAGTTGGCACCACCTAAAATGGTGGCCACCAACTGCCCCAACTGTCACACCCAGAACTTGGCCATAGCCTAGCATAGGGCATTCTAGAACCTTCTGGTCTATTCTGGACCACTGAAGGGCAGCCTATATAAGGCGGAATGCGAGGCAGCCATTTTGTCTTCCTGTGGAAGTCAGCTGGAGGACAGGCTGTAGCTAAGGGTGGGAAGAGGTTAGACTTAGGGTTGACCTCCTGGACTGGGAAGCTGCCTTATTGATCCACCCCACTACTCCCCTTTTGGTTACTTGTCCTGGCCCCGCTGTTGAGGGTTACTGGAGACCCTGGGCGCCTAGCTTGCCCCTTGTCTAAGTTATACAGGGGAAGTCTTCAGGAGAAGGAGACTGCAGTGCTGCGGTGTGCAGTCCTCTGCCCAGCAGAACGATTCTAGAGAGACTGTTGCAGTAGGAATCTCCCACGGAAAGGGGCTTATCCTGGTGCCCCCCCCTCCTTGCTCTGCTTGTTATTCAAGTGCTGCCCGACTGCTGGAATCGCGCCCCCCTGGTGCCATAACCCCTCCATGTCCCTCCTCCTACCTGTGACAACGAGGGCTGGAAAAGCGGAGGCAGCGGGACCACGAGCTGTTCTACATCTGGATCAGCGTATGAGTGCTGAGGGACCAGAGACGGTCATACAACTAGCCGTTCTGTTCCTGCGTCGGTGTGGAGTTGTATTTGAGGGCTCTGAGGTGAGGAGCGGACCAGGGGAAGCCCTTGTCAATTTCTGAGTGGGCGGAGAAGGAGGGCAGCGCCGATCCAACAGCGCGGTCTCAGGCGGTGAGACACTCGCTTTCCGCGCATGCCCCGTTGAGCCGCCGGGCTCCGTGAGGCGGAGCCGGATCAGAGGAGGCGGAAGCTGGCCGGCGGGTCTGGAAGCTGAGGAGCGCCTCGCGCATGTTCAGGAGATCAGCGCGTCCCCTTCCAGTGCGAGGAAAAGCGGAGGAAGAGCGCCGGGAGTCCCACGGCGGCAGCGGCAAATGAGAGCTTCTCTCCCCTGCTCGAGCGCCACACAGTGAGGCTGGCGTGAGCGGGAGGGGAGGTCTGGGAAGCGTAAAAGCGGCTAAGGAGATTTAATGAAATCTGCCTCTTTGGTCGCTGGTGTCACGCAGAGGAGAGCTGGGGGGCCCCAGAGGCTGGGTATCTCGCCAGCGCGTGGCTCCCTTTTGACCTGCTCACTGTTTTTCCCTCACCCTCTGGCGCAGCAAGAATACCACCGCCTGGTATAATACAAGTAAGGAGGTGGTTATAGGGGGAAGTGCCTGCTACGAGAGAAACTGGTGTGTTTGCTAGAAACCCTACCAGTGAGTACACTGAGACTCTGTCCCCAGGAGTACAGGGTCCATAAGGAAGCCCAGGCAGGGCTAAATTAACTGTTGATTTAAGTGGTTCTAAACCAATTGCCTTCAAATAGGTAGTAGAGGAACTGTAATGTTTTCCATGTAAATGAAAATGTTGCTCTGATCTGATTTAGGTGCTGTTCTTGTCAAACGTTAGAGTAATGCTGTGTTTAGAAATGATATAAAGTAAGCAGAGTACAGTAAATGCTTAACTGAGCTAAAGAAAGTGTAAGAGCTACCTGCCAGTTTGGTTAAGTGAACTGTCTATATTATAAATGCTGGTTGTTAATATGATTTAGAATTGAAAAGTATTCCTGCTATATCCCACACAATCTGAAGTGTAATTTAATTGTGAATTCTAAAAACTAAAAGAGCAAAGATATATATATATATTATTTTTATAAAGCAGTACGTATTTTCCCACATTTTTGGTGTAGCGTTTTCTTTTTGAGTGCTATTGCGAGGTATTACTGTTGGGTGGTCTGCAACCTTTACACTGTGCCTCTGAATGCTAGTCTTGCCCTAGGCCAGGCTACCCCAGTTCCAACAACCCCCTATTATGTAAATTGAGGAATTTAAATCCAAAAGTATCTTAGCCACTGCTTGCAGTGTCTGGGATTGCAGCATACACGCTAATCAGGGTAAATTCTCTCCCTCCCCATATCCCCCTAACCACTGCATATGTGCCCCCAGGGTCCACCCAGATCTGAGCTCCTAGGAAAGGTTGGGTTTTCCTGAACAGAACAGCCACCCCTGGGCACCCGGGGAAAACCCAGCATGGACCAGTGTGGCATATGTCCCTCTCCCAATAAACACACAACGGGTACCTCAGAGATGGGTCTCTTGAAGGAGGACTATATCCAGCCTAATCCGTTTGATATACCTATTTACCAAGCCCCTCTTAATCTTACTACCCAATCCATTGACGTTCCATGTCAACACGGTATAAGGCGGGTCATGCATTACGTCTGTGACTCCTCTGGGTTGTGCAGAGAGTGTCTCCCACCCTGCCAGTTCCTCCCTAAAAACTTCTGGCTCTGTACCTTAAGGCAACCTGCTCTTTCTGAAGAAAAGGAAAAAACTTGAAACCGAAAACCCCCAAACTCCTCCCCCTTCCCCTCCCTGTGCCCTCTACCCCACATCCTCATGCACCTTATGCTGGACCCTTCAACTGTCAGCATTCCAACCAGCATAAATGTCTACGGAGGTATCTGTTGTGCCCACCCTTCCCCACCCCCCACCTCCCAACAATAACCAAAGTCGCAAAGGATATGTGTTTAGTTCAGGAAGATGGTTCACCTAGTCTCTTCCTTGATACAAACAAGTCTAGGAGGGGTGGTCTTGTCGCCATCACTGTACCTCTGACCGATTCCTCAACTGCACCTTTTGTTTACTGTTCTTCGCCACTTTTGTCTTGCTGTGGTTGATGCTCTGCCACCACTTCCTGGCCTGTCCTCGCAGACCCCTCTGCATTATGAATAGCCTTAAGCAGAGGGTGGTCTCTGTCTGTGTCTTCCAGAGAGTCTTGATCCGAATGGTCAGCGTGAGTGCTGTCCCCATGGGTTGAGTCTCCATTGGCGGCCCAGGCTCCCCCCAACTATTCCCCCGGTGTTCCCCTTCTCCGTCTATAAGGGGTCCCAGGCTGTACTGTCCCTGACCGCTTCAGGTTTCTGGCAGTGAAGCATCGCCTTGGATTCCTTCTCTGTTATTTGGGTTCCCATCTCGGCTATAAAGGTCCCAGCTGTGATGAGGGGCCACTGATCTCTGGTCTAGGCCTCGGGTGTTCCTCAATCCCCGGCCAAGCATCCTCAGGTGTCTTAAAGAACTGGGTCGAGCCTTTCAGGATCACCTTAAGCTTGGCTGGGAAGAAAAGCATGTATTGGATTCCCAGGGCCCAGAGTTTGAATTTCACTGTGTCGAAGGACATCAGCATCTTCTGTACCTCCCTGGCGTAGTCGGGGTAGATCATAACTCTAGTATTGGCAAATTAGAGGAATCCCATTTTCCGTGCTTGCCCCAAGATGACATCTCTATCGAGATAGTTCAGGAATCGGAAAATTAGGGGACGCGGTGGAGCACCAGGCGGGTGTCTCACAGCCGGCATCCTGAGTGCTCTTCAATGAGAAAACAGGTGGAGAATCTAGCCTCCTGGAGGACTTCTCTCAGCCATGTCACTAAAAAGGCCGCAGGGTCAGCATTCTCCTGTCCTTTCGGAATCCCAAACAAACTGAGGATATTTCTCTGAGCCCTGCTCTCCGCATCATCGACCCTCCCCACGAGCTCATGCATGGTAGTCTTCAGCTCCTTAATGTCACATTTGAAGGTGTGCATCACGTCCTCCACCTCCGATATGTGGCCCCTGTTTGAGTGACACGGTCTGCAATGTTACGTACGTCCTGCCGTAGAAGGGTCACCTCCGTTCTGATCTCCGCCATTTTGCCTTCAATGGCTTCTCTTGAGGCGTGGATCGCTTGAAGGATCGCGGCATTGTCTGGCACAGACGCATTATCCCCACTGGTTCTGTGTGCGCAGGAAGAACCTTAGTGTACTTGTCCATTTTCCCTTGTCCGGGCATCTTGGGCTCCTTATCTTTAGCCATTGTCGGAAATGGAGTGCGCCGCCACCGCTGTACGCACCGTCCAAGGGCCAAAGCACCAGGGGGGAGAGATCAACAGTTTGTGTCCCTTAGGCCGTCACAGAGAGCCCTGCATGGGAGATATGTGTGTCGCGTCCCCCCCCGTGGAGACAGTATAAGAGAGGCCACCGGCTGACGTCTTCTTCCCAGATCACAAACTGGAAGGTATTTCCCCGTGGACTAGTCCATGTTCAGAAGGGGGATGCCTTCCCAGCTCATATCTTACATCCGTGGCACCAGGGATCGCACTCTCTTATGTGGCAATGTCTTAGGCGTCGGTGCCTTAGTCCGCAGTGATGCTGCCACAAAACCCCTCTAACAGCGTCCTTCAGGGGGTCTAGACTCTTGCGTCACTGTGACGAACTGGAAAGTGCTAACGGCTCCACTCCGTCCGCACTGCATGCCGGGGCCTCTCCGCAGTCCTGCCAAGTATCCGCCAGGCCTGGGGACCACACTCAATCAGCGTAGGTAGTAAGTAAATCTAACCTGGCAGGTCTCTGGGTGGCTGTTATTACCAGTGTCTTCACATGGAGGCTGCCAATCCCTGCTCCAGTCTCCCCAACAGTTAAATCAGGTCACTGAGGAGACCATGCAGGAGCCCGCTTATCCAGCTCTGCGTGCCTCCCATGACATGCCCTCCTTAGCTCGAATCCAGGCACCCTCTGCTGCAGCACGTACACTCTGGGCAGTCTCCCCCCGCAGCAGCCCGGCAGTCAGCTGCGTGGTTTCCGCCCGTTTTGCCCTTCCCGTTTTTCCGGCTGTGTGCAGAAGGGAATGCAGCGAAGTGGGACTTTCCTCTGCACCCAGCCCCCCGGGCCGTGACTTGCCAGCCACAAAGGGGAAGGCAACGTGAGGTCCCGTAGTGAGGGACCCCGCCTGGATGGTCTCGCCTCCTCTCTTTGCCCCGTGCGATAGTCACACAAGCGGGAGGCGGCACGGAGGCACAAAGTGTCCAGCAGGGTCCCACGACTACCCATGTTCCCACAGGATCCCGAAGTTGGCCGTCTCTCTGTCGCAGAGCTAGGGAGAGGGAGAAAGGGAGCTTCTCCCAATGCTCTTCAACGTGTATATGTCGCCCCTGGAAAAAATTGTCGTCCCGTATGGTATTAAACTTCTGACCTACGCGGACGACACTCAGCTGGTTGTTTCCCTCAGCCAGCCAGATAACCCCACCATTGATCTGCACTCCTGCCTGGGGGACATAGTCAGTTGGATGAACGCCTCCCATTTAAAACTCAATGGGGAGAAAACAGAGATAATGATAATGGGTAATCAGTCCCATTATTGCCCGGAGTCTCTATGGCCCCCGAGTATGGGCCCCTCCCCAATCCCCAAAACTGACATCAAAAGTTTGGGGATCTGGTTGGATCATAACCTAACCCTTAACACCCAGGCCAGAAAAACAGCTGGAACATGCTTTGGCCTACTAAGTACCACCCGCAAGATTCTCCCCCTGCTTCCTTTCCAGTCAAAAAAACTACTCCTACAGGGCCTCATCCTGTCTAGACTGGATTACGGCAATGCCCTATATCTCGGTTCACCCAAAAAAGTTATAGCCAAGCTGCAGGTGGTACAAAATGCGGCTGCCTGGATTCTCACGGGCACAAAAAATCGTTGCTCTGCCAAACCGGCAATCAGAGCACTCCACTGGCTTCCCGTGGAGCAAAGGGTGCAGTTTAAGGCCATGTGCCTAACTCATAAAATCCTCCATAGAAACGCCCCGCCTATCCTTAAAGATCTTGTTACTCCTTATATCACGACCAGAACCCTCCGATCCTCCTATGTCCACCTCACTCAAATACCTAGGATTAAGAAAGCACGCTCCGGAGGCCGGCGGTTTTCCTATCAGGCGTCCAAGATGTGGAATGTTCTCCCACTGGACCTCCGTGCCCAACCTAACCTTCTGTCCTTCCGTAAATCCTTGAAGACGTGGCTGTTCCCTTGACATCTTCTCGCTTCCGTCTGACCTGATTTCCTGGATTTTCTGTCAGCGCTGGGACGCTCCTGGGCAGCCATGCGCTTTTAAAAATCGCATTATATTCCATTCCATGTCACCAGCGGTACCTGCATTGCCTCTCAGGCAGGGAGGGCGGCTGCTCCGGCAGCTAAGGTCCAGCGTAGCCCCTGCGCCTTCACTCATCTGTCAATTGGCAAACAATCAGTGCCCAGTCCGTCCACAAGGTACGATCGGCCGCTGTAACTTCCCAACGCACCGACGGCTCCTCCGTTTCCCTTGGCAGTGCTTCGCTGCCCTCAGGTCCGGGCACCCATCTTTGCAGCCGGGGCCTTTTGTCTTGGCCGTCATATATCTGTCAAGGTCTTCCCCTCAGGGCCACACAAAGAGCTTTCCCCACACAGCTGAGGGCTAAGTGACACTCGGCCGGCAAATCCGAGTCTTGTGCGTGGCTAGAAGACAGAATGTAGGGCAGGGTCAGTGTTGGGCGGTCGGAGCTCTGTCAGATACGACTATTCAGCCATGCTGCTAGCTACGCCCACAATTCTTCATTTTCTAAGTAAAAATATCTTGAGACTCCATCTGCATTGGCATGGTTACTCCCAGGTGTATGTTCCACTTTATAGTCCAATGTGGATAAAAAACCTAGGACATCAGCAAACTTGAATGACCAATTAATTAAAATCAGTAAGTTTGAAGAATGGACAAAAAAAGTGAAAATTTATATAACTATATATTTAATAAGTATTGATTAAAAAATCATATAGAAAGCAAGCTATATGATCTCCATAAAAATATCATTCATTAAAAACAACATAAACGTGTCAAAATATAATACATTTCGCAAAAATTATGCATATAGTGGAAAACAATACATTCATATACTTAAATAACATAAAAATACAATAATGAAGCAACTCGACGCGCGTTTCGGCAGAAAACCGCCTTCTTCAGGAGTCTCTGCTGATAATCTAGAGAAGCAATTGTAAAGAAAAAAATATATAACTGACATATATTGCTTATTATTTTTTATCTATCTAACATGCTCTTTTTCTTTAAAATAAAAAACAACAACAAAAGATAGCATAGTTACAGGCTTATAACATCTAAATTCATATTATGCCTAATGCCTTTGTCCAGCTTCACAACATACCAGATTTTGACATTACAAAATATTGGTCATCTAATGTCATTTGATTGACAGATATTCACAGACTCATTGAACAGTACTTATCCATTTCAGAAAGCTAATGTTATATACATCATGATTGATATTACAAAGTTTAGAAATGGATTTATCTAAACTTATTGATGCAGAAAATTATAACACACAAAGTTTCTATTAATCAAGGGTAGCATTATTTACTCATATAATACACATTCACTGATATACTGTTTTAACTATTGTGGATATCTTAATATCTACATAGAGTCAGAGCCACTTGATTAAGGCTAATACCTGATTACTGTTGATGCAAATAGTCTTCAAAAAAGGGGGGGGGGGTTAATTAGAAATTTAGTAACTTCCCAAATCACTTTGAACACATGGTGCCATAATGAACAGGTATAAACTTTGCTAATCATGTTGAAGTGCCCTGTCTATTACTAAATCCAAAGTATGCCTCTGAATACTTAGCATCGGATGAATCAGATTACCTTATATAGTGTGTATATCGTCTTATTCTATCCACTTGATGTCAAAGGAGAAAATCTCAGGGGTATCGATGCAAGGTTTGTGCGGTGATCACTGAATCAACTAAGCATTCCTGGTGCTATATAAATACAAAGACAAGATACTATGAAAAGAGGTGTCTATCTTGCTGTCTATTGAACATGAAAGTCTTCAATCACTGGAAAGTAAATGTTGTAGAGAGGAATAAATGGAAATTACCTCTGAAGTTCTATAGATAGAGCTTCATGTTTTACTGTAAATGCTGATATTGCCAACAAATTCACCTGATTTGTAACTGTAGGGATTGAAAGGAAACCGTAATGGGTAAATGTGAATACAATTACAGTCCACAAGAAAATAAAAACCAAGGTGGTTTATTGTCCAGGTTGAATAACATGGCTATTATCTCGTGATTATTGCTATATACAGGGAGAAGCGATAACATACCTTTCTAAATCACAAGGAGTGTCTCAAACGAGATTCTTACTCCTAATTGACAAAATAGTTCTCGCAATTTAAACGTAGAGTAGTCAGGTAAAACTGTAAGGAAAAAAGGGGAATTTTTCAAAAGAATAGTTTGGAGAACCGAGGCTGTTAATAAAAGGCAGAAGATAACAGACACAGGAAACGGTGAATTCCTAGTCTAGATAGGATAAAATAGCTATTGTCTAATGGCATACGCTAGGTATCAAGGGACCTGAACACATACCTTAGGTATTTCTATATGGTGTATCAATAGTGATCCTTGCTCATTGTAGAAAAACCAGGTGTATCGATGAAAGAGCTAAAACTGGGAAAATAGATAAATGGAGAGGTTCAGGGTGATAGTGCTCCAATGAGAACGTGGACAATGGTTGTGCTCTATGTTTTAGGATTAATGATAAAAAAGTAACACATACCTATGGTATTTCTGATGGATATATTAAACAGGATTCTCGGTAAATATCAAGTTACTCGGCGCTCGTGGAGATGACGAAAAAATTAAAACTGCAAAAATAAGCGGAAGGTTTTCAGGATGGTTGTAATTAATATTAACAGGAATAGCGAAAAAAATGAAGAGTGACAGGGTATGTATCTAGCGGAATACAGGAGTTTACCGACTATTCTCTCTGATTCTTACCTGTTTGAAGAACAGAATCAAACGGACAGCATGATGGTGCTGCTCCAAGCGGACGAAGATCGTTACATCGGATCCTCCAGTAGTAAAGGTAAATCAGCTGATATTGGGCTTGTATTTAAAGCTCCGATATTGGTGCGAAAGGGGCGATACAATGGTAGACAAAGAAGTAGGACTGTTGATCCCACAAGATAAACACAGACGAGACCGTTCCAAAATGGTGCTGAAAATCGCCACCATTATATTGAAATCGGACATAAAAAGTGATTCATCATACTTCGTTTAGTATATAAATTAAGGCCCGTATCTATATTTTTCAAGAATAGGCAGAAGTATAACTGTGGCAATAAACACGTACCGAAGTACGTTAATTGAAGTGATATCTAATATGTATCTCGTTTAGACGGGCTCATATACCACTTTATAGTCCAACCACTGTAGGGAAATGGACCACTTCAAAAGTTAGGGGGTTTAACCCTTCATCTGTTTTAGTCATAAGAGGTGTTTATAGTCTGTTTGAGCAATGAAGTGAGTACCAAACAAGTCTGGCCTCAGCTTCTTCAGAGCCCAAACCACAGCAAAGGCTTCCCTCTCAATGGATGTCCAACGTTTCTCTCTGGGGGTCAGCCTTCTGCATATAAAAGCTACTAGCTGATCCTGACCGTCTTCATTCATTTGTGATGACACAGCCCCTACCTCCAACTCAAATGCATCAGTTTGAAAAATAAATTGTTTGGAATAGTCAGGACTTTGCAGAATGGGAGCAGTGCACATGGCCTGCTTCAGGTCATCAAATACCTTCTGACAGCTAACTGCCACTGAACTTTATTAGAAATGTATTTTAGAGGTCAGATCATTTAAGGGGGTCACTATAGATCCATATCCCTTAACAAACCTCCTGTAATGCCCAGTCAGGCTCAACAAAGCTCTGACCTCAGTCTGGGTAGCTGGAGCAACCAGGCCCATGATAGTCTGGATTTTGCTCTGTAATGGTTGAACTTGGCCTCCACCCACAAGATGGCACAGGTACACAACCTTACTGTTTCCTATCTGGCCCTTAGTAGCCTTGGTAGTGAGGCCTGCCATCTGCAGGGCCTCTAGAACATTTATCAGGTGAACCAGGTGATCCTCTCAGGTGGAACTAAAGACAGCAATATCATCAAGATAAGCTGCACTGTAGTTTTCCAGGCCTGTGCGAACTTTATTCACCAACCTTTGAGATGTGTCAGGTGCATTTTTCAAGCCAAAGGGCATCACAATAAATTGATAGTGCCCACTAGTGGTTGAGGATGCTGTTTAGGTTTGGCATCCTTAGCTAGTCTGATTTACCAATATTCAGCAGTTAGGTCAAATGTGCTCACTAACTTGGCTGAAGCCAAAGTATCAATGAGCTCATCTGCCTTAGGAATAGAATGAGCACCAGTCCTAGTCCACACAAAACCTCGTTTCTCTCTAACCACCCTGGGTATGAGGTTTGGGTACCAGGACCACTAGACCAGCCCAAGGGCTAGCTGAGGGTTCAATCACACCCAGTTCCAGCATCCTTTGGACCTCAGTCCTGATGCAGTCCCTGACATGGTCAGGTTGCCTGTAAATCTTATTCTTAACAGGCAGCTGTGTCCACTTCATTGTAACATCAAGTGGTCTGACTAGGTGTTGGGGAAAACATATATCTGTACAGATTGAGGACCTTCCCGCAGTCAGTCTGTTGTTGCTCAGTGAGGCTGCCTGCCAAGGCTATTTTATCCTCTGAGCCATCATCAGGGTTCTGTGAGAGGAGGTCAGCAAGTGGGTCACTCTCTTCCTCCTGTCCCTCATCAGTAGTCATGAGCAATCCCATGTCTGCCCTGTCCAAATATGGCTAGGAGTTCTAAGGCCCACCAGGAAGGTGACCTCTCCCTTTTGCTCAAGAATTGTATGAGGTCCACTCCACTTTTCCTAGCGAGCTGCTGGGGCCACAGGCTCCAACACCCATACTTTCTGTCCTGGCTGATACACAGTCGGTACAGCCTTTTGGTCATGGCAAGCTTTCTGTAATTCTTGGCTAGCCTCAAGATTTTTACTTGCCTTCTTCAAATACTCAGCCATCCTGGAGCAGAGACCAAGTACATAGTCCACTAGGCCCTGCTTAGGTGGTTTGAGAAGTAACTCCCAACCCTCCTTAACTAAATACAAGGGACCCCTAACTGGATGCCCAAACAGAAGTTCAAAATAGCTGAAGCCAACCCCCTTCTGTGGGACCTCTCTGTAGGCAAAAAGAAGGCAGGGCAACAGGACATCCCATTTTCTCCTAAGCTTTTCTGGTTTTCTGGGAGGCCTGTGATCATGCCCTTGAGGGTTTTGTTGAATTTGTCATTGCATTCTGGATGATAGGGTGTAGTGAATTTATAGTTTACTCCACACACCTTCCACATTGCAGTGAGATAATTGGACATGAAGTTTGCACTTTTGCCAATAAAGACCTCCTTAAGGAAACCCAATCTGAAAATGATTCCCAGGAGGGCCCTGGCCCTGGCCACCACAGGAGCTGTGGCGGTTCTAAGGGGTATTGCTTCTGGATACCTAGTAGCATGGTCCACCACCACTAGAATATAACTGCTTAGATGCTGTTGGAGGGTTCAAGGGACCAGTTATGTCAATCCCAACCCTCTCAAAGGGAACCCCCACCACAGGTAGTAGTATGAGGGGAGCCTTTGTGGTACCGCCTGGCTTACCACTGGCTTGACAGGTGGTAGAGGAGGGACACAACTCCTTGGTGTCCTCTGACATGTGAGGCCAGTGAAAGTGAGGGACAAGCCTGTCCCAAGTCTTGCTTTGGTCTAGGTGTCCTGCTAAATGGATATCATGTTCCAGTGTAAGTAGGAATCCCCTAAGCTTTAGAGGTCCAACCAACCTCCTGGTGGCACCAGGCTTGGGATCTCTACCCTCTGAGTTAAGGAGTCCTTCATCCTAGTTGATCCTGTGGGACCCACTGGCACTCCCAGCAGCCTCAGCAGCAGTTTGCTGTCTGAGGGGGTTCAAGAGAGGGGCAGGTTTGCTTCTCTTGACTCAGATCTGACCTGGAAGGGCCTCCTATCTCCAAGAACTCAACCTGATCAGGTTCAAGTTCATCTGGGACAGTTCCTTCACAGGGACTGAGAACATCCCATTCAAGAGATTGATCCTCACTCTGAGACTTGGGGGAAGACACTGCCTTACCCCTCCTGCTCCTTCTCTTGAAGCCACCTGGCCCATACTTTCAGGATCCAGGGCCTGTTCACTGAAAGACAGTTTGGCCTGTGACCTATTCACAGCAAACACATCAGCAGAGATACCCAACATTGCTGCATGGGTCCTGAGTTCCACTTCAGCCTGGGCTGAAGTTTCCAAATCAATGCCCAACAAACATTTGATAGGGAAGTTTGAGCTAACCACAACCTTCCATGAGCCAGTTACCCCTCTCCAGCTGAAATGAATAACTGCCAAGGAATGGTCTGTCCTGCCATTGTTAAAAGTGGTCACTTGGTACATTTCACCAAGTATGATCTGGTCAGGGTCCACAAGATATTTTGTCACTAGTGTGACACTTGCTCCTGTGTCCCTATATGCCATGGCCTCCTTACCATTGATCAAAAGCAGCTGTCTGTATTTGTCCAGATTACTGGGGCTGACAAATAAGGAGGCAACATCCATGCCTCCATCACAAACAAGTCCAGCCTGAGCTGAAGTTCTGACTAGGCCAGAACCCATCTCAGACCCTAAGGTTTACCCTGCTATACCCTTGTTCCCTGTACCACCACTTGAAGCTGAACTATGGGGAATAGTTGGCTTAGGGACAGTGGTGGTAGGAGGTGTTTCCTTGGCCTTTGGACAAGTACCATCTCTTGTCTAATGTTTTTGTTCCTTACACAAAAAGCACTAAGGTTTATTTTTGCCTTTACCTTGGTTGGACTATGAATCTCCCCCATATGCTGGTTTTTGGGGCCCTGATGAAGAAATATAGTCTTTTCCCAACCCTTAGCTGAAGGTTTAGAAGCTTGTGTCTTCTGGTCACCACCTGTGTTCTGTTTTTTTGCTTCACCCTGGTTCTGACCCACCTATCTGCCTTTTTCCCAATTCTAGGGGATTCATCAGATCAGAGTCAACCAGGTATTGATGCAACAACTGATTTTGGTAATTAATAAGGATCTGCTCTCTCATAATCAAATTGTACAATCCCTTGAAATCATTCACATTGCAGCCAAGTAACCAGCATTCCAGAGCCTTAGTGGCACAATCTACAAAGTCCACCCAGTCCTGAGTCTGTGTCTTCTGGGTGTCTCTGAACTTAATCCTGTACTGTTCCGTGGTTAAGCCAAACCCATCAATGAGAACACTCTTCAGGACTGAATAGTACTCAGCATTCTCTTCTTTTACAGTGAGGAGCTTAGCTCTACCTTTGTCAACAAAGGAGAGCCACAAGATAGATGCCCACTGCGCTTGAGGCACTTTACTGGCCGTCTCCAAAGCAGTTATCCATTTGTGGATGTCATCCCCACCATGGTAGAGAGGGACACTCTTGCTCTATTTCCTATTATCAAAGGAATGTTCCTTAACTCTAGGAAAGGTGTTGCTGCCACCATGGAGCTTTAGTCCCAATCTTTTCTGAACCTTCTGGACTTCTAGGGATACCTTATCTAAGGCCAATTGCTCTTGCATGAGCCTAAGCTAGCTTTATCAAGCTCCAGAAACTGGCACCGTCTGTCATAAGAGTTGTCTCTCTTATGAGATATGGAGGTCCCTACAGAGTGTTCTGACTGGTTAGGTTCTGCAGAGGGAGATCTAGATCTCCTAAGTAAACTCTGCACTCTTCCAGGAAGAGTGAAGAGAGGACCCTTGCGGCCTTTTCCACCCTCTTCCTGAAGAGCTGAGTTGTCCAGCTGGGAATCATCTTGATCCTTCAGGCCAGGGTTTGAGTCTAGGTCATAAAAGGTTTCACCTCCTGCCCTGTTCTCATTCCCTGTCCCACCCACTCTTTCTACCTCATCTGACCCAGGGGTATTTATAAGGTCATCTAAGAGTAACACCTTAATGAGACATTGGGTGTTGGCATTTCTCCATGTCTTCAGCTTTCTAGAGACACACATGCCTTTCAATTCCTGAAATGTGAATTGATTGTACCTAGAAGGCAGAGAGCCACTGGCTTCTCCTTTAGAAGACATAACTAAGTGTGGTGGGGTGTATGTATGGTAAACAACCTTTACAACAAAACTTTTACAACGCACTACCATTACGACGCAACCATTACAATGCAAACCATTACAATGCATTGCGCTGGGGGGCGCTCTAGGATAGGGAATAGAGTGTGACTTGCGGCTCGAGGTTTGCCGCTGCTGGGACTGCGGGAGGACCGGAGGACACTTAGCCCACTGTCAGGTCTTTTGGAATCACCTTCTTTCCTTGTGGGGAATCGGCTGGTGCGGCGGCCAGGGACTGCGAGTACCAGCATTCCCTCCTACTACCTGCAGCTGGTACTCTTCCCCGGCCGGCCCCGCCTCCTGTTTGCTGCCTGTAAAAACCTCTAGCCGCCCCGCTTCGCGGGTGCGACTCGCGGCTCGAGGTCTGCCGCTGCTGGGACTCTTCCCCGGCCGGCCCGCCTCTTTGTCCAATTTAACCAGAACTTTATCCCGTCCCACGGGACGCGCGTGGGTCAAAGCACGAGGCTAAGCCCGGGCAAAGGGCGGGCCCTCTAAGGCCCTCATAGGACCGAGGAGGATGGGACGGGCCACCCCCCTTGGTACCGCAACCAGAGGAAGTACATTGTTTGAACTTCACCCATATTACTTCTTGGTCAGTGTATCTTTTTCCTGAAAGCGATCTTATCGTTATTATATCACTGCGTTGCACTATGTCACGTAAGGGGACCAATAAGAAATCTTCTCTAATACTTGACCCAGGCCAGGGGACCCTGAACTTTACTGTGACCAATCGATCAATGCCCACTCCTTGTGAAGACGTAAACGAGTCGCGACAACTGATAGACACCAGGCAATCTCCCCCATTGAACCCTGTTAGTTCACAGAATTTATCTTTTTGGGAGGAAATAAATTCTCTATGCGGCACTAAGTATGCCCCAGTGGCATCCCCATCCCCTGTAAAAAGTACTAGTATTTTTTTCCCAATTAGGAAGCAATGTGATTTACTCCTACCATCTCTAATAGACAATACCCACGGTGTTGCCTTGTTTCAGGGCCCAAATGACAAAAGGAAGCATGATGAGATTATTGAAAGCGGGAATCATCTAAACACACCAAAATCGTTTGCTGGTCCTATATCGCCAGTCACCAACCCCCCCTTAATTACGCCGGAGAGCGGGACTTATGTAGACCAAGTACTTTTATTGTCTCAGATAGAGTTATTGTTTAATTCTATCGTATCACCACTGGTAGGAAAAATCAATGCCCTGGGTGATAGAATTATGGGCATCGAGAGAATCATTTTAGCCAACCTGCCACCACTTATTAACGATCCATCTAACGGGGGAAGAGCCCTTCCGGCTATCTCCATAACAAAAGAGATAAATACTACAATTGTTTCTCCGTCCACCCCCAAGAAGGCAATACCCAATGGTTCTGATTTATTTACTACCACAAATGTTTCCTTGCCTATTAACCGAATAAAAAATGTCCAAACTTCTCCACAGTTTCCTAAAAAATCTGTTATAACCAAAGCCGCTCCTAAACCTGGGTTTAATAAGTATACTGCTGCCAGAGCGGATTCAAGTAGCGTAGCATCCATTCACTTGCCCCCTGAAGCCGCCCCATTTGTTCTTATTTTATCAGGAATACCGGCACCCTGCCATGGGAAATCTGAAAGTCGTCAGGAACCTTTAAACAAGGTCATATTCTGGCTTTCCAAAAACAGACTACTCGCACCCGATCATGATGGAGGTATCATGAGTGTTAGAAGGGTGGGCTGGTTAGGGTCTCTAACTAAAGACATTAGTGGGGATCTGGTCCTAGTAAAATTTAGAAACAGGAATATTGTCCCACTTCTACGATCCTACCCACCCCAAAAAGGAGACGGTCCTATATCCGTCTGGGACTTACATGACTTCTATCCAAAGTAAACTATATATCCGGTCAATATTAGATCGCCCTTTGCTATCAGAAATCGATACTGAAATAAGTTGTAGGTGGAAATTTTCATTAATGTTTCTTCTGTTGGCCTGTGGATGAAATGAACTTTGCGCTTTATGTCCTCTCCATATATATGATTAAGGTTAATTTTTAATGTATTGTAAATTCTAAATGCAAATATGTATTGTGTTTTTTTATGAGAATCTATGTATTTTATATTAGTGTATACTTTTATGACTCCTTTATGGAATCGAAATAAAGTTATTTGAATGAATGAATAGATTTAATTTACTATCCAACACCTTCTCTACTATCCACGGGGACTGAAGTTGGAATAGTAAATTAAACTATTCACTATCCAGAACCCCAAAGCGCTATGTGTTGTAATGGTATGTGTTGTAAAAACTGCGTTGTAACGGCATGCGTGGTAAAAGCATGCATTGTAACGTCATACATCCGTATGTACCTACCTAACCTAGTGGGATCTAAACTCTGTTAGTTTGGAGAAAGGGTGTGCTAGACACTTGACTTACCCAACCCTAAGTTTAGTAGAACTTACGTATTCTAAACTTAAGTATCATATGTGCCTAATACTTTAGTGGTTTTCAGTTAATCAACACAAGAGATGTATCTGCTAAAACAATGCAGGCTTCAATCCCAACCGCTGCACACCAATGTGAGAAGTTTGCCTGGTATATTCTGTCCACTAATTAAAGTGGGCACCTTGTACCAGCAAAATGACCCTTATGATGTATGAGGTCCAAGATAACCTTTAGAAAGTTATCCTAGTGGTAGCTATGGAGAGCAGCCTTCAGGCCTAATCTTGAAGGAATGTAAAGCAGCATGTTTTACGAGAATAACACCTCCTGAATAAATTAAATGAAAGGAGAACCACACCGAAGTTAAATAAAAATATGTATTCATTAATATAACACTCTCTAGTATCTTCTACACGAAGACAGAACTCAAAGCACACAATATATGATCAATAGAACAGTTGTAAGCAGCACAGTTCATAGTGGGCTCCAGGGGGAGACCAAACCATATACTAAAATAGTGGTATAACAACCGCAACTCGGGTCAAGACAAGGTCTAGAACATGTAGAATCATAGGGACCCCAAGCAACCAACCATAGTTAGTAGATAGGGACCCCACGGAGGAGGGGTGCAGTGTGCTAACACGAATGCGGGCTCCATCCAATTCTATGGGGAAGTCACGGTTGCAATTTTACAGTTTAAGGACCATTCTAGGAAGACTTCAAGGAAACCCTTTGGAACTTAAGAGGTTGAAGAGCCACTCCACAAGTGGATACTGTGGTACCCAAGTTACCTATCCCAGAAGAGCCGGGTGCATAGTTCTGGAGTGGTATCAGAAACCACTGTTGTTCTCAATGGAGGGCTGCGAAGAAGCACAGCTGCCTTGAAGGTGAAAATGGTCTGGTGGAATCCCAGCCAGGGTTCTGGAGGAAAGGAACCTGAAAGCAGAGGGGACAGAGTCTGGGTCACTTCAGAGTGACCATGTCAAAACCACAGTGCTCCTCAGAATCTGGCCGATGCTCAAAGGGGTCCACCTCCAGACATCCTCAAACTCTGCCGATATAACATCCAGAGTATTGAGGCGATCAGGCGAGGGATAGGGATAGGGAAGGTGCAGCGATGGAATAGGGATACCTGCAAAACAAGAAACATACAATTACAAATCTGTTAACAGTCTGACTACTCTCATATGTTCTCACTAGTGTCGTTCCACATACCTTGAGTAACTCTTGACTGCTACTAACGTGGTTCTCCACGATCTACTGGAGGTTTTTCCTTCAACAGTCTGCCTCTCCTAACGTGGAACAACCTTAATTGATGCCTACTAAATACAAGCACAATTAGCTTATCCTAAGCACAACCAAAGAAGCAACCATAAGGCACCAGAACACACGTTTCCTCATACATACCCGATGTCATGCACCATACAGCTGAAAAAATAGCCAAAACCCCAAAGGAAAAAATAATCCATAGATTCAAGGCTTGAATTCAAATGCAGCACTGTTCTGTTGACTTCACAGTAGGTGCTGAACACCACACAAAGTTAGTAAGGAACAAAAAGCAACACAGGGTGTAGTAAGTAGAATAAAGAAACAGTTGAAGGAAGTGTTTACAATACTCCAGAGAACACAGACCAACGGAGCACACAGTACCTCTTAGCGCAGATGCTCCACGAGAAGATCCCTGGGACGCTTAGAGCACGAGATTCCCTTATGAATCCGCAGGCATGCAAACCTGCAAGGGTCTCCTGCACTCTGCGTTTGTTGCTCTTTGGATCGAAAAAAAACCCGTACTTGGTTTCAGCAGCCGCTAAAACCCGATGCAGATAAGGTAGAGAAATCTTTCCTTATCGGGACAGAAGTGTCCTGTTGCAGCCGCAACCGAGAGAAAGCAAAGTACCCATCCAGCGTCTTGCAACCTTAGCGAGACGCGCGTCCAATTCACTCCGGGTAAAAGAAGTTTACCGGGAAACTCCGGAGCAAGAATCCAGCGTCTCAAACTTGAGACACTGGGAACGAACATAACAATCCTCAGAGTAGCGGGCAGCCGCTCCGCTACGGTACCAATCAGCAAATCACGTACAACCCGTCCTCCGTGAACGTGATACCTATATAGATCCCGCCTTCTGGAAGTATGGAATTCTGCGGGCTGTAGTGCAGCTCGAACTAGGTAAGCGCAGGGCTGCTTCAGATCCTGACAGACCAGGGTCTCGGAAAACAAATGCCCACCAATGTCAGGTGCTTCAGATGCGAAGAAGGGATGCTTGACTCTGCAACCATGAAGACCAGGAGATGTCTATGACAAATGGAGCCAGAAGCAAGCTGTCCCACGAAGGATGCCAAGTACTGAGGGGTAGGTGTCTAGCTAGGGCACCAACAAGCTTTGGCAAAAGCAACCCACACAGGAAGGTCAAGTCGCTTACGGTTTGGACCAGCAAGAACCAGGAAACTCAGCAAGCAATGGGGAGTTTGGGCATGCCTGGAGAAAACAGGAAAGCTCAACAGAATTCACTTTGACCCTCAGGAGGACCCACAGGCCAAATGACCAGGAGTCGAGAGGGGACCTCGAGTGAGATCACAAAGTGCAGATTTGGGGGACCATCCTAGTGTCAGGACAGATTGGTGGTTACACCCATGTCCTTTGTCCAGATTCGTGCCAGAGCAGGAGCCAACGGTCCCAGAACTGGTTTGAGCTATGCACAAGGGCCCCAAATGTGTCCCAGGTGCAGACTTTCACACACTCACAGAGTGCACCCACCAAGCCCCAATACACTAAATCCTGTCTGGGAGGTGGTCACACCTCCCTGTGACAGGATACCTATTGTGCTGCCTTCCTCTGCTCGGGCTTGGTTCAGCAGGAGGGCAGAGATGTGTCTCTGGTCGGTAGCATCCATTCTGAAGCAAGCACCAGCATTCACAGGTTGCAAAAGCAGATCTGTAGTTCCTTTTTGCATGGCCTCTCATGGGTGGCATAATACATGCTTTAGCCCATGAGAGACCTCTGGGGTATCTATGCTATGGGTACATGTGTACCATATACTTGGGACTGATAAGGGTCCCCCAGTATACAATCTGGAGTATACCAAAGTACATGTATAACAATGAAAGTAGAAAGCAGACTGGGGTCCTGATTAGCAGGATCACAGTCAGACTAGTCAAAAACAGTGACACATCAAGCAAAAAGGTGCGGGCAACCATAAGAAGCAGATCCTACTTTCCTACAGAGGATCACCGCGTAAATAGGCGATGACCATCTCAAAACTGGCTGCAGCGAATCCTATCATGTTTGGTATCAAATATGTTGGAATCATACCCCCAAACCGTAAACGGTGTGGGAGGTATGATTCCAATCACTGGAAGAGCCCTCCAGTAGGCTCTCAGTGTTCCCGGTACCAACCTTCTTGACCCAGACAGCCAAAATTGTTGCTGCCGACCAGAGACATGATTCTGTGCTGAGCTCCTCCAGACTATGTAAGGTTCTACAAAACAGGTGGTGGTTTTCCACAGCTCCCGAGGCCTGCCCTGCCCTCTCACCAACTTTGAGGTCCGTATCCCTCATGAGAGTTGCAATAACCGAACCCTTGTGAACTGCATCAACTTAGAGTTGCAAACGCTTATTGGCTTCCTTCCAAGAAGATCTTCGGGCTCCAAGTAGCCCCCACTTCGAGCACCTCCAGTGTCCAGAATCTTAGGCCACACTGCATTGTGTGCATTGTTGCCTGCATCTTTTGGTGAACTGCTTGAGGTCCTCTTGCAACTCCAGTGTCTCCGGCCTATGGGTCCATTTGAGGGTCACCTTTGCTTCTCTTTGGGCTCCCCTGATTGCTCGGGCCTGCCCTCACTCCCCTGATTTTGGTGAGTCCCCTGGACCTTGCTGGTCCCAAAGTTGCTCCTTCTTCAATTCTTGGATTGGTTGCATTTGCCATGGCTTGTTGGTGCTCCCACCGGACACCGACCCCTCAGCACTCAACATCCTTTGTGGGACAGCTCATGCATGGCTCCTGCTCTTCCTCAGCATCCCTGGTCTTGACAGCTGCAGAGTCATGGTCATCCATCCTGCAACATCAGAGGGCATTCGTCTTCCAAGTCTCCGGGTCACTCCTGAGTGAAATAGACTCTGTCCCCTCTGCTTACAGGTACCTCTCATCTATAATACACCTTCGGATTCCACTGGACACTTTCTCCTCCTTCAGCAGCTGCACTTTCCCAAAGTCCTCCATTGGGTTAGACGGCGGTTTCCGACACCACTTCACGTGTATGCACCTGGCTTCCCCGGTGTAGGTAATGTGGGTACTATAGTATCCACGGGTGGGGTGACTCTCCAAACTTCTGTCTTCTACATAGTTTCTTTAGGGTCCACTGGGAAGGGTCCTTCATCTTTAAAAACCCAAACGCGACTTGCACGTAGAGTTGTATGGAGCATGCAGTCGTGTTACAACACTGCACACGCTCTCCATGGGGTCCCTATCTACTTACTTTGGTGGTTCCTTGGGTCCCCAGCGCTTCTATGCCCGCTCAACCTTGTCTTGACCCGTGTAGTAGTTCTTTTACCACTTTCTTAGCATATGGTGTGGTCCCCCATGGGGTCCACTGTGTATTACATGCTATTTACTGTGTTTCTTTCCTAAAGTATTGTGTGCATTGTGCATATCTCTGGGTAGGAGATATTTCCATGTGTTAGAGAGTATTATATAATAAATGCATATTTTTATAAATACCTTGTGTTTTTTCTTCACTTAATCTATACTATAAGATTGCATTATGGTAAAGCAAGCTGCTTTACACTCCTTATGGACTAAGCCCGAAAGCTGCTCTCCACAGCTACCTCTTAGAGAGCTTCTAAGGTTGTCTAAGACCACTCAAGTTACTATAAGGGTTGTCTGGACTGGTGCAAAGTGCCACTTACATTAGTGGGCACCATATACCAGGCCAGCTTCTCACAACCTCCTTCAAATACACTGCAAGCAGCAAGATAAGCTGTCTGTCAGAGAAATGAAGATGTTCATTCTGACATACTCTTCTCAAGCCCTCTTATGGCTTTTACCAGGGACAGACATTCTCATAGCTGCAGGTCTGCAGCCCGGGCTACGTAACACGATGCAGGGGGCTGAAGCCCTTTCAACCAAAGCCTGCACAAGTGTGTCTACATATTTGTTGTCAGTGCCTGTGATGTAGCGAAATTCACATCTTAATTGTAGTGGTGCATTATAATGAGGAATGTAGAGCGCACCCGCATATAATCCTTTGTCGTACTAACATGAAGTATTAGGATCTTTAAATGTAATACCATGAAAACGTGATGTGTTTAGAACGTGGGAAAATAACATGGAAAAATAATGTATAAAGTGAATGTAAATAGCAGAAAACCTTAACCTGGAGAAACTTGTGTTATGAAACCAAGAATCATTCAGTTATTAAAAATGTTTATTAATTTCGCTGTTTACTTGTTGGTAGGAATAATAACTGAAGGTGCATTACTTTCCTATGTGATTTGAACAGCTCACATGCGGTTTTCCTATTTTAGCCAAATGTGTAGGCCTGAAATGCATTTTCCCTTGAAGCTCTTGCTATAGAATTAACAGTTTGAATTTCATGTGTGCTGTAAATTGTTTCTTTCTCAAGTTGATGTTGCAGGCGAAAGAAGCATTGTTGTTAGCTAGAATAACTTTGTTTTGTTAGTCAGTAGGAGAGAAAATGTTACACCATGCTGGTTGATTTGATAAAAGAAGGACATTGTGTTTCACATAGGAGAAGGCTTGGGAACCAAGGACGAATGTGTCGAAGGAAGCCTTTTAGAAAGGTACCCAGAGCAGATGGCGTGATGTGAAAGGGATGCTGGGAAATTTCTCCTCAATATTGGATTGTTGGAAGTAGGGAAAGCGCCCACTTCTCTTCTTGCCTTCAAAGAGAGAGAGCACCTTAGAACAAGATCTGTCTCAGTAGCTTTATTCTATCCAACCTATTCATGGTGGAGGGGCTTCTTAGGAAGACTCCACTTGCAGACACTTTATTCCTTTCCCTGAAGATGCCTAAGTAGGGATGTTATCTTAGCATTAGTGTAGGGACAGATCAACTCTTTATGCTCATCAACCCTTTGATGCAGGGAAATTTGGGCTCATACTACTTTCTGATCCTCTGCATTCTATTTCTTGAGTTAATTGTTTTGTTTATGCTACATCGGTTACACTGGATGCGTAGGTTTGGCTTTATGCTAATTCTGATGTTATTTCACTCTCTCATCTTGAGGTATCTTTATCTCCAGTTATTCTTGACTTTGTAATAAGTCAACTAACCTTACATAGTTGTCTGTGGTTTAATTGTCTAAAGAACTTCCTGTTGAACTGATTTAGCAACAATAGCACATTTTCTCCCTTCTAAGCGTAGATGCTGCTAAAAAGTTCCACCAGAATGTGAATCTAGAATTGGTCCAGAACTTATGGGCCCGGCCTTTTCATCTGTGCTCTTACCTCCCACCACTGCACTCACCATGGCCCAGGTCACTATGCTTTCATATCATCCTCATCCTCGGCACAGAAATGTATCACAGTATAATACTGGCCGCGCTTATTGCCTTTGTAAACAATTGCTCCATTTTACCTTGTCTTCACCATTACAACTAAGCATTTTGGGAATGTGATTTCAAAGGCACAGCAGTTTTTCCCCAGTGCTGTGTACAGCTTTACTCTACATTTTAGTAGTATGTATCTTATGTCACAAACTCTGCTCTCAGTACTAACGCAGGTGTAGGGGACCGCCAGATTCCGAGAAAATGTCTCGATTTCCATGGAACTCAGTCTGGTTTTGGCAGGGAAACTAAACTCTGAAATAACTGCTTAGGTGAAGGCCTCTTCTATTGTGTCGTCAAGGGTGGGAAATAAAACACGGGGACGTACATTGAACTCAGTGGAACAAAGGAACACACCATCTTTTCATACATGCTTGAAATAAATTGCAGGAGTGAAAAGAACTGGTGGAAAACACAATGCATGTGGGAAGAATCAAACAGTCACATGCTAATCGCACAGCAATTGTCCACCTCCCACATGTTCCTCCCAGCTCTATTTGTGCTTTCATTATTGACGCATCAAACGTTTTAACATTGCATTTTAGTCATATCTCTTGTCTAGAAGTATACAGAATTGTTTTAAATGATTGAATGTAATGAAAGCGTCTCATTAAGTTACATAAGATGTCTCGCTTGTTGCCCTGTCATCGTTTCAGTTTGTGAGATAATGGCTGTAGGCGAAATCTTGTTCAATAAATGGGCAGCTCCCATCGGGAAGTGGAGACCTTCTTCACGTCAGAAAGAAAAGGTGCCGAAAAGACACGTAGCAGACAGACGCAATGTACGTTCCCCATGCTTTACTTCCCACCCTTCACGACACAATAGAAGAGGCCTTCTCCTAAGCAGCTATTTCAGTGTTTAGTTTCACTGCCAAAAGCAGATTGAGTTCTTTGGAAATCGAGACAATTTTTTTCGGAATTTGGCGGTCTCCTAACCTGCATTGGTGCTAGAGCAGAGCGTGTGGTGAGAAGCACATTTTTGATTTTAGGAAAAGTGCACACTATCAGTGGTCTTGACCTGTGTTAATGACAATATGAGGTGCTTACAAAAGACCAGCACACTAAACAAGGCGCTAGGAACCATAAAGGCAAAGAGATGGCACTTTGCGAGAAGTGTAACACAGAATCAGACCAAATTACATATTTCAGTTGTAAAGGTGAGATAAAGTCTGTTTGGGCAGGTTTTTAGAGAAGAATCTAACTGACCACTAGTACTTAAGATTCAAGTTTCCTGTCTTAGATAAACTGCAAGTCACAGTACAGAGAACCAGATGTTTTTGCAAACCTTGCAGAGAGAATGGTAGGTCATACTTGAGACTTGGGAAACCAATGATGTGTGGGGAGTGGAGACCACTTTTGCCTTATGGACGTATAATATGTGGTATTCTGCAATCTATATATAAAAACCCTCTCATTTCTTTGTTATGCATGGCTTGCTTAGAGTTCCATAACCTTATAAGTGAACTCGGCCTTCAGCCGCCTTCCTCTATATGGCCATGGAACCCCTCGGTGACTTCCAGTATCCTTATAATGTACAGCGTGGGGTAATTCATCCCTTATATAACATATGTCCTCTACATCAAGCAGACTGATTAGCAGGTCCTAGAATCAAGGACTGAGAGCATAAACGGTGAACTCTGTTTTCATGGAATCACCCATCCTCCTGTTATGGTTCCAACATCTATTGTGTTTCTCCTCCCCTTCCCCCAGTTGCTTTCAGCAGCTGGTCTTATACAATATCAAACTGCAGGTGTAAGAGTCTGGGGACTGCCTGTGGCAGTCCACTGGGTTTGTGACGAACACGTACACACTTGGCAGATTGGACAGCCAAAGGAGACTCACTGCCTGGCCTTCATTAATGCAGTGAGTTTTACCCACTCTGATATTTGGAAGATTTTTCGGACACTGCAGTTTCAGGCAGGGGCGGCTCCTCTACTAGGGCGGAGGAGCGTTGCCCTACTGCTTTCTCGCAGTGCGAGAAACTCAAAACATAAAATGATAATAACTAAAAGTTATTTTATTAATTTTTCAATTTTCAACCCATCAAATACAGCTTTTGGTAGTTATACACAATATTGTATTACATTGAAATCACCGCACATTATACGTGCATCATCATCTACAGGAAGTGTATAATATATGAACACAACTATACCATCCCTCCCTCCCCCAACTTCGCCTGGCACCGACAACTCATAGCGCATGTGGCAAGGTGTTCCCCTATCTATTCCCAACTGCACATAAACGTTCAAAGTGTATGTGTGCACCGCATGACGCAGGATTATGCTTTTTTTGTGCATTGCAGGCGAGAAGGTGGGGAGGGCTGCTCTGCTCTTTGAACAGGGCAGGGGAGGAGTGGTTTGCACACTCCTGAGTGCGCAAAGACTGTTTGGCCGGCCCTCTGAGGCTTTCCAAACCAGTCATGCGTACTCTGCCCTTTCTCCATGCAGCTGCATAGCAGCCAAATTGGAGAACATGGCCACCCCATTAGCTCTGGGCTGGGTGGCATCCCGACCAATCAAAATGCTGCTTGCAGCGTTATGATCCGCTTAGGGGAGGGTCTGGAGGGAGCCTGTCTGACTGATACCTGGTTCCTGTTGAAAGCAGGAGCAGGAGCCGAGAAGACGCGGGACCCGGTGGAAAGGAAGGTTAGTTTCATTAATATTGTTTTTTTTTTATTTACCCACGACCCCGCCCCTCCGTGACACCCCCACGCATCCCCCACCCCCCACTCACGAGCAATGCTGGCAGCGAATGGTTTCAGGTCGCTGAAGCATGAAATTTCATCCAGGTTAGATATGTTGTAGTATCTGACCAACTGACTTTAATGGAAGAAGAGGAAATATCAGGTGGGAGACAGACAAAATAAAGCACATTTTTTGCTTCAAACATCGAGAGCCTCCCACCTGAATCGGGTCTGTTGGCTTGTACGGAGGTGGTATGGTGGCACTAATTTCTTTAGTGAGCAACCACCTCTCCATTATGCAGGTAAAGGGCAGCAGGTCTTGGAAAAGCCACACCTTTGCAGAGAGGCTTGTGCACAGGGGGATATGTGTTGAGGAATGTTCCGGCTAAGTAGTATTGCATGTTCCTAGCACCTTGTATAACACATGTGGGAATAGATCATGCAATAGAAGGGGAACCGCCTGCACCACCTCTGGATTTACCTGGAGGCAATGGTTAATAAGTCATGTTTAATATCTTTTAATTGTTATCCTTAAAGTAAGTATCATGTATGGGTTCCAGTGGAAGCTATTAGTGTAAGTGCCGGATTCCATATCCAGTTAATCACTCCTATTCTTTCACAGCTATCTCCAGATTCCTGCATAAAGTGATGGAATGGGGGATGGCGGGCCACCTTTGCGTGTCTCTGCGGAATCAAAGGAGGTAGTGGAATGAAGGTGCTGCTCTTGTGCCACCAGCCAAATATTTTTCCTGTCGGCTGCAGGTATGTACAGATCCTCGACTGACAGGAGAATGCCATAGCATTCTGACATGGCTTGCTGAGAGCCACTGCCTGCATAGATGCTGGTTCTCTGCCCTCTAATTGAGAGCAGAGCAGCTGGGTGTGAAAGGAATTGGACATGGTGTGGGGAGTGTGTTATTGAGGGTGGCATGGGACGGTGGTAGGAGGCTAGGTAACATTGAAATACATGTTTTGGTTGAACAATCGACGAGATTGTTCAAGGTAAATGCATAGGATAGCAGGACCCATGTTTTTTTTAAATAAGACATTCTAGAGGGCTTCCAAGGGTGGTGGGGGAGGTGGTAGAAAACCATGTATTTTCTATTTAGTTTTTGTATATTTTTGGCCTAGGGGTGATAAGCAGAAGTGAGATGTGAGAAGGAAAAAGCTCAATAGATGTGGGCGGAAGGCATATGTTCGCTAGCACAACTGCTCCATCATTGGGAAGGTCCATGTTTTTCGACTTTGCAAACACATTTAGTATGATAATGAAAATGGTGGAGGAGCAAAAAAAATATTATAGGACAGAGGTATATGGGTAGTATAACAATAAGGGACTGAGGAAATGTTTTTAAAACCCTTTCAGAGGGCCTCGGGGCAATAAGGAGTTACTGGGCCTTTTACTCCTGCTGTCCATGTGCTTGACCTTCTGTGGGTCATGAGTAATTGGGCCTCGTACTACCCATTTAGCACTTGTCTGTCAGTGGTAGCAAAGGTTGTGTAGTCCAAAGCATTTTGGATGGAAGGTAGGTGCATAGTTTACACGGGCACAAGACTCTAAATACTCTCAGCAACCCCAATAAATAAATATCTAGCTAGATACATGATTTATTGAAAAAATGTAGAATTTATATAGGAACGCAAAGTGAAATACAACAAATAATATACACAGTCTTTGAAAGGCTGGCATTTTAGCTTGTCTGTGAAAGATCCGGAGTCCCACTTCCCCGTCTACTGACTTTGGTTATTCCCCATTTACGTGAGGCAGCATTCAGGTTGGGCTCCGAAGTGATTATGAGTCTTACAGAACCACGATGAGTTGTAAAGTCAACGTTCTGTAGTGCTATAGACAGAGCAAAGAAATTTCCCCAATGGCTCCGTGCCCGGTGATCAGTCTTACCAACTCCCGCTGGTGTTGTGCTGCGGAAGGCCTGGGAGTGTTGTGAGCAATGTGATCAGATGCTGGTCAATAAAAGATAGTCTTATCACTGCCGGCAAGATTTCCACAATGTTTTCTGGGTTGCACAGTAAATCCCCCTGATTGCAGCTGCAGGCTTTGGATGGCTTATTGTTTCTAATGGCAAGTCAAGTGAAGTAGTGTGGCTCACTGGTTAGAGGCGGCAAACCCGAGAGCAGAGGACGGCCCGGGACCAGGGTTCGATTCCCGGCATGGCAGGTTTCTGGACCAGGGTCAGCGGACTCGATAATTCTCTCGCCTCGGTGCCCACTCTGATCAGCGATCACACTTGGCAACTCTGGGCATTAGCTTGCCTCATCTTCACTAACGGCCCCACCAGACTGCTGGGGATGCCTGGTCTCACCCTGGAGATACCCATTAAGGGACCATCTCTCAGGGAAGACAGGAAGCGTTTCGCAGCGGTCGAAGCGCCTTGGGACCCTCCGGGTAAGTAGTGCGCTATATAAATGCCTATACATTTACATTTACTTACATTTTACATTTACAATGTACTGGTTACACGTGTTTCTTGTCCGTGGTCCCCCGGGATACAGGGTCGCGAACAGCAGCACACAGGTCCATGGCCCTTTCTGGTCACATCTCTGCACACAGAGATGGCCTTCAGTGACCACAGTGCTGCGCCAGGATGACAGACCTTGATCTTAATCTTAACCCCTTCGGTGCTGATGACGGCCCCCAGCCGTCATGCGTTACAGTGCTGGTGTGCTGATGGAACCCGCCCACTCGCGATTCTGCCGCACAGGCGCAGAATCGCGGCCGCACCCAAAGGGTTAATAGCGGCCACCTGCGCCGACTTGTATAGCACATGGATAGCTGCGCTAATCGGTGCGGCAGTTCAGACTTGACAATGAGTCTCTCAAGGGATCCACTCAGCAGCATCCCACTGGACCTCTCTCCCTCCAAGCAGTCTCCTCCTCTCCACAGTCTCCGGTGGTCTTGGCAGACAGATGCTGGTGCTCCAGTATCAAGGGCATGTGGTCTGGATTTTCCTGTGTGATGTTCCTTCACCTAGCAGGGAGACTAGCAGACCTTGGCCCCCAGTCTTGGATCAATAGGCAGAGATCGTGCTGATAATTTCCACACTGATGTACAGCTACAGTTTAACAATTTCAGAGAGTCAAACACTCCTCTTTTTAAAATCCGTTTCTAGACATAGAAGTGATTTAGTGACTCAGTTTTTAAAATCCGAACTGAGTGTGTTGCCTCCTTTGAAGTGCCAAATGCTCAGTCCTGCCTTTTGTCCAAGGAGCAGTCAATCACAGCAGCAGCAAGTCGATTCTTGATAATCCCACAACACAGGCCACTGCTATCTATGATTCCCTGTCCCTGCAGTGCTTCTCGTATTAACCCCATCATCTCTCTGAAAATGTTCCCATGGCCCACTGACCAGTGACGTTCCCAGAGTCCCAGACTCCTTTTGAAGTGCACAAAGGAGCCTGATTTCTCCTTCCTCTTGTGTGTGTGTCTCAACAAACTATCAGGAATGTAGACAATCAACAAATCTGTCTGGGAAGGCTCCTTTACCTCCATATGCCTAAGTTTTGAACAGGCAACCCACAAGCCTCCATGTACTGTGCAATTCACAGGCTCAAATACATCACAGCACACACACACACAGACAGGTGTGCTTCATCCTAAATTGATTTACGCCAAGGGCGTGTTAAGTATAGAACAGTGGAACTTTATGTGAGTTGGCTGGGAGGTCTAATGTACTTTTTACTCTACTGATCAATATTGCAAATATAGTATGCTGCCACCATAGTGCTCATCCTGCTTAACTCCTTGTAAAGGCAGCAGCCCTTTACCACCATGAGGGCAGTGTGTTAAAGAAGAAGGGTGCAACTAGGGATAAAAATAATACCACGCTTTCCATCCCTAGTAGTGCAATCATCAAAATATCTAATCACTGGCTTAGTAAGACAGGCAGGCAGTATCTATGAACTCTGTTGTCCGCCTGGCTTCTGGTATATAATTTGAAGGACTGGTGCCTATTTCAAAAATTGTTTTTAGGCACTGTATTAATTTATTTGTTGTAATGTATCCTTGGTGTTTTTGAAATTGAGTATTGGTGGTGTACATATTGCGCACATTGTTTTCTGAATGCATTCTTTATTGTTTGATAACTGTTCTTTTGATGACATACAAAAAAAAAATGAAAAAGTAAAAGAAGATAAAAAACTAAAATAAAACAATTGATCGCTCAGTACTCACAGGCTGGGTGTTATCAAATGACAAAAAAATTAACCTGACTAGCCATTTGTTCTGTTTGGTATATTGGAGTGGTCCAAGCCGGTCAGAGATAGGACCCAAACATCCCTTGTTGCCCTAACTCCTTGTGAAGGCAGCAGCCCTTTACCACCATGAGGGCAGTGTGTTTTAGGCCCCTCCCGGTCTATCAATCAATCACAGCATTTATATAGCGCACTACTCACCCGGAGGGTCTCAAGGCGCTAGGGGAGGGGGAGTCCGCTACTGCTCGAACAGCCAGGTCTTGAGCTGCTTCCTGAAGGCGAGGTGGTCCTGGGTCAGGCGGAGGTGGTTCGGGATGGTGTTCTAAGTCTTGGCGGCCAGGTAGGAGAAGGACCTTCCTCCTGTGGTGGCTCTTCGGATGCGGGGGACGGTGGCAAGGGTGTGGCCGGTCGATCGAAGTTGGCGTGTGGGAGCGTAGAAGTTGAGGCAGCTGTTGAGGTATCCTGGGCCTCGGTTGTGTAGGGCCTTGTGTGCGTGGGTGAGGAGACGGAAGGTGATTCTCTTGTTGACCGGGAGCCAGTGCAGATCTCTCAGGTGTCCGGAGATGTGGCTGCCACGGGGGATGTCCAGGATGAGTCGTGCTGAGGCGTTCTGGATCCGCTGGAGTCTCTTCTGGAGTTTGGCGGTGGTTACGGCATAGAGGGAGTTGCCGTAGTCCAGACGGCTGGTGACGAGGGCCTGGGTGACCGTCTTCCTGGTCTCGGTGGGGATCCACCGGAAGATCTAACAAGACCACAGTTTGTGAGACAGGCCTCGGTCATGGCGCACATGCATGATTTGTGTCGCCCATGACCAAAAATTGAAACCAAGGATGCAGAAAACGTTGCAGCTGGGGGCTCATGGCAGAAGTGCAGGTCTGGCCCACTGTGTGGAGTGTTGGAATCTAGTTAGTATTCCATGTCACCTGCCAGGCAGCCGAATGCCACCTGGCTGTGCTTCAACGCCTGACTACAGCGGAGCGGGTGTCGTGCAATAGTGTGAAGTGAATGAGAAGTGAATGTTAAAATACACCTCACCAGACGGGCCACGGAGGACCAATACTAGGTTTACTGCAGAGCACTTCCAATTCACAAATAGTGACAGGAGTGGCTCCCCCACTGTGCCCCGATTCTCTGGGTCGTCCTAAGTAGCGATGATTTTTTCGCTTCCTTGAAGGTGCCTGTAACTCTCAGACGCACCTTCCACTACCTCTTTTCCACACACCTTAGCGCGTGTGTAGGATATTTAAACACGTGGCCTTCATTTTTGCCACTCACTCACCTTGGTCCTGAAGAAAGTCCCGCCCAGACTCTACAGGGACTGAAACATGTAGACCGTAACTAAGTCAACTGAGTAAACATCATTTTTTTACTACTAGTTGCAACACATAGCTCTTAACTAACACCCTGGGCCGCCACGAATAAAATTACCAGGCAAGGATCCCTAGAGGTGTATTTTAACATTCACTTCTCATTCACTTCACACTATTGCACGACACCCGCTCCGCTGTAGTCAGGCGTTAAAGCACAGCCAGGTGGCATTCGGCTGCCTGGCTGGACCCCGATGATGAAGCATGACACCAACCAGGTTGGTGTGTGAGGGGTTTTCAAACAAAGACTGCTTGTGCCCAGCTGATACAGCTACGCTTACAGGTGACATGGAATACTAACTAGATTCCAACACTCCACACAGTGGGCCAGTCCTCGTTGTTTACTTGATTACACCTCAGGGGTAAGGACTCGCCCCTAACAAAACCCTTGCTCTCCATTTGTTTATCCCAGAAGTGCAGGTCTGTCACAATGCAGGGGACTTTTCTTTCTCAACAACGGCAAAAAAAGTGCCACTGCAACTCTGGCCTCCAAGAAAGCTGTTCTGAAGCACTGTTAACACCCTACATGCACGAGCATTGATGAGCAGTATACTTTCCTATTCTCATGCTGCCAGAGGAGTTTCAGCTGCACGCAATTGGAAGAAGTATCATTGCACGCCATACACTTGTGCTGCCTAAAGTGTTTCCAGCTGTCGCTCAAAGGTAGTGGCAAGGGAAGCCTAGAGTTGCAGTGTGGAATAACTATTCCCCAAAGCCTGATGTCCTATGGCTCAAATTCAAGCAGTAGGGATATGTTTATGTAGATGTTTTTGTTTATAAAGCCCTGACTGCAGAACCTAATTGCTTCAATGCAGTATTATAAACAGCAGAACGGTGGAGTGAGCTGAGGATAGTGAATAAAGCAAAAGGATTGGCCTGCGAGGTCTGTCAGGTTACTTGTTCTCCTTCCATGACATGGATCTTTCAAGAATGGGTTAATTATATAAAAAACCTAATAAAAATGATTTCCAAAATGTAGAGATACCTGTTGTGTCTAATATGTATGTCTTTGCAAAATACAAAAATGTTGAGATAAAAATAGTTAAAATTCAGAAACACTTTTAAATGTTACATAGGCATATGCCATAGATAATGGAGAGACTCAGCACAGACACACCGCTGGAGTGCTGAATGCATGCCAGAGGCAAACTTGTCTGAGCTCGTCTGTGCCCCACCCGGTGCCAGAACTCCAGGTCTGCCATCCCCCACTACAGCCAAAGAGGCTACTCGGCTGAGAACGTCAATGCCTGGAACACAGGGCACCCATCCATGGGCTGTCACCAGGCCTGCCCCACCAGCACAGATTTGTTACCCTGTGCTGCCTGCCACTTTTTCTGTGTCTTGTCTCGCCCACAAGCTCAGGGCTCGTTCCGTCTCACTCCAGGTACACAGCTGCACGCACAAATCACCCCAGTGCACAGCATGCTCCGTACTTTGACATACTTTCTCCTCAACACCTGCTTTCTTACCAAACACAGTATCAAAATATGGGACCTCCACGTTGATATCTCCCTGGAACTAGTCTTCCTCACAGAGACCTGGCTCAACCTAGCATCTGCCCTGATATCACAATGGCCCGGTTTCCCTTGCCTACAAAAACGTAAGACAGGATAGAAGAGGCAAACCCAGAAGAGAACTCACCACCTTCTACACAGAATCTATTGACTGCTTCATCGCATGTACAAACTCCAGCAGCCACTCCCAGAACTTAGGACCTGATTTAGATCTTGGCGGACGGGTTATTCTGTCACAACGTTGATGGATATTCGTCCAACCAAATATAAATCTGAATTATATTCTATGGGATTTATATTTCTGTAGATGGGATATCTGTCACCATTGTGTCAGAGTAACCTGCCCGCTGAGATCTAAATCAGACATTTCCTTTTGAAGCTCAGTACTTCAAGCAACTCCACCATGGCTGCAGCCCTCCTCCACTGACCTCCTAGACACAGATTCAACTTCAGAACTAGCATAACAGAATTCATCGCACATCTGGTGCTCGCCTTCAGGTCCTTCATCCTCCTTGGTGACCTCAACTTCCACCTCAAGGACTACACCAACACCAAAATCACCAACCTGCAGGAATACCCCAACCCACGTAGAAGGACAATTCCTTAACCCTGTCTTCACCAACTTCTCTGACATGAGAGTGGACAAGTCCTACCCTCACCCTGATTGACCACTCTCTAACCTGATTCAGCCTGCACCTCCTCCAACCAACACAGAACCACACTCACCAAGAACACCCATTGTGACTAGAACAAGATCCGTTTGGAAACCTGGACAACAGAACTTTAAACTCAATGGGCGGGATTGAGTCAAAACCCTGACAAGGGTGTCACTCACATAGTGGAGGTCTGGGATTGATCACCTTACCACTGGAAACCGTCTCCTACCCTGCCAGAAGTCGGACACTGTGCTCACGCTGGGTGTCTACCCCCTCCCCCTCATACTCCCTCCTTCATTCTTCTAAGTGTGCTCATGACCAAAGCACTCCTCTCCCCTTGTTGGGGAGGGATCCAGCATCTATGCCCTGGAGTCTCAGCGACCCCGCTGAGAGAGTCACCATGACAAGGGAATCACACTAAATGGAAGACTGGGAATGATTCTTTACCGCAGGGAGCCATCTCACACCCAGCCGGACATCAGACACAGTCACTTCCACGTCTCCTCGCTGTGTCTCCTACCCCATCACCCCTTCCCTCCTTCATTCTTTGCTTGCCTCCCATATTCCTTTTCTCTCTCCCCTGAATCTCTCTCCCCCTACTTGCTCTGTTTTTCCTTGTGCAAATTCTCTGCTTAATTTCCCTCCCTGTCGCCCTTTTACCTTATCTTCTACACGCCTTGAACCAATAGATGTCATTTGTAATTGAAGTACCTTCTGTAACAATGTGAAACATGTAACCTATGTAACTCTCCTTATGTAAAGCGCTCTGATACCTCTGGGTCTACCCAGCGCTATATAAAACTCAAATAAATAAATAAATAAATAAAATGCCCAAGACACCAAGGCAACCTCACGCGCTCCACCCCGTATTTCATCACTTGGATCACCTCCTTTCACTGACACCCTGGCCCGCTGAAAATCAGCTCTACAGAATTAACTAAACCACAGGCAAGATGGTTAAAGGATGACCTACAGTTCTCCAAACACCGAATGCAAACAGCTAGAACGTCAATGGTGACACACAAAATAACACCACCAACGGGAACAACTACAAACCAGCTTTGTTGACTTACCACCTGTGACTCAGATTCACCAAACATTCATCTCTTACCAAAATGGATTAAAACCAGCTCCAAAAACGCCAAACAAAATGTTGCCATTGTAAAGGAATTCCTGTCCTCTGCCGTCAGCTCACCTACCATTGTCCACTCAGAGGTACTCTGCACCCAGATCTCCCACTAGTTCAGCAACAAAATCAGCACCATCTACAATATTTTTACACCACAACTAGACCTCTCAGCACTCACCATCCTTTAACCCCTTCGGTGCTCATGAAGAGCTCCGCTCGTCATGAGGCACGGTGCTCTTGTGCTCATGACGAGCTGAGCTCGTCATGACCACACCTATTATCATTAAGGCCCAGTACAGCAGAGGAATATCCTGAGCAGCCAAGGTGTTAAGCCAACAAGAAGAACATACTGGACACTGCCATGACCTGCTAGGCCATCATCACCCCTCTGGAAACTGGAGCCACCATATATTCCATCGACTCAGGATCCCTCAAACCCTTGCCCAAACTTCATTTCACACCAATGGACTCGACCCCATCTGCAAGAATCTCACTCCAATCCTCAACCCTTCTCTCACTAGAGCCACCTTCCCAGAAGCCTGGAAACGTGCTACCACATTACTACTACTCAAGAAACCTTCAGCGGACTAGAAGACTCAGGTGAACTACAGCTCCATCTCCTTTCTCTCCTATCCAAGAAAGGTTCTTTAAAAACTCATCAAGAAGTAAATGGCTTACCAACACAACATAAACCACCTGCTGGACACTTCTCAGTCTGATTTCAGGCCTAACCCCAGCACAAAGACTGCCCTCATGGCTGTCACCAACTATATCTGTCTAATCATGGACAAGGGAGACACAGCAGCACTCACCTTATTTAACCTCTCTGCCGCATTTAACCCTGTCTCCCACTCCCTCTTCATGAAATACCTTCATAAGATTGGAATTCATGGGCCTGAACTCTATTAGATCAGCTCCTTCCTCACAGGACGCACCCAATCAGTTAGCCTAGCTCTGTATTCCTCCACTACCTCCAACCTGATTTGCGGCATCCCCAAGGGCTCCTCGCTCAGTCTCACACTCTTCAACATTTACATGGCCCTGCTTATCTACATTTTATGAACACACAGATTTAGCATAATCTCTTATGTAGGTGACATCCAGCCCATCCTCTCCCTCACCAAAGACACCTCAAACACCCATACAAATTTCATCAACTGCATGTCCAAAGTCACAGAGTAGCTGAGGAGCAACAGTTGGAAGCTCAACTCTGATAAAACAGAAGTGATATCCTTGGAAAAGCCACCTCTCTCTAGTCCTTAGCCTGGTGGCCCTCAAAACCAGGACCAACAATTATCCCATTGAACTCAGACAGGAACCTAAAGATTATGACTGACAATCAATTGTCAATGTCCAAGCAGGTCAACACAGTCACCTCATCTTGCTTCCATATCCTCAAACTCGTCAGAAAGAAATCGAGATGGCTAGATTTAATGAAGGAACGTCGTATTTATATAGCCTAAAGCTATTCAACACGAGTGCCCCGGTGCTAATGAGCTCCATCTATCTTAGCAATTACCCTTAGTTGCGGAATAGCCGTGTTGTAAGCTGTTTCCTGAAGACGGAAAGGTCGGTTATCGATCTGAGAGTCACCAAGACCAGGTTCAAGGTCTCAGCTCCCAGGAACCTAAAAGATCTTCCACCGGAACAGGCTCAGCGTATCTTGGGACCAAGGCCAGGCCGATAAAGGAAGACCTCAGCGTTCTAGATTGCATGTAAAGGGGCACTCTCTTCCTGAGAACCTGTGCCTTGTAAGGCTATAAAGAACAGCACTAGAGCCTTGAACATAATCCTCTTTCTCACTGGGTGCCCGTGCAGAGCTTTAAGGTGAGGGGACATATGTGTACTTGGATTCAGCATAAGCACCAGTGTCGCTGTTGTATCTTAAACTACCTGCAAGCGGTTGACAAGATACTTGGTGGCACCCAGGTACAGGACATTCACATAGTCCAGTCTGGAGGTGACTAGCTCCTGGATCACTGTTTTTCCCGTGTTTAGTGATAGCAGGGGTAGGAATTTCCTCAGAATTCGCAGTAGACCAAAACAGATCCCTGCTGCTGACTGGATTTGTACATGTGTTAAGCAAGAGAGCAGTGAAATCACCCTCTTGTCTGACCTTACCGATACTAGCTTCACTATTAGCTGACACCATGGGAGATCCCTTTCCTCCATGTGGAAGAACCCAGTTACATTGTGAACATTGAAATTCATTCCCCTTCCCATGCCCAGTGACATCTACCTTACAGTTCAGAGCCATACCTAATTTGCGGAGCGTTACCCCATCGTACTGCAGTCTCTGCTCCTTGTTCATACCCGAAATGACAGCATGGTTGGCGCCGGTCACCTAAGGGACGCTGATGGGCGCAGATGGGCTTGCCTTAGGCGCACCAGAGGTGCGTTCGCGCATCTCTTCTGAATTTAAGCATAAGGTCTAGAGCGCACATTAGCACAAAAAGGCATTGCTCTGTTTCCAGGAAGAGTAAAAATGGCTGAACTTCTTCAAGACTCCCGGTAATAACTTCTGCCTCCTCTCAGCCAGAAAACAAATTCACAAGAACAGCAATCCCCAGGTGCTTGTTTGTGCTAAGTAAATATTTCACCAACTATGTTAAAAGCAGATAAAACATGAGCAAAACAGGGTTGTGCTGGTTAAAAATAAAGCGTCTGCTCAACATTAAAGAAGAATCACTCAAGCCCTCATCACAGCACACAGGACTTCAGAAATGCCCTCTACATTGGCTTCACCTCACACCTCACTCCGAGATTCCCAATCATTCAGAACGCAGTTGCCAGATTCCACGCGTACATATTCAAACACCTCGAAATCCTCCACTGGCTTCCCATACACGAAATTCCTCTTCAAACTCCTCACCTATAAGGCACAGACAAGTTTGTGCACATCAGAACAACCACATCAGTTTCCACACACACCAGACACCTCTGCACATTCTACCTCCTGCTCACCAATGCCCTCCCCCTTCATAGAGTTCAAACTGGTGGCTGCTCATTTTCTAACTTTGTTCCTAAATCTTGGAACAATTTCCCCCTACAGATCTGAGATGTCATCTTGATCTTAGAATTTTGCAAAAAAGGGAAAACCTGGCTCTTTCGATGGGCCCAAGTCAGCACAGCTCGCCCTATAATGAGGGGTGATACCCCAAAACACGTCCTAGGATGCTTGTTTCCAGTCCAGGGAGGACATGGCCTGGCAGCTCGGGCTGGACTTTCCCCATGGGGAGTAGGGTCAAGACTGATTTGAATGTGGCTGGGTCCAAACTGGAATGGCATGATGAGCAAACAATGGATTAAGTCCCATATGAGTGTTTGACATGGATTAGCATTCTGTCCATCAACTGAATTTGTCACCCCTACTTGTGGCACCAGATACCCTGCCAGATGACTGGCGTGGTTCACAAGTACGCATAACACAAAACCCTGCTGTTCCCTCCTTCAAACTAAACCAGGTACCTATCTTTTTTCCTTCTTTTATTAAGGTCTGGCTGCCATTTTAGGCTTTAGAGTTGCCAGCTATTTGGGGTGGAAATATGAGGAGCTAAAATCTCTGATTCTGACTGCTAAATTAAAAGCAACACTAGTTATTCCACCCAGAAGTGGCTCGAGAACTAAAGAATGCTGGGTCCTTTTCCACATAAAATTCCCCATTCTGGGCAAAATAAAGGGCCCTTTTCTGGAAGCCTGCATAAACTGCAGATATTAAATGTTTATTTATTCTAATCAAGATTAGCCCGTCAATATTTTGGAGAGACATTCTGTTACTTCTGGCAATTTTCACAGTCAGATTGAAAACACATTCCCAGGATGCACTGACTGCAAGGCATGATAGATATTTTATTGTCAGCAAAGGGCCAGATATACTAAGATAGAGAATACTGAATCTTGAATTGCGATATTAACCAAATCCCATTTTGAGAATGTGTAGTCTTAATGCATCATAGCGACACTTTCGCCTTTGCAATTTTACAATTTCATCAAACCAATTTGGTAAATTAGGAAGGGTTATTTAAGAATCACAAATAGCTAAAGTCATATTCAGGAATTACTCGATGACATCACTTTGAGGAAGTGATTTTGCACATGCTTTGTTCAGTCCTCTGTTCTCTGAGAAAGGTAGGCATTGCTCCCTGACAAAGTTATACGTTTTTTGTATTGCCTCTTTACGGGGCAGATGTATCAAGCATTTTGCGACTCGCAAAGGCCGAAATTCGCAGAATTTCGGCCTTTGCGACTCGCAAAAGGCATTTTAGCATTTTCTGATATGTACCAAAAAATCGCAAAATAAGGAATCGCAAAAACTTGCCACTCCTTATTTTGCTTAAGCATTTAAGGAATCGCAAATTTTGCGATTCCTTAAATGAGATGTATGTAACTTTTAGAGATTGCGAATTTGGGTTAATAAATCGCAAATTACCACCAACTTGTAGTTGGTGGTAATTTGCGATTTCTTTTCAAAATGCCCTATTTGGCATTTGTGAGGGTGGCATGTGACGCACATACATGCCCATAAGGCATGTATGTGCGCCACATGCACACACATGTAAATTTCAGGGGTGCAGCAAGGTGTCTTTGAGACACCCCTGCACCCTTGTAATAATTCTCAAATTGCGATTAGCAAATTGCGAATTCGCAATTTGAGAATTATTTCACAATCATTCCTATGGGCCTCCTGGGACATAGGAATGCATGTGGAAATATTCCTTAATTGCGAATTCGCAAATAAGGACAAATAAGAAAGCGCTAAAAAATAGCGATATTGTACATACATTCCATTTTGCGATTTCTAAATAGCGATTCCTTAAAAATCGCTATTTAGAAATCGCAAAATCAAATCTTGATACATCTGCCCCTACATTTTTCAGACAGGACCAGAGACATTTCTGAAAAAGATGTTGGAGCCAGAAAAATAAAACTTACATTTGCTACATATACATGTAATATTTTTAAATCACAATTTGCATTATGAATTAAGAAAAGAATAACATATTTCACATAGATAGCATAGCTAAAAAAAACTAAATTGTAATGCTTGATTTGAACTTCCTGATGCATTGTGGGAAGTTTAATCCACGGACCAGGCCTCGGACCCAGCCCCACCTTGCTGCCCCGAGCAGCAGGTCTTTCACTGCTGCTGAATTTTGCCTGCTTATTATTTTGGTGCATTCTTTTATTTTGTGCTTGCTTAGTTTTTCATTGTATTTCATTGTATTTTGCATTGTTTAGCCCACATCCATTGTTTTGCCGCTCTCATTTTCCCACCTGTTTTGCCACCATACTCTCTCGGCTTATTGGCTGCTTATTATTTTCCTGTATTTCTGTATTTTGTGCTCACTTCGTTTCCACTTTATTTTGCCTCATTTTGACCCCTTCATTGTTTTGTTGTTCTTGCTTTCCTGTCCGTTTTGCGGCTATTCTCTCCCCGCTTCCCCCTCCCAACAGTCCTGCCCACAGCCACTCAACACTCCTCCCTCCACCCTCCACCCAGGACCTACTTAATGGAGGCTGTAGCGGGCAGCATATCTGGTGTACCGCCAGTGTGCTGATGGTGTTCGAAAGGCAAGCCCATCTTCACCTGTCCACCCCTGGACCATGTCCAGCTCCAGAACCCCTGGTTATCCCACCTAACTCACATACACCGCTGCCAACAGCTACTGCTGCACTTCTCCATGATCAGCCGTAGGACCTTTCACCTGCCAGCACTGTTGCTTCTCCTTCAACACCAGAGCACCTGCACGCACAACAACCACCACTATCCTACCCAAGACAGCTTGCAACTCAACTGCCTCCTCTCCAACACATGATCACTCTGCAAGCACGCCACCAAGATCTGGAGCATCATCAACATCACCCCCTCGATGTCATATTTCTTACTGAGACTTGGCACATCCCAGCATCTGCACATGACATCTCCTCGGTAACAACCGACAGTTACAAGATAGCACACCGGGACAGTATCAACAAACACAGAGGCGAGATCGCCATTACACACAAAGAAAACAACCACTGCACCACCACCACAGAAGACACCACCCTGATCATGGAACACCTCCATTTTAAAGTTCAAATAGACAGCAAGTCCACTATCAGGGGCACCCTCACTTCCAGACCTCTAGGACCATGCCCCAGCTTCTGCAATACCATTTCTGCTCACTATGGACTCCAAGGACTTCATCTTCTTCAAAGACCTCAATTTCTACCTCAAAGACCTTAACAACACCAACACCACCAACCTCCTTGACAGCATGAACATTAGCCTCACCCAACTAGTCACCATCCCCACACACAACACAGGACACACACTTGCCCCCATCTACACAGGGTGCAACAGAGTCAAGACATGTAACAAGCTAACCTGGACAGACCACACCATCGTCCACTTCATTATCACCAGACCCCCCCAGAACTTCCCAGAGCCATCCAATACCCCATCCCCCCCACAGCTAGAGCAAAGTGTTAGAGAGCCAGTGGACGAACACCCTTAATACTTCCTATCCTGACACTGCACCAAACCTGGAACAAGCTGCCAATAACTTCACCACCTGGATCACCGACTGTGCTGACAGGATTGCCCACATCAAGTCAAAGTAAGAGAGAAGACCCCTCAAGTTCCAGGGAACAGGGTGCTATGTAACCAATAAGTCCAGAAAAAATCCCTGGAATACTTTTAAAGGTAACAGTGTGTAAGGAACACCCCTGAACATATATTTAAGGGAAACACCAACAACCAAAGTATAACGTTTACAGTCTTTTATTAAAACAGAAAAATAAGATTTAAAATTTCTGAAAAAATAAGTAGTACATTTTTCTGAAAATATACAGTGTATACAATGCGCATTACCATTTCATATTAAAAATATACCTTAAAAACACAAGAATAACATTTCATAATTGAAAAGACATTACATGCAGACCTAAAAGTGAAACAAATACAACATAATATGAAAGTATCAATGACATAAATTATACAGGACAGAAACACCCCAAAGAAAGTATTTGCTTAAATGATATTTCAACCAATTAATGGGATCCAATAGCCTTACTGCATTTGTAACATGATACCACAGTTATTAAGTTTGTGTATAGTTGGTATCTTCTAGGCTTAGTTGGATTCTCTTTTATTCCCTTGCGTCGATGAGTTTTTGTGTAAATACCACAGATACGGTCACACCTTCCTCAGGACGGTTTATAGTGGGGTCCTCAATTTCATACAAGAGATCTCCTTCTTTTAAAGTCTAAGACAGCTGGAGCACCCAGGCGTTAGTCAGTATCCTTTTGGTGACAGGCTTCACAGTTATGGGAGTATCTTATTCTGACAACTTATTGATAGAATGTCTCTGTATCGATACACCGGCGAACAGGAGGGGAAGCAAGACGTGACTAGGCGGCCGAACACATCCGTTCGGAAGCGCAGAAAACACATACAACAGCCACCCCCTGTAGATATTGTAAAAAGCGGGAAATCGTCTTCTAATTGAAGAGAAGAAAACAGACACCTGCTAAGTAGACACACGTGGACACTGAATGAAAAATGAAACCACGAGGGAAAACACTTGTTTAAATAATATGGAATTGTGAAGGGTTGATCCCTACCTCGGGGGTACGACGGAGCGCTGTGGACTCTTACCCCTCCGGAACTACTCCTCTCTCTGTCTTCCCGCAGGCTCCACCGATAACCACGATACAGGACGGATTGGAAACGTCCCTCCATGACCCCGGAAGTTGGGTCGCTAGTGAAGGACCGGAAGTGAACTCACCTAACCCCGGAAGTCCTTCGACCGGATACAGACAGGAGAGTAGAAAAGCCGACGACCCAAACGACTCGGGGTTCCCAACAGCGAGCTCGTGGCAGGAGTTGGCAGACCTCGGAGAACCAGCAGCGGAAGAACCGAAGGACCGGAAAGAAGAAGCAGACGAGGAAGACGTTTGGTGTGAGGACTGGTGGCGTCCTCAGGAGGTGGCTGGAGAGCGGCCGTAACTCACAGGAGAGTTACGGCGGGGCATGTGAGTACCTCGTTACCATTTTCCCCTGTTTCCACTGGTAGATGTGTACATAGTGTAAATAGCGCTCTGAACCACTTTCACTGTAAAAACGTGCACCGACACTGTATAGAATTGCGCACTATTTCCCGTCCCGTTCACGCCTGTGCTCACTCTCTACCCACCTTTTCCTCTTCCCGCAACCCAAACTCCGTCACGTCCTACCCAAACCTTCCACACACGGCCCCAGGTGTTGGTGACAGTATTGAGACAAGTTTTGTTACCCCTGAACTAATCGCCCTGTTTTTGTTCTCTTTTCCTCCGAGTGACTCACCGTTCCTACACCACGGAAAGACGACCACAGCCCAGCAGCGAACATCCCCACGGAACCCTCCCGGACACCTCACCTCTACAACCCACCTGGACTTCCACCCGAACCTTTTCGTCCTGTGACCCGTGTTTCATTTGTATGAACAATAAAGTTTTCGCTAATCATAGCGCACTTTATACGGCCTCCACGCCTGTTATTCCGGCCCGCCCTACATCCCGCTCCACAGGTGGTGTCAGAAGTGGGATCGCCCGGAAGCATGGAGGCCGCAGTCAAACAACTAGCGGAAGGCCAGGAACACCTAGGAAAATTGATGGAACAATTCCTGAAAACCTCAGAAGACGACCGGGGACAACTGTACGATGTCCTAAAAGGTCAGGGCACAGCTCAGGATAAGACACTTGAGAAACTTGCAACAGTCATGGGCCAACAAAAACCGCTGGCCTCTCTTCCCTCTGTTGTACTGCAGAAATACGTAGCTGGAGAAGACCCAGACTTCTTCTTTACAAACTTTGAACGTTTGGCTCAGGCCGCAGCATGGCCCGCCGACCGGTGGGGTCATTACCTTGGTCCCCTGCTAACGGGGGAACTACAGGCAGCGTATCAACAGGCAAACATACAGGGTGCGACACCATACGAGGATATTAAGGCTTGTATACTGGAACGGCTCGGAATTGACGATGAGACGTATAGACTTCGTCTTCGTCAGGCTAAGGAGGGTCCGCAAGAGAATCCCCGGGCGTTGTCTTTCCGGATAAAAGATTTGGCTAACCGTTGGCTAAAACCAGCCACGTCCAGTAAAGACGAGATAATGGCCAAGATTTATCTGGAGCAATTCCTCACCTCATTACATCCTGCCACACAAAAGTGGGTGCGGCAACACGCACGACTTACTCTTGACACTGCAGTTGAAATTGCTAGTGCGTACAACCGAGCACAAGACTCTCAAAGAGCAAAAGAAGAACATCCTCCACGGCCGAGCCATGGCAGTCATGTACGGCCACCAAGACCTCCACCTGTGCTTCGCAAACCGGAGACGATACCTCCAATACCATATCCAGTGATGCCGAGAGCGCCACCAGCCGGTCCACAGTGTTATCATTGTGAAGGGTACGGACATATCGCCCGTATATGCCCCCAGAAAGAAGAGCCGATGGAAATAGGTGTAGCTAAAAACTATGTGTGTTTCAATGCTGACTCCGCTCCCCCACCCTTTCACTGTCCTGTACAGATCAATGGACACAAAATGATGGCGCTTGCTGATACAGGCTGCAGACATAGCGTGTTGCGACCCCAAGATCTCCCTCACTCTCCGGAACCTGTGACAGGAACTGTAGCCATCAAGTGTGTCCACGGAGACACGAAATGTTATCCAACGGCCAAAGTATACGTACAACACCCCAGTAATAGCGGTAGCTCGTTGACTGTTGGGCTGGTTCCGAATCTTCCTGAAGAAGCTATATTAGGCAGTGATTACAGTGGTCTTCCTCACCTCCTCCAGGATACCACAGATTCACTAAAGAAATGGTGGGCTGAAGCGCCTTTTTCAGGAGTCTCCCCTGCTATCGAACAGTCAGCAAAACCTTTGAAATCCAAAACACAAAAGAAAAAAGAGAGAAGGGACTATTCCTTGGCCTGTCCTGCACAAACGGAAACCCATCCCTGGGAGACCGACAGAGAGTTTCGAGCCGCCCAACAGGAAGATCCGGTTCTCCAAGATGCATGGGGTCGGGCTCTTCCCAACGAGGATCCATTACAAGTAGGTCCTTATTTTTTCATAAAAAATGGACTCCTCTATAGAAAAGGGGGACCTCAGAAAAACGCCCAGTTAGTCATTCCAGGACTATTTAGGGAGAAAGTACTCTTTTTGGCCCATAGTCATTTACTGGGAGGGCACTTCAGTGACGAGAAGACGGGGGAAGCTATTCTGGAGAAGTTTTATTGGCCAGGTGTGTATGCAGAAATTAAACGGTACTGTAGGGAGTGCCCGGTGTGCCAAAAGAATAGTCGGTATAGACCTCCAAGGGTTCCCCTCCAACCTTTACCACTGATAGATGTTCCTTTTTCTAGAGTAGGAATGGATCTTATAGGTCCACTCTTACCATCCAGAAGTGGGTGCAGGTACGCCCTAGTACTAGTGGATTACGCCACTCGCTTTCCCGAAGCAGTTCCCCTCAGACAGCCAACAACACAGAACATAGCCAAAGCCCTTATTTCCATCTTTTCTAGAGTGGGTTTTCCCCGAGAGATTTTAACCGATCAGGGTACACCCTTTGTTTCCTCGCTAATGCGTCAGGTCTGTTCAACCCTGGGAATCAAGCAAATAAGAACTTCTGCTTACCATCCCCAAACCGACGGTTTAGTCGAGCGTTATAACGCCACCCTAAAAACCACTCTAAAAAAGTTGTTGGGCCTAGAGAGTAAACGCTGGGAGGAAATGCTGCCCCTTGCTCTTTTTGCCATCCGCTGTAAAGTACAAAGTAGTACCGGCTACTCGCCATATGAATTATTGTATGGCAGGGCACCCCGAACCCTATTGGATATGGCTCGTGAAGCTTGGGAGGCAGAGCCGGACCGGACTCGCCCTCTTCCAGAGTACATTGAAAATTTAAAAACCCACTTAGGTGAGGTCCGTGAAATTGTCAAACAGAATCTTGTCGCAGCACAGTCCACTCAGAAAAGTCAGTACGACAAGGGAACCAAACCCAGAACATTTGTCCCAGGAGACCAGGTACTCCTACTAATTCCCTCTTCGGACCATAAGCTATTGGGTCAGTGGCAGGGTCCGTTTACGATCGTGAGGCAAGTGACTCCAGTCACGTACGAGGTGGAAACAGATGCCAATAGGGGAAACAATCAAATCTATCACATCAACCTCCTCAAGAAATGGGAGGGACCACGCCCTGTTCTATCGGGTCACGAACCCTTCCTGTTTGAAGGTTGTTTCGACACCGGTTTGATGGAACGCCAAAAACAAGAACTTTGCCGTTCACTGGTACCCCTACAATCAGTCTTTTCAACTCTGCCGGGGCATACCACTGTGGTGGAACACGCCATCCACACTGAGCCAGGGAAAACGGTAAGGCAACGACCGTACCGTATTCCGGAAGCCCGTCGAGCTGTAATCAAAGAAGAAACGAACCAAATGATTAAAATGGATATTATCGAACCATCGAGCAGTAGCTGGAATTCGCCCATTGTTTTAGTCCCCAAACCTGATGGTTCTACACGATTTTGTATTGACTTCAGGGAGGTGAATAAGATCTCCGCCTTTGATTCCTATCCTCTTCCCCGTGTGGACGAGATGGTTGAACGAATAGGCAAAGCCAGGTACATTAGCACTCTTGATCTCTGCAAAGGCTATTGGCAGATTCCGCTGAAAGCTGAGGACAAACACAAGACCGCCTTCTCCACCCCCGAAGGCTTGTTTCAGTTTAAAGTAATGCCCTTCGGCTTGCACGGGGCCCCGGCGATATTTCAGAGGGCCATGAATCAAGTCCTACGCCTATGCTTATCTTGATGACATCGTCATTTATAGTGACACTTGGGAGCAACACCTGTCCCATTTGTATTCAGTAGTCTCCTCTCTGGGCAAATACGGGTTTACCATTAACCCAGCCAAAACCACATTAGCGGCACAGAGTGTTAAATATCTCGGCTATTTGTTGGGTGAAGGACACGTTCGGCCCCAAGAGAGCAAGGTCAAAACAATACAGGCGATACCTTTCCCAAAAACACGAAAAGACCTCCGTGCCTTCTTGGGTATGTTGGGTTATTACAGGAGGTTTATCCCCAACTTTTCACAAGTAGCAGCTCCCCTAACAGATCTCCTCAAAAAGACAGCAAAAACAGAGGAGACCCTCCAACAACCATCTCCCGTACTTCTGGAAGCCTTCAATGTTCTAAAGAACGCCTTGACCTCTGAACCTGTGTTAATGAGCCCCCATTATAGTCAGCCTTTTATTTTGCAAACTGATGCATCGGATCAAGGTTTAGGGGCTGTTCTGTCCCAAAAAGATTCGGAAGGAGCAGAGAAACCCATTCTGTATCTTAGCAGAAAACTGTTTCCCAGGGAAATCAACTACTCGGTTGTCGAAAAAGAAGCACTCGCTATCAAGTGGGCCGTGGAAAGCCTTCGCTACTACCTTGATGGTAGGGAATTCATTTTATATACAGACCACGCTCCACTTGAATGGATGGCTCGCAACAGGGGACACAATGATCGAGTGCTTCGTTGGTTTCTTTCCCTCCAGCCTTTTCGTTTCCGAACATTGCATCGAAAAGGCCTAGAACAGGGCAACGCAGACTATCTATCCCGATATCCACCACCTACCAGCCCTACAAGAAACACTCCTAGGGGAAGGGAATGTGAAGGGTTGATCCCTACCTCGGGGGTACGACGGAGCGCTGTGGACTCTTACCCCTCCGGAACTACTCCTCTCTCTGTCTTCCCGCAGGCTCCACCGATAACCACGATACAGGACGGATTGGAAACGTCCCTCCATGACCCCGGAAGTTGGGTCGCTAGTGAAGGACCGGAAGTGAACTCACCTAACCCCGGAAGTCCTTCGACCGGATACAGACAGGAGAGTAGAAAAGCCGACGACCCAAACGACTCGGGGTTCCCAACAGCGAGCTCGTGGCAGGAGTTGGCAGACCTCGGAGAACCAGCAGCGGAAGAACCGAAGGACCGGAAAGAAGAAGCAGACGAGGAAGACGTTTGGTGTGAGGACTGGTGGCGTCCTCAGGAGGTGGCTGGAGAGCGGCCGTAACTCACAGGAGAGTTACGGCGGGGCATGTGAGTACCTCGTTACCATTTTCCCCTGTTTCCACTGGTAGATGTGTACATAGTGTAAATAGCGCTCTGAACCACTTTCACTGTAAAAACGTGCACCGACACTGTATAGAATTGCGCACTATTTCCCGTCCCGTTCACGCCTGTGCTCACTCTCTACCCACCTTTTCCTCTTCCCGCAACCCAAACTCCGTCACGTCCTACCCAAACCTTCCACACACGGCCCCAGGTGTTGGTGACAGTATTGAGACAAGTTTTGTTACCCCTGAACTAATCGCCCTGTTTTTGTTCTCTTTTCCTCCGAGTGACTCACCGTTCCTACACCACGGAAAGACGACCACAGCCCAGCAGCGAACATCCCCACGGAACCCTCCCGGACACCTCACCTCTACAACCCACCTGGACTTCCACCCGAACCTTTTCGTCCTGTGACCCGTGTTTCATTTGTATGAACAATAAAGTTTTCGCTAATCATAGCGCACTTTATACGGCCTCCACGCCTGTTATTCCGGCCCGCCCTACATCCCGCTCCACAGGAATAAATGCAGTTGCTGAACTCATTAATAGCAGAGACATTCTATCAATAATTTGTCAGAAAAAGATACTCCCATAACTGTGAAGCCTGTCACCAAAAGGATACTGACTAACGCCTGGGTGCTCCAGCTGTCTTAGACTTTAAAAGAAGGAGATCTCTTGTATGAAATTGAGGACCCCACTATAAACCGTCCTGAGGAAGGTGTGACCGTATCTGTGGTATTTACACCGAAACGCGTCGACGCAAGGGAATAAAAGAGAATCCAACTAAGCCTAGAAGATAACAACTATACACAAACTTAATAACTGTGATATCATGTTACAAATGCAGTAAGGCTATTGGATCCCATTAATTGGTTGAAATATCATTTGAGCAAATCCTTTCTTTGGGGTGTTTCTGTCCTGTATAATTTATGTCATTGATAATTTAATATTATGTTGTATTTGTTTCACTTTTAGGTCTGCATGTAATGTCTTTTTAATTATGAAATGTTATTCTTGTGTTTTTAAGGTATATTTTTAATATGAAATGGTAATGCGCATTGTATACACTGTATATCTTCAGAAAAATGTACTACTTATTTTTTCTGAAATTTTAAATCTTATTTTTCTGTTTTAATAAAAGACTGTAAACGTTATACTTTGGTTGTTGGTGTTTCCCTTAAATATATGTTTTGGGGTGTTCCTTACACACTGTTACCTTTAAAAGTATTCCAGGGATTTTTTCTGGACTTATTGCCCACATCAAGCTCAGCAAACTCAAAAGATTCACCAAACAGGCCAGATGGTACACTATGGAGCTGAAAACCGCAAAACGCAACTGCAAGTGACTAGAATGAAAATAGCACACCAGCAAAGATTCCACAGACAGAGCCACCTGCAAGACAGCCCTCAACAACTTCCATCTTCTCCTGTAGGAGACGGAAAAGAATGCCCTGGTAGACTGCCTGAAACCAGCTCCAACGACAGCAAAGAACTCTTCAACATCGTCACAGAGTTTTCCAACCCTCAGTTACGGTAAACATCATCGCTTCTTGACAGGAACTTTGTGACACCCTGGAAGACTTCTTCCATGACAAGATCGCCACCATCAACAAAAGCAAGCCCGACCACCTACTTACCACCTGGAACCAGAGTACCACACAGAACACCTTAGCTATAATGAACTCCATTCACACAGGAGGCTCCAAGGACCCCTGTCAGTACCACATCTTCAGCCTCGACAGCAAGAAGATCAGCAGAGAGCTCACTATCCTCTTCAACGCCTCTATCACCATGACCACCTTTCTTGAAAAATGAAAATATGCAAAAGGTATACCCCTTTTCAAGAAACTTTGTGCCCACCCCAGCAAACTCAGAAACTACTGTCCCATCTCTCTGCTCCCCTTCCTTGCAAAAGTCCTTGAAAAAACCATCAACTGCCAACTCACAGAACACCTGAGCAACTACCATCTTCTGGACACCGCCCAATCTGGATTCTGCACCAGCCACAGCACTGAAACCATCCTGATCACTGCCACAAATTACATCAGAACTCTCCTCGATCTGGGAGAAACTGTGGCCTTGATCCACCTTGACCTCTCGGCAGCATTCACATTGTATCTCACCACTCTCTGATCAAAAGACCACATCGCATCGACATTCAAGGAAACGACCACAAGTCGATAGCCCCCTTCTTCACCTCCACCTGCCACCTGAGGTTCCGTGATTCTGAACCCGTTTTATAAAGGTCATGATATCGTTATGATTTTGGTAGTAGCGGACCGCAAATGACGAGTGCAGCAAGTACGAGTGTTTTCGTCATGTTCGATTGATGGATTCACTATGAAATTAGAGATTTCATTCTGAACCTTCGGGTTCCATTTTGTGTGCGGCAGCCATTTTGTGGTTGCCCTCACATAGGCCGATGACTGCGGCCGAGCGAGTCTTTGGGACACGTACACCTTTAGTTGACTTTTAGATGACCTGAGCGAACGGACTCTGTTGCCCGAGGCTAACTTGCTGAGCCAGTTCCTTGTCCGGCAGCTGGTCAAGATAGAGACAAAGAGCAGGACATTGCTGAGTTTATGGTGCACGCACACACCCTTCTATCTTGCTTCATATCTGTTTCGGTTCCTTCTTTTATGGCTTATTTATGATTTGGGTTGTGGTCTTTTATTATGGGTTCGTCTGGCCTGTCCGAGCAAGAATGTTGGGCCTTCCCGTGTAATTGATGATGGGCTGGACAACTGGAAAGTGGGCTTGTCGTTATGTGATACCCTTTTGCAATGTCATCTGTGATTGGATAGTTTGTAAATAATTGGTGTTTGTTAGGAATGTGATTTTTAGCATAAAAGACGATGTCTTGCAATACGAAAATTGAGCAGTCTCTAGCGAACTACCCGTGTCGTACTTCGTAGACTTCTGTTCCTGGTTGCAGCCAATAAATTTGATCTTTGATGTCACCGAGAAGTATCCCGTGCCTCTGTATTCTAGGACAGGTGAACCCAAAGACATTGGGTGTGCCCCTGGCGCCGCTGGGTTCTAAAACCCGGTTCTTCAGTTGGCGCCCAACGTAGGGCGACTTTAGTGGTACCGGGCCAAGCCTGAAGATCGTAAGGAGCTTCGTGAGAAAATTCTGGAGGAAGGCCAACCACTTCATCGACCCCTGTATGTCGTCGTGGTCCGAAAGTCTTTGCTGCGAGGTTCCCGCTTTCCGACGGCTACGAAGGACTGCTGCCCCGACTGTCGCCCTGTCTTGGACCTCTTTGACAATTTGTAGAGCGAGACGATAGACGGGTCTTCTGGTGATGTGATCGATACCTCAGTTAAGTATGAGTGGAGCGTCTCCCAGTCCTTCGTTTTTGGGTATCCTTCGGGATCTTTGATTTGGAACTTGCAAGTGCCAAAGCCGAGGGACTCGTATATTTGCGAGACTATCGAGTTTGGTAATCCCTTGAAGTTTGAAGCTAGACTAGTGAGCGAAGATGCCTGGTCTTTGCAGACTTGGAAAGATATTTTGTTGTGGTTGTACTAGGGATTCCCGATTGGAGGATTCGTGTCCGATACCTCCGGTTGGAACTCCGACCTATGAGCTCTATTCGAAACATGGTGTGGGCCCCATTATGTATAATGAAGTGTGGATTCGCTACACTAGAAAAGAAGGTGTTTTAAAATGGCCCCAACATGGTAGCTATGAGACAGAGATTTTAGATAATTTGGAAGTTAAACTCTTTAAGAAGAAAGCCCACCGGCGATGTTTGACTCTTTCCGCCTTTGGCGAAAGGAAGCCAAACAGAAATAAATTAAATTAGCGAAGAGAAATAAAAGAGAGAAGGGTATGTCGATAATGCAGGCTGCTATACAGTTTAAAGATAATGAAGAAGAACAAGAGAGTGAGCAGTTGCACAGGCAACGTAAAATGGCTATCGATAAATGTTATCCAGCTTTGTTACCTCTTCAGCAGGGTGCAATGAATGACATTGAGAAAGATCCTTTGATGTCACATTTGTTAAGTTCTCCACCCCCTTATGTGCAGAGTGCTACAGCACCTCCGCAACCTTTAGTTGCGCAACCTCCAGTTGCTTTGCCTCCTGTTATTGTTCAGTCGCCAGCTCCTTTTCAGGTGGCTCCTATTCCTTTGGCGCAGCCTTCTCAAGGGCCGATGACTTTGCTTCTAGTTCCGCCTCCAATTCCTACAATTTAGTCTCCTGTATGTTCTACTTCCTCTGATACTCCTTCTGATACTACTTCTACGTATACTTTGTCTCAACCTGCCTTGCCTCCTGTTCTTATGGCAACTTCTCCTTCTGTTCGACAAAAAATGACTGATACTGTTACAGGTCTTTTGTCTCCTTTCTTTGGGTCATTGAGTATGACCCCTGTTTTAGCGCGTAAACAGTTGCGTAGCCACTTGCCTGGTCCCGAAGAGCGGGCAGTATTAGATCATTTGGCTCGTAAATGGGTTACTAATTTTTTCGAGATATGGTTTAGAGTCTGTTATGGATGTCTTCCGTCAATGGGAAGCACCAAAGCAGAGGTATGTTTTTGACATGATGTGTACTTTCCTTCGTGAAGAATGGGAAGATGGTGAGTTGAGATATACTTCGTCTGAGTTGTTCCATGTACAGTCTGAGTTCGCGAAAGGTACGATTGTGGGTCTCGAGGTTGAAAAAGCAGTTGCGATGTTGCTGTCATTTAGGAATGCATCTCCTTCCCAGCCGTTGTTTGAGCCTGATCCTTCCGTTAGGAGAAAAGTGCGACAATATCCAATGAGAGAGGTTCCTCCGGTATGGAAAAATGCAGTTCAGGCCGATGTTAACCAGGGTATTCAAGCTGTACCCTGCTCATTCTCAGCGTGTTTGGGTACATGTTCCGTGGAAGCGAGCTGAAGTTTTGGCTCTTAAGCAGACTTTACCTGACCCCCGTAAAAATCCTGAAGGGTATTATAAGGAGTTATCACAGACTGCTGATGCATGTATTATGAATCTAGCCGATATAGATATGTTGTTTGGGAATGTGGTTCCTCACCCCTTTTGGGGAATGATTCGTCATGTGGATCATGTGCAAGAGTTAGGTGATACATGGAATAATATTACAGCCGCAGAAGGTCGACAAGGTGGTGGAGCTAAACCTGAGCCTTTAGTTGCAGAACTCCCCGGTAGGATCATTACTTATATGAAGACTCTGATGCCTGCCATGCGAGTGAATTGGGATAAGTTGTCTGCATGTAAACAGAAGAAAGACGAAAGTGTGTCTGATTTCTTCACTAGGTTTGAAGAGACGCTTATCGACCATAGTGGTCAAGACATGAGTACGGAAGGTGGCCAACGGTTGTTCGTTGATAAGTTTGTGCATAACTTGCTTCCCGAGTTGTGTACTACGTTGAAGGATTCAGAGAGTTCATGGGCTGTTTCTTCTTTGGTGCAGATACTGGCTACTGCACAGTATTACGAGAATAGGGATAAGGATGAGAAAGAGAAAGCGGATAGAAAGACTAAAGATTTGAAGACGAAGGTTCTTTTGCAGCAAGCGTATCCGCCTCGTAATAATCAGCCCGACTATCAGCAACCTTAGCAGTTTCAGAGAAATTCACAAAGGTTTGAGCCTCCTCAACAGCGGTTTCCTGTAGCCCCTAATCAGTGTGCATATTGTAAAGAAGAAGGTCACTTCAAGAGTAGTTGTCCGGTTCTGTTACAGCGTATGAATGGTGCTTCTGGTATGAGAGGTCGAGGTGTTCAGCAAGCTCCTAGAGGTAGGGGACGTGGTGTGTTCCCCCAGAATGCACGATCCTTTCCCCCTCAGAAATTGATGAACTGTTTTGATCAACAGAATGGTGCGTCTGGTAGGACAACTCAGTACTATGCTGACGACTACTATGTCGAGGGTGAGAATATCGATGGTAATGATTGCTAGGACAGCCATAGACAAAGAGAGAGAGTTGTGTCAGTTCCAGTAGATCAGAGTGGACCTTATGTTGAAGTGATTACATCAGGTGTGTCAGAGCCTTTTCTGTTGGATACTGGTGCTGCGAAGAGTTCTATTATGCACTGCTAAACTCCCTGGCGCACCTTTGACTGGCTTGACGAATGTTTCAGTAGGTTTTTCTGGCGCACCAGTTTGTAATCCGGTTTCTAGTCCTTTGTCTCTTTCTATTGGACCTTGTGAATTTGAAGCACCCCTCATTCTAACAACAGGTTGTGGTGAGAACTTGTTGGGATTGGATTTGTTGAAAAGATTGTATGCAACATTACATTGTTCTCCTTCAGGAGTACAGCTTACATTGGGTAAGAGAGTGATCTCTCCGATGTATTTGTCTAAAGATCGACTTCCATTAGAATTGTGTTCTCTCCCTGATACTCTTTGGGCTACTGGTTCTAATGATGTGGGTCTTTTGGAGATTCCACCATATGTTGTGACGTTGAAGGCGAATGTTCGACTGCCACGTATTCCTCAATATCGGATTTCTAGTGATGGTGAAAGAGCGCTTTTAGCGATCATTTATGATCTAATTGAAAAGGGTGTGATTGAGGAAACGAGAGGTAATGTGTGCAATAGTCCGGTCTTGCCTGTTCTGAAACGTACTGATTCTTCACAACCGCCTGTATATAGGTTTGTGATCGATCTTCGAGAAGTGAATAAGATCGTAGCTCCGCAATTTCCTGTTGTTCCAGACATTACTGCTTTGTTGACCATGATTCCTGCTTCTGCTACCTGGTTTTCGGTGATTGATTTGAAGAATGCTTTCTTCAGCATCCCGATTGCCGAGGAGAGTAGAGACATTTTTGGCTTCTCTTTAGGAGGCCGAAGTTTCCGGTTCAAGCGCGCTCTTCAAGGCTCTTGTGAGAGTCCATCCATCTATAGTCAGGCTTTGAAAACACAGCTTGATACGATTGTCTTACCTGATGGTGCTGCTCTTATTCAGTATGTCGATGATTTGTTAGTTGCTGCTGATAATGAGGAGATTTGTAAAGAATCTACTTTGTTGTTGTTGCGACATTTGTCTAACCTCCATCATAAAGTGTCTCTTTCGAAGTTGCAGTATTGTCGACAAGAAGTGACCTACTTAGGTCATCTCTAATCGAAGGAGGGAAGAAGATTGACCCCAGAATGAATTCAAGCGATTGTGAAAATGAGTGTGCCAACCACACAGAGAGAAGTGCGTGCTTTCTAGGGTATTACTTCATACTGTAGACAGTGGATTCCGAATTTTTCGCTCCTTGCGAAGCCTCTGTTAGCACTTACTGTTAAGGATACTCCGAATCCTATTCCTTGGATTGACGAATGCCATAAGAGTTTTTCTGACCTTAGGGACACTCCTCTTGTGAAGTGTGATGGTACCCTATGGGTAGATGGCTCGTGCTTCAAGCTTCCGAATGGTGATACGACTGCGGCATATGCTGTTACGACTTTGCATACGATTGTTGAAGCTGCACGTATCCCACATAATTTAGCTCAAGCAGCAGAGTTGATTGCATTGACAAGAGCGTGTGTGTTGTCGAAAGGGAAATGAGTGACTGTGTATACCGATAGTCAGTATGCGTTTGGCGTGGCTCATAGCTTTGGTCGCTTGTGGGAGGAACGTGGGTTCCTCACGTCTCATGGAATGAAAATTCAGCACGGTCAGTTGGTGAATGAACTTCTTGAGTCGCTTACGTTACCGATGCAAGTTGCGATCGTGAAATGCAGTGCACATTAGAAGGTTACAGATGACGTTGGTTGTGGTAATGCGTTTGCAGATGAAGTTGCGAAAGATGTGGCGAAAGATGTGATGAGTCGAATGTATGTTGCGGGTCCAGGGAGATGGGTTCCGGATAGAGGAATGTGTGAAGATACGATAGAGAGCGTGAAGTCAATTCAGGCTGAAGCTACAGAGAAAGAATTGAGTGTATGGAGAGAGAGTACTGGTAAATTGGATTCGAACGGTTGTTGAATTGAGTTGTCAGAGCATCAGCGATGGTTGTTACCTGGTGCGTATGTACTTGCAGTGGTTACAATGGCTCATGAAATGGCTCACATTAGTGCGAAAGGGATTTGTAAGTTGTTGGCTCCAGTATGGCAGAATGCTGGAATTCCTAAGTGTGCAGAGAATCTGGTCAAGAATTGTATGGTTTGTCTGATGTATAATCCTGGCAAGGGAACTCCAACTCCAGCTGGTCATTTTGCACCTCCGACGTATCCGTTCGAGGTTTTGCAATTAGATTTTATTCACATGGAGAGATGTAACAACTTAAAGTACATCCTTGTGATTGTTTGTGCCTTTTCGAGATGGGTAGAAGCATATCCCCTGAAAGATAATACTGCTTTGTCCACAGCTAAAGCCCTAATTAAGGAATTTTTCCCTAGGTATGGTTTGCCGAGAATGGTCTGGAGTGATAATGGGAGTGAATTTGTTGGTCAAGTGATGGAGAGAGTATGTGAAGGTTTGGGCATCAGACAGAAGTTTCACGCTGCAAATCATCCCCAATCAGCTGGTTTAGTAGAATGCTATAATGGCACCCTAAAGCTGAAGTTAGCCAAAATTCAGGCGAGCTCTGGTCTCCAATGGCCCGACGCTTTGCCATTAGCACTTTTGTCAACTAGGACTACGGTACATTCTCGAGTGGGCCTTAGTCCATATGAGATTGTTTTTGGTCGCCCGGCAAATATATGGGAAGTGCCGAGGCTGACAAAGTTTAGTGAGATCAAACATCCTGTATTGCTTGACTATCTGTATGAATTGACAGCCAAATTGCGTGTTTTACACCAACAGGTTCACAAAACACTACCCCAAGCATCTGAAGATCCAGGACACGCCATCGATCCTGGCTCTTGGGTCCTGGTCCGAAACTTTCAGCAGACAAAGAACGATCAGCCCCGCTGGACTGGACCCTACCTAGTTCTGTTAGCGACGCGTACTGCAGTGCGAGTGCACGGTAAAAAGAACTGGATCCACGGCGTACATTGTAAGAGGGCCCCTTTGCCTCTGCCATACGACCAGTGGGTCCAGGAGGGTGTAGCCGATTCAGAAATTGAAACCATGCCGCGTTTTGTGCCGTTCAGCGATGCACGTTTAATTGGGACAAGTTCTGAGCGTGAGAACGACGATATTATGCAAGAAGCCGTGCCTCCATCAGTTCGACTGGACACTTCTGAACCTGAACTATTGTTTCGTGAACAGACATTGCCTGGTAAAGGCCACTATAATTTACGACCAAGAGTCGTTGGACTAATAAAGTAAACACTTTTCTTGCTATTTTTGAAACTACGCTCTCTCCTCCGAGAAACTGTTTTGTTCGATTTTTGTTTTTCGAACCGCCATCTGGGTTCAGCTGTAGGGTCGTGGTATAAAGACTCAGAGCGTACGGCCGTGTAGACACAAGGTTGACGGTTCTGGTTTGTTCTAGGGCATTCCCTGGAGCATTCAAAGGTACCCTGAGTGAATCGAACCAACTGCCGCGAACAGCACGGTTAGAGGATGGAGTTTTTCGAGAGGGAGAGAACTGTTGAAGAAATGAACTTTAAGACAAAATTTTGTAAAATAATGAGTAGGAAATGTTTTCTGAAAATGCGCCTTTTGATGCTACTTAGCATGACAATGTTTTTGGTGGGATATATTATTTTCTCTTTTCAAGTGACGTTTGCGCCCACTACACAACCTATGCCTTTTCCTGCTAGTTCTTTGCATTCTTTTCATCCTTTGCCTGAACATGAGTCCATTAGAAGATTAGAATTTGCTAATGGCTCCTTTGTTCAGCTTTTGCACCAACACCTGCTAGTAGTGAACACCACTTATTGTTGGGTGTGTGGTCTTATGCCTCATACTACTGATAAAGGTATTCCTTACCTGGTCCTGCCTTTCAGCTATAATGGTTCTGTGTGGGCATACAGAACGATGTGTATCTATGCTCGTGAAGTTTACCCCCTGCGTTCTGTGAAAGACAATCCAAAGAATAGTGCTCTAGTTTAGGGAATAGTAGACATGATTAGAGGAATTAGTTCCTATGAGACTATCCCGAAAGATGAGTCACTAGCGTATATTGGATGGAACGTGACTGGATATGGTGTTAGTCTGAGTGGAAATCAGCAAGCGAAAAGATCTTCTCCGATTTGGATAGTACCCCATCGTGGTCATCTTTGTCTGCAAGGTAATGGCAAGAATCCGAGAGCTCAGTTAGGGAAGAGTGTTTGTACTGAGATGTATGTTTTTGCGTCCCAGACTTCCCCATCGTTTTTAGCAGCTAAGGGTACCCATTTTGTCTGTTACGATAGAGCATATACATGGTTGACCCCTGATTTTTCGGGCCATTTTATGTCTCGTTACTGTTGCCTCCTACGTATACAGCTGCGGCAGACTACCATAAGACGAGAGTTGTTAGAGGTGTCTTCAGTAAGGAAGATACTTCAGGACAAGAGTTGGGAGATTTTCTGAAGGGTTTTCTGCCATTTTGGGGACCTATGGTTAACAGCAGGAACATACGGCAATTGACGAGAGTGGTTGAGTCCACAGTAGTTGAGACTTCCGGTGCCCTTAGTAACTTGACTGCTGAGCTCCAGTCGGATCGCCTTATGACTCTCCAGAACAGAGTTGCGTTAGATGTCATACTTGCAGAGGAGGGGTATGTAAATTGATTCAATCGAGCTGCTGCGTTTTTATTCCAGACAACGCTCCGACAGTGTACCAAGCCATTTCCAAGCTACATAAGATCTCCGAGTCTATACATGTGGACGAAGGAGATTGGTCGTTAATGGGATGGTTTTGGGATTTGGTATCCACTTGGGGATGGAAGATTCTGATGATCATTGGGATGGTTTTAGCTAACCTTTTCCTGTTCTGTCTATGTGTACAGTGTGCTCCTGCTATGTGTGGCCTTTGTGCTACTTTGTGTGCGAGGAGACCTGTCCAGAAAGAGTTACTAAGTAATAGGACGATGCTACAGCAACATCTTGATGATCTGATGAGTATAGACCTTGATTCATACTGACGGGAGTTTAGGTTATTGCCTATGTAAGGGCAAAATGAGGGTCTGAGGTTCCGTGATTCTGAACCCGTTTTATAAAGGTCATGATATTGTTACGATTTTGGTAGTAGCGGACCGCAAATGACGAGTGTGGCAAGTACGAGTGTTTTCGTCATGTTCGATTGATGGATTCACTATGAAATTAGAGATTTTGTTCTGAACCTTCGGGTTCCATTTTGTGTGCGGCAGACATTTTGTGGTTGCTCTCACATAGGCGGATGACTGGGGCCGAGCGAGTCTTTGGGACACGTACACCTTTAGTTGACTTTTAGATGACCTGAGCGAACTGACTCTGTTGCCCGAGGCTAACTTGCTGAGCCAGTTCCTTGTCCGGCAGCTGGTCAAGATAGAGATCAAAGAGCAGGACATTGCTGAGTTTATGGTACACGCACACACCCTTCTATCTTGCTTCATATCTGTTTCTGTTCCTTCTTTTATGGCTTATTTATGATTTGGGTTGTGGTCTTTTATTATGGGTTCGTCCGGCCTGTCCGAGCAAGAATGTTGGGCCTTCCCGTGTAAATGATGATGGGCTGGACAACTGGAAGGTGGGCTTGTTGTTATGTGATACCCTTTTGCAATGTCATCCGTGATTGGATAGTTTGTAAATAATTGGTGTTTGTTAGGAATGTGATTTTTAGCATACAAGACGATGTATCGCAATACGAAAATTGAGCAGTCTCTAGCGAACTACCCGTGTCGTACTTCGTAGACTTCTGTTCCTGGTTGCAGCCAATAAATTTGATCTTTGACGGCACTGTAGGAGAGTAGGGTCTGCTCTCCTATGGTCACCCCAATTTTTGCTTTTTGCTTCACTGGTTTTCGACTTACTGAGGCTGTGGGCCTGCTAATCAGACCCCCAGCCTGCTGTTCTCTCTCTAAATTCACATACATGTACTATAGGTACATAACCCAATTGGAACTGGACTCCTTGTCAGCCCCTGTACCATGCACTATAGGTGCTCAGGGCATAGGTGCCACCAAGGCCTACCAGGAGCTGCAGCATAGCTTTTGCCACCCCTGGCTGGTTCTTAAATTGACACAACTGGCTGATCACTCAGCTGGGGCAAGTTGGTGTAGTCACCTCTTGCTTAGATATAGTATACCTATATCTAAACCTATATCTGGACACATATAAACCTGTGAGCCACTCCTATGGAAGGCCTTATCAATCCAAGAGGCAGAGTGCGTGGTTTAATGTGAGATGGTGCTCTAGCATGAGCTGAGCCTGTCTGCAGCTGTCCGGAACAACTCCCTAAGCTGTTCCGGGATAATGCCATACCATATACTATTAAGTGCATTATAATCCTCGCGGTTATATAGCAACTTTGGTTTGGCTTTATCAAAACATTTCGTTTAAGGTGTCATACGATTTGGAATACTATCCCCTCGACAGTCCTGTCGACGGGGATAGCATTTCACCCCTCTAGAGGTAGAAGACATGTTACTTTACTGAAACGCGGTTGATTTTTAAAAGAGCCTCAGATCCACAAAATGGATGCTTCTGCCACAGACACAAGTCTGACCTCCTGCTGCTGACCGAAACTCAGCAGAGGAGGCCGGAACAAAGGCTTTCCTGTCGCAGGGAGGTGGTACACCACCCCAGACAGGAGATAGTGGATTGTAGCAGGGAGGTTTGAAAGAAACCAGACACTGCCTGGGGAGCACAAGGCTGCCCCTTGCATAATCCGGCCAAACCGGTTCTGGGGCACACCAGCCCCAGTCCCAGCATGGCCTGGATCACATGGAAAGGGGTGTATCCACCCCCTTCCTGGGTCCCACCCATAGGAGGGGACCTAGCAGGTAATCCAGCCCCCTAGATTGGTATAAGAATGGGAGCAGTGCCAACGCACTCAGATTATCCTGATGAAACATTTGAAATGAAACTCTGGACCCTTCGACATCCTACTCGACGTAGAAGACTGAAGAATCTCCCTTGTGGTCAAGGAGTGACCACCCTGTGCAAACAGGCACCATCCAGCACCTTGACATCTGCTTTGTTGCAGTTCCCGCCGGAACTCGAGTGACAGAGATCGACAAGATCAAGCTTGCCTGCTTTCTTACAGCCCGATCCACAGTCCCTGTAGAGCTGAGACCCGTGGAGGCGACCGGAAGCGTGGGGCACGCCATCTAGAAAAGACCACGGGACGCTGACTGTGCAGCCCATGAGTGACCCTCGAAGCTGTACACCGGGGTTTGAGAAGCCCCAACCCTGAGCCACTCTTGCACCGAAGCTCACCCCTCTGCACTCGACGAGTGCTGCGTGGGGCCCTTCTGCTTTCTTTGGCTCAACGCATTGGCCCGGTCACTTGCCAGCTGGCTTGTGGCCCCTGTGCCGGCGAAAACCTAAATACGACTTGTGATTCTGGTTGCTCCAGACTTGCACCCGCTCTTCTGAAAAGGAGCACCCGCTCTGACCCTCCTGGTCCGAGTGAGAAGCAATCTTCCAATCCCGCGTGGATGGCTCTTGCCAAGTGTTGTTTGCTCCGATCTTGAAGCCGACAGCGCCGACGGTGAGAACCTGCGTGGGACAGCTCGTGACCCACTCCTGGACGTCGCAGATGTCCCAGAGCCCACGTGGCAGCAGAGAGAAGCTCCTCAACAACCACCTGATTGCGCCCGACAATGCCTGGTTCTGTCCTGGTTCCACCCTGGTCACTGTTGAGTGACCCAGACTCTGTCCCCTCTGCTTTCAGGTACTTTACTACTCCGATCCACCCTTGGATCACACTGGACACTTCTCCTTCACATCGCCTGCAGCATCTTCAGCTTCAAGCACCAACAACCTGCGTGACGAAACCAGACGCCACTTCGACCCTATGCACCCGCTTCCTGTGGGTGAGGTAACTCAGCAACGCCGGTGTTCCCACACTGGTACAAGCCTCTAGTGTATGTGTCTAAAGTTTTGTCCTTCTAGGTTCAGCGGAAGTATCCTTAAACTCTATTTGTCTAACTTTTATGCACCATTGACTTTGCATTGGTGCATGCGTGTGCTTTAAGCGCTGCACCCGAATCCCGCGGGCTTTTCCCGACTTCAGCATTGCTAGTCCCGACTGCTCCCAGCGATTCCCTAGGCCCTAGGCCTAACCACTGTTCGATTGGTATCTCTTATACCACTTTCTTAATATATGGTTTGAGTGGCCACCTGCCCTCATCCATAATTGTGCAACTTTCATATGTTATACTGTGCTTTTGATTTAACGCTTGTGCCCCTTTGCTCATAAGGAGTACTGGGGATTGTTTTAATAATAAACACATATATTTTTATAATATATACTTGTGTGGTGTCCTTTCATTTGATATTACAGGATTGTGATTGGTAAAACAGCTCGCTTAACACGACCTCTTGAGTTTAGCCTTTCAGGCTGCTTAGTCCATGCTACATCTAGGATAGCTTGTCTATAAGGTTGACTTACAACCAGACACCATAAGGGATTGTTTGGACTGATACAAGGTGGTTCCAGAATTGGAAACATCATATATCAGGCCAACTTCTCACAGTCACCGAGAAGTATCCTGTGTCTCTGTATTCTAAGACAGGTGAACCCGAAGACATTGGGCGTGCCCCTGGTGCCGCTGGGTTCTAAAACCCGGTTCTTCACACCGTTCAACTCAGAACCTAAGAACATCATCTGCAGAGCTCTTCAAGGCTTGTTCCTCATCCCACACTGTTCAACACCTACATGCTGATGGGTTACACATCAAATCCTACGTAGACATTTCCCAGCTCATCCTCTCACACTCAGAAGACTCAACCACCACAAGAGCCAACTTTCACAGGTGTATGACGAGAGTCGCAGACTGGATGAAAAACAACTGCCTGAAACTCAACACAGACGAAACGGAAGTACTGATCTACAGAAATAAGACCTCCTCGTGAAAAGACTCCTGGTGGCCCTCAGAACTAGGGCCCTCACCGACACTGACAGACCACGTTCATAACCTCAGCATTATCCTGGACAGCAAACTCACCATGAAAACCCAGATCAACACAGTCTCATCCGCTTGCTTGCTCACTCTTTGCATGCCCCTGAAAAGTCTTCAAATGGCTCCCCATCAACACCACGTAACTTAAGCCCTTGTCGCTAGCCACCTGGATTATGACAATGCACTTTACGCAGGAATCACTGCTCACCTCCAGAAGAAACCGCAAACCAAGCAGAATTCAGCAGCCAAACTCATCCTCGACCTTCATCACCCCTCACCTCAATAAACTCCATTGGCTCCCGATACAGAAATTATGTCAATTCAAGATACTGATCCACACCTACTAAGCCCTGCACAACCCAAGACCTTCCTACATCAGCCACCACGTGAACTTCCACCAATCCTCTTGACAACTGCACTCCGCCTCCCTCTCCCTCATGTACTACCTCGCATCCAGAGAAGCAACAGTGCAGGACGCCTCTACTCCTACCTGGCAGTTAAATCCTGGAACAAACCTCCCCATACACCTCTGGACCTCCACCTCTTTCCTAGAATTCCAGAAGGCACTTAAGACCTTGCTGTTCAACCGATCTTACCTGAAGCCGCAAGACCCTCAGCGCCCGGAGACCCTCACAGGTGATCAGACCCGCTGTATAAATCCTGCTCTATTACAGAAATTGAGCTCTTGTGAATTTGGTTATATCTATGCTCACTTCAGGTGGTAGTATTTACATATGACGTAATTATCTATGGCTATAAGGCATAAGCACTGTCACCTAAAGTAAAAAAATAAAACATTATTTTAATACATACTATTTTTACAGAGCATGTGTGTTTAAAGTATTAAACACACTTACCAAGCAAATAGTAATTTCCAAATTCTCCTCTAGAAAGACGATTTTAGCTCCCATTGTGGCGGGACATGTAAGAGTTGTTGGAAAAAAAGCTGTCTACAATGTCTGTTACGAAACAGAAGGTATTACACAAAACCTGCATATTCAGTGAATGGCTATTTTTATGATTGGGGTATAAAACTATTTGTGGGTGGTGGACAGATTGCAATACTCCTCCCATCAATACAACCTATAAGATGGGGAAATTGGGCAATACGATAAAAAAGTTTAATCTGTTGTGAGCTAGGAAAAATATATATGGATTAATTTTTAATAACATAAAATCCAAACATCTTCGAAAGAAATGGGGTATAGCACTTTGTGAAACTTCCTAGCTACTGCAATTACGGTACTGGAACATGCAGTGGGTTTGTATTACTTATCTCTGTTGGTCTTTCTAGAAATTATTTCAAATCAGCGATAAGATCTAAACTGACCTGCTTCTTAAGTCTATATTTCTCATAACTCTCCTGCTCTGTTTGCCCAAAAGAGCTATCCTAACCCTAGAAATCCTCCACTCAACACAAAGTCACTATTATGTGCCTGATGTATTTTTTGGCTGTTTAAATTGATAGCACCTGATTGCTACCTGATTCCACCTGTTGGTAAACTGCGCATGCAAAATTGATATTATGTGGCTAGTCACAGTTTTCGAACAGTTCACATATATGATTAGCAATTCACTATTAGGAAATCCCTAATAATGTTTTGCCTTTTGCAGTTGCTAAATTGACGATCAGTATTTGGGTACCTTTTGCAAACAAAAGTGACAAAATAGACTTTAATACATAGAGAAACCCTATTTTAGTGGTCTGTAACCAGTTTGCGACTGATTACCGAAGTGCTAAACATATAGGCTTAGTTGTTATGTCAACTAGCTCCAGCTAAGTTCTCGCTACAGCTCAGTTTTCCCATGACATGTTTTTTTTTGTAAATCTTTTTATTAGTTTCAAAACAAAGAAAGTAATAGACATATCAGGTGCCATACATTCAGACATAATAATAAGGCGAACAGATGTAGATACAGGATAGATACTAAGCAGTGAAGAAATGGCTGAGACGCCTACGCCAATGTATGAGAAACAGGATGTGCCACAGTACAATATACGATTCACCTTAAGCGCAAGCTCTCAGAGTCTGCCCACCCATAAAATCAGGATAATAGAAGAAGCATGACCACCAGATACTGGAATACCAACAAAATCAGGATGTTCCACCAACTATACTTATAAAAGGAGGTGACAGAGAGTGTGAAGAAAAAGAAACCATAAAAACAAAAATGAAGACAAAACAATAAACCCATCCCCCCACCCTGCACCCCTACATATGGCTATTGCCTAACCCCAACTAGCAGTGTGCCTGTCGCCCCAACTAACTAAATACTAAAAGTAGAAAATGGAGGAGGGCATCTTCATTCATGCCCCCGGACTCCGCTCCCCCCTACAAAGCCAAGAATCCCCAGACAAAAGGCTTGAAATCTATTAAGCTGCAAACACGTAGCGCAACAGGGAAAACTCCAAACACCGCCCAACCTCCCGAACGCATCATGATTGTAAACCCCGTATCCAGTAATACCTGATGGCAAACTCAATCATGCAGTTTCATCCTTGACCCTTCCGATCAAACATGTGAGCCCCTTCCGGATAAACTGTCGCTTCCGCAGGATAGTCAATGCACGAAAAAGCTGTATCAAAGTTCAAACCGAGACGAAGCAGAGAGATGAAAGTGTTGAGAACTCCGCTAAGTCCAAAGACTCCCCACACCGTCATGGATACCCAAGGTTGTTTCGTCCGCCACCTTAGCGGTGCCGATGTATAGGGAAGTTACGCAGTTTCAAACCAACAACAGTTCCCATCAAAAGTCTCCGGAAAGGGAGCATCAATTAGTCCTTCCATAGTCCGCAACGATCGTAGGCCTGACAGTCCAATTGCGGCATCAAGCTTGCTCTCAGCACCCAAAACACTGGTCAGAGGCTCCAACGCCTCCCATAGTACGGGGTCTGCTTCCTCCATTGAAGTGGCCCTCTTGGATATCTCAAGTCCTGTCGTTTCTTGTAGTGGACCAGGGTCCGGTCCCATCCGCCCAGTTCCAGACAAGAACACTATCATTTTATGGATGTGGGCTTCAACGCAAACATGAAGTGACCCTATGGCTGCCAACACAGTTCGTAGTGACGGGTCACTCTCAGTCCGCTCCACAACATCTCGCTCAGTTTTGGTCATATTCGCGTCCCCAGAGAGCCCGGTCTCCCCGGGGGGAATAGGTGGATGCCGAACGGACGACTTCAGAGGGGGACTTATCGTTGGGGACAATAACAATCCGAACTCAGCCACCGCAGGCGGAGATCCCAACCCAGCAAACACCGGCGGGGCCATAACCGGGCCATCGGGCCAGGGACCCCCGTCCACCGCTCCAATTGTGCGTCGTCACCCCTCCTTTGATATTCACCAATTCAGCCAACCATCATCAACTTCGGTCCAAGAAAATGTTTTCACCTCGGTAGACCGGACCCTGTCACACAACTACAGCCGATGTTGTTCAACTGAAACCCGGCTGGGCCAGTACTCGAGACCCCGGCTTCCAGGATGGTCTAGGCCACAAACTGCCACACAACGTATCTTTGTCTACCAAACTGGTAGAAATCTCGGGATTGCACCGTTAAGCTCCAGTCCGGTTCATACACACGGAGGCAGGGCGCAAAAACTGGATAAATAACAGGATCTTCTGGCAGGAGTCAGAGGTCGGCGGAGCCAGGAGCTTATGCGGCCATCTTGTTTGCTGGCGTAGCTCCTCCCCCCCATGACATGTTTTAATGGCCAGTCATCTACTGGCAAATTTGTTTGGCCATGCAAGTACTCCAGTAACATATTCTCTATTTTCATACTGGGCATTTTATCCTGCTAAATTTCCTTCAAATGTGAAGTTTTTGTAAGACCTGGAATGTACTTTTGAAACGGTCCACGAACAGAGGAAGGACCTACAAATGCTTGTGGTGTTGATTTTGCACTAGAAGGTGGAATTGAGTAAAGTGTTTTGCTGTTAGCTGGATTCACCAGTGGATGTGCTCTCTTGACATCAGTGTGGTGTTGGTGGAACCAATGCTGTCCTATGCAGACGCCAAGGAAGTAAGCACATTAGTTATTCTTCCACTGTTGTATTGCAGTTGTTCATTTTCATATATAGACCCTCATTTCATGATCCAACTCCTAACCTTAGAGACACCATGCAATGAAAGTGACCAAAAGTAGACAGCCCCTGTTTCTACTGTGGATCTAGCACATTGGCACAGATGTACTGTTCAAAGGATATTATGGGTTGTTGTAGCCTGTTTGTCTCCAGAAGATGTGGTACGTTGTTCATAAATCTACCAATTTCATCATGTGTGTTTAGTGATGCTCCTATAGGGCCTAATTCACAAAGGTGGCTTACACTTTTGAAGAATGTATTAATTTATTGCATTTATAAAGTGCAACTGTCGCCAAACTGGTATCCCTGCGTTGAGCTTATATAGGGCACCACACTGCTAAAACAGGATGCACATGCACATGAGCGGGATTAGGTCATTTAGGGAAAAGCCTGTTCTTCAAGGCTTTTCTAAACTACAACAGTTCCATTGAAGACATTAGCGAGAATGGTATCTCATTCCACAGCTGAGCCGCTTTGACTGTGAAGGCCTGAACACCTTGCCTTGATGTCTGAAATTTGTTTATACAAACAAAATTTGCAGAGCTGGAGTGAAGATATCTCTTATGAGTTTTTCCTTTCAGTCTGCATTGTAGTGGCACCAGGCCTTTGCCCTGTAGAGCCTTAAACACAAATCACATGGCTTTAAAAATTAGCCTCTGCTTCAAAGGAAGCCAGTGCAACTCCTTTAGGGCATTGGATGCGTAGGATCTACCAGATCTGTTCAATGCAAATTTGGCTGCTGCCACTTGGACTCAATACAGTCTCTTGATCAAATAGTCAGGAGCTCCAAGTAGCAGGGCATTGCAGTAGTCTAATCTGCTGAGTGTGACACTACACAACACATGATTTAGCTTAGGATGGCAGTAGTGGTATCACCTTCCATAGGCTACGAAGAAGTTCAAAGCAGGTGTCTGATACTTTTGTAACTTGTTCTCCGGGAATAGCTTGCCTTCAAACACAACTCCAAGTTTACTGACTGTGCTTGACAGGTGGAGATTCTGTTTGCCAAGCAGTATAAAAAGTCAGTGTTATCCCCGTTTAACTTTAGCGAACTTACATTGATACAGTTAACAATGTTTGATAGGCCTTTCTGAAACGGTACCACTGCCTCTTTGCTGTTGTTTTTAAGAGATAGGATCAGTTGGATTTCATTTGCATAATTAACCAGACTGATGTCATTTTACTTTATGAGAGTAATAGGTGGTCTCATACAGATGTGAAACAGGACAGGACTGAGTCGGAATCCTACAGGACTCCCTGATGCAGGCTTTTGAATTTGGAGGGGTGGGGGGGGGGGGGGGGGGCAGGGCAAAAGCCTGACAGTTATCCAACAGTTAGGATTCTACCCACTTTAGCCCTATGCCCCCTATTCCAATTGAGGCTAGTCTGGCCAAGAGGATTCTATGGTTGACCGTGCCAAAGGCAGCCAACAAGTCAAGCATGATCAACACTGTTGACTGGCCACTGTCTACCCTCATCGGTAACTCGTCCATGGCAACAAGCAAAGCTGATTCAGTGCCATGTCCAGGTTGGAAACCAAATTGTTTGTCCCGGAGGGGAGAGTGGGCTTCCAGGTACTGGGATAGCCTCCTGATTACATATTGCTTCATGATTTTCACTGTGAAAAGAAGGTGCAATAGAGACCAGTAATTACTCGGGACCAGGGGGTCCGCTGAGGGTTTCTTTAAAAGGGTGGTGACGATCACATTCTTTCACGTATGTGGCACAACACCCGTCTCCAAGGATTGATTGCTGATCGCCTCGCCTACTTAAGGCGGACTCGTCACCAGTAGCCTGGTCAAGGTACTGGCTTTGCTGCAGGTCGCGCTGCTGCTGCGCTGCTTATTTTAAAACTTCCCGTTTTTTATTTGTGTAATTTTAATTTCGTTTTTCCCCTGTTTTTAGGCGCTTTGCCTGGGAACATCTTCCTGCCCTCTTACCTGCATTTAAATGAGTTTACGCACCGCCGTTTGGCGGGTCCGGGTCCCGGGGTTGGTTCGGTGGGCGCCATCTTGCCTTGGGCTATTTAGATCTTTTACGAGCGCCATCTTGGAGCGTCTTTACGCTCGGTGTGCTGATCGCCTCGCCTACTTAAAGTCATCCTCTCCCGCGCAGTGGGACGCCGTCGCTTAGCCGGAGTCGAGCCTGAGTCCTGCCCGTCTGCGCCCTTCCGCGCCAAGGACGCGCCGGGCGCGGCGCGTTTCTGGTATTTTAATTCTCAGGTTCAGCTGCACGGGATTGCGCTATGATTGTATATTCTGCCGCCACACTGCGGCTCTTAGGTCGTTCTGTCCCGAGATGTATACATGCACCTTTACACCCGCTCTGTGGCCCTTATCAGTGCGCTAGTGGCCAGTGGGCAGTGGACTCTCCGGTTAAGATATGCCAGGAGGCTCTACCGGTGGCTTCGCGTAGCAACCGTCAGGCTCATGCTCTGCGTATCCTGAGCTTTAATGCGAAGTCCCTAGTTCAACACCACCAAGCCGTTAGGGACTTGATGCGAGATCAATCAATCAATGACACTTGTAAAGCGCGCTACATACCCGTAGGGTCTCAAGGCGCTGGGGGGGGAGGGGGTGCCGCTACTGCTCGAACAGCCAGGTCTTCAGCTTCTTCCTGAAGGAGAGGTGGTCTTGGGTCAGGCGCAGGTCGGTCGGAAGGGAGTTCCAGGTCTTGGCGGCCAGGTAGGAGAAGGACCTTCCTCCTGTCGTCGCTCTTCGGATGCGGGGGACGGCGGCGAGGGCGTGGTTGGCTGATCGGAGGTGGCGTTTGGGAGCGTAGAAGTTGACTCGGCTGTTGAGGTAGCTCGGGCCTTGGTCGTGTAGGGCTTTGTGTGCGTGGGTGAGGAGGCGGAAGGTGATTCTTTTGTTGACGGGGAGCCAGTGAAGGTGAGAGAGCGCAAACTGACCTAAATGTATAAGTACATCACACTTACACGTAGTAAGCACAAGTCATGAAGAGAAATGCCATGAGTGCTGATATTATATGCATTTATATTCTGAGATGTGTAGTTTACCTAGAGATTTAAGTAGAAGTGGAATAATGTAGAAATGTGTGGAATTGTATAACCTTATTAGGCGGGATTAATCCTGGATCCATGTCGTGTAGCTGCTAAAATGTAAGCACAGAACGCAGTAGGCCTCAGGGCCAGAGCTGAAAGGGACGGGAAAGGTGTTCGTTTTCACGACATGGATTGCACTAATGTCATTTAGTAGTCGAGTTAATGGGTCATATTATATAGAAGTGTTTACCGAATCATAGAGTAGAGTATTAACATGCTATTAAAATTAATGAAGGATTCGAATGGTATAATCATTATGAGAAATGTTGTAGGCCTGAAATGTTTAAAGACACTGATTTACACGTATTAGTCTGTGCCAAGCGTAATGTTGCAAACTTTAGTTGGAAGTCTATGAGAATTGGGATCTTGGCTGCAGATGTCTGTCTGCAAGAGAAAGGGGGGATCCAATTATAAATGAAATGAATAGAGGTTTGTTCAGGAGCCGGCACAGACATGGAGGAGGGTTCCGGAATGTTTTAAGGGGTATCAGCGGGCCGGAGAAGAGTCTGAGAATCAAGGTCAACTCTAACGCACGAGGCCTCATCATGGAAAAAGCCAGAAGCTACACCACGTGAGGGGCGTCTCACGAGGGGCGTCTCAAATGCTGTTGTATGTTTTGTATTAAGGACAGCACCCCTGGGTGGAGTTAGAGCAGATGCCTGAGGACCCTTTAGAGAGCGGATGGGTAGGCAGAGAGGGGTCATGACTGGAGGACCATAGGTTTTCACCAAGAGACTAAGAGTGGGTGACTTTCCTAGGAGGTCATTCACCGCTGACACCTTTTGATAGGTAGAGACCTTGTTAAGTAGGGATACCATCCAGAGCAGGGTAGGGACAGCCTAACCTGTGTTTTCCCTCCAGCCTTAAATGACGGAGAGATCTCAATACGTGTCTATGCTTATAGCTTTGTTATTCTTATAACTTGTACTCGTAGTCTTCTTTGCTCGTCTGAGGGTTTTCAGAGAGCACATGTATGTAGTTGGGCCCGTGTATCTTGTGAATCTCATTTTGAGATGCCTGTACTTGCAGCTGATCCTAACTTTATAATAAACCTTTGAAAGCTAGAAGTTGTTTGTGATCCTTCAGAGCGGAGTCCATTATTGGGTGAACTAACTTGGTAAGAGATGCACTTTCTTCCCTCAATGACAGGCAACAACGGTTCAGTCGACCAGAACGGGGTTTTAGATCAAGAGTGATAAGGTATCGATCAAAATCTCGCCCCCGCAAAGGTCTCTCAGATGTCCGGAGATGTGGCTGGTTCGTGGGATGTCGAGGATGAGTCTGGCTGAGGCGTTCTGGATCCGCTGGAGTCTCTTCTGGAGCTTGGCGGTGGTACCGGCGTAGAGGGCGTTGCCGTAGTCCAGTCGGCTGGTGACGAGGGCATGGGTGACGGTCTTCCTGGTCTCGGTGGGGATCCACCAGAAGATCTTCCGTAGCATGCGTAGGGTGTTGAAGCACGCCGAGGAGACGTTGTTGACTTGCCTGGTCATGGAGAGGGAGGAGTCCAGGATGAAGCCCAGGTTGCGTGCATGGTCTGTCGGTTTGGGTGCGGTGCCCAGGGCGGGAGGCCACCAGGAGTCGTCCCAGGCGGAGGGTGAGGGGCCCAGGATGAGGACCTCCGTCTTGTCCGAGTTCAGTTTCAGGCGGCTGGTCGTCATCCACTCGGCTACCTCTTTCATCCCTTCGTGCAGGTTGGCTCTGGCGGCGGTGGGGTCGTTGGTCAGGGAGAGGATCAGCTGGGTGTCGTCGGCGTAGGAGATTATGCTGAGGTTGTGTTTGCGTACGATGGCCGCGAGGGGGCTCATGTAGACGTTGAAGAGGGTGGGGCTCAGAGATGATCCTTGAGGGACGCCGCAGATGACTTCGGAGGCCTCTGACTTGTACGGTGGTAGGCGGACTCTCTGAGTTCTTCCGTCGAGGAAGGAGATGATCCATTCCAGCGCCTTGTCCTGGATTCCGATGTTGCTGAGGCGCCGTACTAGGGTGCGGTGGCAGACCGTGTCGAATGCCGCGGAGAGGTCTAGGAGGATGAGGGCCGCTGTTTCTCCATTGTCCATCAGGGCTCGGATGTCATCGGTGGCGGCGATGAGGGCGGTCTCGGTGCTGTGAGGGGTCGAGGGATCCGTTCGTCTCGAGGAAGGTGGCCATCTGCTTGTTGACGGTCTTCTCGATGACTTTGGCTGGAAACGGGAGGAGCGAGATGGGGCGGTAGCTTGAGGTCGGTGGGGTCCGCTGTTGGTTTCTTGAGTAGAGCGCTGAGTTCGGCGTGTTTCCAGCTCTCAGGGAAGATGGTGGTGTCGAAGGATGTGTTGATGATGTCTCGCAGGTGGGGTGCGATGACAGCGTCGGCCTTGTTGAAGACGTGGTGAGGGCAGGGGTCAGTCGGTGATCCGGAGTGGATGGAGTTCATCGTGCGGATGGTGTCTTCGGTGCTGATTGGGGTCCAGGCGTGGAGGGTGGTGGTGGGGTGTGGTTGTTCGGTCATGGTGTGCGTTGGTTGGTTGTTGAAGCTGCTGTGTATGTCCGCGATCTTGTTGTGGAAGTAAGAGGCGAGGGAGTTGCAGAGGTCTTGCGATGGGGTGATGTCGTTGTTTCCTGCGCTGGGGTTGGAGAGCTCTTTCACGATGTTGAAGAGTTCCTTGCAGTTGTGTGCGTTGTTGTCCAACCGGTCCTTGAATGCTGTTTTCTTGGCGGCGCGGATCAGCTGGTGGTGTTTCCGGGTGGCAAGTTTGAAGGAGGTCCTGTTGTCCGGTGTCGGTTCCTTTCTCCAGACTTTCTCGAGGGCTCGGCAGTTCTTCTTGGAGCTCTTGAGTTCGTCGGTGAACCATGGAGCCTTCTTGCTGCCGGGTCTGCTAGGCGGGGTCCTCAGTGGGGCGAGTTCGTCCGCGCAGTTGCTGATCCACTTCGTGAGGTTGTCGGCGGCCTGGCTGGGGTTCGCTGAGCTGGCAGGAGGGTGCTGGCTCAGGGAGGTGGCGAGCTGGTCTGCTGTGATCTTGTTCCAGCTTCTGTGGGCGGCCTGTTGCTGGTGTTGGTGGGTCGTTGTTCTCTTGAAGGTGAAGTGGACGCAGCTGTGGTCCGTCCAATGAAGCTCTGTGGCGTGGCTGAAGTCGATGTCTGTGCTGGAAGAGAAGACTGCATCGAGTGTGTGTCCGGCGAGGTGGGTGGGGGTGGACACCAGTTGCTTGAGTCCCAGGTTGGCGAGGTTGTCGAGCAGGGTGCTGGTGTTGCGGTCGTTGTTGTTCTCTAGATGGAAGTTGAGGTCTCCCAGGAGGATGTAGTCAGCGGAGGGGAGGGCATGCGGGCTGACGAAGTCGGCGATGTCCTCGCTGAATTGTGTGCGTGGTCCAGGGGGTCGGTAGATCAGGGTGCCTCTGAGGGTGGTGTTCGGGTTGGTGTGGATCTGGAAATGCAGGTGTTCGGCGCTGGTCAGGGTGTTGTCGGTGCTGGTCGTGAGACGGATGGTGTTCCTGTGGATGATGGCGATGCCTCCTCCCATCTGGTTGGCGTTTCGGTCCCTCCGGACGATCTTGTAGCCCTCTGGGATAGCGATGGCGATGTCGGGAGCTGAGGAGGCGTTCATCCAGGTCTCCGTGAGGAAGGCAACGTCAGGGGCTGTGGCGTCTAGAAGGTTCCAGAGTTCGATGGCGTGTCTGTGGACGGAGCGGGTGTTGAGCAGGATGCACTTGAGGTGGGTGCTGCTGGTGTTCGTCTTGGCGGGTGCTGGTGCGAGGCTGGTCCGGATGCAGGAGAACTTGCAGGCGTGGCAGCTGAAAGGTCCGTGGGTACGTCGTGGAGTGGCTTGGTGGCATTCTGGGAGTCGGCCGGTGTTGAGTGCGGTGAGGGTGGCGGCGGAGTACGTCAGGCGGGTCGGTCGGGGTCTTCGGGGTCCAGGGGTCCTGGCACTGGGCGCGGTCCAGGTGCGGACGGGCGCAGACGGGCTTACCTTTGGCGCGCCTTCGGCGCACAATCGGCGCGCCCGCTGCGCGTGACCGCTTGTGACGGAGATGAGGCCCCTGACATCGTGGCTATCACGGAAACGTGGCTGAAGGACGATGATACGGCCATTATTAATCTGGCATTTCCCTCGGATTTCTCGGTCTTCACCCTGAATCGATCGACTAGGGGAGGGGGCATCGCTCTCGCAGTGAGATCTACTCTCTCTTGTTGTTGGTCTGCCCTTAACATCGCAGGCTGCGAGAGTGCTGTCTTTAAAATTTCGGTTAACCCTCAGTTTTCCCTTTCAGGGATGGTAGTTTATCGCCCTCCGGGAAGCGAGGTGGCATTTAGGGCTGCCTTCCCTGATGCTGTTAGTTCGCTGGCCGTGGGGTGTGCCAATTTTTCTATCTTGGGGGACCTTAATCTGCATTTCGAGAATCAGAATATCCCTACGGTGTGCTGTATTCTAGCCGATCTGGAGGCTCTTCAACTCCATCAAATAGTGCGGCATTCCACACATGTAGGCGGCCATACGTTAGATCCGTTCTTTACAAACTTGACAGAGGCCACAGTTACGGCCGTAACTCCGCTCGGCTGGACGGACCACTATTTAGTGGCCATTGTTGTCCCCGTCCCGGGATTTTCTCCTTCTGCTCCCGCAAGGTTGGTCTCCACACGGCATTGGAGTAAATTGAGACTTGAGGACCTACATAGAGCCCTCGCAGCGGCGCCGTTGGGACCTCTGGAGGATGTAGATGCAGGCTACGATCGGTTCTGCTCTTGGATCACTAAGGCACTTGACTCCCTGATTCCCATCTCGACCAGGAAAATTAGTTCCCGGGAGTCAAGCCCTTGGTATGATAGTGCATTACATGCACTCAAGGGCAGTTGTAGGCGAGCAGAGAGGGAATGGCGGAAGGTGTACGACAGCGGGAAGAAGGTCATCTACCTCGCTGCCGTTAAAACTTATAATCGTGCTATATGCCGGGCCCGGGCAGCCTTCTACGCTGCGGAGTTCGGCAATAGCCCTAATCCATCAAAAACCATCTTCAAAGTGGTAAAGGACCTTGTGGCAAAGCGGGCCTCGGCAACAACAACGAGCTCCACGGCACATTGTGAGGCCCTTGCCCTGTTCTTTTTAGAAAAAGTTCAGAACATCTACTTAACATTCCCTGATACTAGGCCACCGGCAGGTATTCTATGTAACATCTCTGGAGATTCTCTGCTGCATGTGTTGCCCCCGTTGACATCTGAGGGATTTGACATCTTGGCTCAGCAGGTGAAATCCGGGTCGCCCGCCGATCCGCTCAAGCCAGCCCTTTTTAGAGACCAGCTGTTTATGGGTCGTACTTCAGTACACTCCCTGATTAACATCTCGCTGGCCTCAGGTACAGTTCCAGCAAGTTGGAAGCGGGCTGTGGTTTCTCCTATTTTAAAGAAACCCTCCTTGGACCCGAAAAGCCGGAAAGCTATCGGCCTATTTCCCTGCTCCCCTGGCCGACCAAAGTCGTGGAGGCCCATGTGAACAAGGTTCTTTCCGACCACCTTACTCGAGCTAACATCCTTGACCCCACCCAGAACAGGTTCCGTGCTGGACACAGCACGGAGACCGCCCTTCTCACCATGGCTGAACATCTTCGCACAGTGATGGATGCAGGACAGACGGCGGCGCTTGTTTTATTAGATCTAAGCGCCGCCTTTGATACTGTCTCTCATCCTATCCTGTTGCATCGCCTGGAGGAGATAGGATTGGGGGGATCCGCCCTCCAGTGGTTCCGGTCCTTCCTTGATGGTCGCTTCTTCAGCGTTGCGGTGCCACCGTTCCAGTCCAAGTTCCATCCTCTGAAACAGGGAGTGCCGCAGGGATCCTCGCTGAGCCCCACGTTGTTTAATCTATACGTGAGACCGCTGGCTGAGGTTGTCAGGCAGTGGGGTATGACCATGGTGTCATATGCCGATGACACCCAGCTAGCGGTTACGATCAGCGGGGATGCGGACCAGGATGCCCCCAGGTTTCAGAGTGGACTTAGGGCGGTGGCAAGCTGGATGAAGGCCAACTGTCTCCAGCTCAACGCGAAGAAAACCGAGATCATGATCGTCGGTAGAAGGGCGGATCTCTGGGGGGATAGGTGGTGGCCTTCGGAGCTTGGGTCGGCCCCTCTTCCGGTGACGGAATCGAAAAACTTGGGAGTGTGGATGGATCCCACTCTCAGTTTTGTGGGGCACACGAAGAAAACGGCTGCCTGCTGCTTTGGAATCCTCCGGGCTCTGCGTCCAGTCCTGAAGTTCTTCGACCCCTGCACCCGCCAGCTGGTAATACAGGCGACTGTTATATCGCGCCTGGATTATGCCAGCTCTCTCCTGGTGGGCGCTAACCTGGCCGAAGTCACCCGCCTTCAGCGCGTGCAGAACGCCGCTGCCAGAGCAATTGTTGGTCTTCCCAGATCCTGCCCTGTTTCCAGTACTTTGAAAGCGTTGCACTGGTTGCCAGTCAGGGCCAGAATTCAATTCAAGGTACTGTGTTTAGCCTTCAAGATTCTAAATGGTACGGCTCCTCAAATACTTATGGACCTCCTGTCCTGGTATGTCCCCACTCGGCATCTGAGATCTCTGGGCCAAGCTCTCACTATCACTCCCAGATACAAGCTGTGCCGTGTTGGTGGTCGTTCCTTCCGGGTCAAAGCAGCCGAACTGTGGAACTCCCTTCCGGTGGAGATTCGGTTGTTGGAGGATCTTTTTTCTTTTCGTAAGGCTATTAAAACTTTCTTATTTTAACCTGGTTCCTTCTTTTTACCTGTTGTGTTTCTTGTGGCTGTTGCGTGTTACCTTGCCATGCGCCAGGACGCCCCTTAGCTGGGGCAGCTGTGCGCAGTACAAATCCACGTAACATAACATAACATAACATCCCTGCAATGTGAGGAGGGTGAGTTAATCTCCTTGCTCTTTTCACATCCTAGGAGGTACGAGAATGAGTGGAGATCCTGATTTGGTAGCAATGATGTGAAAACTTTCCTCTGAGATGAGTTCATAGGAATCAAACTTACAGACATGGTTCTCCAAAGGGTCTAGTCCATTTTGGGTAATGTTGGGACCCGGCACTGGTACCTCAGTACAGTTATGGGTATCGCTCACTCTTGCTGTGTTTTCCAAGTTATCTGAGATGTTCAGTCCAGAGGGTGCTATCTGAAGGAGATACCGATGCCCTCCAATATCTAGCTGATTTTCTTATCAAAGAAGTCAGCAAGAGCATCGCAGAGCTCCTGCAAAAGTATAAATGCCTGCTTTATGCAGTCTGAGTTTGATAATTGCTGAAGGATATCAAAGATGTTTTAGCATCATTTAAAGCTGCATGGATGGAATTAGCATAATAATCAGCCCTGGCTTTTCCAACCTCTCTTTTATAATCACATACTGAGATCTTTATACATTTTTTATCTGCTTCGGTGTATCGACTACACTATTTTCTTTCATTTTTCTTACAAGTAATTTAAGCGTTTTTTTCAATGATTTCTCATACCAAGGCACAGATGGTCTATGCTGAGATTTCAGATTGGTTAGTGGAATTACGGTATCCAAGATTTCTAGAATCCCCTGCTTGTATGCTACCTAGTTGACATCAATGGAATTCTTGGGGTCAAAAGTGTTTGAGAGGTTAAAGAGTGGTTTCATATTTGTTATTTTAATTTATGCCCTGTCCTCCCTTTCATTGTTGGCATAGTGGCCTGCTTAGACATGCATTCATCAACAATATATGAAATGCTACTAAGGCATGGTCAGTCCAATGTATTGTAAAATATCTATCACGCAAATCAGCCCATCATGCGCAAAATTGAGATCCAGAGTATGTCCAGCCCGATGAGAGGGGCTAAGCACTCGATGTTGTAGACCTAAAACTTCACATGATCTCTTCAGTTCTTTAAAAGGGAATGAATAGCCCATAGATTGTAGTCCCCTGTTAGAATCGGGGGTCTCTGGTTGGCACAGGTATACACTTGTGACGAACATTTGGCGCGGCCCGGCGAAGGTCAAGACTACGGAGCGGGGCAGCGGCGTACGTTTTCAAAGTACGCGCCGTCCGAGGCTCGGTGTAGCTCTCGCAGGGAGTTCCGGTGGGAGGGGTGTGGTGCGCCCAGCGCATTCCAAGCGAGCGAGCTGAACGAAATGCGGGCGGCCCAGGACAGCATAGAGAGAGCGACTCGGGTTGAGCGGGGCTCTCAATAGACAAGGGTGGCCAAGCACGAGTCGTTTACGGCTCGGGGAGGGGGCAAGGCACAATTACGGGCACGGCTCCAGCAGATGGGAAATCTCAGCGAGTCAGCAGTAAATGAGCAAAGATAGCATGAGCCCAATGGTCCTGGGGCTCAGTTCAGGGGGCAAGCTCGATATCAAGCACTTAGAGATCGTTTCAGGCACAAGTCTTCAAAGTCCCTTCTGGTCTTTTCCTCTCCTTTCTCAGCAAGGCACCAACTGCAGGCCAGTCTCCCGGATCAGAGACAGTCTTTCCGCCTTCAGTTTTTCCTGGTCCTTCTAGTCGGACAGAGGTTCGTTGTGGTCAAAACAAGATCTGATTTGTTAGGAGCAGGGTCCTCTTTTTATACCCAGTTTCTTTTCTTCTTTCAGGCCAGGGGGGCCTTTGCATATTCCAATTCAGCTCTGGAGCACTTTGTTTTGCAGAGCCTAGCTTCTTCTTTCAGTGAGCAGGGCAGGCACATCAGACGCTCCGCAGGAGGTGGAGCCAGCATTGTGGTGACAAGTACAGTCCAGGAGTACTCTGTTGACAGTCTTCCCCTCTCTCCTGACAAGGTGCAGGGCAGAGTCGTCAGCCGCTCCCCAGGGGGCAGAGCCGGCATTGAGGTGGCAGAGCACAGCCCTATTCAGAGTCAAGGGGCACTCCCCCACCCATCCTGGTGTCATCTTTCTATTCACCACCTGTCATCCCCAGTCCTGTCACTCACAGAAACCAGACAGCAGATACACATAAGAGCAGAGGCGGGCTGAAATGGTCAGGCAAGCAAATGCTAACTTTCTAAAAGTAGCATTTGCAAACACAGGATATTAAAATAAACTTTACTAAAATAAGAATTTTATTATTCTAAGTTCAGGCATACTAAACTTGACTCCCTACCATGTTCCCTGAGTCTACTGGGAATATAGAGTGTAAAAATTCCATCAGCCCATTTCTGGCCTATGAGAACAGGTAGCCTTACAATAGTGAAAAACGAGAATGGCTGTAATTCACTATTAGGACATGCCACACACATCAGGGCTTGTCCTACCTTATGCTTACAATGCACCCTGCCCTTGGGCCTACCATAGGTGGGATTCACATGAAGTAAAGGGAAGGTTTAGAGGCTGGCAAGTGTGTGCACTTGCCCAGCCAGCATGACAGTACCAGACTGCACGCAGGTGGTTCTGCAGTGGCAGACCTTAGACTGAGGAAATGGAAAATCTTCATTCTCAGGGGTCCTACTAATATCAATAAAGAACTTGGCACAGAAGCTGAAATATGAAAATACATCTTTATCAAATTTAATAAGTGAGGCCACGTCACACAGAAGCCGTAGCAAATGAATGAGGTAGTCTGAGGAATACAGAGAACAGAGGCCTTTTATGTGTTTTAGGGTTAAATGAATCAGCACAAAAGTAAGGGGCAGTCCTAGCTTTTGCAAGCATGCAAAAAACCCAACATTCCTTCTAACACAAGCTGGGCAAACCCATAATAAAAGACCACAACCCATATCGTAAACAGGTCATAAAAAGAAGGAACAGAAACAGATGAGAGGTAGGATAAGGGGTGTGTATGTGCATACCAAACTTTACGATCTCCTGTGCTCTGATCCTTAATCTTGATTAGCTACTGGGCAAGGAACTGGTCTAACAAGGTCAGCTTCAGGCAACAGGGTCAGTTCACTCAGGTCATCCAACAGTCAGCTAAAGTCATCAGCCTATGTGAGGGCAACTACAAAATGGCTGCCATGCACAAAATGGAACCGATGGTTCAGAACAAAATCTTCAAATACACAGTGAATCCATCGGTGTAACATGATGAAAACACTCATACTTGCTGAACTCACTGTTTACGGTTCGCTGTTACCAAATTCGTAACAGAACCACGACCTTTATGACCCAGGTTCAGAATTCACGGAACCTCAAGACACATTTTAAAAGGCGGCTTCTGTGGGTGGCGCAACCAGCACTGCAGGCCCACTAGCCGCATCGGTATTTACAAGCCCCGGCACTCTGGGTGCACTTTACTGGGGATAGTAATCCCAATAAACCAATCATGGAAATCAATTAAATGTATACACTTTGCATAGGGAGCACTTGCACTGTGGCACTGATTGGCAGTGGCACAGTGCCCTGAGCAGCTAACACCAGCAAAACATCTGAGGCACATCAGCAAAAAGTGGAAGGGAGACTCACGCCAAGGTGCCAGGTCTAACATCCCCCAAGATAAAGAATGTTGAATGTGCAAGCGCCTTGTTGGAACGGACTTCTATCACGGGGTACAGGTGTACATTTGGAGACCTGGGGGTCTATAGTATAGTATGACTGAAAAGGCACTGCCTTTTTCAGTTTTCAGGGTAAAGGTCAGTATTTCAGAACCTTCTAGCTCATCAAATGAGAATGTGGCGAAAATACATTTTTGATTATAGATTACTCCTACCCCTCCCCCCTTCTTTTTAACCCATGGTTTATTAAATGCTTTAAACCCCAGAGGGAAAGCCACACCTAGCGCTACTGCTGAGTCAGGGGTGATCCAAGTTTATTATAAACAGTGAGGTCCCCAACTCCAGCAGCAGAAGGATTTCAGTACCATGTTTCACTAATGTCCTAGCATGAAGTAGGCCACATCGCAAGGAAACAGGCTTTTTACTGTTAATACAGGGGGGGGGGGGCAGGCTCTATCTTTCTGGTAGTGGACCTTAGGGGAAGGATATTACACTGCTTAACAATACGTAGCAGGTGATCTCTTTAATAGTAGATACTGGATCCTATACTGGCATGAGAGTTCCCCACTACTGGCAGCGTGGCTGGCGCAGTCAGTGTGCAGACGGGCGGAGTCGGGTTTGCCTTTGGGAGGGAGGGGGGCAAGCCAAACCGAGCAGCAGAAGGATTTCAGCACCATGTTTCACTAATGACCTAGCATGAAGTAGGCCACATCGCAAGGAAACAGGCTTTTTACTGTTAATATAAGGGGGGGCAGGCTCTATCTTTCTGGTAGTGGACCTTAGGGGAAGGATATTACACTGCTTAACAATACGTAGCAGGTGATCTCTTTAATAGTAGATACTGGATCCTATACTGGCATGAGAGTTCCCCACTACTGCTAGCGTGGCTGGCGCAGTCAGTGTGCAGACGGGCGGAGTCGGGTTTGCCTTTGGGAGGGAGGGGGGCAAGCCAAACCGAGCAGCAGAAGGATTTCAGCACCATGTTTCACTAATGACCTAGCATGAAGTAGGCCACATCGCAAGGAAACAGGCTTTTTACTGTCAATACAAGGGGGGGGCAGGCTCTATCTTTCTGGTAGTGGACCTTAGGGGAAGGATATTACACTGCTTAACAATACGTAGCAGGTGATCTCTTTAATAGTAGATACTGGGTCCTATACTGGCATGAGAGTTCCCCACTCCTGGCAGCGTTGCTGGCGCAGTCAGTGTGCAGACGGGTGGAGTCGGGTTTGCCTTTGGGAGGGAGGGGGGCAAGCCAAACCGAGCAGCAGAAGGATTTCAGCACCATGTTTCACTAATGACCTAGCATGAAGTAGGCCACATCGCAAGGAAACAGGCTTTTTACTGTCAATACAAGGGGGGGGCAGGCTCTATCTTTCTGGTAGTGGACCTTAGGGGAAGGATATTACACTGCTTAACAATACGTAGCAGGTGATCTCTTTAATAGTAGATACTGGGTCCTATACTGGCATGAGAGTTCCCCACTCCTGGCAGCGTTGCTGGCGCAGTCAGTGTGCAGACGGGTGGAGTCGGGTTTGCCTTTGGGAGGGAGGGGGGCAAGCCAAACCGAGACCCATTTTGTGTGTTAAAAAGGCTGCTTTACTGAAACAGGTGCATATTACAAAATAACCAGCTGGCAACTGCCTTACAAAACTAAAGCCTTGATAGACATCAAATAGCTGACCCCTGATCCCCCGCAGACCCTACAATCTCCTCAAAAGTTCCCCCACCCTGGCATTAATATAACAACAACATTACACAGTATTGCGGTTAAAACTTTTTCCTCCAATGACACCCCGTTCCCTACATACCTGTAACTAACAAACATCTATCCTGAAACCTAGACTACCTGCCTACCCTTTTCCTGCCCCTGCTCACAAACTTCCAATACGTAACGGAAAACCTGTGCCAAGCCTGGCCAACTTTTCAAAACCCCTCAAGCACCTGTTCTAAGCGACAACCCCTATAAGGTCCTTATGCACCTTTTTCCACTAACCTAGCCTAAACCAATGAAGAAACTCAGAAGACTCCATCCAGCTAAAATCGTTAAAAAGAGGGATGGGAGGGTGAGGCCAGAAAAACTATTACTAGCTACCCTGCTGCCAGCCACCAGGTCACCAAAACCTAAAATGGTGGCTGGCAAATCCCCTCATAGGATTATATAAGCATAGGGCTACTTGGGCTATAATTGGGCTACAATTGGGCTATAATTGGGTTATACCCCAAAACAGCCCCAAACCAGAAAATGGCCGATCCGGACACCCCAGACACCTCCCAAACTGCCTGGGGGCAGACCTTACTACGGTCGGCTGCCCCCCAAACCCCTTTGGTAGGGAGGGGGGGTAAGCCAAACTGAGACCCATTTTGTGTGTGAAAAAGGCTGCTTTATTGAAACAGGTGCATATTACAAAATATCCACTGGCAACTGTCTCACTATACATCCTGACCCCTGCTGTACTTCGCCACTACTTGTTTGTTCTGTCTTGTTCTCATATGTGATGCCTGCACCACTGCACTGTGCTCACTGCATCTTCTTACCTCAAGTCAATTGTTATACATGTTCTACGAACATACTGTTCCTTTAGTCCCACTGGCCTGCTGCATTTGTGGGATCCAGTCACACATGGCATCATCCTTGCTCACCAATGCGCTCTGCTTTTAAGCTTCCTAACTGCCAATGTGGGGCAAGTGCAATCTTTCCACGCTGTCCTTCCAGCCGACATCCCGATTACATCGTGGGCTCCCGCCTGCGGTGCTCCCTATCTGCGCTGCGAATCGCTACACTCGGGGCCACCTTCTCATGACTGACACCGTCTGCTGGACTTGGAATGTCTGTGGCCTGAACGACCACCATAAGGCCAGGTTGATTCACTCGCATTTACAGAGACATTGAGTTGACATATGCCTCTTACAGGAGACACACCTGATGCCCAACTCCCTCTCCAGAATCCAGGCGCGTTATTGCGGTGAGACACACTCTTCTACCTACTCGTCATATGCTAGGGGGGTGTCTATACTAATACGCAGGGGTCTCCCCTGGCACACTGATCAAACACCTATTGATCCTGGGGGCAGGTATGTCATCCTCCATGGTTCACTATTGGCCCAGCCGTGACATTCGCTGCGGTCTACGGTCCTAACTCGGATGACCCAGGCTTCTTCAATCATGTATGGTACCTCACCTCTGCCTGTGGCCCTGCGGCTGTCATCTGGGGTGGGGACTTTAATGTCACCCTATCGGCGGTGCTCGATTGGTCTGTCCCCATGCATCCCTCCAGCGCCACCGCAGCCTTCACATCCATTGTAATTGATAATTCTCTTCACAATGCCTGGCGCCACCTTCGATCCAATGCTCGCGAGGGCACATGTGTGACCAGTGCGAGGGGCTGCTGGTCACAAATTGACGTTTGGCTGATCTCCCCTGACGTCCTGCTCTGGCTTATTGATGCAACACATATGGCGTGTACCTTCTCTGACCATGCACCAGTCCAGATCCGTCTCCGTCTTCCGCACTCCCGGCAGCGTGCATTCACCTGGCGTCTCCCCCCACACGCCCTGTGAGGCACTGTTTTTTGCACCTCTGCTAAATATCTGCTGCAATTTGCAACAGAGAATTGGGACCCAAGCATAATCAAATACTCCATTATTAAAAAAACAATAAAGATGCAAGTACGTCTACGGTCCCGGTCCATGGACATGGAATCTTTAATAACGAGAGGTTTTCACTAGACCCAATGTCTCCTGCACACTTTCCCCAGCCTCAAACTCCATCTTACGCAGGCGGTGGGGAGACAAGCCTTAAAAAGAATTCTAGCTGAGAGATTTGGGGCCATATGTATCATCATGCCAATTTGCGATTTCTAAGAAATCGCAAAATGGTATGTATGTAGGAAATCGCTTCTTTTTAGCGATTCCTTAACATTCCTAAATTGCGATTAGCAAATTGCTAATCGCAAATTTCCCACTCATTTCTATGGGCCAGGAGGCCCATAGGAATGAAGGGGAAATTTTCGATTAGCAATTTGCTAATCGCAATTTAGTAATATTTTAAAGGGTGCAGGGGTGTCACAAGAATACGCTGCTGCACCCCTGAAAATGACATGTGTGGGCATATGGCGCACATACATGCCACCTTTGTATTTTAAATAAATTGCTTTTTCAAAACAATTCGCAACTTACCACCAACTAGATGTTTGTGGTAATTTGCGATTCCTTATGGGAATTTTTGCAATAATTTTTATTTGATACATTGCATTTAAGAAATCACTAAATTTGCGATTCCTTAAGTCCAATCGCTAAATAAGGAATGGCAAATTTTGCGATTCCTTATTTTGCTGCGAAAATGTTTCATACATTCCATTTAGCAAATTAGCATTCGCAAAGGCCGAAATTCGCAGAATTTCTGCCTTTGCGAATGCTAATTTGCTTGATACATATGGCCCTAAATCCCCTCCCTCTTAAAGATCTATATCCAACCGGGAAAGTAAGGTCAGCCATTGCGGAGTGCCGCCTTTGCAACTACAAACGCGAGTCTTTGGGCCACATTTTACTCTGCTGCCCGGCCCTGCATCTAGCCCGCAGACTTTATCTTAGACCAATTCTCCTCCAACTGGGCACTCGCACGGCACAGGAGGCAGTCCTTCACCTTAACACGTTGGACACAGTGAAGAAAATGGCCAACTTTGGTAAATTTGACCACCTCACTCGCTTAAAACTGATGGACACCTCGCCCTGGGCCGCTAGGCAGGCACTGCCGGTACTGCAGTTCGGCCACTTCTCAAAATAGACTGATTTAACACAAAAGACTGATTTAATACAAAAGACTGATCAACACTTGGCTGTCTTTACCCAACAAAGCAAAGAGAATCTTAACACTGTATTGTACATACACTTGCTTTTTAGTGATTTTTAGATTTTATTTCGTGTTTATATATAATTGTATTTTTTTTAAATGGTTTTAAGTAACCACACAAATAAATAATTCATTCATTCATTCATTCATTCATGCACTGATTTTTGCGCGGACATTCAAACTGCTATTTCTAATTATTTCAACCTAAACACGGGATCTGTGGACTCGGCTTCCGTACTTTGATAAGGCTTTAAGACCATAATTCGGGGTGAATGTATCTCCAAACAGACTGGTGTTCTTCGTTCCATCCGCTCTACTCTGGCCAAGCTCGAGACAGAGATAAAAGAGCTGGATACCTCCCAGGCTGCGCACTCCAGTCCTGATACTTTGGCACTCATAAGACAAAAACACACAAATTTTTCTGACGAGGCAGACCGTGAACTCTGCTTCTTGGACCGTGAGGGCCGGGCTCGCATCTTCGCAGAGGGCGACCGCCCAGGAGGCAATCTTCTCCACCCACCGCATGCTGCTTTCTATATTACTGTCCTAAGCGACGGGGGTTCATCAAGAACTACCTCCCCAGAGGAGATCAAGTCCTGCTTCCTTGACTTCTACTCAGAGCTATGTTCTGCAGGCACCCCCACGACATGTGAAGCCTTTGATCAATACTTCAAGTCTATTTCGTTGGTCTGGCTTGAAGACTACCACTGGAAATTTTTATATGTACCATTCACTAGGGAGGAAATCCTTGCAACCATTAGCTGTCTACCCGGCGACAAGACTCCGGGCCTCGATGGCTTAACAGCCTCCTACTACAAAAAGTATGTGGATCTCCTAGTGCCACACTTGGCCGCTATGTACAATGAATCTTTTGATAGCGACCTCTTCCCTCAGTCTCTCCGCGAGGCTATGATTACTCTACTTCTCAAACCCGACAAGCCTGCTGACCGTCACAATTCTTACCTCCCCCTTTCTTTAATAAACATCGACAACAAAATCTTAGCCAAACTGATCGCCTCCCGTCTCTTGCTGCTCATGCCACTCATTGCTCTCCCGGACCAATCTGGTTTTATTCCCGGCAGAGCCACCTCACACAACCTCCATACAATTTTCTCAGTTCTACACCAAATTAATCCCATCCTGACCTGCTGGATGCTACAAAGATGTTTGATACTCTTGAGTGGCCCTTTTTGTTCTACCTTTTACCACGTATGGGCTTCAGCAAAATATTCATACGTAAATTTATGTTACTTTACACCAACCCCACGGCACGCCTCCGCATTAATGGCCAGATCACCAACCCCATCAGCATTGACCATGGTACCCGGCAGGGTTGTCCTCTATTGCCAATGCTTTTCACCATTGCAATGGAGCCCTTGGCTGCTCGACTCCGACAGCACCACACCCATAGGGAATTAGGCTTTTCAGCCCGCTCCCTTCTCGTCTCCATGTACGCGGATGACGAAACGTTGTACGTCCGTCACCCTCAGGACAACCTCAGCCCCCTGGTCAGGGAAATCATACGCTTTGGCGGACTTTCCGGTATACAAGTAAATTGGAGCAAGTCGTGTTGTTCCCCTTGACTGATGCCACTTCGCCATTCACACCAGACTTCCCGTTTGTGTGGGCTTCTGGCCCCATGCGCTATTTAGGCATCTGGCTAAGTAGGAACCTGGACGAACTGTGGAGATCAAACTTCGGATGTGCAGTTGACTGGTTGGAATCCAAGATTCCAACATGGGCCCGACTCCCGCTGGATCGCAATTGCCAAGATGGTGGTCCCGACAACATTTCTCTACTTGTTTTTAAACATTCCTATCCCCCTCACCACTCACTTTTTTCGCAAACTGCGCTCCCTAATCATTTCACTCGTCTGGGCGGGTAAACAGCCAAGAGTGGCATATGACATCCGAGCTCTCAAGATCTATGCCCTATGTGCTCAGGCCAGATTTCTGCAGTTTTGGATCCATCCCACCCCTTATCAGCCTCATGCTGCTGTTGAGATGGATATAGCTTCCCCCTGGCCTTTGTTCACAGCTCTGTTAGCACCAGTGGTGCGGCAGCGGGCGGAGGTGGATGCAGTTGAGACATTGCGCTGGGCCTGGTCCGGTCTTCGCCGGCTCTCCATTCTTCTCTTACTCTCTGCGAACGCTGTGCCAATAGTGAACCAAACTGACTTTCCCCCACTTCATCCTTCCGGCATGTCTAAGCACGCAACGCATTTGGGTTTACGGACGGTTGCGGACCTTTATCCAGGGAACACTTTCTACTCCCTCCCGGACTCCTCAGTCCCGTTGGACACTCTTTTATTCTACCAGCTGCGCTCCATCTGTCGTACACTACATTCCACATTCCCCCAGCCCCCTCCCGCTATGCCGGCCCTCGACTTCATGTGTACATCCTGTCCCCACATAAATTAGTCACGCTAACGTCAACCTCCATTTCCACAGATCGCGCGCAAGAGGCTTGGGGAGCGGATCTCGGCATTGACATTGCACAGGCTGACTGGCTTTAATTCTGCAACCAGACGAAGAATCTGTCACCTAATTATCGGCTCCGTCTGATACATTTTAAGTTCCTGCATAGGATGCACCACACCCCTGCTTAGCTCCATAAGCTCGGGTTCATTCCCAGCAACACCTGTATGCATTGCGCTGCCCCGCTGCGGATTTCTCACATCTGATGTGGTTGTGCCCCAGGGTCTCCGAATTCTGGCAAGGGGTGTGTTTCACTGTTTTGGACATTACTAGCACTACAGTGCTCCCTGACCCCACCCTGTGCCTATTAGGTTTTGTAAAATTCTGTCCCGACGCTTCCCACCACCTGATTGCGATGCTGCTGGTCTTGGCCCAATGTAGGGTGGCCATGTGCTGGGGTCGTAGGCCTGCTCCCAAGGTTAGCAGCTGGCTGGACGGTGCCTCTCGGTGTCAGACTCTTTTGTCAGAGTTTTGGGACTTACTGCGTGCCAGGTCCTGACCAGTGGATATCTGGGGCCCTCTGGTGACTTACCTCCACTCCCGTACCCCTCCACTCCTGTACCCTTCCCCTTCATGTGTAAGCCCCTGTCCCGTGTCTCTCATCTTTAATGAAGAAGTTGTGTTTGAGCCCCTCCTGTGTAAAGGGCCCACGTACTTTTGATGACTGTGAATCATGCCTTAACATATACATGTTTTTGTAAGGTGCAGTCGACTTGTTTCCATATGCTTCAAGAGGCCTACAAAGTGCTGATTTGAACCACTATGTTGCACAGTGTAATGTATCTGACTTAAATTTCCTCAATAAAGGTATTGAAAAATCAAAAAAAAAAAAAGCTGACCCCTGATCCCCCCCCCCACCCCTACAATCCTCTCAAAAGTTCCCCCACCCTGGCATTAACATAACAACAACATTACACAGTATTGCAGTTAAAACGTTTTCCACCAATGACACCCAGTTCCCTACCTGCCTTCCTTCAACTGTAACTTATAAACGTCTATCCTGAAATTTAGACTAACTGCCTAGCCTTTTCCTGCCCCTGCTCACAAACTTCCAATACTTAACGAAAAACCTGTGCCAACCCTGGCCAACTTTTCAAAACCCCGCCACCCAGGAAAAAGGGGGTGATGGCCACTACTGCCTAGCCCCCTTTTTTCTGCCTCGCCCCTGTCCTATAGGCCTCTTACTTTCTAGGGTGGCTCTAAACATTTAACGTTCTGACTAACGCCTCCCTAATTTCCAACAAATAAAGGTCCTTCCCCACCCTTGACAAGTGGACCCTGTCTCCTCCCAAAAATTCCACTGCATTAAAACAAATGTACCTGTGCACAATTCTACCAAAACTCAATTCCCTGCAAATAAGAGGCATCTATGTATTAAGCTTCTTCCTGGCTCTGTCCACTGCTCCTGGATTAACTGCCCACAGCCAGACCCGGTGGCGCACAAAGCAATCCATACCACAAAATATCCTGACCACTGTTGTTTAAAAAGTGCTGAGTCCCTCTTCATGCGTCTCCTCAAGACTATGCCCTTCTCTTTATGCAAATCGTTTCAACCAAAATGTACGGCCAAAATGTCCAGACACCGACCCCCAACTAGCAGACCATTAAGACACGGAATCAGCTCCTTCCAAAACATGCTCCCTTTTTCTTTCCATAACACTGTAAACAGTTTATTATTAAACCAATATTCTGTCCGAAATAACTTTCTCGTGCTTGGACGTGCACCCACTTCACGAAGGAGTTCCCCACAACCCAGATTGACATTTCCAATGAAAGGGGACCAGCCACTGAACTTATGCAATGTAACAACTGCGCAAAATTCCTAAACCCTGCTGCGCAAGTATTGCTTATAACAATCTGAGGTTCACCTCCCCAAGCACATGACGTCACCCTGTCCCCACCCTCTTTTGCTTGCCTCAGATGCTTCCCCAATCCGGAAAGTGTGTGTCCCAATACCTGTACCCTGTATGCCCAATTCCTTCAGTGTCTTCCTCTGTACCGCTAGCAGTTGGAAGGCTGTAACTCTTTTCCCATTTGTATGCACAAAAAACGGACTCCCCAATATCCTTGGATGCTGCTTGCCAGTGAAGCCCCCATCTATAAGGGCAAGTAAGCTTAGGCAATGGAGCCTGCAACAACACCCATTTTCCCTTGCCGTTCTAATCCCTTTTGGACTATTTTACCATATATGTAAACCCGCATTGCGCAAGACCACATCTTCACACCCAATCCCCCCACCCCTTTTGCCCCCTTCAACTCAGATACTCTAAATGCACCAAAAAACATCCACCATCAATGTGAAAAACAGGCATGATTCGAAGGCGTCTGTGCAAATCCTAGGCAAAATCTGTATTACGCTGCCCAGCAAATGCCATGACAAGGGTCTCCTGACCGTATTCAGCTGGCCACGCTCCCTGGCCCACCCTTCTAGCATTCTTGAGTCCAATTCACCCGCTGAAGGCATGTAACCCCAGAGCAATTTACCCATGAATGCAATTCCCGCTAATTTCCTTGCAATTGACACCCTGGGTAAGCCTTTTCCAATCATATCCAGGATAAACTGAATCACATCGTCCCTTCGCTATTACTCATTTGAGTGTCGCTGGCCGTCTGACAGCAAAACTCCTTCCATGCTAGATTATAGGCTATCCTAGTAGACTTAGCCAGTGATCCTACCAACAGTTGTAGCATCTTGTGTTGCCTACGTACCACAACTGCTGCAGCATGGTCGTCAGGATTCTGTTGGCATCCATGGCCAACCTACAGAATCTCCCCACAGCGAACCCGACAAAGCATTCGCTATGTCATTGTCCACACCTGGGATGTGCAGTGCTCCAAACGCTATATCATGATGCAAACAACCTAGGACAAAACACTCAGCAACTGTAACACTTGTTCATCCCTTGCTGACTGACGGTTCACAATCTCTACAACCGCCCTATTATCAACTCTAAAAGTCACCTTCCTATGCGCATGCTGACTACCCCATAGTGTCACTGCCACAACTAAGGAGAAGAACTCCAGAAATGCAATGAACTTATCCCCTTCCTTCCATTCTGTCAGCAACTGCTCGGCACACCACTTCCCCTGCCAGTAGGGGCCAAAACATCTGCTGCTTGCTGCATCTGAAAATATCTGCACATCCCAAATGAGATTCCCCTCCTGTGATAGCGTATTGCCATTGAAAGTTTGCAGAAAAGCTTGTTACATTCTCAAATCTTCTTTTACGCCTACAGAGAAAGGCCCATGATGATGAGGCAATCTATTCCCCGCTAATGCCCTCACTAGCTTCCTGCAAAAGATTCTCACTACCCTAGAAGCCCAAGCAAGGCATGTATCTCTTTGACCATTATTTTTTCCTGTGCCAGCATGGCGTTAAGCAATTCCAGCATTTTATCCCTTTTATCATCTGGCAACCGGGCTTACATTTTTCTGGAGTCAATTCAATTCCAAGAAAAGACAGTGCTGTGCTAGGGCCCATCACCTTTTCGAGTGCGAATGGCACTCCCAACTCCTCGGTCAGCTCTTTGAAGTTTTCCAGGGCCTCCTGGCACTCTGTGGAGCAAGAGATTCCAACAAAGAAAAAACCATCCAAGTAATGGGTCACTAGCATGTCCTCCATTCTTTTTAAAACAACCACTGCAGAGAGGTGCTAAAACACTCAAACAATGCGTACGACAAGGAACAGCCCATCGGTAATGCCTCTTCTACGTACCATTTACCATTGAAATTGATACACAGAAGATCCCAATCATCTGGATGAACTGGAAGCAAACTAAAAGTCGATTTTATGTCCCATTTTGCCATTCCCACCGTTGTGCCCTATCGTCACTACCAGTGACATGGTCATGTCAACTGATGAGTAAAAAACTGTAGCTTCCTTTTTATCGATAAAATAATATCACTGAGTACTCTTCTAGCCATGAGAAATACTGAATAAGCCTGAATTGTCCACCCCAATTGGTAACACAATCATGTTGTCGAGAGGCCAAGCTGGAAAAGGGCCCGCCATTCTCCCTTTCCTCACCTCTTTGTCTTATTTCTCTTGCTCAACCTGTGAATGCTCTTTGCTGATTTCAAATTTTCTGACCAAAGCCTGTGTTAAAGCAACCAGGGAGCCACCGCCCAAAAGTGGACTTAGAAATATACTGGGGCTCCCACATGTTAATGGACATTTTAAATGTACCAATTGTGAGGTATGCATGTACACCATCAACTCTAAATTTGTACTGCTGAACAACGTGAAACATGTTCAAAATAACTTTTCGAACTGTAACACCAAAAATTTTATATATTGCCTGTCATGCCCTTGTGATAAGGCATATATAGGGCAGACTACACAAGCAGTGAAACATAGAGTGAGTCAACATCAATCAAGAATTCGTTGTAGAACTCAGGGGGCCCCCTTAGTACAACATTTCTTGGAACACAGTCATAATGAAAATGACATTAGATGGTCTGTTCTGTTGGTTGTTAAATCGCAAAATAAGGTGACTCTTCAATTGACCCTGAATAAGCTTGAGGCTAGAATGATTGAGAAGTACCACACTGCAACGCTTGGCTTGAACGATCATGATGAAATATGGGCGATGATCTGAAGTTTTCTTTTCCCCTAATGCTGAGACAGATTAGGATCTGTCTAGGTGACCTAGGGATTGAATATCTGTAAATTGCTTTGCACATAGCTGAGTTGTTGTATGTATGTGTTCTCTTCAGCACTGATGTGTTACTCTGTATGTTTTTATTCATTTTGTAAATATATATGTGTTTTTGTTGATGTATGTATTCTTCCCTTAGGTCATTAAATGTATGTATGTACCTATCAGTGACATTTGATTATATATTCGTCTCTGTACTGCCCTCTGTAGTATGGTGACGCCACTTGGCACCATGATGGTGGAGGAGGATATGGTCGGACCAGCGATATATCCTGTGGGACTTGAATGAATGGTAAACGTTGAATATAGGTGTGTTTTGATCAGTATGTCAATTTATTGTGACATCTTTGTTGCATTTTGTTTTTTCATTAGTGAGGACTACTTATTATGTATTATTTAATTTTATTTTCATTTTTATTTCTTCGTTATTTTTGGGTCTTTTAGTATACAATACGTGGTTGGGTGGAAGTCCTCTTACGCATTAGGCTTCTACTCTTGTGATGCAGAGTACCGCGTTAGCTGATAGATACTCGGGAAGAGCGTTTCTTTTCGTTCTTCTTGTTTTCCCCGTAAGGCTACTGAGTTATGCCCGAGCAAGGGGCTGTAGTCCCTTCGTTATTTTTGTGGTACTGTTGGGGCCGATCACGTGATACGCCGGGTCACGATCACGTGAGACGCCGAAAAACTGCTTTAGATGAACGCATCCGTTCGAGCCAGGCGTCTGCAGGGATGCAAGCAGCCCCGGATTTCTTACGCTTCAGTCTTCTTATTTAACAAGGTATGTGGCTAACTCAATTTCAGGAACTCGAGGAATAGCATGAAGAGAGTGTGGGAGCCCTTATCTTTTACTTTGTGCCATGAGGACTTTTGAGATTACAAATGCTGATAATAGTGCCCTGTGTTTGCAGAGTTGGCGGACACTATGGGGTCACGATTGATGTTTGGTGAAGACTTAACCCTGTGTGTTCCAGGTAAGAGAGTGTAGTTGTTTATGTTCAGCCACTACGGTGGGACTTAATTTGTTTGCTTAGTAGGAAATGTTCCACCCTAATAGCTTGTTTGTGTTACTTTCTTGATGTAGAGAGAAATTGATATTGTTCTGGATGTTTTTTTTGGAGACTACGCCTTGTTTGGAATAGTAGTAAGTGGCTGGCTACCCTTATCCCCCAGGTGGTGGTGCATTTACTTTGAGAAGGGGCTACATGGAGTTAGTCCATAAGTGGGTGTCATTTATTTTATTAGTGACTAGCTTTTTTGTATTGGCGCTTTCTTTATTATGTGGTAGTACTGGTTCATGTATTAACTGAACGGCACTATTGTTTGTGGTGTTCCCACTCGTCCTCTCTTCAGGTGTTGGTGGCAGTTACTATGCACTAGGGTGGCGCAGAGATGTTTATTTGGGAACCAGATGGGTCCTTTTTGTGTATTTGGAGGTTCTCTATTCACCCTTGTCTTGAGGAGGAGGCCAAGATTCCTGGAGGCCGAAACGCGTCCGCGTCGACATGCCATTCTCGACAAGAGGAGTCTGTTGATATTGTGTACCTGATTAAATTGTTTGGTTGAACACAATCTTGAATTTTGGTTCAGAACTTTGCAGAACCTATTGTGTCCGTACACGACATCCTCTTAGTGGACCCCCTGATTGAATAGGGGGGCACTCCTTTTGATTTAATAATACGTCTTTGGGTGAAAACTGAATTTTTTCTTATATGTTTTGTGACAGATTCCTTGCTGTACTTGAATTTAAATATGTGTATATAGGTGTTTTGCTGAAATAGAGATGTATGTATATATGTACATTTGATATAATAAATAATATTTTGTGTTAAAAACAGTATTATCAATTGCGAAGTACAGATTACTACAAATAAAATTTGTAATCATGGCGATGACCAGTCAAGTGATCATTTTACAATAGTTTGAAAATAATTTGTAGAATTGTGTTCTCTTAGTTTGGGAAGTGATTAACCCCGACTTATATAGGATTTTGGTATTGATCCCGCCCGACCATTTCTGCTCCTTTGAAACCAAAGCCTGTGTCTAGGCACTGCATACCCCAAACGAAAACCCCATTTTGAACCCTTCCCTTAGTACTTCTGCAGCCTTAGGTTTCTTGGCAAGAACCGATTTCTTAGAGTCATTGTCAACTCTTCTTAAGTCTTGATTTGTGGTAAGCGCCAGGGTCAATACAGTAAAAGAAGGACTGGGCTCTGCGTCCCTCTCGCCTACCTGCACACATGAAGACTTAGGACGAAGGCATACTGCCAATGCAGTGACTGCTATACATAACATGTATTACCATGTGCAGTAATTAGGCACAAAGTAATCAAACGCTCCCAAACGCCACCTCCGATCAGCCAACCACGCCCTCGCCGCCGTCCCCCGCATCCGAAGAGCGACTACAGGAGGAAGGTCCTTCTCCTACCTGGCCGCCAAGACCTGGAACTCCCTCCCGTCCGACCTGCGCCTGACCCAAGACCACCTCTCCTTCAGGAAGAAGCTGAAGACCTGGCTGTTCGAGCAGTAGCGGCACCCCCCCCCCCCCCCCCCCCCAGCGCCTTGAGACCCTACGGGTATGTAGCGCGCTTTATAAGTGTCACTGATTGATTGATTGATTGATTGATAAAAGGTTGATATTTCAAAATAATTCTAAAAAGCTCTTTTTTTAAAAAAAACCAAAAAAAAAACCTAAAAGCTGCCTTGATTGTAATGAATGAGATTATACCACCATACCCAAGAAGTAATATGTAAAAGTGAGGGAAGAGGCAGCCTGGTAATAAATTCAGAGGAAAGTATTAGTACCAGACAGAAATCTGTGAGCCACTGAGCACTGGAAAAATGGAGATCTTACTTGAAGCCAGCCAGACGGAATGCATCTCTCATGAACGAAATATAACCTTCTCGATTTCTGGGGAAAAAGGGAAAATCAGCAACGATATTTTAGAGGCAAACGTGGCCTATGGGGACCCCAGAATTTAAATCATCATTGTTGGCCTGCATACAACTATAACCTCCACACACCAGGGATATGCAAAACATTTGGGATTTTTTTTATAACAGAGCTTATGCGCAATATGTGGTCAGCAAAATGGCAGAATATAACTACGCAGGAAAGGAAGAAAGAATGGAGAGAAAAGGCAAGATGATGATCCACCCTGGAACCTCTTCCCAGCCACCACCCACAACAAATACAATCATGGCAAGTTTTGCACAAAATATTCCAACTTTCGCATAAATCTAGACCTATTCACAGACCACTAGCACCCCAGGACAGCAGCAGTGAAAGTGAAAAGTACTGAAATTTAGAATAATATGTATGGGTGGCCACACAAGTCCCCCTAATTTCTCCGGGACAGTAATAGGAGTACCAGCAAATCAAAATACAGTAGGTAAATCCCAGAAGGGCTCATAGTCCATCAGTAAAGCAAGAGGGTAAATGTCAATTATCAATTAGATTTAAAATAATACCCATGGCCTACAGACTGCCACCAGGCCAATAAAAGACAGCAGAAAACTCAGCCAAAACTCAGTGAGCTCAACAACACCACCTGTGGGCCCTAAAAGAGCCCCAATACTTACAAAAGTCCCAACATGAAGGTTTTTGATAGTGGCAGAACATATAAGGGCTTTAATTAGCCCTTGCACACATATACATAGATTTCACTAAATGGTGGACTAGCATATGGCAAGAAAGAAGGCATGAACAAAAGCCAGATTTAACTTGCACTGAAGCTTCTTTCCAATGCCACCACCATACCAAACAACGGCAGGGCAAGGATTGAACCAAAACATTTCCATAAAATCTAGGTCCATTCACAGGCTCGCTGCATCCTCATGGTAGCAGCAGTAAGACTGCAAAAAATCTATTACATCTGAGAAAGTGGTGATTTTCAGTTTTAAGAAAAGCAAATTTTGTTAAAAAAGGAGCATAGAGTAGATATATAACCACTTTATTGTGTTTACAAACAACATCATGTAAAAAGCAGCTTTCTCCATTAAAAAACTCTCTGACATTCTTATCTTTCTTAACCACAACTTCTTTCATTGCTGCTTCCAAAGAGTTACCTCCTTTTTCCATATTTTATTTAGATTTTTTTTTATTTGATTAGGAAGTGTTTTGTATAAAGAAGGTGTCAGTATTTACCTTCCGAATTAGAATGAGGTATTGAGGAATCATGATTGTTGGTGTTTACAGGAATTGTGGTCTAGTTCACGTTGTATAAACTTCACGATTCTATGTTAGCCTTTTCGCATTTGTTCATAGCGTCCCACTCTCCGGGTGTGGAAATCTCCCTCAAGGAGAAAATTGCCTTGGGTGGGACTTTGTTCGCACTTATTTTTTTAAGGTTGTCCCCGGGGTCTCATATCTGCCTGAGGACCGACTCTGAAGAACAGAGGGAAAAATGTGTGTTGTCTCACTCTATCTCAAAAATGTCACAGGCGGCTCCCATCTCCCCGGAAATCACAGGCAGAATGAGCAGTGTAGCACTCCAGGAGAAACCACCCATGGAGATCAAAGACCAGGGAGTATTGGACTTCCCCGCCTCCCACTCCCTCTTCTTTATTCGTGGGGAGAGGCAGGTGCAGCACACCATGAAGCCACCTACAACGTCTGAAGCGGGAAATAGACTGCTGACTACCACGTCAGCATAGGACAGTGTCGGCAGGATGGGGAGCCACATTGGGCCATGCTCATTTGGACTTCCGCAAGGCTCCCAGGGAGTGTATACATTCATAGGAGTGGCAGTGGCGCACAGAAAAAAGAAGAAGAATAGAAAAAGAAAACCATTTCTTGCAGTGCAAAGCCCACAGATTAAAAATTAGCCTGGTGCAAAAGGCCCTAAAATTGTTCACATTTCCTGCGGTGCCTCAAAGGGGACAGGAGAACCACCAGCGTGGTAACAAGCGTGGTAACAAGTGTTGTGGGAGCTTTTTTTGAGTGCAGCAACCCCCGAGGATCCCCAGGTTACACATTTGAAAGGCATCCTGATCCTCCGAGGGTGATGTATTGATGGCCCCAATGAAAGGTTTATGCTCATTTCAAACATTCCTGACCCAAGGCTTTTAACCTAATGTCTTTAGGATATGGGGATCTGTGTTGCTATGTCCTGCGGTTGCATTGCAGCATGTGTATAAGTAGAGAAAAGACTCATGCACACAGTCAATTAAATATTGAGATGCTTTATTAATAATGGCGAATTTAACAGTAATTGGTTACATATATTAATGTATGTTGTTGTAAGGTCATACTATCTTAAGTAATTTTAATGGTGTTACATTGATTAACATGACACCAGTAAGCCTGGTGTGCTTAGTACATGTGGGGGGTTTTGTGGCGGGGTATCAAAATCAGAAGGTAGACCAAATCGTTCCAAAGAGGATTTTATTTTTCCCAACACTTTTTTTCGTCTACTTGTCAGTCTTTCCCTAGCTAAAGCTGCGGGATCCGTCTTGCTCTTCCTATCTGGAGACTCAGGGGAAGGTATGTTGAATTTTCTCCTTGGTCTTGACAACCTCTTCTTCCCAGGCTCAAGGTCTCATATCACAATAGCCGCAACCCAGAACAAAGAAATAAAAGAAAAGAGAATCAGGACAACCGTCCTACCATCAAAACCCTAAAACAGGGACTGGCAGAGTGAGGAAAACTATAACTCCCAGAGTGCACCGTGATGAACACACAGCGAACGTGAGGGTCAGTGCTCATGGGTGGGTGAATGACAACTGCGCGTATATACAGAGTTAAGTATATACAAAGGGATCTCAACTAAAGGTAGGAGCACGGGTTCACACAGTCGGACGTTCCTTTCTTCCTACCCAGCCCGCCACCTTGCCCCATACCTGTTCCAGCCACGCTCCTCCCCTGGGACTCGTGGGGTCGTTGGCCTCCTGGCATTTCAGCGCTGGTTCCAGGTCCCGACCTCGTCTCCTCGCAGTCTCTTTCTTCCAGTCTTCTGTCTCTCGCACTCGCTCTCCAGCTCACAACTTCTTCCTCCTCGAGATACACGCTGCTCGTTTCCTTCCGTGGATCCCCTTCTTGTGATGGGCTGTACGATCTGAGTCAATTGAGGGAGGCGTCTCGTCATGTACAAAGCTCCAGTTAAAAGCGCCCGCACTTTGCTCTTCCTCCCCTAGTCAAAAAGGAAGATCATCCTGGAGTGATTCTGAAGTCATTGGATGGCTTCAGCCAGCCATTCCTGGTGACGTCATCCCAGGCCATCCTGAAGTCTGCCCACAGGGCTGATTATTTAAATGGGATGACTCTTACTGTAATCACAAAAACTACGCTAGGATGGTGTTCTGATGACTATTACTGTAATCACAAAAACTACGCTAGGATGGTGTTCTGATGACTCTTACTGTAATCACAAAAACTACGCTAGGATGGTGTTCTGATGACTTCCACTGACAGGGAGTGATTACCTTTTACAACTCCACGAATACTAACTGACAACATCAGGATGAGTGCGAATGACTCCTGGATGGGCTCTAGACAATTTAAGGATGACTGATGATTATCCCCGGATGATTCTATAACCGCTTCAGGATGGGAGTCAATTACTCTGGGATGATCCCATGACATTTTCAGTATGAGTGTAGATTACTCTCGGATGATTTAATGACAACTTAAAAATGAACATGTATTACTCAGGATTATTTAAGGACAACTAAAGAATGTGTGGATTACTAAATGATGACTACATAAGGATAATTTAATTAATATAGTATGCCTGTGGATCACTAATAAATCATTACGGGTTGGATTACACCTTGACAATTCCAGGTTAGGAGCACGTTGCCAGACTGCCAATATTGCCTTGCCGGGTGCCACTAGGAGAGTAGGAAATTGTCATGTCTAATTCTTTCACTAGCACCGCTGCACCATTAGGCAGCTGAGAACCATGCCCACACATTGGCACTATAATGCAATGTTCAAAGGGATTTGGAGCACCCTGCTGACACGTCACAGCTAAATTACCTCATGCATCATGGTCGATGTGGTTCAGTGTTACTCGCTTCACACACAGTTCTTAGTTTGTTGGCCAGTGCCAGTACCAGTACTATAATGCAATGTTGTCTGCGAGAGTCTTGTTTAGGTTTTGTAATGGAAGGGTACCCTTCCATTACCCAAAAAATACTATGTGTACACAAAAGTGAAACTTTTCCCATTTCGGATGTGTTGTACCAAATACCAATTTGCTCTTGTTTGCAAATCCCGAAAATTTTGAATCAGGTCTGCATTATAAACTCAAGCAAGCCAGACACAAAACGTCTCTAAATCTGGTCCTAATACTCTGATTATTTGTCCTGCATTGGAAAGATTACTTTTTAAACTCTAAAGTGAGAGGTAGACACTTGTATAAAATACAAGTTGCTATTTTTGGCTATGTTTGTGCTGCAGAAATACCACAAGCACCTTTATATAAAAGAAGTGGCCTGCAGCAATGTTATACCTTTGCATTCAGATCAGCTTAACATGTGCCACTACTCCCATACTCCTGACTCACTGGGATTTGCCTTATTTAGAGGTACAGAGCATTATCGGACGCTGTTTGACATGGTGACCATTTGCAAAACACTAACCAAAATAGTGGTAAAGGAAAAAAATTATCAAAAGGGAGGTTTCAATGTAATTTTATTTATCTAAAGCACATATTTGGCCCCACAGGGGCCAGGATACCAAACAAGAGAAAACATCCAGAAAAAAAATAAGATCCGGGGAAGAAAGGCCAGACTAATGCAACAAGAACAAATAGCTCAACGAAAACCAGCAACTTCATGGTTTGATTCTAGATGCAGAGATTTTCTTAATCCTCTTCTGGCATTGCAAATTTTTATAGCCAGCTTCCTTCTCATACTTCTGTTGTCCAGTGATGAGCAGCCGTTGGCACTGCACACAGACTTCATAAACTCTGGAAAAACAAAATAACATACATCAGTATCATGTTCCCACCATTATTTATGGTTTTTAATACGGCTGGGCTGCCTATCAAAAGTTCCAATTCCATTATTTCATACAGTCTGCCAGATGAGATATGGTTAGGGTTACATGGTTCCTAAGTGAAACATTAGGGCCACTTGGTCAAAGTTTGGCACAGCTTAGAGAAAAGCATTGATGAAGAGGGGGCCAGAAGCTGAAGAAGAAAAAAAGTTCCCTTATGAACTATGAGCCCCTGGTCCACAATGACAGTTCTAGCCCCAAGTAGCAGTGTGTCTTCTCTGGCTCTTTCACCCTTTTGAAATGCTGGGGTACTTGATAAAGACTGTACAAATGTAGATGCATTAAAACAAGCATGGGCCATAGTCCTGTTCACTAGACGCGGGCAAGCTTCCTCTGCAAACAGAAAGTAATCAGTGCCAGATTTCTTTACAAAACCATCATTGAGGCAGCCAGGGTGAGTCTGAACTGTACTTGCAATTATCATATTTGGAAAACAGTCGTCTAAGAAACTAGCATAGTGACCAGAAATCAAAATAGGAGCTTACAACCAAGTGTTAGGACCAGGACCAACTGATCTAATTATTAGGGAGTTGATCCGGTCTAAATAAAAGCGGCGAGCACAGTATATTTTGTAAGTGCAGTTTACTATCACTCATTCATCCAGTTTGAGAACCTCACACCTGGACCTACAGATTTACAAATGAAATCCCAACTCAAGGCTTTGCGCCAGATTTGCATGCCATTTGTAGCACAAGATCAGCACAAACTGTTAAGAAATTACAAGGCACCCCCATTGCTCTTATTGTCCTTTTGCAGACAGCTGTTAAGCAATGATGGAGTCATCGTTCAGTTATGATACAACCTCACATATGCAAACATACAACACAATGTATAATGAATTGTCACAATCCCAGCTCGACTGAATGTTAATTTGAACATTTGTAATATCTTACCAAACAATGCATCAACCTTCTCCTCGTCAAGGACTGCTGTTCCAGCACGAGCCTTCGTTACACCTTTTGCAGATGCAAGTTCTTTGGGAGAAAAAAGTACTTCGCTGATGCCATTGAGAAGAAAACCTGCACTGTCCCGCGCTGACTTGGCTTCCTCCAAGAGTTTGTGCAATTTTCTCTTTGGAACTAGTACATCTCTGAACCGTGAAGGATCGTTTGAGTCCTTTACCAACTGCTGCATATCAGTCTGCAAAATAACACAACTATTAACTATTTGCCATTATGTTAGGTTACAATCTCAAAAATATGCATAGATTGCGGGTTTTTGATTTGGCATCTGGTACATGGCTAACAATGTAATATTTGCTATGTTAGCTCCAGGAGTATAAATCAGCCATACTTAAAAACATTGCAAGCAGAAAGATTTCAAAGTCCTCGTGCAGGAAATCTACAAGGTTTGTCCTATATAAACTTTAACTGTGTTAAAAGAGTGGCAAAGAAAAGTATACCTTTTGTACAGTGAATGATCAACTGCATGTTTTTGAGGATGTTATATCTGTTACATTCCGTGGATTGGTCAAAGCAGACAGCGCATCTTGCAAATACTGTACAGCCAACTCACTATTGCAAGTGCCTTGCAAATGTGCTATAATCAAATAAATACACTTGTTAAAGGCAGCAGATAATAAATACAATATACACTTAACAAGCATACTTTTTGGCAATGCATGTGTTTGGATGGAAAAAAAAAGGATTATTAATGGGAATTTTTTGCAGTTTACGTGGAAAGGTAGAATATGAAGCACGCACCTTTTAAGTGTTCGTTTTCAGCTTGTAACCGTACACACCCCTGACAGGAACCAGGGCCAACAAAAAAGCTTTCGTTTTCATTAATTATGGACAAGGAGTTATATACCATTTCCTTAGAGAGAAAGCAAATCATAATTAGGTCATACAAGTGGAAATGCCATTTCCTATGTACCTTTAAAAAAAATAAAGAAATTACCCCAGTGTAGACTATATATTAGCACATGGACATACTTTAATATTTTTGCCAAGGTAGCATGTGAAAGGTAAGATTATCGCTGCACGGGTTCTAACATTTTTGTTAGACTGATCCTCAATGCATAGCCACCGTTACAGTGGCTTTCACATGACCAAGGGATGGTGCAGGTCAGAAATAAACGTCTTAGACATCTAGAGACAGGAGAGAGATACCATGTGTGTTCTTTTCCAGCTTGGGCAAATGACAAGTTTGGCATTTAACAGTTGACTGATTCAATGTTGGCCCTTTACAGGTGCATGACTATGGCACCGAGGCCCTTTACCACTCATTCAAAGAAATAAGCCTCTGGACATACTATCAGGGTAGAGTGATAGCTTTCCAGGATCCCAGTGATCTATCTGTTCCATAACTTGCCTTACTGCAACTATTAAATCATTTCAAATTTGTTGAACAAGGATCCACGCTACATCCTCCTTTCAGCGTCTAAAAGAAGTAATTCTGAAGTTTGCCATAATCAATTACAGAAAACCTGGTTCACAAAAAACAAGGCCCTAAACACACACCATTAGTGGCATTAGATAGAACAAGGCTCAAGCACAGAACTCCATACTCAGACTCAAGGACAGCAGGGTAGGGGCATTGTCAGTCGCACCCTCTCCATTTGCAGACAGGGAGCGGGGTGGAGTGAAGTGTGAATAAATTGGGAAGTCCGGGACAAGTATGTGCTTTGCATAAGTCACAGCTCTGCCTAGCATTTCCTGCACTCCCTGTGTGCTGTTGACTTACTTGTTCGGGTCCTGTTGTCCTGCTGTCAGGAATTTGTGGATCCTTGATTGGACACCTCTGACATGTTCCAGCCCTGACACGCGGGTCTTCCTCTCCCAGGTTGTTGATATCTTCTTCCGGGTTCCTTCGCCTATGTAAACCCTGGGTTTGTGTTTTGGGGGGCCAGGTGTAATTTAAGGGTTTAGAGCATGTTTGGGTTTTGGGGTGCCAGGGTTAATTTTAGGGTTTAGAGTGTGTTTGGGTTTTAGGGTACAAGGGTTAATATTAGGGTTTAGGGTGTGGTTGGGTTTGGCGTGCAAGGGTTAATTTGGGGGTTCAGGGTGTGTTTGGGTTTTGGGGTGCCAGGGTTAAGTTTAGGGTTTAGGGTGTGTTTGGGTTTTAGGGTACAAGGGTTAATATTAGGGTTTTGGGTGTGTTTGGGTTTGGTGTGCAAAGGTTAATTTGGGGGTTCAGGGTGTGTTTGGGTTTTGGGGTGCAAGGGTTAATTTGGGGGTTCAGGGTGTGTTTGGGTTTTGGGGTGCCATGGTTAATTTTAGGGTTTAGGGTGTTTTTGGGTTTTGGGGTGCCATGGTTAATTTTAGGATGTTTGGGTTTTAGGGTACAAGGGTTAATATTAGGGTTTAGGGTGTGTTTGGGGTTGGTGTGCAAGGGTTAATTTGGGGGTTCAGGGTGTATTTGGGTTTTGGGGTGCAAGGGTTAATTTGGGGGTTCAGGGTGTGTTTGGGTTTTGGGGTGCCATGGTTAATTTTAGGGTTTAGGGTGTGTTTGGGTTTTGGGGTGCAAGGGTTAATTTGGGAGTTCAGGGTGTGTTTGGGGTTTGGGGTGCCATGGTTAATTGTAGGGTTTAGGGTGTGTTTGGGTTTTGGGGTGCCATGGTTAATTTTAGGGTTTAGGGTGTTTGGGTTTTGGGGTGCCAGGGTTAATTTTAGGGTTTAGGGTGTGTTTGGGTTTTAGGGTACAAGGGTTAATATTAGGGTTTAGGGTGTGTTTGGGTTTGGTGTGCAAGGGTTAATTTGGGGGTTCAGGGTGTGTTTGGGTTTTGGGGTGCAAGGGTTAATTTGGGGGTTCAGGGTGTGTTTGGGTTTTGGGGTGCCATGGTTAATTTTAGGGGTTAGGGTGTGTTTGGGTTTTGGGGTGCAATGGTTAATTTGGGGGTTCAGGGTGTGTTTGGGTTTTGGGGTGCCATGGTTAATTTTAGGGTTTAGGGTTGATGTAAATAATTAATTTACTCTCTTAATTTCTATGCAGGTAAGTACTTAATCAATAATAACTCAATCGGAATGAAGGAAAACAGAGTCCGTGGTGTAAGAGTTTCTAAGGGTTTTATTCCTCATAAAGGAATCAGGATATCATGTTCCGATCACCACACAGGGTGTCAGAAGGGATAGATGAGCGCGCTGTCGTTTATTGACAATACATAGCTTATATACTTGATTTACATCATAGTGTTCAATGTAAGAGGCGTAACAGCTGAGAGAAGACAAGATAACAGTATACACGTGGTGCTAGTACATCATCAAGAGGCGTAAACTAGGCGTGAACTAGGGTGTGTGCTAGAAACGTCACTGATAGGTGACGCAAGTGGGTGGCACCAAGGGGTGGTGCTAACAGAATGTTGCAATGTCAGCAGAAATCGGAAGCTTGGATGCGCGCGCAGCTGCATGACGTGTGATAGACGGGGTGCAGGGGACTTGACATTTACACTGGCGGAAAGAGACAGAAGTCTGGCATGTCAGATCAACTTGTGCTTCTATCATATCTGATATCTGATGTTTAGGAACTAAGCTATCTGGGCAGAAAGGTCTCTAGAGCAGAAGCTATTCTATACTTGCTGTGAGTGCGTGTATAAGCGCCTGAATGTCTGTATGAGAAGCGTGGGGGCATGGGGCCTTCCATGGAAGCATGGCAACAGAGGCTATGAATTACTTGCATAAAGACAGGTCGGCCCTTTAGCCCTGTAGCTGGGGAGGGATGTTTACTGAAGCTAGCAGGCTGGAATGTATCTTCGGGAGGAAAACAGATAACTCGAAGGTTATAGTCAATCTTGGCAGGCAGCAGGCTGAGCTGAGCACGGAGGGCCGCGCTAGAAGTAAGTCAGAGTTCACGGGAACGGGGGCTGCTTGGGCAGAGGCCCTCGCAGTCAGAAGCCAGAAAAGAGGCTCGATGGCAGAGATTCAGGGCCTACTTTCAGCCAGGCTGAAAAACGTAGGAGTACACTTCAAAAAGACGTTGGCATAGCATACTTAGGAACGGACCATCAAACCCATTCATGGTGGGTCTGAAAGAGGACAAGTTAACGTTGGACGCAAATGTATTTGCGTCTTCATAACTGATACAGGAGGGAAGTTACATGCACCTTTAACTCGTACATGGAGTCGGTGGGGTACTCGCTAGGGAACACAACATGACCATAAAATTTATATTACCTCATTCCCTCCTTGTTCCCTACGGACCCTTCATGATATATCGATCCTCATAAATCGATCAGTTTGTTCTTGTAACATTATATGTTCGTCTTTCTTTCTTTGACTGTTTGAGAGGCAACTGGAATGCTCAATGCAGGATGTGGCACACAGTCCACATATCGCTGGCCCACACTGCAGGCATAGGCAACAACTGAATACTATAACAAGGCCAATGCCTAGGAAGGATAAGATCTTCCATCCCCAAGCTGTTAACGTAGTCCAGAACCAACCGGACCAAGTCCAGGTGCCTGGATTCTGATGTATCTGATTTGCAATTTTATGTAAACGGGTGATAGCTTGATAGACAGATGGTGCATTTTGTGGAATGAAAACACAGCAACTTGACCCGATGACCTTACAAGCTCCACCTCTATCTGCCAAGATGACGTCAATCACAAGACGATTTTGAAGGACAACAGTCCGTATAGCAGACTGCTCCTCTGTTAAGTTACCTAGAGCGGAGGCAGTTTCGTTCACTACTGCTTCAAGTGTTCTCGTTAATCTGCGTATTAATTTACTGTTTTGGACAGGTCCTAGGAAGAAAAAGAATCCTTTATTGAAATCAGTGTACTGTTCCCATGCCGTTTCTGTGTAGTCGACAAGGGGAATATCTCTTTTGGGTCTATTCGGTGCTAGATTCGTATTTCTATGGTAATCAGGAGGAGCTAGAAAAACAGGTGGCAGAAGGAATGCAATGTAACAGGTACCATCCCAATCTGGGGGCAAACGTATGTATGCGGTATGACCACAAACAAAGTAGGAATGACTGGTAGCTTTAAAAGACGATTTACCATGGTCACTGAACTCGACCACAGTAGTGCATTTACTATGACCTACGTGTACTGAACCTTTCTTGCTAACACATAATTCACCTGTGACTGGTAACACTAACATATGGGGCAAAACTGGAGCAGTTTCAGATTCAACAGTGAGGATCATAAGGCTAATTGTGTAATTACCTAATCCATATACTTCATTTTCTAGATCAGTTCCTATTCGAGTGGGAAGTCCCTCTTTATCAGGATAACAGACGTTGAGCAGGACTAAGTTCAAGTTTCCCCAAACCCAGCCCCCATCGGAAACAGCAATATCAGGATCTAAAGAATTAATTATTTTAAACCATGCTCCACAGGAGCCATTGTGAGTGAATGGGTACGGAAAGAGAGGCAGAGCTCCCTTGTAATTCTGGTAGGGAGGGAGTCGACCACATATCCAGCAGTCTGTAGCATTACTTGTCTGATGGGAATGGTGTAACATACTAATGAATGTATTGTTGCGCAGCGCAAGTCTGTAAGAGAGTTCATGTGCAGGAAGTTCACTAAAAGTGTGTTCAGCAGAGACATTGTAAGCAGATTGTTCACGCCTGAAAATAGGCCAGTACATAGGAAGCAGAATGCTGGCAATAATAATTAGAATACTCAGAATAAACATGATTATTAGTGTCACTATGCAGTGACTACGAAGTGATTTGCAATATGTTCTTCTCTTTTCCTCTCTCTCTCTAACTCGATCTAGGGGATACATGTCAGAAACTATTTAACCGATTCACCTAGGGGAGGACTTAAACAATTAAACTGTCTGACTTGCTAGATCGAAGCTTCATTCGGTAAAGTTCTTGAGGAGTCTTTTCTCTTTTAGGCACAGTAACGTCTTGTGCTTCAACACAGTCTTTGGTGGGGGTGGACGAGTCAGAGTCCTGTTTCAGTCCGTTTTTTAGTTCATTGCATAGCTTGATGTGACTCGTGTGGACCCACCCCTTTCTCCCCTCGATTTTCACGGCGGTCCTGGTGGTAAGCAGAACGGTCTTCGGAGACTTCCAGCGGGGCTCCAGCGGACTTTTCCGGTCGAAATTCCGGACGACTACCAGGTCACCTGGACGGACCTCATGCGCCTTTACATCGGTGTTGTCAGGGAAGGCTGCGGCAACCTGTGAACGACATGATTGGAGTGCAGACATCAAGGAGGCAAGGTAATCTGTCAACATGTTACAATCAATATCAGTGATCTTTTTCGGAACGGGCGTCCCCCACATATTCGGTGGTCTGCCAAAGACCACTTCGTACGGGGATAGCCCTGATCTTGAGTGGGCGACCATTCTCATATAGAATAGTGCCACGGGCAGGGCGACTATCCAGTCGACCCCTTTTTCCTGACAGATCTTGGCAAGACGGATCTTTAGTGTCTGATTATGCCTTTCTACAAGGCCAGCTGCTTCGGGATGTCGGACACAGTGGAACCTCCACTGATATCCTAGCAAGAGGGAAACTTGTTTCATCAACTCGGACGAGAACGGCTGTCCGTTATCTGAGTACACGACACGGGGCAAACCGTACCGTGGGAAGAATTCACGAACCAACTGTCTGGCAGTGGTCGGAGCAGTGTAGTCTGGGACTGGGTATGCTTCGGTCCAGCGGGACAGAGCACAAACAATTACAAGGACATACTTAAATCCTCTACAGCTATTCATCTGGATATAATCCATCTGGAGGACTTCAAAAGGGTGATCGGGAGGATGGAATCCACCTTGCTCAACAGGGACGCTTTTACCTGGATTGAACTGACAACAGATCATGCAAGTACGCACTTTCTGTTTTGCTGCTGCTCGTAAGTGTTTGTTGTACCAGAGGTTCTGTAAACTGTCTAACATGGCTTTCTCTCCAAGATGGGCAGGACTATGTGCTGTATTTATCATGACTTGAACCATTGAGTCGGGGAGAAACCATATAGATTTTCCCTTCGTCACCCAACCTTGATCTGTCTGAATCCCTCCTAGTTCAGTCCATTTCTTTATTTCCTCTGGAGTAGCATGTGTCTGGATGTCAATTACGTCTAGGGCGGGATCTCTAACTGTCATACACTGTGTTTGTACTATTGTCTTTGTCACATCAGTAGTCTGGGTGTGAGTCAATGCTGTATGTTTTGCTGTCTGGTCTGCCAGGTCGTTACCCTGGGAAACAGAATCTGTGACTTTAGTATGTGCCTTACACTTCATGACTGATATGCCCGAGGGCAAATGTATTGCTTCTAACAGTGCTTGAATGAGGGGGCCATGTTGTATCTTGGCCCCATGAGAAGTCAGAAAACCTCGTTCTTGCCAGAGGACTCCGAAGTCGTGTACAACTCCGAAGGCATAGCGGGAATCTGTGTATATGTTAACATTTCTGTTCTTGGCTAGAATACAAGCTCGGGTCAGAGCGATGAGCTCTGCTGCTTGAGCAGACAGGGTGTCAATACGATGTGTTTCTTTAATTTCAGTTTCAGTGGTCACGGCGTACGCGGCCACTAATTCTCCTGTACTTGTTCTCATGCATGAACCGTCCACATAAAGTGTCAGGTCTGGATTTGTCAATGGGACATCTGTTAAGTCTCGTCTAGGCTTAGTTACTGCATTAATTATTTCTATACAATCATGCGGAGCTGGATCTGTCATAACTGTAGGTAACAGTGTTGCTGGGTTCAGGATGCTGCAACGTCTGATTTCTATGTGTGGCTGGAATAGTGTTAATTCATAACCTGTCAGTCGTGCTATAGTTAAGTGTTGAGTCTGGGTTCTGTTTAACAAAACCTCTACAGAATGTGGTACTTGAACTGTTAACTGATGACCTAAAACAATTGAATCACTTTGTCTTATTGCTAACGCTGTTGCTGCTACTGACTTTAAGCACGCAGGGAGTGCTTGAGCTACTGAATCCAATGTACTAGAAAAATAAGCACACGGCTTATGTGAACCTGCTTGGTCTTGAGTGAGGACAGACAACGCTGTGCCATCACGTTCTGTAACAAAAAGTGTAAACGGTTTGCTGTAACATGGTGTCGCTAAAACTGGTGCTTGGCATAAAACTTTCTTTAATTCTTCAAAAGCTTGTGTGTGTTCCTGAGTCCAAGGGAGGACAGTCGAAGTCGCTGCCTCCTGTGTCGTTAACTGGATGAGTGGTTTAGCTAAGAATGCATACTGGGGAATCCATTGTCTGCAGTACGAGGTGAGGCCTATGAAGGCCCGCACTTCCTTTTGTGTCTTGGGTTGCGGCATGTTCACAATTAACTGAATGCGATCGGGAGTGAGCTGTCTCCCCACTTTGGACAGTAAGTGACCCAAGTACACAACTTGCTGAGCACAGAATTGTAGCTTCGAAGGAGACACCTTGTGTCCCTTGTCAGCCAGGAAATGTAAAACTGTCAGTGATGCTTTTTCACATTCGGGCTCACTTCGTGCGGTGATCAGCAGATCATCGACGTATTGTAGTAAAGCGGTGTTAACTGGCATTTGAATACAATCTAGTTGTCTTTTCAGTGCTTGACTATAGATGCTGGGGCTTTCTGTAAATCCTTGAGGTGCGCGCGAAAATTTGAAACTGCGTCCATTTAAACAGAATCCGAAGAGATATTGGCTCTCGGGATCAATAGGCACGCTGAAGAAGGCGTTCTTGAGATCAATTACAGTAAAGAACGTCGCTTCTGAATCAATAGCAGTCAAGAGAGATGATATATCGGGGACCACAGGATACTGTGGGATAATACATTTATTCAATTCTCGAAGATCAATCACCAGCCGATATACTGGCGGTGCATTGGGATCAGTACGTTTAAGAATCGGAATGATGGGTGAATTACAGATATTGGAGTCGGTCTCGACGACCACTCCTTGGGCAATGAGCTCTTCAATGATTTTCAGTAAAGCCGCTACAGCATCGGGTGGTAACTTGTATTGTCTGATTCTGGGTAATACAACACCTGCCTTGAGGGTAACGCGGTATGGTGTAATGTGCATACATCCTACATCAGTTGGGCCTTTTGCCCACAAGTAATCAGGTACATTTTTCAATCTGACGTCAAACTCACGAAGGACGTAATGACCCTTGAAATCCCGCAGAAAGAGTCTAACTCCCTCCGGGGAGCAGCATATTATAGCTCCTAGAGCCTTCAGTGTTTTAATTCCTAACAGATTTTCCGGACATGATTTTGTTAGTAACAGGTCTGTAACGCGTGATAATGGACCCACAGCCAGGGGAACTGGTTCTGATACTTCATTTACAATAGGTTGTCCTGAAAAACCAAGGGAAACATTTTGTGAGCCTGAGAGGGGTGCCCCTGGAACTTCGTCATGACTTATTGTAGTGCGACTTGCCCCTGTGTCAATTAAAAACTTTCTATCTTTCCCCAATACCTGACTGTGTACATAAGGACCTTCTTGATCTACAGGAATCTCGATAAGAGGCAAGCCACCTTCCCTCTCTAGGCTGTTTCATGTATATCGGGAATATTCGGGGTAAGCAGACTGGGCATACTGGTACATCTGTTGTGAGACTTGCTGAGTTGCAGCAATGGGCTGTGGCTGTGGTACTGCTACGGTCTGTGCTGTCTGTGCGGATGCATGCATGGGCTGTGTATTCGGGGTAGACTGATGCTGGTTATGGTCTGGTCTAGGCGGATGCGGTCTCTCTTTAGTTTTACCTGTCGCTATGTTATGTTTCAGAACTGCACATTCGTGAACGTAGTGACCTGGCTGCTTGCAATAATTGCATGTCCCTTTAACAGGAGCTGCAGCGTGACTTGTCTGGGTCGTACCTTTCCTGTGACTGTCGGATGGGACCGTCTGGGCTACTAACATTTTCATTTTCGTGTCTTTCATGCGCTTCTGTTCCTGATCTTGTTCTTCCCTAATTCTATTCTGGTGATATTGTAACATTTGTAACATCTGGGATGGCGTATTTGCTTGCCATGTACTCTCGACTTTATACACTCTATTTTTAACTAACGGTAGGGAATTCTCGACTAACTTTGATACAAAAAGATGTGGGTACGACTCGCTACTTGGCTGGAGGCCACTATTGATAATAAAACATTTCTCGAATCTTGAATAAAAGTCGCTAGTATCTTCATCATGTTTCTGTTTACAGGACGAGATTGCATCCCAATCCTCCTTTCTAGTTGTCAATAATCTGGGCAGGACCTGTACTATTAAACCTGGTAATGCTTTAGTTTTGTCCCCAAGGCCTAACCCTGGAACCCGTTTCTTTTCTTCATCCTCTATTTCTGCCCAGGCAATCTTTGCGTCTCCCACCTCCCAGTCCTTTTCCTTTAATTTCTCGAATATACCCGTAGGCAATAATACTTTCAACATTTTCATGATATCATCATATGTGTAGTCCCCCATCAGTAACATGTCTTTGAGCTCTCTATGAAAACCTGCAGGGTCTTTATCATGGCACGGTACTAATTTCTTCATTTCTAACAGTTCTAATTTAGTTAGAGGCGTGTGTACATACACGCGTTTCAAAATTTTATCCTCACCCATAACAGGGTGCACTTCTCGCAAGGGGTTCTGACTTTCAATACCACCCCCGCACTGCATATGGTACATTTTCCTTTCTGGAGGTGGGGCGGGAACATATTCAGGACTTACAAAGGTGTCATATCTGCGTCGTTGTTCTAGAATTATTTGAACTAATTTAGTGCTTAGGCCTCTCCATCTATCCATCAGTAGTGCTTCTAGTGTCTCATGTAAGGGACCTGGATCGGAATAATGTTTTCTGTACTTAATGAGAAGGTGCTGAATCATATATACCCCTGCTAATTTCTGTTCGTCGGGGGAGAGGTTCAGAAATGTCTGTGCTACGGTGTCATCATTATATATATCTGCATTTTCGGCCCATGATACCGCTGATCGGGCTAATTCTTGTTCATCCATAGAATTGAGTACATGGTACCCAACTCGATCTCGAAGCCGTTTATCAGTTTCCTGGAACTGATGTTCAGCAGAATTCGGATTCGTTAAGGCAGAGAAGAAAACTCTCTTGCTTTCCGGACGGACACCTTTCCTAAGGTAGTTTCCCCTACCTACATATGCTATAGTGCTTGTAGTTGGTTCTGGTTCTTCAGATTCTTCTTCCTCCTCGGAGGGAGCCTTTTCTTTCTCTTTCTCGTGTACTGCTATCACTGCTTTCTTAATCTTTTTATACATGGCCTCTATGCAATTTTGTCTGTCATGTTTTCCATCGGCTATATTTTGACCCCATTTGTTCAATGCATCTAATTCACTCTGCTCTGTTCCGGGCCTGTCTCGTTCTCTTATTAGACAATTTATGAAAAATCTTAGTATCAGTGCTTGCATGGTAACTTTCTGTTTCTCCAGGGCATCCTTAATACTGTCGGGGTCCTTTCCCGTTTGAACGAACTCATATATTCTATCTAGGTGCTCCTTCATTCCTGCGTAACATAACAAACTATCAGTAGCAGATCTTAACCGTAAAGACGCTAATACCATTAAGTCGTCCTGTCCAGGTTCTGGATCATATCTACAAACTGACATATTTTCTTTTAGTGCATCAAGACGGGATGAATTAGAAGAACGGGGGGATCTGTGCGTAAGAGGACTCTGCAGACCTCTGAGATTTAATCTGTGAGTCGGTGGCGGGGTCTGTAGACCCGCGGTCGCACCTCCTGAAGCGGAAGCTTGGGCATTATCTCTGTGTGTAGTCAGTATCTGAATTTGTCTTTTAGTAGGATCTGATTGAAGTGGTTTCGGCAGATCAGTTTTAGGTGAGGGAAGTGGCGGAGCTGGCGGAACGGGACTAGTCTTTTTCGGTGTCGGCTGAGAGTGATCTTGGGGAGCAGTACCACCCCCGGCCCTGTCAGTAGGCAGGGCCCGAACAGGCAGATTGGTGTAAGCTGGCGCTACATCTTCGAGATATGAATTTAGGAATATGTCTTTAGTAGTCTTATGTATTACTTTAGTTGGAACTAATGGTGACGGCAAATTTTTCGGTATTTCTGAAATGGCGTCAGGGGTACCATCGGCCAAAAGATACATGTTGTTCACTTTGCTATTTTGGATACGGTCTATTTGTTCTACTTTTACTCGAATTCCCTCAGTAACTAATTCATTTTCTCGGGCCTTTTCTGATTCTTTAAGCCTGTCTTCTCTACGGAGTGTTCTATCAGCACGCTTACGTGATTCCTTACGCCAAAATTCTATGGCGTCTTTCTGAGATTGTCTAGCTTTCTTTTTCCGTAATATTTCTTCTACTTTTATGATGCACTCGGCATCCCATGTTCCGTTAACTGGCCATCGGTATCTTTCCTCTAAGTGCTTGGTATAATCGGTCCATAACTCTAGATACAAGATGGCGTCTATGCCATGCTTATTATACATGAAATTACCTGGAGTGTCCCTAGGGGGGATCGGAATCTCTTCCTCTAACATCCCTTTCCTAGTTCCTATCTGCTTTAATTTGTTGAAAAACGGCATTGTGCCTACTTGATACTGGAATGCTTGATCCTTGATACTTAATGTCAACTGTAACTATTTATACAAAAACACAATAATGCACAAAAACAATCACATTCATACCACGACATTAATTACATGAAACATTTAAAGACATAACTAATTTCCCCTTACTCTGAATGTACCGCTCAACGATACAGATACACTGCTGTAACAGTGCAGAAATTCGGAATACTTTATATACTGCTAAACAGTACAGATACACTGCCTAAAAACAGTGCAGACCGGACTTGCGTACCCAAACCCGTCTAGATACGACCCAGCAATGGTACTCACCGGGAAGCACGGAAAACAGAAGGCCTCGGAAAACTCGACTGGACTCGACTCGGAACTTCGGAAAACTTCGGAAAACTTCGGAAAACTTCGGAAAACTGGTGGGCCTCTTCACACCTCGGACCTTGCTTCCTTCGGCTGGGCTCTGGTCGGGATCCTCCGCACTCCTCACCGCCTCGTCTGGGCACTGATCGCAGTCTTCGTCACCTCCGTGTGTCAGAGGGGGATGCAGGAAATCCTGCCAGTACACGTGTTGTCCGTCTAACTGATGGCAGGGGACACGGATTGCAACGCACCTTCCGGCGCGTGAGGTGGGGGAGGGGTCCCTATTCGGGCGCCAAAATGATGTAAATAATTAATTTACTCTCTTAATTTCTATGCAGGTAAGTACTTAATCAATAATAACTCAATCGGAATGAAGGAAAACAGAGTCCGTGGTGTAAGAGTTTCTAAGGGTTTTATTCCTCATAAAGGAATCAGGATATCATGTTCCGATCACCACACAGGGTGTCAGAAGGGATAGATGAGCGCGCTGTCGTTTATTGACAATACATAGCTTATATACTTGATTTACATCATAGTGTTCAATGTAAGAGGCGTAACAGCTGAGAGAAGACAAGATAACAGTATACACGTGGTGCTAGTACATCATCAAGAGGCGTAAACTAGGCGTGAACTAGGGTGTGTGCTAGAAACGTCACTGATAGGTGACGCAAGTGGGTGGCACCAAGGGGTGGTGCTAACAGAATGTTGCAATGTCAGCAGAAATCGGAAGCTTGGATGCGCGCGCAGCTGCATGACGTGTGATAGACGGGGTGCAGGGGACTTGACATTTACACTGGCGGAAAGAGACAGAAGTCTGGCATGTCAGATCAACTTGTGCTTCTATCATATCTGATATCTGATGTTTAGGAACTAAGCTATCTGGGCAGAAAGGTCTCTAGAGCAGAAGCTATTCTATACTTGCTGTGAGTGCGTGTATAAGCGCCTGAATGTCTGTATGAGAAGCGTGGGGGCATGGGGCCTTCCATGGAAGCATGGCAACAGAGGCTATGAATTACTTGCATAAAGACAGGTCGGCCCTTTAGCCCTGTAGCTGGGGAGGGATGTTTACTGAAGCTAGCAGGCTGGAATGTATCTTCGGGAGGAAAACAGATAACTCGAAGGTTATAGTCAATCTTGGCAGGCAGCAGGCTGAGCTGAGCACGGAGGGCCGCGCTAGAAGTAAGTCAGAGTTCACGGGAACGGGGGCTGCTTGGGCAGAGGCCCTCGCAGTCAGAAGCCAGAAAAGAGGCTCGATGGCAGAGATTCAGGGCCTACTTTCAGCCAGGCTGAAAAACGTAGGAGTACACTTCAAAAAGACGTTGGCATAGCATACTTAGGAACGGACCATCAAACCCATTCATGGTGGGTCTGAAAGAGGACAAGTTAACGTTGGACGCAAATGTATTTGCGTCTTCATAACTGATACAGGAGGGAAGTTACATGCACCTTTAACTCGTACATGGAGTCGGTGGGGTACTCGCTAGGGAACACAACATGACCATAAAATTTATATTACCTCAGGGTGTGTTTGGGTTTGGTGAGGGGGTAGTATTACAAAGCGTATGACACCTTACACAACATGTTTTGATAAAGCCAAACCAAAGTTAGCAATGACCGCGAGGATCATAATGCACTTAAAAGTATATGGTATGGCTATATCATAGAACAGCTATAAGGACATGGTTCCGAAAGCTGCAGACAGGCTCAGCTCATGCTAGAGCACCATCTCACATAATACCAAGCACTCTCTGCCTTCGGGATTGTTAAGGCCTGCCATAGGAGTGACTTATAGGTATATATGTGTCTATATATGTTTAGATATAGGTATACTATATCTAAGCAAAGGGTGATTACACCACTCTGCCCCAGCTGAGTGATCAGCCAGTTGTGTCAATTTAGTAGGGCCAGCCAGGGGTGGCATACTACAAGCTGCAGCCCCTGGAAGGCCTTGGGTGCACATATGCCCTGGGTACCTATAGTACACAGTACAGGGGCTTATAAGTGTGACCCAGTATCCAATTGGAGATGTACCTAAGGTACATGGAGTCCATTACAGTTACAGTGGATGCTTATCTTACCTGGTTTGTACAAAAAGAAAGTGACAAAAAATAAATAAATGTGTTAAAAAAATAACCACTGATTTATACACAGTTTGCTAAAGCACATTGTATGCTCTGTTGTGTATAATAGAAAACGTATATGACATTTTGCGTTTATCTGCAATTTATTGTGCAATCATCCAACAGTTTGCATTTTTCTGGAAAACTGAAACCAAAGTGGTGGACGTGCTCTTTAAATAGACAAGCAATTCCTGTTAAAATCACCAGACGCAAAAACATCTTATTGAAAACACAATAGTACCTTTGAAGTATTCAGATGCTCATTTTCAAATCACCCAAAAGTCATCAGGAACAATGTCATCTTGTAAAGTTATCGGAGAGTCATTTAGTAGTCATCCTCAGATCATCAGGAATAATGACACCTTCTGAAGTCAGCAGATACTCATTTTCAAGTCATCCTTAAATCATCATGAATAATGACACCTACTAAAGTCATCAGAGAATCATTTTCAAGTCATCCTCAAATCATCAGGCTGAGCTTCTCCAGCTTTGCTGATGACTTCAAGAGCTTGATGATGTCTGATGACGTGTAAATGACTTCTAAGGTAGTTGGATGATCATCCAATGAATCTGGGATGGCTTCTAAAGTAATCCTGTTTGACCTGGGTCAGCGCCTAATAAAGTTTGGTTTTGCGAATGCCAGGAGTCCTGCTGAAAGGGGATAAGAGGGGGTAAGTCCTCTGTTGCAGCCCACCATTCCAGCATGTTTTTCCCTTCTTCATCAGGCTGGTCCACCCCGTCACAGGGGTATTATGATTTTTGTGTTTAGGGTTTGCTAGGGGTTTGACCAGTGAAGTGGGAGTCGCCCTAGGTGTTTCAATCTGCCAACTAGTGCATATGTGCAAATTAATGTGCAATATAGATTAATGTGTGCCTAATAAAGTACTTTTCTCTTTTGTATGTATAAAAAAATTGCATTTGTAATCATTTATTGGGTACTGTTTGCTGTGTGCCGGCAGACTACATCACATCCCCTTAGTAGGCTTCGGACCGTCCTTGTCGCTATCCTTGAGGGAGTCACGTGCGACAATGGAGAAATTGGTTCCCAGTAGATGGAATGTTGTAATTTATTAGCCAAAACATCTCGCCCTAACCCCTCCTTAAATGGCACCTTGTTAGAGAGGGTGACTGTCTTTGATTACCTTGGTGTCACATTGTCTGAAACTTTCGAATAGGGCCCACAACTAGACAAGGCAGGCTTGAGGATGGTGCTGATGGTGAGGGGAATCACCAAAACCTTAAGGAATTCCCTATACAAACCACCTGGCCCTGTTGCTGAAATATAGAAAGTACAAGTAAGGAGTGCTGTAATGTATGGGGTGGGATTATGGGGCCACTGCCCCTTTGGCGGATTGGCCATAATAGAGAACCAATTCATGAGAAAGCTCTTGGGCTTACCGCCTAGCACTCCCCTCATCCCTCTGCGCCTGGATTTAGGAAGCAAATGCATTGCAGAGGAGATTTTACTAAGACCACTGACCTTCTGGCACAGACTGTGGGCGACCCCTGAACTAGCATCCTACCAAACAGAACTCAAGGAGGTCCTGGGTCTTCCAGGGGCTGGAAAATTGCCAGGGTTCAAGTACATTAAAGAAGCATGGCTAAAATAGGCATGCCTAACCTGTGAAGTAATCCAGAGGAACTGTTCACGATAACATCTTGATTTCAACTAGTAAGAGCATATAGATTGCTCAAACTAGTCGATCTGCAGGGGAACAGCAAACTCGGGCATTGAACGGCTGGCTTTTTTAACATAAAAACTGAGTATCTCTTTGAGTCTTTTCTGGATGACATACAGCCCTTCATGGCAAGGAAGCTGTATATCCAGTTTAGAACAGTGACCCTCCTGGTTAATGCTTTTACAAATAAATGGTCAAAAGATCCCCCTGTTGGGTGTCCCGCTTGAAACAGCCCTGATGAGGCCGACATTCATGTTTGTTTCTTTTGCCCTGGCTATAATTCTGCCAGATGCCATTGGCTCATACCTTTATCTCGAAACATAGGCTGTACACAATGTCTGGAGGCGTATAGAATTTTAAGATCTGACACGCACTCACCCATAGTCTTTGCCGTGTCCCGATTCCTCAATTCTATGTGGCACAGGCGCAGGGCCATTCTTAACACATCTCAGCAACTGTTAAAAATTGTTCCCCGCACTCTTGTCATTTTTAGTATTAAAATCCTAATATTTTTATCTGGTTTTAATTACTCGCATTTTTAGATGGTACAAATATATTGGACAAACTAAAATGCTTCTTTTGCTATATTTTGTAACCTGTTATCAATGAAATTTCTAGATCGTTTTAATATAGCTATATATCTATATGTATTTTTGACTTTTTATGTACTTTTATGACCAAAATTACGTTTGTTGAATGGAATGGTAATGTATTACTTCTGAAGGACTGACCTCTTTCCCAACTAAGGATATAGCTCTTATGATTTGTTTTTCTAAAACGAACAGTGATTAGCTGAAAGATATATGGCACTGAGTTTAAATTTTGCTTGTGGTTTATTGCTGGAAAGAATCTCTCTGCATTTTAAAACTCATTCTGAGCTACAGCCCTTTTTAGATCTGATTTACATTAAACTGCTTGTAATAGGTTTTTACTTAGAATTACTGTTTTTTTGGGGTTTAATTTAGCACTTCAGATTCCACTTACATTCCTCATGTCAGAAACTACACTATCTCTTTCATATGAAATCGTAAGACCCCAGACAATTTAAAATGCTTGTCTGTAGAGTGATGGTGTGATCATGCATTACATCTAAAGGCTATTGAGAGAGAGAGAGAGAGAGAGAGAGAGAGAGAGAGAGAGAGAGAGAGAGAGAGAGAGAGAGAGAGAGAGAGAGAGAGAGAATATAGATAATGGGTAACTCAGAGATGGTTGGCGAGACCCATACTACGTATGTTAACCAATATGCATTTTTTATACTTAATATTCAATTTGAAGAAGTTAGCTTGAAAAACTTATTTTTCAAAGTGCAACACAGAGTGGACATTGACTTCAATTCGAATGTTTAGTTTTTGTTTTCTGTTTCTTAATAGGTTCTGTGGCAGAAACTTTCACTGCTTAATTAATTTCAGATACCCACTCCCAGTCACAGGTCTAGGTTGAATCCATCATCGTTCTTTAGTTTACTTTGTCACCTCAGTTCAGACACAGCTATATTCAAATCCGTCTTGACCCTGTGCCTCATGGGATCAGTCCAGCCGAACTGCCAAGCCAGGTCTTCCCTGAACTGGAAACAAGCATCCTGGGAATGTTTCGGGGTAACACCCCTCATCAGCCAGGCTAGCTTGAATCCAGTGGCAAAGTGAGCAAGGGACCCACATCTGGGCATACCCTGCCAACTTAGGGCGAACATAGAAAACACAAGGAGATGATGGACGGAGCGCTGAAACTTTTCAGACACTCACCCCCAGTCATAGATCTGAGTTGAATCCATCATCGTTCTTTATCTCACAGCGCCACCTCAGTTCAGACCCAGCTTCATGAAAATCAGTCTTGACCCTGTGCCTCATGGGAAACGTCCAGCCTGAACTGCCAAGCCAGGTCTTCCCTGAACCAGAAACAAGCATCCTGGGAATGGTTTCGGGGTAACACCCCATATCAGCCAGGCTAGCTTGAATCCAGTGGCAAAATGAGCAAGGGACCCACGTCTAGGCATACCCTGCCAATTTAGGGCGAACAAAATAAACACAAGGATATGATGGACGGAACCCTGAAACTTTTCAGACACTCACCCCATGTCAGGGCTGGCCTGTTCCCATTGGGTGCAGGGTCAAGACCTATTTGCATATGGCTGTGTTTAAACTGCAATGGTATGGGAGCAAAGAAACGATGGATTTAGGCCTAGATCTCTGTACTGGGGAGAATGCATGACATTGTTCTGCATTCTGTCCATAAATTGTTCTTTTTGCATAATTGAGGATTTACCGCATTTGCAACATAATGTGCAGCTTTAAAAAAAAAATTCTACCTTAAAGGAATGAAAATAATGCTACTAGAGAACATGTGCATAATTTGCATATGTGTCACATAACCTATATAACCTTGCTGCACCATTTAGTCCTCCCTGCTACATAATTCTACGAGCCCTGACATAGCAAAGAAATGCAGAATAGTTTATGGGCTGCAATTGTGATGATGAAATTCATATTCCACAGGGAAGCGTGACATATTTGCTCTACTTCAGGGTTCCCTGTTAAATATGGGAGAGTTATGAATTGAGTTGTGTGCGTTCAGAACCATAAATGGCAAATTTCAGTTGATTTGCATTTTGAGCCAGAAACATAGCTCACTTTTTAACTCTATTTGTCAATGATTTATTTTTTTATGATGCCCTTATAATTTCCAACCCCCACCTTTTTAAAATCACCCTCCATCTTACAGTAAAAACAGTAAGAATGCACTGTACAAATAGAAAATAACAAACATTGCAATAGCATCTTCAATAGCATTTTCACATAAATGAAAGTAAGGTTCAAGAGTACAGTAAAGTGGTTTCTTGGAAGCAGAAGCAGTTAAGGATAATATATCATGAAAGATGACAAAAGAGCACAATCAGGTCAGCAAATGGTTTCGTAGAAACAGAGCACATCTGTGAAAATATAGCCCTTCCACTCACAATTCCCATCTTTTAAAGGGAGCGAACAGATGACTCATTTACAACCTGATCTTGGAAAATAATAAGATGCATGTAATAATGAAAACAGTCATGATATTCTGCACAACATACCGCCCACCTGCAGCCGTTTGAAGCGGCATTTACTTTAGAAACATCTATGGGTGCGCAGATTTTAACGAGGAAGTCACTTTTGAGCTTAATCCATTGCAGGAAAACCCTAAGAACAGTAAGTATCAGGACCTCAAGCACCTCACTTTAAATGTAACGTTTTCAGCCAAATATCTCTCATATATGTTTTTAAGAAACCCTGGGTACATCTTCATATTCCATTAACTGTTCAATCCTACTGAGGGCTGCTGCCCTACTATCAAAGCAGTTGTGTCCCTGGAATTGTTTTTTGTGGGAAACACAAGGGGGCACAGATAAGACCTATGGGGCCACCTACAGTAGGTAATCATAAAGATTGGGCACAGCTATATTTATATAGATAGATTGATATTCACTATTCTCTAAAAAAACAAAAAACATATAAGCAACATTATAGTTAGGTGTTTTAAATGAGACACGAGCTGATGTAAAAAAAACACTGACACACACTAGTTATAGTTTAGTGACCTTACTAGAACCTTGGTGCCCATCATTCATTGCTTATGATTTCACATATTACATCACCCATGACATGTTAAATGACATCACTAATTATTTTAAAATAACAACAGTGGTAAGTTACTAATGAAATCAACTAAGAATTCCGATAGTGTGCTTTAGGTTTTGTGAAGGAGGAGTAATACAACAACTTGAACCGACGGTTGGACTTTTATTAGCTTGTCTGTTAGCTTTCCAAAAATGCAAAATAAACTGGATATTTCAATAGTGAGGCATGTTAAATAGATGTCATTGTCTTGTTATTTGTATTCATTCAAAGGATGGGTGCAGTAGAAGTAGGTCACTTGCTGAGTGCTGGCGGATGAACCCTAAGGAACAACAGATCCTTTTGTTAACCTTTACTGTGAATGGCTGAAGGCTGAGTGTTCGAAATTGGTTCTCTAGTTGGCAGAGGTATTAATCCTGTCCAAGTAGGGACCACAATCCAAGGCAGGGTAAGTCGAATACACACTAAGTTAACCTTTGCTCACCCTCTGGTAGCTTGGCACAGAGCAGGCAGGCTTAACTTAAGAGGCAAAATGCAAAATATTTGTGCACCCTTAATACACTAAAACAGCGAAAACATAACACATAAATATACGACACCTGGATAGAAAAGTAGAGCTTAAATTATTGAACAAAACCAACCAAAACAACAAACATCCAATAAGTAGAACCGGGGTTATAATTTGTTTTTTAGAATATCTGCAAATATAGTGCTTAAAAGCATACAGCACCAACCAAGGCTATCAGGTCGGTCTTGACCAGGTCAAATCCAAAGGTTCAGGCTGCCTGCGAAGGAGTACGTGTTGTATACAGGGACCAACCTTGTCCGGCTGAAAAGTACAATGTTGCGCAGTTGACGGGAAGTGACAGTTTTTCCAGCAGCACAGCAATCCTTCTTTCAGGCAGAGTATCCTCATGTCCAGTAGTGTACGGAGGTGCTGGAGTCTGAGGTCCAGTACTTGATATATTGAGTTGTGCCTTTGAGGTTGGGGAGACTTCAGAGAGGTCTTTGAAGTGCACAGAGTCCCAGCCCTTCATGCCCCAGCTAAAGACTCTCTACTTGGGGTTTCACAGCCCTTTTGTGTGGGGACAGGCACAGCCTATTCAGGTGTAACATCCTTCCCAGCATGGCCCATCAGTAAGTGTTAGGCCATCAGTCACACCTCAGCTCCCTTTTGTGCGTGGCTGTCTGGAGGGATTGCACAAAGCCCACTCCAGATGTTTATTCAGAGACAAGGAGAAGGTGCAGAATGGTTAAAGCAAGATATTGGCAACCTCCTAAAAGTGACTTTTTCAGACTTGCAACTTAAAATACAACGATTCACTGATAGAATATTTACGCCCAAAATATCCCCATGCACACATTTTGAGTCCTAAATATCGCTGTCAAAAATACCGACATCCTATATTTATAATGGTAAGTATAAAAATATCAAGGGGGCGGAGCTTGCTAGCATCGATGGCAGACGCTTGAGCGCTGAGCTCCGCCGAATCACCCAAAAAAATCCTTAATTCATCCTACAATAAGTGCGCCTGTCGACTGGCGAGGACCGGGCATTGCCTCTAAACATCTCCGGCACGCTCAGTGCTTAGAGCGGAAGAAATCCGACGATCCTACAGGGGGAAGCTGTGTCCCGACTCTACGGGGGTGAGGGCCTTGGAGCCATGGCCTGGCGTGGTGCTGCCCCGTAGTGCGTCACCCGTTGTGCGGCGCACGCTGACCCGCTCGGCCCGCGGCTGCTGTGGACAAGATCACGGGACTCGTAGCTACGAGCCTGGCCGCACGCACAGACGGCGGTGAGTGACAGATCCCCTGCGGGCAGCGGACAGAGAGGGAAATTACCTGCGGTGGCCTAGGTGGCTTCTGAACACAGAGGGTAGCCGGCGACTTGCCTCACCCGCATTCCTGGACAGACGCTCTGCGGCATTACGTGTCAGGAGTGGACTCCTTACCCAAACGGCCGGGGGATTGCAGCAATGACCTGGGGGAATAGGAGGGCTGAGAACGATACCTTGAGCTGGAGTGGAACTCGCGACAGCTTACGCGCCCAACCAACGCGGCCGGAGGCTGCGGCCTGCTGGGGCCTCCCCGCCTTCTGCACGAGAGCCGGGTCCCGGTCGGTGAGGCACATCCCCCACAGACAGCGGAACTGCATAGTGCACTTGGCATTGGATGTCCGCCCGGGCGGTGAGTGTGGTGGAGCCCTGGGCCTCATATAGTGGCAGCAGTGTTGGACCTACTGTGGATCTGGGCCCGGCGCGCCACACAGCAATACACCGCGAGGACTTATACCTGCCTCCTTTTCTTTCACTATCAAGGAGATAGCCCAAGAAGTTTGCGGATTTTTTGCCTGGGGTCAGACGCGGCGACATAATAGTCCCTACGTGGACTCCTGCAGGAGTCGCGCTACACGCCGCCCGGCCATGCCTCGTGGCACCTCACCCGCATCGGTCTGGTTGTCTTGGCCTCACCTGCTAGATAAGGGTGGCCTCCGCACCGAGGGACGGTCTGGGGCGCACGGGTGCCTTGTTAGCAGCAGTGACACGACAGCCATCAAGACCTTCCCTCCCCCGGAGCTGTTCTACGCGGAGCTTAACTACAGAGAAACATCACTGCACGATGGGGAAAGGAGACAAAACGCAGTCCAAACTTCCTTTCGAGCAGCGGCGCACAAAGGCCTCGGACTCACGGGAACCCGAAAACGGTCAACCTCCTGTAACGCAAAACAATTCGATATATACGGATATCAAGGAGCTGCTAGTTAACATGGAGAAGGGCCTGCAGGACAGCATGGCGTCATTAGGGACGAAGATCGATGCTCTCACTTACCATATGGACAGGATGTCTGAAAGGGTCGACAAACATGCAGAACGTCTAGATATGCCTGAAAGACGGATAACCGAGGTGGAGGAGGGGCAAATGGAACTAGATAAAGACCGCAAGCATATGGCTAAGATTTTGCAGGGGATTCAGGACAAATCAGAGGATTTGGAAGCCCGTTCCAGGAGATCCAACATACGAATCACGGGGGTCCCGGAATCGACCCAAACGGCAAGATGGAGCTATTCGTTGAGAAGCTTCTGACCACCTTGCTGGGCGATGGCATTTTTTCACCCATGTTTATAATGGAGAGAGCGCACCGCACGTTGGGTCCTAGGCAGCGCCCGGGGGCCCCCCGAGGCCTATAATAGCCAAACATCTGAACTATAGAGACAGGGACTCAGTGTTACGTGCAGCCAGGGAGAAGGGTCAACTGCAGTTTGAAGGAGCAAACATCTCCTTATATCCGGATTTTACTGCTAAGGTGCAAGAAGAGTGGCGTCACTTTGCTCCGTTCAAACAACAACTCCGGGAACTTGGCTTGGACTACGCCATGCTGTACCCAGCGAAGCTGAGAATAAATCGACGAGGACATTCCCACTTCTTCCCTGACCCAAAAGATCTCCAAAAGGCACTTAAGACTTGGTCCAAGTAATAGCAGAGCAGCCCTAAGGGACAGCCGAACGAACAAGACCCTACCAGCGGCTTGGATGAGCAAGAATGACTGTACTACGCCTCCTGAATCACTCAGAGCAATCATGATCAGTGACAAGCCGGAATGACACAGTCGGAGATGAGCGTTGAACGTTTGGTCCCCGGTCTTGCAGATGGTGCCGATGGTGAGACCTGTGGGTTACCTGTGAGAGTCCTGAGACTTCGAGATATGGTGAGACTGTTCCATGACACAGTTATACTTTTTGATTCTTTATCCTGTATTTCAGCTGGCTTGGGGGCTCTTGGTAAACGCCCCTGATTTAGGCTGGCAGTTTTGTAGCTTGTTAGTCATCGAGAGGCGGACGTAAATGTCCCGACAGACGATACTAGCTTGCATATATGGACACACGCATGTGGGCAGCCGTTAAAAGTCATATCTTGGGTGATGAGGCGGGGAGCCAGATTCTAGAAACTGTTTAATTGCAATTGTTACCTGTTCTAAGTCTAGCGACCTCTGCCCCAGCGCTATCAGCACAACGGGTCCCTATTGGGATCTATATGGGACTATTGGGGGGTTTTGACGGGGGGTAATTTCAGTCTGGGCCAAGTTGGGGATGGTCTGCTGTGGGAGGGGGGGAGCTTTTGACAGGGGGGGTGTTGCGGCAGTATTTGGCGGCGCTAAAGTGGACACTCTAGCTTATGCGCTAATTAGCACACACAGCATGAAAAATGATGTAGTACATACAGGGCACAAAGACAATACACAAAGAGAATGCACAGACGGCACATATTCAGAGAGTGACTGCGTGACACGACTGAAGCAATGGTGACTGATATGAACAACGCGCGCGCTGACAAAATTAGGGCGCTCACTTGGAACGTGCGCGGCCTCAATGATCACAGAAAAGTACGTAAGGTGCTGAGCTATTTGCAGAGACACAACATAGACCTGGCCTTGATCCAGGAGACGCACCTCCCCATGGACAGCAGAATCTTACACCACAAGGGACTAGAGGGAAATGTGGCGACCTCCGGATTCACTACACACGCCAGAGGGGTGATGACCTGGGTGAACCCTAGATCTAAGCTCACACAACAAACACTAGAGGCTGACCCGGAGGGACGTTATGTAATATCTAGATGCACTGGTCGGGGAATGACTGTAGCGCTTACAGCCAGCAAACGGTGGTACAGGGCAGTACGAGGTCCAAACCGCTGCTGCACTACATCTCCCAGAATGCCCTGGGTCCTGGCAAACCGGAACTCGCATCCGGGTACAGCAATATAAGCACCTCCCTGACACTGCTGGGTGCTTGTCAATCCTTCCTTTAGCCTTGATAGAGCTTGTTTAGTTTATGTACGTTGAGAGCTGGTTCTGCGGACGCTTTCCTTCCCGCTTGGACGCCGGGAGCTGGGTTCCGCGGACGCTTTCCTTCCCGCTTGGAGGACGCCGAGGACTGGTTTCCGCGGACTAAGTATGGGCGAATTTTGCAAATCTCGCGTTCGCGAATTTTGCGGATTTGCGAACTCGCAATCCGCAAAATCCGCGAATTCTTGCGAATTTGCGGATTTTTTTTTTTTGTGTTCGCAAGGATTTCTGCCAGTTCGCGAGGGTTTCGTACCAGTTCGCAATTGCGAACTTACATTTCGGCGCGCAACGGTCGCGAATTATGTTGTTTCTACGTCTGGTTCATCATCACAGGTTCCCAGCACCCTCTGTTTCACCACTGCAACCCTCTGTTACATCAATGCCACCCTCTGGTTCATCATTACTGTAGATTATGGGGGGGGGAAAGCAAGCACACCAGCCCTGCTTCAACTGAGATGAATTAATTTGGGGTTAGTTTATTAATGTGTCACTGTTTTAAAATTCCAGTCTGGCACCTGCTTCCTTATCTGTAATTTTGCTTTCTGTTGCAGTGCATTTTTTTTCCCCAGGACCTTTGTGGCCTACTTGTAGCTATTGTATGAGCCTGCTGTGAGGGTCAGAGCAGGGTCATACAATTGTTGCAACTAGCAACTGAATTCTGGAGGGGCCCCAGTCAGGAAGCACTACCGGGAATTGTTACTAATGATGAGTTTGAACTCTTGCCCCTGCCGAGTGCTTTCAGTTTTGAAAAACTCGTTTTTCTGCAATTTCGCGGGGTTCGCGGGGCGCGAACACGCGCAAGATCGGATTCGGAAGTCGCAAATTCGTGCGAATATGCAATTTGTTTTTTTGCGGCGTGTTAGTTGGCAAGGTTTTGTGCGTTTTTGCGAGCCGCTCGTAGCGCAAGGCGCGAAGTTACCCTCGCGGTCGTTCAAGGGCGCAGCCATCTTGTTTGCCTGACGTATTTCCCTTTCCGGGCGCGAAGTGTAATCTCGCAAAGTCCGCGGCTTGCCAGTACAGTCTCGCGCGTGTTCGCAAGGAAAATCTCGCGCGAACTTACCCGCGCAGTCGTGAACGGGCGCGGCCATCTTGTTTCTCATTCATTGCTATGGTTCTGGGCATGGTCTTTGTATCCTCTGTCAATCTCTGCCATCCTTTGCTTGTTTGAAGTTTTTTTGGATCTATTTTACTTATTATCTATCCCTCTATTTTTCTAGCCCTATATTTTTGTGTTTACTGCTACTTTTGGTTAATTTTAAACTACTTTTGTAAACTCTTTTCTTTTCTTCTCTTCCCTATTCTATTTTCTTTATTCCTTTCCGCCCAGACCATGGTGAAGGGAGCCGGGAAGCATCCCGAGAAGGGGAAGGGTCCCGCACCCCGTGTCCGGCTCCCGTGCGGGCGTTTGAGGGGGGAGCTAGTGATGCCACGGGAGATCTTTACCCCGGAGGAGGTGGCCCAACTCGTTTTTTATGTTCAGCGCCGCCTCCCCAGGACCATCATGGGAGGCGGCAAGATCAGTGCCGGGTACGGGGCCCGGGAGCGCCGGAAGCGGTGGGAGAAGGTGTGCCAGGCCATTTACCACCACTCTCGGGTCTGGCGCACCTACAACCAGGCCACCCACCGCTGGACGGATGTCCTGACCCGTGAGCGAGATCTGCTCGACCTCCTTGGCCTTGAGATCCCCAGGCTTGGTGAGTAGTAGTAGCTATGTCTTTACTACTATGTTTTCTCCTGCTGTGTTATTATATTGCAAATTTTTGTTTTTTACTAAGAGCAATAATGCTGCTCATTACATTGTAGGTAAATTTTATTTCAAAATCTTCTGTGCATTTCAGGTACACTGCTCTCCTTCTTCTCAGTAGTGTTGCTACTATGCTTATTTGTTTTAGATTTTGTGTTCATTTCATTGGCCTGTGAAATTATGTATGAGTGTAGTTGAAAGAACTGCGTAATGCTACACACTAAGGTTCAGATTTTTAATTACCGGCGCATCCCTGCAAAGTTGCAGGGATGCGCCAGTAATTGTGCGTCACGCCACCATCACCCATGGTGCGCCGTATTTACAATGCGGCGCGCCATGGGCCCAAAACGTTACCAAAGCGTTACGCAACTGTGCCGTAAAGGCGGCGCATTGCTGGAGTTGCGTCGCAACGATGGTGCAGCTCCATCAATGCTCTGGGGTGCCCTATCTCCCCAATGCTGCGTCAAGCCGTACGTCTGCTTCAAGCAGGCGCAGGGTTTGAGTCACGCATCATTGTCCTCAAAGTGACTGATTGAAATCTCGTAGATTTCCCTCAGCCACTTTTAGGATGCGTTCCTGCGCAGGAACGCCCTCCCTTGCACCGGAATGCCCCCTATTGACGCAGGGCTTTACAACGTGATGCATCTCCCATATGCGTCACGTTGTTAATATACGCCGCACCATTGCGCCTCTTTTGTGCTGTCGCTGCGTCACAAAAGTCATGCAACAATGGAGCAAAAGAGCCGCAAGGGCCTTCTAAATCAGCCCCTACAGACTCAAGTCCAGTCCTTCCTTTGTACACATGGCGATAAGAAGAAATAGTGGTGGTGGATTAATAGTTTGAGTATTTTAATGACTGGTGAATGTAGTAGGAAACTTTAGTGTTGTCGCTGATCTTCAATCACGATGGACTTTGGCTGTCACTTTGCGTGCTGCGGACTGCTGCCTGCCAATCCTAGGCAAACCTTTTTAGTACTTTGTTTAGTGAGTTACATAGGGTAGTTTCCAATTCGACGGTCCGCAAATCAAGCAATACTAAAGTAATGACGTAGTCGACCACTTGAGATTGGTCAATAATATATCCCGTGGAGTCGTTCCCTATTTGCTATTTCGCAAAAATATTTTGTTACTTTGTTAGTTCTTCTGAAATGTTTGATTTGGTTGAGAAATATCATCCATGTTTTCTGTTTTTCTTTCTTTCATGTTGTACATCAGCTTCCCCCAGGGGCAAGAGGAGGACACAGGAGGAGGAGGAGGAGGGTGCTGTTGTCGATGCAGGCCAGGACCGGGCAGTCGAGGGCTCCTTTGCTGGCCCCAGTAAGTTTTAATTTTAATATAGAGTACTTATTTTTTCCTAGCGTTCCTTATTCGATTTTTTCTAAATCGTCTTTGATCTTCTTGTAGACAGGATCTAAATTCTTATCCTGCCTCGACTATGACTCCATGTGGTATTACTAGATTATTCTTATTAGTCTGTCTGTGTAGCTAACTAAGATTGCACATTTGGCAATTTCCATTGGACTCCCATTCTAGTCAGCAATAGCTCTATGCACTGAGTGCAGTCCTCTGGGATTGTCCATAATGTCTTTTCAAGTATTCTAAATGTTTATGCTTTGACCATTGCCAACAATAAAAAGGTGAATGACCACCACCAAGAAAGAATAAGATACTACTTTACTTTTGGTTTGGATAGGAGGACAATCCATTCTACTACTGTTGCAGGGACAAATCTGCACAAACAGAACTATGGACACTAAATAATGCATCGCTTAGCTTATCAATTATAATAGGTGCTGTAACTGTTAGACTTTCCACATACCTCAGTGATAACAGACTTTGTAGTTGAACCCCCAATCTCCTTACTGACTAGATAGTGTGGCAGAGTCATTTAGCTCCCAAAGTCACCGATGGCAGAGGCACGGACTCATGCTTGCAAAAATTCGAAAACCTTTAGCTCATCCACTCTAGTCTGGAGGACCAAAAACCACAGAGTCTATTTCAGTTTAAAAGCTTTATTAAAAGTAAACACATTTATTAAATTCAAGTTTGTCATAAAAGTGAACGTGTAACTGAAAATGGAAAAGTGCTTAGTGCTGACGATTAATTGGACACATTTCTTGTGGTCGAGCCGAGCTCTCACCTGGTTTGAACTTGATCCTGCTCGTGTTCTTAGAAGTCAAGGTTCTGTCTGTTAAGAGAAAAAGTGGTGCGTGTTAAAAAGTAAAAAGCAAACATTCATCAGTTGTGCCAAAAAGTGCAGCAAGACAACAGCCTTCCCTGGAAAAAGGGACATTTTTACTCTAGAGTACACAGTCATAAATTATTAAATTGTACACTTTTTTCACATTTCTTTCTTCCTCCTATACCAAATATTATATAGTAGTGAGTGGTGTATTCTAACATTATTAAATGTACTTTGTAGGTGGAACATCTGGAGACGGGGCCAGCGCGGAGGTGGTGGTGGCATTGGACGAGGAGGACAACTCTGGGGAGGAGGCGGTGCAAGTGCCGGACAAGGACATGCCTGTGAGGGTTCACACGGTGGTGGTGGGCAGAGGTAAGCTATACATTCCTTAGTCATTGAGATTGAAGACTGCAGAGTGTGCTTTCTGCACGGGTGTATTATAAAAAAAAGCAGGTAGTAGCCTCCTCTAAATGTACTTCGACTTAGCTGTGAAGTTTTTGGCGAGAAGAATCCCAATCAGATCTGAGGTGAACTTGATGGATGGGATGAACGAAAAGCGAAAGAAGGGTGTAAGTAAGTGTGGAAGCACGAGAAATGTAATGATGACTGGCAAAGAAGAATGATATGTGTTTGCTTGGTCCCCGAGGTGGCTGGGAAGGTAAGAAAATGGTATGGTGCATGGCTGGGTGAATGATGAAGCAAGGATGGGTGGAAGGAGAACAGCCTGGGTGGGTGAGACAGAAACTGTATGTGTGCAATATACTTTGAATGGATGGATGCCTGGATCATTCATGGTACTATCTGACTCTTAGATAGCATATGTGTATCTAGAGAGAGTAGACGGTCACTGGATGAACTAAGTGTTACTTTGAAGAGCATGTAACACCGCACCCGCACGTCCGTTCCAGTGTAGGAAAGGCAAGGAAAAGAAGTTGTAACGTTGTCCAAAGACTACCATGAATAGTAGCAGTAGTTTGTATTGCAACTGCAAGCACAGCATATATCCGGTTATTACGGTGGACACTCCCTACCTCCCTTAATAACTTTAGTTTAGTAGTAGTACGTCATTCATGTGTGGGGGTATCACTGTTCACTCAATAATAAGCAAAGCACCTAAAGTCATCCCATATGTCATCAAATACATCCCATGTGAAGTGATAGATAATCAGATAATTTAGCTTCTTCATTTTCCTTTTCTAATACTCATTTGCACTGTAGGGTGAAAGCTAAATTAATTAAGCAGTAGCCCTTTTAACAGAGTATTCTCAGTGCCACCTGTAATAGAAAGGTAAGAGCTTCACCACCTGCATGTACTGGACCGGTACAGTAACGCAAGTCTGTCTCACTCACCATGGTGTGCGTCTGTTTTTCTCGGGTGCAAGTTCACTGCGCTGGCATTATGCCGGCTTGCATAAGATAACGTACCAATTTTCCTAAACAAGAGAGAAGAAGAAGAATAAGAGTGGTGTACTGTCATAGTCGACTGTAATAGAAGTCCATAGTGCTCGTAGAATTTGTTCCTTAAACTCCCACTAATGTTAAAGCAAGGATGAAGAAGTCGGAGGTTACATAGATACTGTCCTCAATAGTTATGTACTGTGCTTTCAATTTGCTACTTGTACTGTGACAACTTTCTGCTCAATCATTTTGTGTTAATCTTAAGGAGCATTGGTTACAGACTATGTCTTTCTTTTTTCATGTAGTTGCTCCTTCCAAATCCAAGACACCATCAAGGAGGAAGGAGCTGGCTCGAATGGCCCGGCAACGGAGGCTGGATGCCACTGTCGCTGAATATCGGCGGCTGGTGGCCCTGGAGGAGGAGGAGACGCAGTCTGGTACAACAACAACGTCCACTGGGACAGCTGCATCCTCCTCCGTGCGGGCTGCCAGCCAGCGCAGTGCTCCAGCGGTACGGAGCCGGGCTACCAAAGCCAAACGCTACCGCCCAGAAGCAAAGAAAGCAGCTGCCCCTCACAGGATTTGCAAGGCACACCGGCGCCGCTTATCCCTCAGACTGTCCTACCTGGAGCAGGAGGTCCATAACTATAAGAACGTGGTGGAGGGCCTCCGCTTCGAACTTGCCACCCTCCGCAAGGAGCATGATGCCCTGGCTGCTAATTCCAACAGCACCCTGCCATAGTGTCCCTTGCCCCTTTTTTAGAGACTTTTGAGGGGTGGGAATTGGGAGTTGGGATTTTTGGGGATTTTTGAAGGACAATCGTTGGGGTTAGGGAGGGTCTTGCGGGAGATTCTTTTGTTAGGGCTATAAAAATATACTTTTTGACACTTTATCTGACCATACCTGTTTTTTACTGCTTTTGAGTCTGGTGGGTGGGGGTTTAACATAACAGTAAGTTTGTTTTCCTGAATAGTCCTAGGACTTTAGTAGTACTACCGTCAATCAAATCTCTCGTCTCTCCTAATACTCCATTATACTACCTCCAACCAAACGCCTATCTTACCTGTAATTTCTGTTTGCAAGTAGGGCTAGGCCCAGGGCTGGCTCCACGGGAAACAGCAAATAAGGTTGGCAATCCTGGGCGGATAAAATTTCCTCATAGCGGTGGTACTAGTGGTGTGACACAGTGGCAGTTGCTTACCTATGAAAAAAAAGAAAATGAAATCTGGTTTGTCCTCCTGAGCAATACAACGGTACAATAGAGAATATAGCAGGTGACAGAAGTACACTAGAACAGTGCCACATTGTAGCCTAACAAATGTTAAAGTATAACTAATTCGGTTGAAGTTCTTTGACATTAGCCATGGGTCTTTGTCAAGCAGAGTAAGAATATATCCTCGGATTTCTTCACCAGCCTGCTGCTATCACCTTATCCTCCCCAGCAAGTGTGTGGATTTATTGCTGTAATTTAGTCACACATCAATCAAAACCACACAGCCCGGGGGAAGAGGGTTAAGGTTTGAAAAATGGATGGGTACGGGGGTTTTTGGGAAAGGTTTTGGGAGACAAGAAAAAATAGCACAGCATGGACAAACAATTGTGAACATAAACAAATCTTTGGGTACAAACCTATCCATCAATCTTTGAAAGTGCATGCACTACTGCATGCATGTCAGTGAAAAGTAAGTAGTACTTTCGACAACTGTGGAAGAAAGAATGCGACAGTACAGGGCGTGGGTGGAAATATTGATAACTATATTCAACATAAGGTCTCTGTAGCCAGATACCTGAGAGCCTTGCTGGTCACTATAAATCCATTCACAACAACACTCAATGGGGTTGGTCTGGAAGGTATAGTAGATAGAAAAGGAGAAATTGCTTTTTTTCTAGGTGTCCCCTCACTCACCAGGGTTGCCCCTTGGTGACATGCTTCATCATTGGGGCCATCCCAGTCCTCTACGGGCTGGGGCGTGCTGCGACTTGCGAATTACGTAGGAGCACTTACAAATGACTATGTGTGGTGCAGATGTGATAGTGGAGTGGACTAAGTGATGTATTAAGGGATCAATTTAGAAGCAGAGAGAGATCCAAGAAATGCAGTCACAGTCAAAGAAAAAGGCAAGGGATACTGTATCTATGTTGTTGTAGTTGTCCTGTTGGAAGTGGTAAGTAAGTTGCCTGCAGAAAAAAAATCCTCTTATTAGCGGCACTCCTCCATTGCAGCCGACGCTTCGTCCATCGATGTTGGTCACCAGAAGACACCCTGTAAAAAAAGCACAGCATAGACAAACAATTGAACATAAACAATTCTTTGGGTACAAACCTATCCATCAATCTTTGAAAGTGCATGCACTACTGCATGCATGTCAGTGAAAAGTAAGTAGTACTTTCGACAACTGTGGAAGAAAGAATGCGACAGTACAGGGCGTGTGTGGAATTATTGATAACTATATTCAACATAAGGTCTCTGTAGCCAGATACCTGAGAGCCTTGCTGGTCACTATATATCCATTCACAACAGCACTCAATGGGGTTGGTCTGGAAGGTATAGTAGATAGAAAAGGAGAAATTGCTTTTTTTCTAGGTGTCCCCTCACTCACCAGGGTTGCCCCTTGGTGACATGCTTCATCATTGGGGCCATCCCAGTCCTCTACGGGCTGGGGCATGCTGCGACTTGCGAATTACGTAGGAGCACTTACAAATGACTATGTGTGGTGCAGATGTGATAGTGGAGTGGACTAAGTGATGTGTTAAGGGATCAATTTAGAAGCAGAGAGAGATCCAAGAAATGCAGTCACAGTCAGAGAAAAAGGCAAGGGATACTGTATCTATGTTGTTGTAGTTGTCCTGTTGGAAGTGGTAAGTAAGTTGCCTGCAGAAAAAAAATCCTCTTATCAGCGGCACTCCTCCATTGCAGCCGACGCTTGGTCCATCGATGTTGGTCACCAGAAGACACCCTGTCCACTGCCTGCCTGATGCTGAATTGTGGCTCGCTAATGTGAAGCCTAACTCCATCCTTTTTTCCCCATTGCAGAGACTGAAACCCGGCCTGTAATTATTCAACGAAAAACAGGAAGTGATATAATATTACAACACCACTGATAAATAAATATAAGGTATGTAGGCTGTGGAGTGCAAAAAGTCGCAATTTGATTTTCCTAGTAGACAGTACAATATTTTTGAAAGTGCGTACTCTGTCTGAGTCACCTTTTGAAGGATAAATAAGTAGGGGCAAATTAATGTAGCGGATCTTTCCCCTCAAGCTAGGTGTACTGTAAACTGTGTTTTAGAACAAAATTAGATCTTCCTAGCAGTGCTCCCACCCAGACCCTTACTAAAGCCAGTCGCAAAAATGTAAAAGACCCCCAATCAAATCTCAAAAAACGAGGCCTAGCAGAAAACTGGTGACCAAACTTACTTTAGTAAAAGTAGGCCGAAGTACCCCCTTCCTAATTACCCCTTACCCACCGTGGATTGCATTCAAACCACTTGCAAGCAACCAAGCAAAAGTATCCATAGCCAGCATCGCTCCAAGACTCGAAATCCCCCCCACTCAAACACATGCAATAGAAATACTGCTAACCCTAACGAACCCTAAGTTAAGAATAGTGGCAAAGGCTTTCTTTAACTATGCCAAATCCCCCCTTTCCCACCATGGATTTTCTTCAAATGACTTGCAACCAAAATTACACATTCTCACGAGTGCTCTAAGACCCCAGAACTCAGTTGCAAAAATCTAGAACACCCCGAAACACATGCAATCCTGCTGCTAGGGCTAACCCTAACAAACCCTAAGTTACAAAAAGTGCCAAAAGGCTTTTCCGCGAGGATTTTGTCCCAACCACTTCTACCCGGTATTAGACCTTCCCAGGAATGCCCCAAGACCCGCCAACCCACCCGCCAAGAAGCATAACACCCCCAAACAGGCCAAAAGCAAAATCTCATACTTGCAATATTTCTCGACCTTCGGTCCAAACGCGCTGCGTAGCTAGGCCATAAGTCGGGGTTGCCACCACGGATTTCCTGTAAAGCAAATACAATCAAGATTAGAGTGTCCCAGCAGTGCTCCCAGACCACGAAACTCACCCACAAACAGACGGAACCCCCCTAAGAGCACTTCAAAGGCAAGCAAGTCATCAAAAACACAAAAAATTTTCCGCCTGGGATTTGGTCCAAACCACTTTTATCCGGTATAAGAGCTTCCCAGCAATGGCCCCAGAGCCGTCAACCCAGGAGAAAACGAGTAGAAGACCCCCAAACAGCCAAAGAGCAAAAGTACAAAAATGGGGACTTTGTCAGTTTTTCACAAATTTCCCAAATCACTCCGCGCGCGCTCTGCAGCTAGGCCCTAACTCCCCTCTGCCACCATGGATTTGCTTCAAACCTCTTGCAAAGTGAAGTATATATAGCCAGCAGTGCGCCCAGACCCCGAAACCCACCCACAAACACCAGGAAGCCCCCCAAACAGGCCCCCGAAAACGCTACATTGAGCAAAATGTCAGAAATAGCCCAAAAAAAATCGGCCTGGATTTTGTCCCAACCACTTCTACCCGGTATTAGACCTTCCCAGGAATGCCCCAAGACCCGCCAACCCACCCGCCAAGAAGCATAACACCCCCAAACAGGCCAAAAGGAAAATCTCATACTTGCAATATTTCTCGGCCTTAGGTCCAAACCCGCTGCGTAGCTAGGCCATAAGTCGGGGTTGCCACCACGGATTTCCTGAAAAGCAAATGCAATCAAGATTAGAGTGTCCCAGCAGTGCTCCCAGACCACGAAACTCACCCACAAACAGACGGAACCCCCCCTAAGAGCACCTCAAAGGCAAGCAAGTCATCAAAAACACAAAAAAATTTCCGCCTGGGATTTGGTCCAAACCACTTTTATCCGGTATTAGAGCTTCCCTGCAATGGCCCCAGAGCCGTCAACCCAGGAGAAAACGAGTAGAAGACCCCCAAACAGCCAAAGAGCAAAAGTACAAAAATGGGGACTTTGTCAGTTTTTCACAAATTTCCCAAATCACTCCGCGCGCGCTCTGCAGTAAGGCCCTAACTCCCCTCTGCCACCATGGATTTGCTTCAAACCTCTTGCAAAGTAAAGTATATATAGCCAGCAGTGCGCCCAGACCCCAAAACCCACCCACAAACACCAGGAAGCCCCCCAAACAGGCCCCCGAAAACGCTACATTGAGCAAAATGTCAGAAATAGCCCCAAAAAAATCGGCCTGGATTTTGTCCCAACCACTTCTACCCGGTATTAGACCTTCCCAGGAATGCCCCAAGACCCGCCAACCCACCCGCCAAGAAGCATAACACCCCCAAACAGGCCAAAAGAAAAATCTCATACTTGCAATATTTCTCGGCCTTCAGTCCAAACGCGCTGCGTAGCTAGGCCATAAGTCAGGGATGCCACCACGGATTTCCTGAAAAGCAAATGCAATCAAGATTAGAGTGTCCCAGCTTTGCTCCCAGACCACAAAACTCACCCACAAACAGACGGAACCCCCCCTAAGAGCACCTCAAAGGCAAGCAAGTCATCAAAAACACAAAAAAATTTCCGCCTGGGATTTGGTCCAAACCACTTTTATCCGGTATTAGAGCTTCCCAACAATGGTCCCAGAGCCGTCAACTCACCTGCAAAGAGGTACAACAACACCCCCACAAGTGCTGAGTCTTTCTTAATTGGGCGTAAACTAGCCCTCTGGTTTGATGGAAATAGGAGTCTGGAGGAGGAGGATAGAGGAGCATGTTCTTCTGAACTTGTGAACCTGAGGAATGCAGACTGCGGCAACTTCAAATCAATTAGCAAACCAGTGAAGACAGTTCTGCTGATGGGCTTGTTTTTGTGATTATCTGATTAAAGTTTGAAATATATTAACTGATTCATCTTGATCATTGTTATACTCTCCACATTTTTGGGCGAGAGGCGGCTCCGTTTGGGAGTTACAATGCCACCAGCAGCACTGAAAACCCGTTCAGAAGACACGCTTGCGAGTGGGCAAGACAAGTAGTTTAAAGCCAGGTTGGTGAGCTGTGGCCACAATTCTTTTTTCCCATGCCAATACGCCAATGGGTCAGAATTAACATAGACCTCTGTTGAGTCATTCAGATAGTCCTTCACCATCGACTCAAGGTCCTCCTCATCCAAGGTTCCTCCACTTTGCTTAGCTCTTGCTGTACCTCTGACCTTTTGAGAACCAAACCCACGCAGAGCTAGCCAATCCTCTTCAGCCTCCAATGTTTCTGTTGTGTCTCGTGCAGATGATCCGGTTGCCGGTGTCTTTAACGGCTGAGAGGTCACTTGTGCCACAGCCACAGGTGCAGAAGTGGATTGTTTTGACTGGGGATGGCCTGCTGATGTACTGCCATTTCCTTCAATTTCCAGCCGTTCTCTTTCAAACCTCTTGGCTGACAAGGCTAGCCAATGTTTGTACTTTGGAACATGTTCATCATCAAAAGGAAAGAATGCTTGGCCTGCCAGCGCCTTTTTGTAGCGTGGATCCAGAATAGTAGCACAAATGTAATGCTCTTCTGAGTGGATCTTTTTAAGACGTTCATCACCTTGTAGGAGCTCTAATAATTTCTCAGCCAGAAGAAAAGAGTCTTGGTTTTTTACATCTTTTTCAAACACAGAACACACCTCCTTCAGTTGGTCCTCCAGCATGTACAACAATGGGATAGCTTTTCCCAAATTACAGTCCTCCTTTGTGACTGCACGCGTGAACAACTCAAAAGGACGAAGCATGCGTGTCAGGCTTTGAACTATGTTCCATTGCGCCGCACCCATCCTCAGCTCCTCTGTACCCTCTGTAAGGAAATATTGATCGAGTTCCGTATACTGCTCATACAGACGCTCAAGCATGTAGAAGGTTGAGTTCCAACGTGTTGCCACCTCCTGGATGAGTGCTTTCACTGGCCTTTTACGTTGATATAGCAGGCTCCTCAGCTGCTTCTGGGCCTTAAAAGAATGGCTGAAATGCTTGCACATTTTTCGGCAGGTGTCCAATACGCTGTACGCTGCACTGCCTTTATTACCCAATAATTTTTGGACAACCAGGTTTATACAGTGCGCCAAACACGGCACTCTGAAATAGTTACCGTCCCTCATGGCCTTAACTATATTGGCGCCATTGTCCGTGGAAACATAACCAACCTGGCGTTTTAGTGGGGACAGCCAGTTAAGGACCTTTGTGTTAAAGACATCCAAAATGTTTTCTGCTGTGTGACGTTTCTCCAAACCAAACATGGCTAGTGTTGCATGTTTCCGAGCAGCTTTAAAAACAATGTCCGTGTCAACACCTGTGTTTAGCTTTGCTTTAGCCCCTGAAAAAGAGACCCAGTGTGCAGTGATGCACATGTAATCAGCGCCTGCGCCACTGGTCCACATGTCTGTTGTCATATGTATAGTGTGAACAGCACTCTTCTGCAAAGCTGCCCCAATCACCTTCAGAACATCTTCATGTAGTGCTGGAACCGCAACTCGGGCAAAATAGAACCGGCTAGGAACCTTCCATTTAGGGCAGAGCGCTGCCACTAATTCTAGAAAACCAACCCCTTCTACAAAAGAAAAAGGGAGAAGGTCCAGAGCTAGCATTTTAGCCAGCTTAGTGTTATACAGACGCGTCAGTGGGTGGTTGCGTTCATATTGCGCTTCTGTAAACAACATCTTTTTAATGTTGCCCTGGACCAAGGATTTACGGGATGATGATGATATCTTCGACCCAGTTACGCTCGCTGATGAACTTTTCCGCATTGATGTCTCACTCTCTCCCACACTCTTAGTGTGCCTCACATGGGGTGTGCTGCTGACAGGGGTACTGGGTGTAAGTGAAGTGTTTGAATCGTCTTCTTCCTCCTCGTCATCATCAGATGAAAAATCAACGTTTTCATTACGTGCAATTCCGGCTTCCTTAAATGCCTCTAGGTGCGGAAACCATTGGACAGGGTGCGCTCTCTTAAGATGACCTCTCTGGCCTCCGGGACCATAGTTAGAACCAAGCTTACCACGACTAACTCGAAGCTTACAAATGCTACAAATGGCTAAGTTTTCCATTTTTGGGCAAACACTAAAGAAGTCCCAAACTGGAGACTTGAAATGTCTTTGGGGGCCGGAGGAGGCGGCGATACTGGTGGTGGTGGTCCTGCTGCTAATGCCAGATGAAGTGGAGGATGTGGATTGCCGAACTTCAGTACGTTTTGCACTTTCACCACCACGAATTGAGGTCGAGGTGGGTACCTTCTTGCGAGGAAGAAATATGGAAGCGGTAGGTGTTGGTGTACTACTTAACTCCAAATCTAATGATTGTTGTGTTTCCATTTCCATTGCCTCCTCGTCGACATCATCATCACGCTCAGCAGCTTCTCGGGATAGGGTCAACATGTCTCTTTGCTGCATGCCCGGTGGGGCTGCAGTGACCGTTGTGATGACTGGCTCGTCGTCATCGTGAGAGGCTTCATCACCAGCAGTATCTGTCACTTCTTGTTGAGCCTCATCACAATCCATAGCTATGAGTTTTTCGACGACCTTCCTTTTACGCTTAGGGACCTTTGTCAGATCATGGTGTGCCTCACTGTCAGACCGCAGTGGTGGTTCCCAAGACGGATCACTTGCATCAGAAGGAGGTGGGCTTGAAGAAGATGTAGACACCCCCCTTGATCTTTTCCTTGCTAGGGATGTGGAAGACAATGAATGATCATCAGGAGGAGTGGCTTCCAATGATACCTCGGCTTCATTGTCGATTTCCTGAGGTGACCCTACTTCGGGAGGAACAACTATTGTGTGCACTTGTGACCCTCCATGCACCTCTGCTTGCGCATCTCCTTTTGCTGCCTCTCCTTCCACATGTACTTGGGCGTGTACTTGCACATGGTGTTGTTGTTGCGGCTGTGGTTGTTCAACACTTGTCAGATGAGTTACAACAACCTGTGTTGATTCAGGGACATTGCTGCTACTTTCTTGCGATGAGCCAACATCACTGGTCGATGGTGATTGGAGAAGTACACTGACTGCCTCTGAAACACTCAAGGGCTTTGACTTAAGTTGGCGTGGTGGTGGAGGCACTGAACCCAATGGAGCACGGGTGCTGCTCCCAGCTTGGTGCCCAGCAGATCCTGCTGCTGCTGCAGGCGTACTTTTTTTTTTGCTCCCAAAAAACGTGGCGGTTGGCACACCAGCCTCCTTGGTAACTTGTTTCTTCTGCTCCTTACTAGCAACTTTCTTGCTAGAGGAGCTACGGAGAACTTTTTTTGGGGCCATCTTCTTCAGAGCAGGTCAGACAGCAGGCCGCAGTTGCACGAATTGTAGAGTTGTCTGAGGCCAGACGTGACGTCGCGTGACGTTATGCTGCACACACACACCGCTGCAGGACTTCTTCCTGGCACTGGTGGTTCTCTTGAGTCTTGTGCACCTAAAAACAATGGAAGACAGAGGAACATCAGTTCAGTTATACACCACAAAAAAAATCAGAAAAAAAACCAGAAAAATCAGCACAATCCCATTCCATCCATGCCCTCCACGATGTTTAAGTTCAAGACAGCCCACAGAAAGACTAGGCCCATGCTAGACTCAAATACCCCTGGTGAAAAGGCCACAAGTACAGCGCCAAAAAACGAAAATCACTGAAAAATCAGCACAATCCCAATCCATCCATGCCCTCCATGATGTTTAAGTTCAAGACAGCCCACAGAAAGACTAGGCCCATGCTAGACTCAAATACCCCTGGTGAAAAGGCCACAAGTACAGCCCCAAAAAACGAAAATCACTGAAAAATCAGCACAATCCCAATCCATCCATGCCCTCCATGATGTTTAAGTTCAAGACAGCCCACAGAAAGACTAGGCCCATGCTAGACTCAAATACCCCTGGTGAAAAGGCCACAAGTACAGCCCCAAAAAACGAAAATCACTGAAAAATCAGCACAATCCCAATCCATCCATGCCCTCCATGATGTTTAAGTTCAAGACAGCCCACAGAAAGACTAGGCCCATGCTAGACTCAAATACCCCTGGTGAAAAGGCCACAAGTACAGCCCCAAAAAACGAAAATCACTGAAAAATCAGCACAATCCCAATCCATCCATGCCCTCCATGATGTTTAAATTCAAGACAACCCACAGAAAGACTAGGCCCATGCAAGACTCACTACCCCTGGGCATAAAGGTTGAAAAGTAGGCAAAATGGTTGCAGGCCTAACAACAAAGCCTGCATTCAAAATGGCCACTTGCCTCTCCCAGCACATGGCCAGTGCCTGTAGCAGCACTCAAAATGGCCACCAGCCACATGGCCTGTCCCTCCCCATAAACACCCCCAAAAATCGAAAAACACTGCAAAAATCACCACAATCCCAGTCCATCCATGCCCTCCATGATGTTTAAATTCAAGACAGCCCACAGAAAGACTAGGCCCATGCTAGACTCAAATACCCCTGGTGAAAAGGCCCCAAGTACAGCCCCAAAAAACGAAAATCACTGAAAAATCAGCACAATCCCAATCCATCCATGCCCTCCATGATGTTTAAATTGAAGACAACCCACAGAAAGACCAGGCCCATGCAAGACTCACTACCCCTGGGCATAAAGGTTGAAAAGTAGGCAAGATGGTTGCAGGCCTAACAACAAAGCCTGCATTCAAAATGGCCACTTGCCTCTCCCAGCACATGGCCAGTGCCTGTAGCAGCACTCAAAATGGCCACCAGCCACATGGCCTGTCCCTCCCCATGAACACCCCCAAAGATCAAAAAACACTGCAAAATCACCACAATCCCAGTCCATCCATGCCCTCCATGATGTTTAAGTTCAAGACAGCCCACAGAAAGACTAGGCCCATGCTAGACTCAAATACCCCTGGTGAAAAGGCCACAAGTACAGCCCCAAAAAACTAAAATCACTGAAAAATCAGCACAATCCCAATCCATCCATGCCCTCCATGATGTTTAAATTCAAGACAACCCACAGAAAGACTAGGCCCATGCAAGACTCACTACCCCTGGGCATAAAGGTTGAAAAGTAGGCAAAATGGTTGCAGGCCTAACAACAAAGCCTGCATTCAAAATGGCCACTTGCCTCTCCCAGCACATGGCCAGTGCCTGTAGCAGCACTCAAAATGGCCACCAGCCACATGGCCTGTCCCTCCCCATGAACACCCCCAAAAATCGAAAAACACTGCAAAATAAGCACAATCCCATTCCATCCATGCCCTCCATGATGTTTAAGTTCAAGACAGCCCGCAGAAAGACTAGGCCCATGCTAGACTCAAATACCCCTGGTGAAAAGGCCACAAGTACAGCCCCAAAAAACGAAAATCACTGAAAAATCAGCACAATCCCATTCCATCCATGGCCTCCATGATGTTTAAGTTCAAGACAGCCCACAGAAAGACTAGGCCCATGCTAGACTCAAATACCCCTGGTGAAAAGGCCACAAGTACAGCCCCAAAAAACGAAAATCACTGAAAAATCAGCACAATCCCAATGCATCCATGCCCTCCATGATGTTTAAGTTCAAGACAACCCACAGAAAGACTCAGTCCACCCACCACTGAGTACCCCTGGGCAAAAGGCCCCAAAACAGCCCAAAAATCGAAAATTCCAAAATTTTAGTCGCAGCAACTGTAATGCCCCAAACAAACTTACTTGTAAAATTTCTAATCCAACAGTGATCCAAAGAAAGTCAAAAAGGGCTCAAATCCAAATATCCAGCAGCATCCACAAAAAGTAATCCTTCCAGCTCCAGATCCAAATGAAAAGTGACCAGGAGATGGACAAAGCACTGGGAGGAGCCTGCTGGACAGGAACAGGAAGTTGAAGACTGTGGGGCACTTCTTTCCTCCCACCCCCCTCCCCCCCTCCCCAAAATGGACTCCTCGCTAAAAAAGTGCAGGCAAATGTCAACCTAAGGAGTTATTCAGATAAAAATCATCATTTCAAGAAGGTTTATGCTGCTTGCTGGTGGATTTCTTGTGCAGAATTGCAAATTTCATATTTTCGCTTGTGCGAGATTGATGCTGCTCGCCGCATCTCAAATCTCGCAATTGCGAAGTCCTGCGAGACGTGATCTCGCCGTACTCGCGTTGACAAACTCTCGCTGTGCAAGTTGGCAAGCCGCGATGACGTAATCGCGCTCGCCAAATTCCCGCGGGATCACACAGCAAGATCCAAAATGGCGCAGCACTCGCAAAATATCGAGAAAAACAACTCGGCAAACGATGATAAACGCCGCGCGCCGCAAAAATTGTATCACCTACGACGCGAGCCGCAAAAAAAATCCGCTGCGTGCGAATTTGCGGATTTTGCGGGAAATTCGCAAATCTCGCGGATTGCGAATTTCCCAAAAATCCGCAAAATCCGCGAGCGTAACGGATTTTCCGCGCATGCTTACCGCGGACACTTTCCTTCCCGCTTGGACGCCGGGAGCTGGGTTCCGCGGACGCTTTCTTTCCCGCTTGGAGGACGCCGAGGACTGATCTCCGCGGACGCTTTCCTTCCCGCTTGGAGGAGGTAGGATTTAGAATGGTAGCACGGCCGTGCTTGTTAATCTGTTTGCTAAATTGCCTCATTGCTCATATTCTTCGAACCTGTTATCGCGTCTCTTCCCTACCGCACTTTATTTTGGACTCCGTTCTATATTCACCAGTAGTGACTGTAACTACCCAGAATATTGAGACGCCTCTCTAACCTGCCTTCCGTTAGTTTTGGGCTGTGGTGGAACAGCTGCAGAAAGCGACAGAAGTTTACCCACGAAAGAAACAGCAGAGACTGTTAGACATTCACCGAGTGGGCAATCCTGTGAGTGTTGCCCTTCTTTCCCTATTGAAGACAGATAAGGTGAGCTTACAGTTCAGTCTAATCAGTTTGTCCTTGTGTTTTCATAGCAACGTTGTGCTCAGAAGAACTCCTTGCATTTGACCAGACCTAGAGGGGTGCCTTTTCAACAACTTTGTTCTTCTGTTGTTCCCTTCCCTTTTCCCGGAGTGCAACCTGTCCCTCGCGTGTGTCTCACACTGGGAGAGTAGGCGCTATTGGGAACTGGGAGGACTCTCATCGCGCTGTGGTCCCCGCTGGCTAGATACCTAAGGTTAGTGGCTTGTGTGTTATCTTCTTGGGCTACCTCTCAGCTGCTAACCACGACAGATTGACAAGCCCAAGTAGACACGCCGAGCCTAGACCATGGACACGGGTGAGGTTTTAGCCTCACTGCTTGAGGGCTTTAACGCACTTCAGCAAGAAGTGCATGCTTCTCGATTAGAGAATCAAGAGCTGAAAAAAGACATGAATACAATGCGCAGGGAAGTTGCAGGCATGGCACGAAAAAGTCAGGGAGCAGGGTCATATATTAGGGAAGCCACGCTCCCTCCGCCCGGACATACAGTATCCCATCCCTCTCCCCCGGTAGCATCAGGGGGTGGGTTCTTTACCCCTACTGCCATACCTCCGTCCTCCACTGACCATACTCCAACGGTACATGTGATACAGAATACCGGTATCCCTCTAGCTCCACCTGAACGGTTTTATGGGGATCCCAAGAAATTCGAGACATTTTTGAACCGTGTAGACTCCACTTTCTTTGCAAACCTGCTGTGTTCCAGGACCACGCTGCGAAAACCGCCTTCATGATGTCGTATATGGGTGGGAATGCTGCAAGCTGGACGATACCCTTCATGGAAAAAAATGATCCGGTACTTCATCAGTTCAACAACTTCTGCTCCGCACTGAGGAATCTGTTTGACCGCAAGTCACACATGTTGTCCTTGGATAAGGAACTCCTTACGCTGCGCCAAGGGTCACAGGACCTATTATCCTATATCACGTCTTTCAACCGACTGGTGGTTGAAACGGATTGGCCTCAAGAAAAGCGGACCTCCTTGTTTTACCAAGGTCTACGAAGCAAATTGAAAGACGATCTGTCTCAAGTAGTCCAGATGCCAGCAACTTGCGAAAGAACTTATTGACCTCACTGTGCAATTAGACCATCGCTTATTGGAAAGAAGAGGGGATCGGTGAGAGGATGGTATCCCAATCAAAAAACCCCGGCCGAGGATAGCACCAAAAGCACAGACGGGACCGAACCAATGCAGATAGGTGGAATTAGAGGTCCCCTTACATCGGAGGAACGTGATCGAAGAAGAAAGATGAAGCTTGGTCTTTATTGCGGCAAAAGGGGACACTTCATAAGGGAATGCAAGGCGAGAGCCCAACAACCAGAGAGAAACCCGGCTCCTCGAAAACCTGCTGTCATGGGGACCAAAGAGACGTCGGAAAACTAAAGAGTCCGAACCAGATGGAGATCACTGGGTTGGACGAAAGACATACATCGATCTCCTCACTCCTCGCCAACACGATGATGCCCGCAGTAGCTCATATTAACATGCCAGTGACTTTGTGGATAACGGAGGACAAAGTCACCCATGTGGATGCCCTGCTGGATTCAGGAGCCACGGGAAACTACATGGACATAGACTACGCTGCCTCTCTGGGGGCCGCATGGGAGAAGAAGGAAGAACCAGAAAATGTGAAGGCTGTGGATGGTTCCGCTTTGACCTCGGGACCAGTAATAAAGCATACCCTGCCTCTTCGTATGCGTAACAGAGAGGAACACTCGGAGTACATCCAGTTCGATTTGATTGCGGCTCCTCAATTTCGCCTAATTCTAGGTATGCCCTGGCTAACATTACATGACCCTGCGGTGAACTGGTCAGCACGTACTGTGTCCTTGAACTCGACCTATTGCATTGGAACATTGCCGCCTTCTTCCCCCCGTAGCATCAGAAGAAGAAGAAACCCCCTGTGCTCACCACTTGGCTACTAAGTGATAAGGAACAGGAGTATAACCCATAGACCTAAATGGGACTGGGTACGTAAGGTATATAGGAAAAACAGTGTCCCACTGGGTATCAATGTTAAAGACAATTTAAATTTTGCATACAGTACGTATTACAGAGAAGGAATACCAGGGAGTCTCAGTACATTTGTGAAACGGTTATTATTCACCAATTATGTTTAAACATGAAAAGCACAGTTGAAAAGCAGCACTGTACATGAAAAACAATCATGAAGCAACCCAAAAAGGCACTTGGTGACAAGGTGATGACGAAGTGAGAGTGACGACGCAAGTGAAGGTGAAAGACAGCGAGGTCGGCGCAAAGTGATAAAAAACAATCAAATATAGGCTTTTACATTGAATTTATAAATTAAACAAGTTCAATTTGGCAGAGTGAAGAGCCTATTAATAATGCGCCATGAAATCGCGCTGTGGTTGTCGATGGCGTTTCGATCCTCTATAATTCGGGATCCTCTTCAGGACAGGGTTGGTGTTGAATTAGGGTGCTGAGAACTAGGATCGCTGACAGATTGAAGGTCAGTCGTCCAAGATTGGTGGGTCCACGTACTCGGGAGCGAGTCAACAAATCACTGGCAGGAAGTCCAGGTCTCCTCTGATTCGGTCGCATGGGCGCCTGGATAGATCTGGGCGGAGGGGTCAATCATCCAAAAGTGGAAAGCCCGGGTATTCAGGGGCAGGTCTAAAGATCACTGCCGTGGGGTCCCGGTCTCCTCTGGTCGAGCTGGTGGCGTGCCTGGGTTAGTCTGGCACCGAAGGCGATTGAATCCTGGGCGGTGAGAGCTCGTGCACCCGTTACTGTGCGCGAGCTCTCACTGCCCAGGATTCAATCGCCTTCGATTGTTTTTCATGTACAGTGCTGCTTTTCAACTGTGCTTTTCATGTTTAAACATAATTGGTGAATAATAACCGTTTCACAAATGTACTGAGACTCCCTGGTATTCCTTCTCTGTAATACGTACTGTATGCAAAATTTAAATTGTCTTTAACATTGATACCCAGTGGGACACTGTTTTTCCTATACACCACTTGGCTACGTCATGTACTGCGGAACATACTTGTAGTGCCACCACCCTGCCCGAAGACTATGAGACCTTTTGTTCGCTCTTCGACAAACAGAAAGCCACTCGGTTACCCACTCATCGGGTCTACGATTGTTGCATAGACCTTCTTCCGGGGGCGGCCATTCCATGCAGTCGCGTCTATGCTCTCACGGAAAAAGAAAATCTGTATTTAAAGAACTATATCGACGAAAATCTGGCTTCTGGATTCATCTGCCATTCCACATCCCCCGCTTCTTCGCCCTTATTTTTTATTCCGAAAAAGGACTGTGCCGAGTTGAGACCTTGTATCGATTACAGGGCCTCGAACAACATCACGGTCAAGAATCAATATCCCCTTCCTTTAATATCGGTTTTGATGGACCAAATCAAGGGAGCTCGCTACTTTACCAAGTTGGAGCTACAGGGGGCCTACCATTTGGTCCGGGTCAAGCGGGGTGATGAATGGAAGACGGCCTTCCGAACCAAGTTCGGCCTTTTTGAGTATAGGGTAATGCCTTTTGGACTCTGCAACGCCCCGGCGGCCTTCCAGTATTTTATGGATGAAGTGCTACGGGGCTTGCTGGATACCATATGCATGGTTTACATCGACGACATTCTCGTCTATTCTCGTACCCTTCAGGAACACGTGAAACACGTCAAGGAAGTATTGGGGCGCTTACAGCAACACGAGTTATACGCCAAACTAGAAAAGTGCCTTTTTCATGCTACCGAGGTGTCCTTTCTAGGATACGTGATAAACGCCCACGGATTTCAGATGGAGAACGGAAAGGTGGAGGCCATCACAAAATAGAAAACCCCGCAGTGCGTTAAATCCGTGCAGAACTTTTTAGGCTTTGCGAATTATTACAGGCGCTTCATCAAGGACTTCTCTAGGATTATCCATCCCATATCTAGTCTACTGCAGAAAAATGTTCCTTTTGTACGGGGTGAAGAAGCTGAACAGTCTTTCCGAGCCCTCAAGGAAAGATTCACCCAAGCTCCCATCCTGCGCCATCCTGACGCTCAACTTCCCTACATTTTGGAAACCGATGCATCTCAATACGCCTTGGGAAGGGGCCTATTGCAACGGCATCCCACAACAGGACAGATCCACTCGGTAGCTTTCTACTCCAAGAAACTGAGCCCGAGCGAGATCAATTACTCCATCACCGACAAAGAGTTGCTCGTTATCAAAAGAGGATGTGAAGAGTGGAGACACTACCTGTTGGGAGCCCGGCACACCATTGAAATTTACACTGATCACCGGAACTTATTGTTCCTGAAAACAGCTAAGGCCCTCACACCGCGACAACTCCGATGGACTCTCTTTTTCTCGGATTATGATTTCGTCATCAAGTACCGCCCCGGTCCACAAAACGGAAAGGCCGATACTCTCTCCCGGAATCAAGACACCCCAGAACATCTTTCAGCAGACCACATCGAACCGCCTTCTAAGTTTGTCTGAAGGGGCCTTTCCCGAAAGCACCATTGCCTTGCAAACATGATCAGACTTTCTCGAGGACATCAAGGTGTCATTGACGGACCTCGATATCCCGGCCTGGCTCCAGGAAGAGCCCCAATGGCGGTCACAGAATGACGACCTCTTGTATTATCGCCATGCCTTGTATGTACCTGACCCTGGTCTACAGATGCAAGTACTCAATTGGGCACATGATTCCGTGTTAGGAGGACATTGGGGTGTGTACAAAACCATAGCCACCATAGAGCGCTCATTCGGGTGGCCTTCCTTAAGAAACGACGTAAAGAAATACGTCAGGAACTGTTCAGTGTGTGCCCAGAGCAAGGCGAGACATACCAGGCCGACGGGTCTACTCCGTCCCATACCCATTCCCCCCAAACCGTGGCACACGGTCTCTATGGACTTCATTGTGGAGATGCCATTATGTCAGGGTAAAACAGCAATCTTGGTACTCGTAGACCACTTAACCAAAATGGGCCATTTTTTGCCGTTAGATGGCTTACCAACATCAGCTGAACTGGCAGTTGTGATTCTTCAACATCTCGTCAGGGCTCATGGAATTCCAAGCGTCTTCATAACGGACAGAGGGTCGCAATTCACGTCCCCTTTTTGGAAGGCCCTTTGCAAAACCTTAGCCATCGATGCCAGGCTCTCGACGAGTTACCATCCTCAAACGGACGGCAAAACGGAACGCCTCAACCAGACCGTGGAACAATATTTGCGTTGTTTTACCTTGCAAAAATCAGCGGACTGGGTCACTCTCCTGTGGTTAGCGGAGTTCACTTATAACAACACCGATCACTCAACCTTGGGTTGTTCCCCGTTCTTCTGCCTTCTGGGTTATCACCCGAACATTCTCCCCTTCGAATGGCCGGTAACTTCTAATTTGCCTAGCGTTCAGGAACATCATGCACATCTACAGGCAGTTCGACTCAATGCTATACATCACTTGTCGGCTGCTCAAGCCTCTCAAAAATGATTCGCTGACAAAAAACGCAGTCCTGAACCGGTCTACCAGGTGGAGGACAAGGTATGGCTCTCCACTAAACATGTACATCTCAGGGGTATTAACAAACTGAAGCCCAAATACATTGGCCCATATAGCGTAGAAGAGGTCATCAACCCTGTAGCAATGAGATTGGCTATCCCCCGTTCCTGGCACATTCACCCTGTCTTTCATGTGTCTCTTCTCCAACCCTGTCCCTTGGACACTAGATTGCCCGTTCATCCCCCCCCCCAGTGCTGGTGGAGGGTTTGGAGGAGTATGAGGTACAGGAGCCTTTGGATTCAAGGTTGCACAGGGGCAGGGTCCAGTACCTAGTGAGTTGGAAAGGTTTTGGGGTCGGGGATAGGACCTGGGAAGCTGAGCAGAATCTCCATTGTCCTGACTTAGTAGCGCAGTTCCATTAGGCTCATCCGGGAAAGCCCGGTCGACCGCCGAGTCGGCAGTCCTTGAGAGGGGGCTCTGTAGCACTGACAGCCAGCAAACGGTGGTACAGGGTAGTACGAGGTCGAAACCGCTGCTGCACTACATCTCCCAGAATGCCCTGGGTCCTGGCAAACCGGAACTCGCATCCAGGTACAGCAATATAAGCACCTCCCTGACACTGCTGGGTGCTTGTCAATCCTTCCTTTAGCCTTGATAGAGCTTGTTTAGTTTATGTACGTTGAGAGCTGGTTCCGCGGATGGTTTCCTTCCCGCTTGGACGCCGGGAGCTGGGTTCCGCGGACGCTTTCCTTCCCGCTTGGAGGATGCCGAGGACTGGTTTCCGCAGACGCTTTCCTTCCCGCTTGGACGCCAGGAGCTGGGTTCCGCGGACGCTTTCTTTCCCGCTTGGAGGACGCTGAGGACTGATCTCCGCGGACGCTTTCCTTCCCGCTTGGAGGAGGTAGGATTTTGAACGGTAGCACGGCCGTGCTAGTTAATCTGTTTGCTACATTGCCTCATTGCTCATATTCTTCGAACCTGTTATCGCGTCACTTCCCTACCGCTCTTTATTTTGAACTCCGTTCTATTTTCACCAATAGTGACTGTAACTACCCGGAATATTGAGACGCCTCTCTAACCTGCCTTCCGTTCGTTTTGGGCTGTGGTGGAACAGCTGCAGAACGCGACAGAAGTTTACCCACGAAAGAAACAGCAGAGACTGTTAGACATTCACCGAGTGGGCAATCCTGTGAGTGTTTCCCTTATTTCCCTATTGAAGACAGATAAGGTGAGCTTACAGTCCAGTCTAATCAGTTTGTCCTTGTGTTTTCATAGCAACGTTGTGCCCCGAAGAACTCCTTGCATTTGACCAGACCCAGAGGGGTGCCTTCTCAAAAACTTTGTTCTTCTGTTGTTCCCTTCCCTTTTCCCGGAGTGCAACCTGTCCCTCGCGTGTGTATCACACTGGGAGAGTAGGCGCTATTGGGAACTGGGAGGACTCTCATCGCGCAGTGGTCCCCGCTGGCTAGAATCCTAAGGTTAGTGGCTTGTGTGTTATCTTCTTGGGCTACCTCTCAGCTGCTAACCACAACAATGACTTTCGTAACGGTTAATACATATGGTCCCAACTTTGACTCCCCCGACTTTTACAAGGGGCTTGCGAGTAAACTTAGACACTACAACCCTGACGACCTCTGGTGGGGGGGACATGAACCTTACTCTGGACCCCACACTGGATAGATCTGATGGCCCGCATCGCAAGCCGGCCGCTGCGGCGGGTGAACTACAGGGGGTTATGACGAGATTGCGCCTTGGTGACGTCTGGCGCTCCCGAAACCCGTCTCTGGGGGGCTACACCCATTATTCCGCCTATCATAATATTCACACCAGAATCGATTACTGGATGATCTTAGAGTCTAGATCTGACATGATTAGGAGTTGTGAGGTCCTTCCCAGAACCCTCTCAGACCACTCTCCTGTGCTCCTGGAGATAGTAAACCAGCACTCATCTATCCCACCTTTCACGTGGAGGTTCCCACCGTACTCGTTATTAGACTTGATATTCAGGGGAGAGCTGGCCGCAGCCATAGATCTGTTTTTTGAGACCAATATAGGCTCAGTGGATAGCTTCCAGACTGTATGGGAGGCATTTAAAGTTTACATTCGGGGGGTGGCGATTTCCAAACACTCGGGAGTTCTGAAGACGATCCGCGCACGACTGGAGGCCCTTGAGAAACAGCTGGGTGCCCTGGAAAAAAGGCAGAGAGACAGTGCAGACTACGACTTGAGCAATGAAATTAAAATCTTGCTTGAGGAGTATCACGACGAAGTAGACAGGGAAGTCAAACACATGGGAAAATACGCTACAGCTAGAATGTACGGTGAACGAGATAGACCAGGCGCACTCTTGGCCAGGATAATCTGAGGAGGGAGGAAACACCAGATAATAACCGAGGTTAAATCGACTATGGGGGACTCCCAGACTGATCCAGTAGACATAGCTCAAGCATTTAAATCCTACTACACTACACTCTACACAGCTCAGGGAGGGGATATGGAGGAGGACATTGAGGACTACCTGGGGCATATAGATCTCCCTTGTTTGCCTAATTCTGATAGGGAATTCCTCATGCAACCGATAGAAAAGGACGAAATCTCCGAGGCACTAATGAGCATGAAGTCAGGCAGCGCACCTGGATCGGATGGTCTCACGGCAGACTTTTATAAAGCCTTTGCAGAGCAAATGATCCCGCACCTGTCCACTCTGTTTGACGAAATTTGTACAGAGGGCAAAATGCCGGACACAATGAGAGAGGCGTTGCTAGTTACTATCCTGAAACCTGGGAAACCGAGTGATGTATGTAGCTCGTATTGTCCCCTGTCCCTACTCAACGTGGATGTGAAGCTATACGCTAAGGTTCTGGCGACTAGACTAGCCTTACTGGCCCCACAACTGGGGGCCCCAGAGCAGGCATTCTTCATCCCAAGCAGGAACCTGACATTCAACATCCGCACTGTGTTAGGCACAATGCAACACACACGACAGGACAGACCTGCGTTGGCAGTATTCCTAGACATGGAGAAGGCGTTTGACTCTGTGGAGTGGTCCTTAATGAGACGGGTGCTGCAGCGCCTGGGATTGGGTCAACCATTTTTACAAATGATAGAAGCATTGTATCACAGACCGCGCGCCAGACTACGAATCAATGACCTAGTAACAGACTCATTCCCTATCACCAGAGGCACTCGACAGGGGTGCCCACTCTCCCCCCTGCTCTACGCATTGATGGCAGAGCCATTAGCTTGTGCCCTCCAGGAATACCATGGCAATGAAGGCATCTGCTTCCCTAACTACAAGATTGTTGTCTCAATGTATGCAGATGACACACTGCTATATGTTAGAGACCCAGAAAACAATTTGACATCGGTGTTAAGGGAGGTGGTACGTTTTGGCGCATTGTCAGGCCTTCAAGTCAACTGGTCGAAATCGTTGGCCTTTCCCCTGACCCCAGCGACACTGCCCACGACCATGGAATACCCGCTCACCTGGACCACTGACGCAATCCGATATCTCAGAATCCACCTTCACACGGATTCTGAGACCCTCTGGAGAGCAAAGTATGGTGGCGATTATGGTATGGAGGATGACGTGACTGCATGGTGTAAACTCCCACTCTCCCTGATCGGGCGGATAGCTATCATGAAAATGGTAGTGCTCCCCAGATTCCTCTTCTTATTCACAGCCATCCCGATGGTGCTCCCCAGAACGTTCTTTCAAAGACTACAACAGGAACTGACTAGGCTTGCTTGGGCGGGAGGACAACCACGGGCAAAGTGGTCGCTCCTTACATTGCCATACAGCATGGGGGGACTGGGAGCTCCGGACCTAGAATTATACTACAGAGTGGCACAGGCGGCACACCTTCACACATGGGTAAACGGACACAAAGACATTCCCCACTTGAAGATGGAGTCCTTGTTTGCTCTCCCGATCTCCCTCCACACATGATATTCGAACCTGTTGATCGCCGCACAGGAATCCTTGATTCAATTACGGCTACGACACACGCGTGGAATAACCTCCTACAGAGGCAGAACGGTGCGCTGCTATACACCCCCAGCATGCCTATTGACTGGGTACGATGGCTGTCCCCACTGCGCGAAAAGGGGGTATTGGAAGCTATGCGGAAACTAGGGAGCGAGACTGCAGGCGATTTATTTAGGGATGGGGTGATAAAAACTTGGGAACAAGCACGTATGTACCAGGAGGACCCGTCCCTGCTAAAGAGATTCCACTTCTTTAGAGTGCGCCATGCTTGCTCAGAACTCCTGGGGGGTGACATGGCAGAGCCGCCAGAAGTGAAGGAACTCACATATATCACAAAGGTCACAACCTCACAGAAATTACTTACTCACCTCTACACCTTGGCACTATCACTCAGGGAAAACACGTACACTAAAGCGAGATTAGCCTGGAAAGTAGACTTACAAATGAAGCTGAGCGATGACATTTGGAAATACTGTTGCACCAACACAAGGAGCATCTCTTTGAACGGACGGCACAGATTGGTCCATTTCAAATTTCTCAACTGGATATATTACACCCCGTCCAGGCTCCACAGGTATGGTCTCAGAACCACTGCGGAGTGCGACAGGTGTCATGTCCCGGACGCTGACTTCCTCCACCTGGTGTGGGACTGCCCGAGTATTAATGACTTCTGGGAAAAAATATTTGCAGAACTTAGCACTATCACAAAGGTGACTATCCCCCCGGACCCTGCGATTGCCTTGATAGGGTACACCAAGAACTTGCCTAAAGCAATACGCAGATTAGCAGACATGGGGCTCCTACTTGAGCGCAGTGTTGTAGCATGCTGCTGGATGAGAGGCCCGATGCCGACTACTAAAAGGTGGGCACATGATATGCTGTATTCTTGTACGCAATCTGAGATATACAGCAAATTACTACCCCCCACCACTAGACCAAAGAATTTTAGGGGGCTATACCAAACATATTTAACAGCTTGCGCAGACACGAACCTGGAGGCGGGGATGCAAGAGTCCCAAGGGGAGAATGCGCAGTGCGAGAAACACAATGACAACCGAGGCTTGTTTCAGCTCCTGGAGTTTGGGAGATGGGTAATGCGGAAGCGGTCACCCTGCATTCTAGGCTTTGCGCATTTCAATACTTCAGTGCCCTTAAAACGCCGCCTGCCCTAATTACAGGGTTGTTCGCTAAATGGCTGTGTAACTTTATGCAAAAACTGTGGATAAGTGTCCGATATTGTGCTGTCGGTCTGGCCCGCGGGGGGGAGGTGGGAGGGGGGATATTAAAGACTTGCTGTACTGGTTGTAACTTGTATCAAAACTTCTAAAAATAAAATAAAATAAAAAAAAGTATAAAAATATCAAATAAAAATATCGATGTAAAAAATATCAATGTACAAAATATGGTATTTTGTATATATATAAAATATAATTTTAAAAATGTTAAATAATAAAATTAACTTTAAAAAAAATATTTAGATTTAATGTACATTTTAACAAATATTAGAAATAAATGTAATAAATTTTTTTTAAACATGCATGTATAAAATGTAGAAGGGAAGGACTACTCTACAATGATGAAAGCAAGTTCCTATATAAGGAACACCCGGTGTTACCCATCCTATATCTTATTCCTAAGATACATAAGGGGGTAACACCGGTACCGGGAAGACCCATTATTTCCGCTATTAACAGTGCTGGTGAGAATACTGGTCAATATATTGATGATTTCTTACAAGACTTAGTGAAATCACTCCCCAGCTACATTAGAGATACATGCGATTTTCTGACTAAAATGAATGATGTGACATGGTCAAAGGATTCTTATCTGATAACATTGGATATAGAGTCCTTATATACAAGTATAGACCATACCCAAGGCCTAGAAGCAATTAAATATTTTTTATCAACTCGACCAATTGAGCTCTATGGCCACAACAAAGTTATTATTGAGCTTATCAGCTGGTGTCTCAATAATAATTTTTTCCTCTTTAACAATGTTCTGTTTAAACAACTTAGAGGTGTAGCCATGGGGGCCTGTTTCTCCCCCAGCTATGCGTGTTTACACGTGGGCTGGTGGGAGGAACGGGTCCTCAGGCGCAAACACCTAACACAGATAGAGGAAAATGTATCTACATATTATCGATAAATAGATGATGTGTTCCTAATATGGCAAGGTGACTTAGCCTCAGCACAGAAATTTATTGAAGATATCAATTCTAATGACTTAAATTTAAAGTTCACATCTCATATTCACAAAACTCAAATCGATTTCTTAGATGTCAGACTTCATGTTAAAAATTCCAGACTTGAAAGTACATTATTTAGGAAACCCACAGCTGGTAACATAACACTTCACGCGAGTAGTTCACATCCTAGGCATTTGTTGGCTAACATACCCTATGGAGAAATCCTTAGACTAAAACGCATATGTAGCAATGATGAGGATTTCAAAACCTGTCAAGAAGAAATGGGAGTTAGACTCAGAAATAGGGGGTATAGTGACAAAATCATTAATGACGCTATCAGAAAAGCTCAAGAGCGCCCAAGAATGAGTCTGTTTAACAAAGAAACCAATAAAAGAACAGACAAAAATGATGATTCTGACGGTCCTAGATTAATCACTACATACTCCATACAGGAGAGAAAAATTAGAACTATTGTACAGAAGCACTGGCCGATTGTCCTAACAGTTACTGTGCTACAAGAACGTCTATTGTCTTCTCCTATCATAACCTTTAGAAAAGGTAGATCAATGGGCAGCGACTTAGATAAAAATTCCCCAGAAACTAGAAAGGCTATATCATGGTTTCAACCAACAAGGGGATTTAGAAGATGCACAACATGTCGTGGTTGTAAATTTGGATGTAACAAAACATCATACACGACTCCATTCGATGCATCTCCAGTGGCTATTAAGGGCAGTTTCAACTGCAAAACAGATTTTGCCGTATATGTCCTGACGTCCACCTGTGGTCTCAGGTATGTGGGAAGCACAAAACTAGAGGTGCACGTCAGGATATTACAACCTTTAAGAGCTATTCTCCATCATGACACAGCATACTCTGTGGCACGACACTTCAACAAGTGTCATAAGAGGGATATAAATTGTCTATCTTACTTTGTTATTGGAGCAGTACCTGCTAACAAAAGAGGAGGGAATCGAGACAGACAATTAGGAAAATTGGAAACCACCTTTATCCTTACTCTCGATAGTAAATGGCCACGAGGTTTGAATAACGCTGAGGATATGCACACTTATATATAAATACGGCAGACAATAAGAATTGTGAAGAATATATACCACTGTGAAGAAAAAATGATAATATAAAAGATGAGGTTTTATCAGTCGTTGCCCATATATTGTAGAAACATTTTAGATAATCTACAATTTCTGCCAGTCACCAGTACTCTCTCTCTGAATTTTAACAAACATTGTTGGTTTTATACTTACAAGCAATTTTACAAATCTTTTACATATATCTTTTAATAGTGTTTTTTTTAGCAGGCTGGGTTTAGAATTTTACACAGTTGAGATTGTATGAAATGAATTTTGCTTTTTCTAAGATATAAACCCATCTATAATTGTTTGTTAATGTATATATTTATGAAAAATCACTTTATATTTATTAATTGGCTTAATGTTGCACATATCTTGTAGCACTTTATTTATGAAGATTGCACTAGATAAAAGAAAAAAGCACAATTGCACTTTTTTTACGTATTTTCACAAGTAAATCATAGTCGGGATCAATAAGTTGATCAGTAGAATGTGATGTGATGTGATGAGGTTTGCAAAATTAAGATTTAACGAATATCCAACTCTACAGTGAACGAAAAATAATGTATTTATTACATCGTGGATTTATCCAGCTATAAACAATTCTTTGTTATATTGTTTTAAATATTATTATTTATAATATATAAAACAGCAGTATATAAACTGCAAATTGAATTTGTATAATTATTTGCACAATCAATATGAAGTGCATATTTCGTTAAATGTGTATGCATTGAGGCAGAAATGTTAAACTCACACAGCAAATAGTGGCAGTAGTCTGTTGTTACTATCTATGATCACATGACCCGCACAATCACCTGGGAAGGGGTGTGCACTGTGTTAAGCACTAAATAAAAAACGTAAAGTGGCATACAGATAGCTGAATGTGATCAAGGGCTCTTGAAGCCCGAAACGCATCTTGCTGGCTGTGAAGGAACGAAAATAAAACTTTACCTTGCCTGAACATGCTGTGGTCGGTCTGAGTTCCTGCTTCGCCGTACAAACGGAAGTGGTTGGAATTGCTGGTGCATGTATAAAATGTAATATACATATATATATTGACTTTAAAACAATCAATAAACAAATAATTTTTATTTATTTTAAAATGTTATAAATATATGAAAATATTACAAATTTATATATATATATACATATTTATTGTTATATATATATATATATATATATATATATATATATATATATATATATATATATATATATATATATATATATATATATATATATATATATATATATATATATATATATATATGTATATATATATACATATACCTATAACATCTAATCAAAAAATGATATTCTAAATTAAAACATTAAAGTATTTCATAGTTTTTAAACTTACATTTTGCACTCCATTGATTGCAACACTGGAGAAAGTGTTGGATAGTGTAGGGGTGAAAATTACTTTTCCCACTCCAGTGAGTGCAACAATAGGGAAAGTGTTGGATAGCGGAGAGGTCAAAATTACTATTCCCACTCCAGTGACTCCAATAGTAGGGAAAGTGTTGGATAGCTGAGGGGTAAAAGTTACTATTCCCACTCCAATGACTGCAACAGTAGGGAAAGTGTTAGATAGTGGAGGGGTAAAAATTACTATTCCCACTCCAGTGAGTGCAGCAGTAGGGAAAGTGTTGAAAAGTGGAGAGGTAAAAATTACTATTCCCACTCCAGTGAGTGCCACAGTTGGGAAAGTGTTGGATAGCAGAAGGGGTAAAACTTAATATTTCCACTCCAGTGAGAGCAACAGTAGGAAAAATGTTGGATAGCGGAGGGGAAAAAAATTATATTCCCACTCCATTGAGTTCAACAGTAGAGAAAGTGTTGGATAGTGGTGGGGTAAAAATGTATATTCCCACTCCAGTGAGTGCAACAGTAGGGAAAATGTTGGATACCAGAGGAGTAAAAATTACTATTCCCACTCTAGTGAGTGCATTAGTAGGGAAAGTGTTGGATAGCGGAGGGGTAAAACATACTATTCACACTCCAGTGAGTGCAACAATAGGGAAAGTGTAAGATAGGAGAGGGGTAAAAATTACTATTCTCACTCCAGTGAGTGCAATAGTAGGGAAAGTGTTGGATAGCGGAGGAGTAAAAAAATACTAATCACACTCCAGTGAGTGCAACAATAGGGAAAGTGTTGGATAGCGCAGGGGTAAAAAATACTATTCCCACTCCATTTAGTGCAATATTAGGGAAAGTGTTGGATAGCAGAGGGGTAAAAATTAATATTCTCACTGAAGTTAATTAAAAATTAAAAACAAACAAAATATCAACTACAACACAAAATATGTTAAAAAACAAACAAAAAACATATATAAGACAATTAAAAATCTCAAAAGATGGAAACATATTATAATGTTAAAAAAATCTAAAAATTACCTACAAAGATTTTTTAAAACAATTTAAATGGAAATAATTATAATCAAAAACATTAGGGGTCCGATACCTATTCCTGTCGGAAGGGCTCCAAACCATGGGGCCCATTATGATGTCGGGCGGATTCCCCCCGACAGGCTAGCGGTAGCCCGACATCCTCTCCAGAATTCCCCCGGCCATATTAGAATGGCGGGGGGACCGCGGCGGATGGAAAGACCGTCTCCCGCTTTTCCGCCACGGTCGCCTTGCGGCCAGGGCAGAAAATGTTTAATATGGTGCGGTGTCTATTAGACACCGCCAGCCATATTAGCATGGGCTTTCAGACATGCCTTTCCATGGTGGCAATGCACGCAGGGGGCCCCCAGAGTGAAGGAGGGGTGGGGGTTGCACACTTCATTTGCATAAACAAAGCGGCAGGCACCGCGCGGTGCCTGCCGCTTTGTTTATGCAAATGCTGAAATGCATTTTTAGCATTGTGACGGGCGGTGCTGAGAGCACTGCCCGCCACAATGCTAAAAATGCAGGATGTGCCTGCCACTGTGGGGGGCACATCCTAATACCCCCGCGGGACCCCCGCCCTTTTGGCGGGCGGTCCCAAACCCCGCTAGGATGACGGGTGGACAAAGTCTGCCCGTCATCCTAATAGGCCCCCATGTTCGGAGCCCTTCCAAACGAATCGGAAAGTGTCGGACAGATTCCTTTCTGACCGAGTCATTCCGATGGGCTCGGTCATAAAGGATTCCGACTCGGATTTCCAGATGGCCTACAACGGGCTGCCATCTGGAAATCCTCCAGTACTCTCTTGGTCACCTCTTTACGACCGAGGGAGTACGATGGCAGTTTGTCACTGCCTTTTCATGCCAGTGTGTCCGCAACAAAAAGGCAGTTGGAAACTGTCTCTAGGAGCCCCCAGCAGGGCCCTCATAGGTGTGAGGTCACGGATTGGTGGCCTGGGGGCACCTATGGTGCCCCTCCGTTGATACCTGCACCCGGTGTCAGGCACCTTGGGGTGCCGGCCACAGGGTGCAGGGATGAACTGCACCCCTGCATTTCATAATGGAGGCATGCATTCTGCTCGGAATGCATGCTCCCATTGTGAAGCATGGTCGCATCGTACTTGTGGGGACGTAACCAACCACAGCAGGTCGGTCGGTTACGGCTCCTAACCGAGTCCGACCGACATCGGAATAGGCCCCTAATTGTTATACATGTAATCTTTTTTATTTCCTACCCTATAACACCACACAATTCACAACACACATCTAAAAAAAATTTAAGTGTACCTCCATCATTAACATAATTAATTATCAATTAAACACATATTATTATTATTAAAAAAACAAATTAAAACAGATAAAAATGAATTTACTCACCAAACGTTACCCCTATAAAACCAAAATCCACACACAAAATAAAAATAAACAATTACCCTAAATATTTATCAATCAATGAAATAATATTAATGATCAACTAACTATTAATTAATTAAATCTAAATTACTTTCCACCCTCTACCCCAAAAAACACCACAACACACAAATAAATATCATTACACAATTTCCTTAACTAGTTTTACATTAATAATTAATATCCATTAACAACAACTTATTAATTAATTTAAAATAATTTACTTCCCACCCTTTACCACTATAAACCCCACAACTCACATCTCAAATTAATGACTCACTTGCCATATTTAAATTAAAAAAAATTAATTAATTTATTAGTAAATAACTATTAACTATTTTTTAATTACTTCACACCCTTTCCTAAAAAAAGATACAATAAGCATAATTAATTACCAATTAATAAATTATTAATAATTAATAAGCAATTGATAAATAATTATTAATACATTAATTCCCACAATGAACACTAACAAATATTAACTAAATGAATATTAATATATAAAAAACTATTAATACATTTCTAAATGTTAAATTAAATTACTTCCCATCCTATTGCCCTATAAACCCACAACCTGCTCCTAAAAAAATGGCACAATTAACATAAATACCAATTAATTAATAATAGTTAACAATCAAATAATAAATAATGAATAATAATTTTATTCCCACGATTAAACAGTATAAAATATAAATTAAATAAATATAAATTAAATAAATAATAATAATAATTTGATTATGATTAAATTACTTCCCACCTTATTTCCCTAGAAACCCACAGCCCGCTCCTAAGAAAATGACACAATTAACATAATTACCAATTAATTAATTAATCAAAATTAACACCAATGAATAATTATTAATACTAAAATTATTCCCACAATGAACAATATAAACTCTAAATTAAATAAATACAAATAAATTAAATAAATACTAATAAATAATAAATTATAATTAATTTATTATAAGAAAATTACTTTCTACCCTATTCCTCTATAAACTCACAACCCGCTACAGAACTAAAAAACACTAAATTCAATTAACATAAAACTTCTAACCACTAAAAATGAAACACATATATTAAAAAACAAAAGCAAAACTCATACAAAAATATAGATCACATACTTTTAAAATACATACTAAAACACAGAACACTAATTAAAAAATCGATATCTTAAACAACTATATTTTTGCAAACGATTTTAATGACTTTGGGGTCCATTTGATTGCGGGCGGATCACCACCGCATGTATGGCGGTGGCGATCCGCCCGCAAAAAATCTCCGCCCGCTCTGAACTCTCCCCCAGCCACATTACCATGGCAGGGGGAACCCGGCGGATGGAAAGACTGGGTTCCATGTTGACCGGGTGGAAAAGCTGCTAAATCCAGTACTTGTATAGCGCACGAATCACCCCCGAAGGGGTATCTTGGCGTTGGGGGCAGTTGGGAAGATTAAGCGAGCTATTCCCCAGAGTCGCATGGTGCTGGGCAGACCCCTGCCGCCAGAGCCAGGGATCGAACCATGATCCCCAGCATCCAGCGTCAGTCGCCCTAGACACAGCGCCACACCTCTTCCCTTGCTGACATGATGGCGATGTCTGGGAGACTCCGCCATCCATATTAGCATTATGGCGGGGACAAGCCTTTCCGTGGCGGCAACAAGGCAGGTGTTTTTCACCATTTGGGTCCCGTGACATGGCGGCGGCAGGCTAGCGGCTGTCGCAGGGCTCTTCACCCGAGCCCATCGGATTGACGGGAGGGATGTCCCGATAGACCCCAACGGTGAGAAACAGGTAGCGCGCAGCCTGCGTGTCAGATTTCAGCAGGAAAATGAGGTTTTTCTTTGCGCTTACTTGTTACTAGCGGACAAGGAGATTTGAGGCGGTGGAAATCTACAGAGGCTGCGGTCGGCGGTCGGCGGCCGGCGCTTGGACCCTGGGGCAGGGGGATGGTTGCAGCAGGCGCAAGCTGTGAGGACGTGGAGGAAGGGCGGACGAGGGACACGAGAGGCAAGGTGGCGAGACCGGCTAGAGCAGACCTGGGAAACTCGGCGGCGGAGTCTATTACAAACATGGGAGTTTGTCCAAGGCACCCCTGCAAACTTAAAATAAGTGACAAATTAAGACGCTGTGGTGGGACCCAGGAGGGGGTTATTTGGAAGTGGGATATTTTGCAGCGCAGAAGAAGCATTTTCCCGCTGCAACACTACAGAGGACCTGTCTGCTGGGGGCATTTCTCAATTAATAAGTACCTTTCCCTAGTTTCTCCAGTAACTTCTGCTAAGGGTAGTGTTCGTATGGAGGCAGCCTCACCTGTAGCAGAAGTAGCAGTGCCAGTTCTGTTGAATCAGAGGGAAGGGAGCATGGATTTTGTGTCTGATACTGAAACTCCCACGCAAGTAGAACTTTATTCAGCCAAAGCCAAAGCCATTAGAGTCTTAGGGCATAAGGGGAGAGACCGGGCAAACAGTAAGCAGGCGAAGAGTCGAGGAGAGGTAGTCAAGAATAGATACCAGCTGAGGTCAAAACTAGAGTTAAAACAGCAGGGGGTTCTAGATTCAGCCGAACTCGGTGAGAAGGTGAGGCCTTCACCTTTAATTCCACATAAAAGTAAGAAGAAAACGAGTTCTAAGAAAGCCATTGGTAGTAAACCTCCCCAGCAGATTTCAACGCAAAAAAGTACTCCTTCTCTTAAAAGTTATTTCAAGGTGCTTGAGAAAATGAATTCTTTAGAAGAAGGAGCTAATACGGGAGATGCCCGGCAGCCCATCCAGAATACGGCACCCCCCTCCTCACCAGGTCCAGTCTTAGTTAACAGGTACACCCCATTAGCCGAAATTCAAACTGAGGAAAATCTTGAAGACCTAGAGAGTCCAGCTGATATAGACAACGACATTCTAATAAGCAGTAATGAAACTAATAGCCCCTCTGAGAATCTTACTCTCCATCAGGATTCCTCGAATCTACAGACATTAGAGAAAGCGGGAAGTAGTGATTTTGACTCTGTGGAAATCCTCAAAAGTGCATCCACAATTGCTCCTACAATCCATGTTGTATCAGAAGAAACTACAGTGAAAGACACTGGTTTGATCTCCACTCCCTCCCAGGAGTCTGACAAGATTGGCCTTCTATTCTGTTCTTTAAGAAGCGACCTGATGGAGAAGTTTGAAATTTCTGAGACAAATCAGAAAAGACTACACGACAGGTTTGACCTACTGGAAACCAGATTAGAAGGAATAGAAGCGCGAACATCTACTTTGGAGAAAAATGTCTCTACCCTTTCAGTTTCTACGAAAGAAAATAGTGAGGAATTAGATGCTTTAAAGAAACAGAATAAAACTTTAATGATGGACATGGAAAGACTGGAAACTCATTCAAGAAGGAACAATATTCGCATTTTGAAGATCCCTGAAGGAGAGGAAGTAGGGGATATAAAAGTTTTTGTCTGCAGACTCCTAAGGGAGGGAGTATTGAAAGACCGCCCGGATATAGACCTCGAAGCGGAGGTCCAGAGAGTCCACAGAGACTCTTTTAGAATACATCAAGACCGTAAAGGGCCCAGGAAAATATTGGTCTATTTTCAGACCTACACCGTTAAACAGCTGATACTGAGTAGATCTCTTGCAAGTGCCTCCCTCCATTATAGGGCCAACCCATATCAGATCAGGTCTGACATAGGAGGTAGAACGGCTCAGAGACAATGGGAACTGGGATCAAGAATGCCGGAGTTAAGATCACTGGGAGCAAAAGTACAGATGAATTTCCAGCCCTGCTTAAGGTCATGTGGAATAACAAAACTTTCACCTATAACCAGCCGGAGGAGGTAGACGAACTGCTACAGAAAATGAGGGAGTAGGTAAGGGAGTTGGTTAGTCAAGATCCAATTTACTGACTCAGAGATCTAGGAGAAACATAAACCTTTACATTAAACTGTACGATATACATAAAAAATTTTTTTTTTAAAAACTCACACACAACAATGGGGCTTGTATATCACATCTGAGAGAGTTAAAAAAGAAAAAGGGGAGAAAATAAAAAAATCTTTATTTCTTGTTTTTTGGGAGAAGGTAGGCAAGGAGAAGGGAAGAGGGGAAGTATTAGAGAACTGGGATCAAGAATGCCGGAGTTAAGATCACTGGGAGAAAAAGTACAGATGAATTTCCAGCCCTGCTTAAGGTCATGTGGAATAATAAAACTTTCACCTATAACCAGCCGAAGGAGGTTGACGAACTGCTACAGAAAATGAGGGAGTAGGTAAGGGAGTTGGTTAGTCAAGATCCAATTTACTAACTCAGAGATCTAGGAGAAACATAAACCTGTACATTAAACTGTACGATATACATAAAAAAAAACTTTTAAAAAAAACCTCACACACAACAATGGGGCTTGTATATCACATCTGAGAGAGTTAAAAAAGAAAAAGGGGAGAAAATAAAAAAATCTTTATTTCTTGTTTTTTGGGAGAAGGTAGGCAAGGAGAAGGGAAGAGGGAAAGTATTAGAGATACATTAATTTATACTAATTCACGCTGATTTTAGCAGATATAGCTTCCTATGCAAGGGACAAGTAGGTAGACAGGGTGCTGTAAGGTGGAGGGCTCCATAGGGGCAGGACAAACGCCCAAGATGAAGGGAGGGTTCCTTGGGGGAGGGAGGGGGGGGGAGGGGGAAAAAAGAAAAAAGTCCTCATTTTTGCAAAGAAACTCTAAAATTAACATTTACATATATAGACAAACACGGACATATAAGTATCCATATGGATATTCAGACAATATCCTGGAGAGTAATCTGGAGAGTAAAATCTGGCCATGGCAGTAAATCCACATATAAGTAGTAAGATTATCTCCTGGAATCTTAACGGAATAGGAAGTTTCAAGAAACAACAGAGAATGTGCGACTTTCTAAAGAATCTCGAAGCCAGTATATACTTACTTCAAGAGACACATCTTGAAGAAAAAGAGTGTAAAAAGGTTTTCGAGAAAAGGCATTGGGTTCAGTACATTCTATGTTCAAGGCAAAAGGGAATGTCTAGAGGAGTTGCAATAATCATTAGAGCAAATAAGGGCATTAAAATACAGAGATGGGATACAGACCAGACCGGGAGGTGGTTGATAGCCGAGCTCTTAATTACGGGCTCACTATATACTGTTGCAGTATTTTATGGCCCGAATGAGGACAACGAAATTTTCTTGGGCAAACTTAAAAGGGCCTTAACCCCGAGTAGGGCTCCTTTGATTCTTGGGGGGGACTTTAATCTTATTTTAGATATTCAACTGGATCGCACCTCTAGAGCAAAATATAACTTGCCTAAAAAATGCCTCTCCGCTCTTAAAAATATAATGAAAGACCCTAACCTGATGGATGCCTGGAGAACTAAGAACGGCAACCTCAGAGATTATTCCTTTTACAGTAAGAGATACAAGCAATTTTCGAGAATTTACTTATTTTTGATAGACCAGTCTTTGAAAACAGTCTTGGTATCTGTAATTCATATTCCCGTGGGCCTTTCTGATCACTCTGTAGTACAACTCAATATTTCCTTCACAAATATCGCCACTGAACGAAGATGGACTCTGGATAGAACTATTCTCTTAGATGACAACATTGGAGTTAAAATCAAAAATAGCATAAGGGAATTTTTTTCATTTAATGAGGGCTCAGCACTGGAGCAGTTTGTTTGGGAATCATTTAAGGCCTTTCTTAGAGGTTTACTGGGATATCACATGAGGGTAAAAAGAAGAGAGATAAAAGATATAGAAACTAAAGAACTAGATTCTATTAAAAAGAAAGAGCAGGAGCTCCAGCACGCAGCCTTGGAGGAAAGGGAGAAGATTCCAGAATTAGAAAAGGAGGTTCAAAGATTACAGCTGAGTCTTAAAGCTAGAGCTGACAAACAGATCCATGATAGATGGGAGATCAGTAAATTAAAAAACTTTGAATATGGAGAGAGGTGCGGGGCACTTTTAGCGTGGAAGGCCAGAGCAGACAGGACCAGAAACAACATCGAAACTCTAAACCAAAGGTCCTCCGGAGAGCAATTAATTGAGGAAGAAGAGATCAGGGAGGGAGCTAGAGGATTTATGGAAGAACTCTATCGGGAAAACATCGAGGTTGGAATAGAAGACTTGGAGAAATGGTGGTACCAAAGGACCTTACCCCAATTGAATGAAGAAGATAAAAAGACCCTGTCGAGAGACATTACTGAGGGCGAAATTAGAGCTCAGTTGAAAAAGATGAGCAGGAATAAAGCCCTAGGCCCCGATGGCTTGCCAACTGAGATTTATAAAGATAATGAAGAGGTGACTATTCCACACCTACTGTCCCTTTTTAACAATATTTACCATCAAAGAGGAGATATTACACCCTCCTGGTTTGAGGCAACCATCACTTTAATAGCAAAACCAAATAAGGACCCAAAGAACATAGAGTCATACAGACCAATATCCCTCTTAAATTCGGACCTTAAAATATTCTCGGGGATTTTGGCTGAGAGACTCTCCAAAGTTATCAAATCTGTCATTCACCCTGATCAAAGGGGTTTTATCCCTGGACGACAACTGAACGAGTTGACTTTTCAGGTCATTGGTGCAATCGATTATGCCGAAGTAAAGGGACTGCCACTCACCATCGTGGCAATAGATGCCGCGAAGGCTTTTGACCAAGTTAACTGGGTGTTTCTGTGGGACACCCTTACAAGGTTTGGCTTTCCACTACTTTTTATCCAGGCTGTCAAAAACCTATATGGGCGTCCTCGAGCTAAGGTTCTAATTAACGGGACCTTGTCAGATTGGTTCGAGATATCAAGAGGGACGAGGCAGGGTAGCCCCCTGTCTCCTCTCCTTTTTGATTTGTATATTGAGCCTTTTGTGATAGCGATACGTTCTGACCCAACAATTCTTCCTTTTAATATAGGTGGGCTGGAACTAAAGACGGCATTGTACGCTGATGATTTGTTGCTATACACCACTAACACTTTAGAGGCCATCCCGAAGTTATTTAATCTAGCAGAGGAATTTGGAGCAGTCTCAGGTTATGGTATCAACAAAAATAAAACTGATGTAATGAGTTGGAATAGTCCAGTTCCTATACCAGATACAAAAACAAAGATCAGGTATCTGTGTATATATATTACTCAGAAACTAGAAGAGTCACCCAAAGTATCCTGGCAGATCGTGGTAAAAGAGATAGCTAAACTTCTCCAAAGATGGTCCAATCTTCCTCTTAGTATCAATGGAAGAGTTAATTTAATTAAAATGGTAGTATTACCCAAAGTGACTTTCCTATTTAATAGTATTCCACTAACATTTTGTAATAAAGATATTTCAAATCTTCAGGGAAAAATTGGTTCATTTTTCTGGGCATCTAAGTCACCAAGACCAAAAAACTATTCGATCTCATCAAGACTCCGAGCTGCTCTCCCCCAACCTCCAAGGTGGAGGATTCTACAAAGAGAGCAGCGGATTTCGCTACTTTCTTCGATGGAAAGGTGAAATCACTTGTCGATCAGGTTGCTCATCCTACACCTCCAGAGGAGCGCAAATCCTTAGCCATTTGGCAGAGCTTTGACCCCATATCTGAAGATGCCCTTCTCAAGTGCATACGCGAAACAAAGCCCTCCAACCATTCTCTTGACCCTATCCCCAGTGCCATTGCCTTTGACTTCTATACCCATTCCCTCTCCTATTGGACCACTCTGTTCAACCTCTCCCTCTCGCAAGGCTCCCTTCCTGTCTCCTTCAAAACTGGGCAGGTCACCCCTCTGCTGAAAAAGCCCACTGCTGATGCGAATGACCTCAACAACTTCCGCCCCATCACTAACCTTCCCTTTCTTGCAAAGATCACGGAAAGATGTGTAGCCAAACAACTCTCTCGTCATATCAAGGACAATGATCTTCTTGACAATTGTCAGTCCGGCTTCATCCAAAACTGCAGCACTGAAACAGCCCTACTGCAAGTGGTTGATGATGCGCTGAGGATACTCGACTCAGGGGGGTCCTGTCTGCTAATTCTCCTTGACCTCTCCGCAGCCTTCGACACTGTTAATCACAACACCCTCCTCAATATTCTTCAACAGAGAATGGGCATGGAGGGCACTGTGCTTAAATGGTTTGCATCCTTCCTCTCTGACAGATCTCAAATGATCAAAATAGCGAACAGTCTTTCTTCTCCTGTGGCGGTGGGTCAAGGTGTTCCCCAAGGCTCTATACTTGCACCCACACTGTTCAATCTCTACTTAGAACCACTGGGAAACCTCCTAGGCAAATCCGGGATTCACTATCATCTCTATGCAGATGACACTCAACTCTACCTCAAGGTTGCCTCCACTCATGATCTCTCCATCCTAAGATCTACTCTTGACTCCATTCAAAACTGGATGTCATCTCATCAATTGATTCTGAATCCCTCCAAAACTGAATTCCTCCTCTTCTCCTCCTCACTCTCTCCTCCCCCGGTTGAATCATGGATGGATCAGATGAATCTACTAAACAATAAACCCATCATTGTCGACAGCGCAAAATCCCTTGGTGTCATTCTAGACAAAAAACTCAATCTAACTCCCCACATCAATTCTATTGCAAAATCTGCTCGCTACCAACTGCGCCTTCTTTGGGGAATCCGTCGCTTCTTCCCGGAGCAGGACCTTATAACCCTGGTGCAATCGCTGGGCCTCTCCAGACTAGACTACTGCAATTCTCTTCTTACTGGCCTCCCCAAATCTCACCTGTCCCCACTTAAGTCTGTCTTCCATTCAGCAGCTCGTTTCATCTATGGGGCCAAAAGAAGCGATCACATCACACCGATACTATCCACCCTCCGCTGGCTTCCCTTCGAGGCTAGAGCTATCTACAAGACCGCTTGTATCACCCACAAAGCCTTGAACTCCTCCTCTCCCCGCTACCTGGCGAATAAACTGAAACTCTCTGGAGGCTCTAGACCTTCACGCAATGCCGAGAATCTACTGCTTGAACCTCCCACTTTCAAGAAGGAAAGAACAATGGCCCAATCCTTTTCAGGCAACGCAGTGAGAATCTGGAACTCGTTTCCGCCCGAGCTCCGGACCACCGCCTCCTCCCAGGCCTTCAAAAGGGACCTCAAAGTTCTCCTCCTCCAGAGACACCTCCAAAAGTAATTCACGTCCTCTTGCTATTTGGAGGAAGGCTTCCCACTACTGATATTTTCTACTTTCCATGACCATGGGAGTGCCTTCCCAGTGTTTTCCTGTGGTGGGAGTGTCTGCCTTTTTGCAGTATTCTCCATGTACTTGTGTTCGGTGCCCTTTTGTAACATGCACACAACACTTTGCCCTTGTAACACACGGTTGCTACCTCTCACATGTTTTTACCATTGATACTTGCACAAGTGCCACCTTGCCTACGTAACGCCTGTTCTTGTGCCTAGCACTTATTGCAGTATTTTACCTCAAATTATACTCTGTTTTCTCTTATAACTGCACACTTGTCACTTTTCCTCTTGTGCACTTTTGACTACCTCATGTATTTTTGGTTGTTCACAATTTTTACTACCTCAAGTATTTTGTTTGCTCACAATTGTCACTATTACCTTTACTACCTCATGTATTTTTGGTTGCTCACAATTTTTACTACCTCAAGTATTTTGTTTGCTCACAATTGTCACTATTACCTTTACTACCTCATGTATTTTTGGTTGCTCACAATTTTTACTACCTCATGTTTTTTTTGTTTGCTCACAATTGTCACTATTACCTTATGTAAGTAACGTATGTTTTAGCAATCTGCTCTTTTGTAATGTTTCTCATTATGTTTCATTTCTGTTCCTAATGCGAAGCACTCTGACGCCTTCGGGTAAAGTCTGCGCTATATAAAAATGCATAAATAAATAATAAATAAGTAAATAAATGGAAGAAGTTGAGGAGGGGGCTAAAAAGAGGAGGATTAGCTCTCCCAGACCTGTTATTTTACTGTTATGCATTCCAGTTGAAAATTTTTAGACTCCTAGCTAATAAGTTAGATTCATCATCACATGGTCGTTTGTTTCAAGCTCTGTTATCCGACCTTCCTAAGGGTCTTGAACTTTTTTTTGTTTAAATTTGGCGCCCAAAAATTCTATAAAAAAGTCCGCCTTAAAATTTTACTAACAGCCTTAAAATTGTGGCAAAATTTTGAAAATCCCCTACTATAATTTCTTGGCACCAATCTGAGACTCCCCCGGAACACCTGAATGCTTACTAGACCGACTCTCCCTTTCCCTGAGAGAGGCTGGTCTAAAACGATGGGGAGATGTCCAGATAAATCAAGAACTATTAGATTGGACATCTATATCTAATCTGACGGGAGGGTCCCTAGCGAGGTTTAAATATTATCAAATATCATCATGGTGGGGAAGCCGAAATTGGGTGTCAGAAACAGTGGGGTGCAAATTTTTAGAACTAGTTAACAGACAAGAAGGGTGGAAGGGTGAGGTTTCAGCATGGTATAACATACTAATTGGGGCAAAGGATAGACAGGAGGAAGAGATTTCCAAACTTTGGGGGGATACAATAGGAGATAACCCGGAGAAACAATCGGAGGTCTGGTTAGACTCATTTGCAATATCTCAAAAAATAGTGAAACCTGCTAACCTCAGAAGAAATCATCTCTACACGGCATACACGGTCTATTGGACTCCCTCCAAGCTTTCAAAATTATCGGGAATACCACACCTCTGTCCCAGATGTAAAAACACAGAGGCAGACGATGTACATATTTTTGCAGACTGCATAAAGATTAAGAACTATTGGTCATCGGTCTGCACTTTTTTAGAGGAGGTATTGTCCAGATCAGTCACGTGTAATCTCAGACTGATATTGATGGGTTTGCCAGAGGAATATGATATTAGAGACAGTATCACCCAGTTTATATTCTACGTGATTATAATTGCCAGGAGGGAGATATGTAGAGAATGGAAATCCCCAATTCCCCCTAGGTTTGCAGATTGCTTAAAAAATGTTATGACTGTTAGTAAAATAGATCTGTTGTGTGGAGGAGAGGAGGCGGCAAAGATCTGGGCTCCACTGATAAGATGGTCGGACAGTTAGACAACAAACGTTCAATGATTAGGCCAGGGGTTTGTGGTCCGGTCCTCCCCAAGACAAGGTACAGTGTCGTTGATCAGGGGAGTTGGACTGGTAGAGAACCTACCTCTGGGAGACCTCTTGATAGCTAAACGCAATAATAGAATACTCCAGGGCGCACAGTTAGGTATTGTGTTGGCAGAATTGAGAGTTTCCATCTAGAGTTATTCCATCTGTGGCAAATATGAGGACACAAAAAATAAAAAATAAAAAATAAAAAATAAAAAATAAAAAACCATTTGGGTCCCGTACCGGGCCCCCAGGGATTCTAGGGGAGGGGTGCACAGAGGGGGTACCATAGGTGCCCCTCTGCACTTCCATGGCGGGCGCATCCTAATACCACCAATGGGACCCTCGCACCGATGGTGGGCGGTCCCATTCCCCGAGAGGATGGCAGGCAGACAAAGTCCGCCCGCCATCCTAATGACCCCCCAAAATATTTTCAAAAACTATATTTCTTACTTTAAAGTCGATATTCTTGATCTCGATATTCTTGCTATTGGTATTTCTATAACAAGATTTTTCCAACTCAATGTTTGTGTATGTCGACATTTAAAACTTGATATTCTGTCTGTGCACCAAATACAACTTTACCATAAGTTGTGATTTTAAAAATGTGAGTCCGGAGACACCAAAGTTGAAAAGACAATCTTTTCCCAATTGTAAATTACAGTTATAGAATGTAATAACGTAATCCCAATGAGAGATCGGCCTTGCAGTAGTGAAAAACGAATTTAAGAGTTTTTTACTACCTGGACATGTGAACCTTATAAGTAAATGTCCAACTTTTTGAATACACTGCAGCCTGACCATGGGGCTGTCCAGGGCCTACGTTAGGGGTGACATATATTATTAAAAACAAAGGTCTGGGCCTGACAAGAGGGTTAACTTGCCAGGTTGATATGGCAGGTAGTTTAAAACTGCACACACAGGCTCTGCAATAGCAGGCCTGAGACATGTTTAAGAGATACTGAAGTGGGTGGTGCAATCAGTGCTACAGACCATCTAATAGCATTTATTTTACAGTCCTTTGGCACATTTAGTGCACTTTGCTACAGAATTATAAGTAAAGTAAATATGCCACATGTGGATACGCCAGTGGTATAAGGTTTTAAGAACAGCGCATATGCATTTCAATGCTGGATAACAGTGGTAAAGTGCCCAGAGTCCTGAAGGCAACAAAAATGAATTCAGCCAAAAAAGGGAGGAGGAAGCAAAAGGTTTGGGAGTGGCCCTGCAGAAAGGACCAGGTCCAACACTAAGCAAGTGGGGTGTTAGCTGGTCATAGAGAGGTGAGCACAGGGCCTGGCCACTGGTGCGTCCCTGTGGCCAATGCTGGGGTGGTCTTGCACCACGGGGTCCTTGGTGCAGGGTGTGGCCATAGGACAAGTCCACCGCTTTACCCTTTTTGTATGCTGGTTTGAGGGGTTGATGTGACACCATGCCTGCCAGATAACCTCCACTTTGAATGCCCGAAGTCTGTGCATAGTGGGGTTGTCTGTTTATGAACTGGTGGGAGGTGTAGACCCTGGCCACAGGCTAAGCCCTGTGGCTAACTTGTCCCACAAATGGCTGCTGAAGACCATGGGCAGTGGTGGTTTGATACTGGTGGAGTGTTGGGTGCAGGGCCTTGCAGGAGCCTAGACACTGAATACAAGTCCTATTGTGGATTGAATACCGGATCTGGCCAGAGGAGGTCACTAAGATGTTATGAGTGCGGTCATCAATTATGTCTTTTGCCATGTCTTTAGTGATATAATATGTGAGCTCATAAGCAGAGCATAATAGAAGTGCAAGTTATAGGCATTTAACTAAAATATAGCTGGTATATTTCAGTGTTTTAGGTGTTTTTTAACATTGGCTTATGTCTTTTTCCAACACCTAACTGATCCTGATTGGCTGGTCACAACCTGAACAATATGCTCTGGTAGCCACCATTACAGGACTCAGGGACATGATATGTTAATCCAGAAAATGTATAAAAGAAATATAAAGGTGGGTATGCTCAGCTTGATTGTAAGGGCATGTGAGATGTGGGGAACCCAAAGGGGTGCCCCTTGATTGACTGGCCTCAACATGTGGCAGCAATTTCAGGACATGGTCCCTATTGAAATGCATGCAGTGAAAGCATGTTTAAGAGGGTGACAAAGAGGAGTAGCTATAAACGGTGCTAACATGTTTTAGTCACAATATCAATCATTTGTTGGTGGTATAATACTATTGTTCTGGGAATTGTGGTGTGTTCTAATGGGATTTTACCCTGTGAAAAGTGCTGATCCTTTGCTGGCATTATTTGAACAATGTTTCATAGAAGTCTGTTTTCTCTCATCCTTTTCTCACATAGATTATGTAAGTTGTTTCAGAGCTAAAATTAAAGCATATTTTCTATAAGTTTACTCTATCTTCCTCACCCATGTGAGAATTAAGTACGTATGAGTAAAACATCATATATCAAGAGGAGAATCAGTACTTACACCCCTCCTCACACCCTCCACTATTCCTCGGCGTACCTGGCAAAGTTGCCCTGCATTGATCGCTTCAGAATGGGTGGGAGATCCTTTTCCTATCTAGGACCTCTCTTCTGGAATAGACTCCCACTAGATCTTCGGCTTAAACACAGCCTTGATAATATGTTCAAGAGGAAGCTCAAAACCTGCCTTTTTAACAGCTAAACCCACGGCCAGTCTGATTCCTTCTATGCCAATGCTTGGACACTCTGTTGAGTAGCTGTTCACTTTATAAATTAATGTAACATAACATAACAACTTCCAACAGCAGCAGCAGTCTGCCAGTTGATTCCCCAGTGTTCTACTGCAGTCAGGGTTGCCTGATTTGGAGAGCAATCCCAAGTTGAATTCCATCTAAGTACATGTCTAATTTTAGTCTATAGCAGACCATTATCAGGCCAAACCACATCAAAATTGCAACTCTCAAATTAGGCAAAAGTAACCTTTACAAAATTTTATAAGCATATTTCAAATTTTTTAGTAATATGTGTTTAGTGAAAGTAGGTTCAAAGGGCACTTATGCACTTTTTCAATCATGTCCAAATCTAATATTATCTACTGATTTTGAAGATCAGTCCCCGCTGTGACCTTTTGACTGGCACTTCAGTCACCACAAATCTAAACCTGTTCCTGGCACTGATGAATAAGCTTTACAAGATCCGATTATAACCACCTTAATGAAGTTCAAGTGTGAGGACATTAAACTCTTTCAGCAATGTGACTCCTAAAACAGTGCAATGCATGTAACACGTATAAAGAAACTACCCTGGGGTTAAAGCAATTCCAGCATGACTTGTTTGGCAAGCTGGGTGGGCCCTCACAATATGACAAGAGACACACAGCCTTCAGTTAAAATGCACAAAAGCCAGAGATGAAGAAGTCACTCTGACAAGTTCTTGCCCTCCTCTCTTAAGTCCACTTTCTCACAAAAAGGTATACAGGATCTACATTGTAGCCTAACACCCAAGACCCTGCATATGGAACATCATATTTTGGACTTGGATGGCCACACCAGGCATTTGGCGGCCAAGCTTGATGGTCAAGAGGGGAGTGTTTGCTGCAATAACATTGGAATCATTGGGCTACTGGACAGAGTAAACGAGAGCTCTATGCTTGGTTTCCTGGAGGACTGGCTCCAGGAAGCTGTGGCCCCGGAGGGCCTGTCCAACTTCTATACATTGGAACATGTGCATAGAGTTCCTACCCTGCCAAGTGGTAGCCTGCCTCCTTCATTACTTTAACAAAATAACAGTGGCTCCTGTGACTAATATGAACGTCTTTATAATAATAAGAACTGCACAATGACAATATTAAGGGGTCGATTCCGATTCAGGAAAAAATGCCTTTCTAATGCTATTCAGAGGTTTACCAGACAACCGAATCGTATCCGGAGCATTTTTCTCCTAACATGCAAGTATGATGCGAATTCCAGTCAAATTCCGACTGAATCGTCGGGTCCGATTCGTGCTCTATGTCAGTACCTAACAGGCTCAGGAAACACGGAGTACGCGTAGTACGGAGGCTCCAACCAACACATTTCCGGATACGCAAGTACGATGCGTATTGAAAATGCGTCGTACAGGGCTCCGCTTCCAGCAAGTCTCAGCATTCGGACGAGGAATATTGATGCTCCGAATCGCACCAGAACACGACAAACAGGCTTGAGACGGTGCACCGTACGGGTCTAATGTGCTGTTTTAATTTTGGACTAAGTGGTATTGGTCGCGGACGAGTCTGCCGTGTCTGTTACCTCGGGTTGTCACTTGGCTAGCTCGATGCTTCCACGTAAAAGTCTGACACGACAGGCTCCTTTCCTACTGAATCGTACGTAGAGTTTATTACCCGACCGAATCGTTAGGAACTTTTTCACTTCGAATCATACTTGCACATTCGGAAGGAGTGTGTAAGATTAGGTTGGAAAAAATAACGGGTCCATGTCTGGTACAACAATTTCCTTCCCAAATCGGAATCGTCCCCTTAGGGTTGAGATTGATGCCTAAAAGAGAGCCGCCGAACACACCAAGGAAGTCAATTGGGATGAACAATTGTTTAGACAATGAGATGAATAACACAACACTCCAGATATAGTATTTCAAAAAGTCAACAATAATCAGACACATTAATGAAGGGTGTTCCATTGAAATTTAAGGAACTTATAAAAATGGTGACATATCTCGTGACATATGTACATGGTTTCCTTTAGAACAGAAAAGTGACCATTATGAGGTATACATTTTGTAATCAGCACTTTGTACAATGAGTGGTGCTGTGTGTTGGGTCGCTTTTACCAACAGTCGATGGCGTTTCGATCCTGTGTGCAATGTAGGGTCTCTTCAGTACCCATAATAGTAGGAACACCTAGAAGAATGAAGGGATCAGTACATGGCTAATGAAGGACATTAATGCTGAATTGGTAGGTGCGGCATGTTATGTGATATACCTGAAGGATGCTATGCACTGCCTTGTGCGGAAAGAGTGTCACCGTGAGTATAGTGAAGGAAAATTGCTCACAGGGCGACCCAGCCGGGCATTGTGTGATGAGGAAAACAAGGCTTCTTAGACTGGGATTGATGTAATACACACAATCACTTATCAATATTTAACTGGGGGACTGAACTTACCCCTTGTGAGGGTAGTGATAGGCAGTCCTAATGAAGGATGGCACGTCCGTAAATGACTCGGCAATCAGGCGGCAATGAGTACGGGCACTGTATAACAAATAGCTCCCCTCATTCCAACCTATGCATCTCTGTAGATTGGAAACGAGGGCAGCTATCCTTGACAAATGTGTGACTACAGGAAGCTCCCCCTCTTTTGGCAGAATCAGTTGGTCCTTACTAGATTGAGCTAAGATACTCAACCTGAAGGGTCCATAAGTAACACAAACCCACCACACTCACAGCACACTTTAGTATGTGTGCTGATATGTTCACTACCAGTGGCTGCTCCACTTTTTAGCCACTTCACATCCTGATCCTGATGAAAGCCTCACGAATACCGTAGACGGCTGAAACTAGTTGACCTACACATTAAAGGAATATTGAGGCACAATTTTGAACCTCTATTGTATCCAGATTATGCTTTTAACCATGTCCTAAGACCATTATATTAAACTCATCACAAGGGCATTTCTTAGAGATATTTTTAACATTTAATCACATTTCACATAGCACTTCACATAAAAAAACTACTCTGCTGTAAATCAGGCATTGAAGCACAGCTGGATTGTATTCAGCAATCCAGCTGGGGCCCAGATGATGAAGCATACCACCAACTAGCCAGGTGGGTGAGGGGTCTTCTAAAACAACTAATAGTTGTTAGTGCTCCTATATAAAGTTGTATAGGTCATTACCAGAGAATCTACTATGACCATTTTCCTTTCCTGTGTACTATGCGGTTTTCACATCGCTGATCTTTTTTCCCGACGTAGCAGCTAGACCTTGCCCTGCTCAATGACCCAGCTTTCTGGGCAACGCTTGAAGAGATGATAACTAATTTTTGCCTGGAGCATGCAGGGGCAGCAAAAGTCAGTGGGGGTTAGATGTGCAATGCAGAATGTGGTTCTGCAATGCTATTGTATCTCCAATAAGCTAGGGATGCACAACCAATTACATGCAGATATTAGGCAGCAAGAGGTGGTTGAATGGTACGCCCCCGAAACTTGGATAAATGACAGAGGATAGGAAATGGTTAATTGCTGAAAAGGAGAAATCATTTGCACTGGTGGAGTGGTTGCGGCAATATGACTACAGGGCCTATATTGCAAGGGCCGATGCAGAGAGAGATAGGCCGGGGGCATGTTGACATGGCTCTTCTAGGAGAAGACCAGGGGGCACAATATTCACCGGATTTGTGATTTATTTGGTTGGGAAGTGTTTAACCAGGAAGAAATCAATGCAACATTCACACAATATTACAGTGAGCTATACTCAGTGGGTACTAAGGGTAATAAGGCAGACATTTTGTGATACTTTGCAGACTGCTCTCCTTCGGTCCTAGACTCCACTGCCGAAGAGCATCTGGGTGCAGATGTTACAGTTCAGGAGGTGTGGGATTCAATTAAAGAGTTGGCTTGGGAAAGGTCCCCAGGTCAAACGGTCTGCCCATTCAGTATTGCACAACCTATTCTGCTGTCCTTGCTTCTAAATTAGTGGCAGTTTTAATGAAGCTAAGACGCAGTAACTACTCCCTCCCTCCCTCCCTCCCTCCCTGGGGAGGCCACAATTATATCCTTACCCAAGAAGGACAGTTGATTCCTTCTGCCCCCTCTCTATGCTTAACACGGATTATAAAATCCTGAGTACGATCCTAGTGAATAGGATGTTGGTAAAGTGATACACCCTGATCAGACAAGGTTCATTCCTACCGTAACACCTTGCCCAATATCCTCCACCTGATTCATACCCTGGATATGTGAGAGTGCTTCCCTCTGGATTCATTGGTATTGTCCATCGACATTAAGAAGGCGTATTATTCCCTTCATTGGGAGTTCTTATATGGTACTTTACTCAGGATGGGGTTCGGGCTTGGGTTCATTAAAGGGATCAGGTTGCTATTTACTTACTATGCTGGCAGCAAGAGTTAGAACTGGGTTGTGATATCTGATTTGTATACAGTAGAGTGGAGCACCAGACTGGGATGCTCATTGTTGCCTTGGCTATTTGAACAACTTTGAAGCCATTTGAGCTCTCTGTACGTGAGGGTGGGTATTACTGTGGACGGTTCCATGTTAAAATATCGATGAAACAAATATCGATGTTAAAATATCGATAACAAAAATATCGACTTCATATACATAAACAGGTAAGTAAAATAATATCGACACAAAAATATTGATGTAAAAAATATAGAAATAAAAAAAATATTGACTTTAAAAAATAACATAACTTAAACAAAATTAATTAAATATTATTAATATTCTTATCAAAATAAATTAAATATAATATATATTTTAACTAATTATAACCAATAAACTTAATTTAATAAATATAAACACAATAAATGTGTACATATACGTATATTTACTTAAACACATTTTATTAATTATTATCTTTATTTAATTTATAACAATTTTAAATTATATAAAAATAAAATATACACATTTGTAAATAATTTAAGATTAAATTAAATATTCTATATTTAATTAACACATTTAACTATTAAAAAAGAAAAAAACATACATTTAATAACAAAATAAACACAAAAGTAGTGAAAACGTTGGACAGCGCCGAGGATACAAATTACTGTTCCCACTCCAGTGAGTGCAACAGTAGGGAAAGCGCTGGATAGCAGAAAGGTAAAAATTACTATTCCCACTTCAGTGAGTGCAAGAGTAGGGAAAGCGCTGGATCGGGTAGGGGTAAAAATGACTATTCCCTCTCCAGTGAGTGCAACAGTAGGAAAAGCATTGGATAGCGTAGGGGTAAAAATTACTATTCCGAATCCAGTGAGTGCAACAGTAGGGAAAGTGCTGGATAGCATAGGGGTAAAATTTACTATTCCCACTCCAGTGAGTGCAACAGTAGGGAAAGCATTGGATAGCGTAGGGGTAAAAATGACTATTCCCACTCCAGTGAGTGCAACAGTAGGGAAAGCGCTGGATAGCGTAGGGGTAAAGTTTACTATTCCCACTCCAGTGAGTAAAAAAGAATAAAACATACATTTAATAACAAAATAAACACAATAGTAGTGAAAATGTTGGACAGCGCGGAGGATACAAATTACTGTTCCCACTCCAGTGAGTGCAACAGTAGGGAAAGCGCTGGATAGCAGAAAGGTAAAAATTACTATTCCCACTTCAGTGAGTGCAACAGTAGGGAAAGCGCTGGATCGAGTAGGGGTAAAAATGACTATTCCCACTCCAGTGAGTGCAACAGTAGGGAAAGCATTGGATAGCGTAGGGGTAAAAATTACTATTCCGACTCCAGTGAGTGCAACAGTAGGGAAAGTGCTGGATAGCGTAGGGATCAAAATTACTATTCCCACTCCAGTGAATGGAACAGTAGGGAAAGCATTGGATAGCGGAGGGGTAAAAATTACTATTCCCACTCCAGTGAGTGCAACAGTAGGGAAAGCGCTGAATAGCGGAGGGTTCAAAATTACTATTCCCACTCCAGTGAGTGCAACAGTAGGGAAAGCGATAGGTAGCAGAGGTGTATACATTACTTTTTCCACTCCAGTGAGTGCAACAGTAGGGAAAGCACTGGAACCCGCAACAATAAAAAACAAAAACATCAACATTTTTATTAAATTTAATTTCCAATATTAACATAATTAATATATAAATTTAAATATATTATTATTAGGGCTCCCGGTTTTCCGTTTAAACGGATTTTTACATATAAATACAGACGGAAAACAAGTTTTCCTTTATCTGTATTTATATATAAAAACGGGAAAATACTAGTATATTTTCTCATTGACTTCAAAAAAATCACACCCCAACCATCTGGTGTCTCCCCCTCCTTAGAGGGTTAAGAGGTGTCAGCCCTCCTGAGACAGCTTCCAGGGACGCACACAGGCCAGCCGCACCCGAGTACTTCACAGGTCTTTGAAAGACCATTTACATGTTAATGAGGCTTTGTTCTTGACAGTCCTGGAATGCGGCAGGTCAGATGTAACAGCGGGCGCTCACTCAAGTAAGTGTTAGGGCGTAAATCAGGCTTCCAGGCTCTCAGCTTTCCCTTGCTGCACTGCTTTAAGGGCCTAGTCATCCGCGCCGTGCACGGGGTGGGGGGGGAACAGTTAGCCATCCAGGCAGTGATTGCATTACTGAAGGAGGTGGAGGGAGGGGAGTTGTGAAACACCAAATGCCCTCTCTTAATGTATCGCCCCTGTGCAGGAGGGAAAGAAATTTTAGACCACTCACCACCTTTGCTCGAGACAGTAAAACTGTATTGCCACCAAACACGTGTTTGAAACACCCACGACCCTGCTGGGGAAGTATCTTTACTTTGTTCATAAAATCATGCTGCACACCTGGGAGCAACAGGCTGCATTATGGTGGAAAAGGAGAGATACGTATCAAAAGAAAAGAGGATATATTTTTTAACATGGTACTTGGGCCCCTGCATTTATTTCTCGACCCTGACCCGAGCATTTACATCCCTGTGCCCTCGTCTTCTATTTACTTTGTGGGTGTGTTAGATTTTAGCTACAGCTTATTCTTTTTTCAACCAAATTGCCCCTTGTGATTGTAAGTGTGATAACAAACCCGAACTAGTCCCAACTGGAGGGGGGCTGGAGCATGTCTCTCTCCTAGTTAGTCTCTCTGCTTGGCATTGCATCGATGAATACAGTAGAAATAGTGTTGAACAGCTATTATCAAAAGCTGCAACTTGCCACTTTAATTTAATGTCATGACATCTGTTTGTGCATTAAAACTTCTAGTTCAATGTGCAGCGTGGCGCAGACATTATTGACAGCATGTAGGCTGTCTTGAGGCATAGTACAAGTTCAATTTTAGCCCTCGTTTATTTTGTAGCAAAACTATTTTTTTGCTAGCTTTAAATAGAACATAGGCCCCTCCGTGAGTTATATATATATATTTTTTTAAAGCAGAGAATTGATTATTTTACTGAGCTCGCATCCGAGCCTAGGCTCCCTCAATAGATATGACGTCAAGAGTTGATTCCCTGCTCTAACTCGTATGAAAACAAATGAAGTTTACATCCTTGTCCAGTAGATGTGGGCTTCAGACTTGCAACTTGAACTGGTACCTCACTAAAAATGTGTGCAGTATATGTATGTTGCATGTATGAAAATCCAAGGAAATAACATCTTTTAGTTAGTACATTCCCAACATTAAGAGCTCTTCCTCTCGTTTGTCGGTGCGCTCTGAGGGATGTTGATGGGATCCTCCAACTGCAATTTTTTTTAGAAAGAAATTCAGAGGCAGAATTTATTTAGGTGTTTTCGGAATATTAAGTGCGTGGTGCGAGTGCAAGGATCTGAAGGCAGGGAACTGATCCTGCTTGCGCATAGTCCAAACTTGGGAATTTCAAGAATTTGCGATGGCTGGCTTCTGTGACCCTTGGATGAGTGCGAGACATGCCAGGGAAGCGCTACTGTTCTTTTCATGTTGCTAGCTTTTCAAGCCAAAACACTCATTGATTTCTGAATAATGAGTGTAAAAGCTTTAAATTGTATTCCCTATGAGTGTTTGTGTTTTTTCCAGTATGTTGTTACTTTTTTTCAGGCAGCATATTACTGGAGTCTAGTGCATAATTTGAATTGAATTGCTTCCAGGTGTTTATAGCCGGGCACAATTGGGTTGCAGCTGAAGGCAGTGTGAGTTTCTCTCAGTGGGGCAGTAAGGTGTTCAGTGGGGGAGAGGATGTGGCACTCTACTGATGGCATAAACTGCAAGGCTCAGAGACAAATGGCTTGTGATAGCACTTTTAAGCATATTTGGGATATTCTTCAAATGGCAACGTTTTCCGATGAATGTATAGTGTTGACCAATAACAACCGAGCGCATGTGTGCATTCACAATTTAAATAAATGTGGAAAAATACTAGATGTAGCGTCGTCTTTTGCTTGTGACAAAAATAAATGTGGATAAATACAGAAAAAATGCCCCAAAAATAAATATGGATAAATACAGACGGAAAGGGCAAAAAAATAAATACCATAAAACCGGGAGCCCTAATTATTATTAACAAAGATTAAAAAAAGTCATTAATTACACAATAATTTACACTGTAATATCCACAACACACACCTCAAATTAATTACCCAATTAAAATTAATAATTACTAATTATTGGAAATTAATTTATAAATATGTATTAATTAATCAATAAAAGATTAATTACTTACCACCTTACACAACATTTATACATATAAACACCACAACACACACCTAAAATTAATTATACAATTACAATAAATAATTACTCATTAATTAATGGAAATTAATTTATAATTATTAATTAATCAATACAAATGTAACTACTTTCCACCTTTCACACCATTTACACATATAAACACCACAACATACATCTAAAATTACTTAAACAATTAACATACATAATTGTTAATTGATTAATTGAAATGAATTAACAACTAATTCTTAAACTATTATTAATTAATCAATTAACTCATTAATTATTCAATACACTTTATATAATTAAATTACTTCCCACCCTATTCCCCTATAAACCCACAACCCGCTACGTAACTAAAAAGGCTAAATAAAAAATAATTAACTACTATAAATTATTATTTAAATCTATATAATTATAATTAAATTACTTCCCACCCAATTCCACTATAAACCCACAACCTGCTACGAAACTAAAAACACAAAATTAAACTTAAAATAAATTAATAACTAGTAACATTTTAAAACATATAATAAAATGACAAACATTCTCATTAAAAACACAAATACATAACATTATTAATAATTCTATATGTTTGTCAACTTTATTCGTGTAAACGATGTTTAAGATGTTGTTGTTTTTTAAATCGATATTACTTACCTGTCAGTCGATATTCTTGTCCATAACATTTTTGTTGTCGATATTTCTTCCACACAATATTTTTGCGGAGATATTTATGTCCCTCGACATTTATACGTCAATATTCCTGCTCTGCACCACTGTGGACTGCAGATTATAGAAGATTGCCTCTTCATTTCCTTATACGAGGATGGTATGCTGTTGTATATGCATGGCGAGACTTCTGACTTAGAGGAGGCGATTGCGGCACTGTTCGCATTTGGGGTAGATGTCCGGTCTTGAGGTTAATTGGCATAAGCTCTCTGTCTACTCACTTCAGCCCGACACTGGGGGGGTTGCGGCTCCCTGTGGACACTCCAGTGTTGAGCGTGGAACAGGATACAATCCGCTACTTGGGGATTATGTCTATAGGCCTGCAGAGATGCTCTTCGAAGGTAACTTTGCCCAGGCTATCTCTGCTCTGCTATGATCTGTAGCATTTTAGAGTACCCTGCCTATCTCAGTCAGTGGCCAGCTAGCCATCTCCGAGATATTGCTGCTGCTCCTTACTTGTTCACAGCTCTGCCGGTAAAAATTCTAGAGCATATTTTGGGGGCAATGGATAGCACCCTTCTTACATTAGAATGGGGATCTTCAGGATGTGGGGGTGGCCTTGCAGAAATTGCATCTCCCAGTAGACTAGGGCAGATTATGTGCAATGGACTTTGAGCTTTACAATCTGGCCACCCAGCTATTTATTTAAGCGATTTGTAGAGCGCGCAAATACCCTGCGGTGTCTCAGCGCTGTTGGTGGCTTGGTGGCAATCGCTTATCTGGGACACTGTAGGTCACCTGGAATGCAGGATGTCTTCCAGGCCTCTTTGAAGTGCTGAAACCTGACCCTGCCATGATGACGACCGGTGAGAATGTGTTAGCTAGGATAGCGAGATACATGCAGGTGAGGGCGTTGCAGACGACAAGCACCAGTGTTCCGTACACCTGTGAGCTCCCCTTGACAATCACTTGGAATTGGCAGCGCGCTGGAGGCTGGGTTGGCCTACAGCTCTGAATTGAAGCAGGGCTAGTATAATGAGGGATCTGTTCAAGAGGGGTGAAGCCAGCTCTTTTCGCGACCTGAGGGAAACGTTTGTAAGGTTTGTGCTTGGTCTGGGGCGGGTTCCACAATGACTCCCGAACATGTATGCCTTTGCTCTCAATCCCTCATAACAGGGAGAACAAGGGCAGTCACGCTTTTCTTTAGGGCTCTGCTAAAATGAGCCCAGGTAGACCTGTCTCAGTTGCACCAGCACTGGATAGTAGATTCCGGGTACACGTACGATGACTTTGCTTGGAAAAAAGCACAGGCCTTTGCCCTTCCATGCCGTGTTCCCTGTCATCTGATCAGTATGCCTCGATGCAACATGGATGATGTGATTTCTACCATTTGGCCTGGGTGTGCCCAGTGCTGGCTCCATACTGGGACACAGTCCTGCTGTTATGTATCATTTTAGGACCCTATTGTAATTTTCCCGATTCATGGCCTTATATAGGTATAGATCACCATATCCTTATGTAGGCATAGAAATCATAACTATATTTAGGCATAGCTCATGCAGTCCAAATACGGCAGGGCTACTTCCACTAGTTCCGAAAATCCACAACGATTTCTTGGGAAACTCAGCTTCAGCAGCTAGGGACTTCCCCTTGCTTGAATATTGATTTGTCCAAGAACTCATGGAGTTTTCAAAGAACTGAGACTCTTTGATGATGTTCTTATGTCCAACTCTTCTTCAAAGTGGGCACCTTCAAGGTATAAATATGCCCGCACTCACCCAAGCAAACACACGGTGGTTTGGAGCAGTTTGACTATCTACTTGCCCGACGCGCCCTGCTACAGCAAGTGCTGAAGGAAGCTGACCCTCCAGCAGACGCACTGAGAGAGATTCTGTCTTTTCTCCTGCCGAGAAATCCAGCTCCAGTGTTTCCAGGCAACCCTTGCGGGTTGCTGGGAAATCGAGTCATGAGCCTGACCTTCTTCATTCTAAACTAAGGTACGGAGCTAATTAGACCCATACGGAAATATTGGGCAGATTCTTGGCAAAAGAATACTACATTTATGCTATACCTCACTTACTTCTTCCCTCGTACTAAGCTTAGGTTAGGTACACCGTGGTAGGCGTATTTTAGAAACACCGGTTGAGTACTTTTAGCCTCTAATATTTATGTATCCATTTATATATGGTTTAGGAACCATACAATGCTATTACAGTTTTATTTTATTCTACTATTTATACTGTATGCATTAGATTTTACAAACAGTGTTACGATTGTAGCAGTTCATTTCTTATGCTTGAGAAAGAAAACTGTTCAATAACTTGCTAATGCTACAACATGGCCAGTCTCAATTACGTTCTATAATGCTATTAGGCTGGACTTTGCAAAACCTTCGTTCAGGCTATGTGCCTTGGCATCTAATCAACACTACATCATTGTTTACTGCATTTAACCTTACAGATAAACAAATCTCGTTGGCACAGAGGGGAGCAGACTATACGGTGCTGAGCATTGAAAAACTGGAGAGATTACCATTGACCGTTTCTGAGAAACCATCAGTTGATTGGATAATACATGGCTCCATCACGATTCCAGTGACGACTTTCCAGTTTCAGTATTGCTTAGAACACATACCAGCAGGCCTGTATGAAAGGTTGGGTAAAGAATGCATTAAGTCGACCTGGGATTTACCATACACACAAATGTTGGAGTGGGGGAAAGGAAGTATTTCTTAGTGGTAAAAACTGTGAAAACTCACTAAGCGGTACACTATTGTGTTAAGGTATTAATTTACAAAGAGCATGCGAAGGTTCTTCCAATAACCTTTCTTGCCACCTGCATAGTTCGCCCACAGCGGTGATAGATCCAATTTTCAGGCAGCTTTCCAATGGTAGCTACATTATGTTAAATGATTACAGCTGTTGTGGAATGATGCCAGGAATAAGCTATCTTGTTACTGTGTCAGCCAGGGTCACTTGTTGTATGCAAGTATTGTTTCCTAAAACCAAGACAAACAAGGAGTCGCCACTATGGCCTTCACTGAACATCTCTTCTATACAAATTGATACTTTGGGCAGAATGAAAGCCATTCTTTTTAAAAAAACTGTGCCACTGACCTCGTCCAGAGAGACGTATGATCTGCAAGTTGCAATGTCCTCTGCAGAGATACATGCATTATTATCAACAAACTGCCCAGTACATTTCGCAGAAATGTTAGGTCGTATCTTTAAAATGTCTGATACAAGCGGTATTGCACATGTATTTAAGACGATTTTTTCGGGACTGTTAGCACCCTTTGAAGCAGTCCTGGGCATTTTTCCTAACTTCGTCCACTCTGTGTTCGCCGGCCTGCTTCTCATTTTGGGACTCGTAGCAGGGATCTTATTTTTATTCCTCCCGCTCCGTTATGGCACATCCTGCCACAAGCAATACCCAAGTCAGCATGGAAAATGCGCTCCAGGCTATCAGGTATCGTGAGAAAATAACATAGATCCTTGGCTTGGTTCGTTTTAGAGACCTGAATACCATATGGTTCCTGTCATTCAGACTAATCTGGCAAGATTGCATCTTACCTGTTCTACGATGACTGCTTTGTGGAGAGGAATGCGTTTTGGATATCTGTCTAACACTACCATCGGTTATGCCAACGGTGCTGACGCATTACTGGGTCCAGTAAAGGCTCATGTGTTGTGTTGCCCCCAGCGGATACCAATCCTGATGACGGCATTCATTGAGATCTCACCGGCAAATCCAACTGGAGGTGAGATACGCGGACCAACAGGCACACAGGTACCATCTGATATGAACATTACTAATGCGGCTGACGCTGGCGGCACAATTGTCCTTCTTACTGAAGTAGTCGAACTTTCATCTACTGTGGTAGACGATTTATTTGCCAGCCTTGATGACTTAATGTTTTCTCCTGACACAGAGAATAACTTTTTAAATAAGCACGCAGCGTCCTTTCGAACTCTGAAATTAGACCTTCACAAACAAAAGCTTCTAACTTTGGAACTGTATTTTTTGTACGATTTGATTTGACTTTTTTCCAAAATTGAACTTTGGCACAAAAGTAATCTGCTTAAAGGAAAACTATTCTTAGAGAACAAGAATTCTTTGCATACTTCCTAGAAGCAATATTTAGCCTAATCCACAAATTAAAACAGTTTGTATATTCTGCTAAGGGATGATCTTGACCTTTTTCTTCTTTAACTATTAGCCATTTTGTGAATGTAATTTTTGTGATTCATTCGGTTAGCATTATATCATATCATATGCTTACAATGAAATCATTGCCCTTAAATGTGTACTATACAGAATGCTAATTTTTACATGTGCAACCATTTCCAATGCATTTCATATGATTTTTTGGGGGTTGTAAACACATGTTCTAGATTATATGTTTTAGTGCTTGAACTTAGATGAACATGATAACGTGGAGTGGGTATTATGTATCATTTTAGGACCCTAATGTAATTTTCCAGATTCATGCCCTTATATAGGTATAGATCACCATATCCTTATATCGACATAGAAATCATGACCATATTTAGGCATAGCGCATCGAGTCCAAATACGGCAGGGCTACTTCCACTAGTTCCGAAAATCCACAACGATTTCTTGGAAAACTCAGCTTCAGCAGCTAGGGACTTCCCATTGCTTGAATATTGATTTGTCGAAGAACTCATGGAGTTTTCAAAGAACTGAGACTCTTTGATGACGTTATTATGTCCAACTGTACGTCAAAGTCGGCACTTCAAGGTATAAATATGCCCACACTCCCCCAAGCAAACACAGGGTGGTTTGGAGCAGTTTGACTATCTACTTGCCTGACGCGCTCTGCTACTGCAAGTGCCGAAGGAAGCCGACCCTCCAGCAGATGCACTGAAAGAGACGCTGTCTTTTCTCCTGCCGAGAAATCCAGCTCCAGTGTTTCAAGGCTACCCTTGCGAGTTGCTGGGAAATCGATTCCTGAGCCTGACCTTCTTCATTCTAAACCAGGGTACGGAGATGATTAGACAATTTGAGAAATCTTGGTCAGATTCTTGGCAAAAGAATACTACATTTATGCTACACCTCACTTACTTCTTCCCTCGTACTAAGCTTAGGTTAGGTATACCGGGGTAGGCATATTTTAAAAGCACCAGTTGAGTAATTTTAGCCTCTGGTATTTATGTATGCATTTATATATGGTTTAGGAACCATACAATGCTCTTACAGTATTATTTTATTCGGTATACACTCAAAATATCGAGTTTTTAATATTGATTTGCATTAATATCGAATTAAAAATATAGAATGGACACAATATCAAATGGACAGAATATAGACTTCAAAAATATCGATTAGAATAGCAGTAATATTGAATTCAAAATATAGAATGGACAAAATATCGAATGGACAGAATATAGACAACAAAAATATAGAATGGACAGAATATAGACAACAAAAATATCGACTTTGAGGTAAGTGAGTTAATATTCATTTTTTAATAATATCCAAGTTTTTAAAGGCTTTTTTATGTTAGTATATGTATGAAAAGTGTATATTTATTTGATAATTTATTTTAATTACTTATTTTTATGGTTTTTAATTTTTGCGTAATATAATTCTGTAGCGGGTTGTGGATTTATAGGGGAATAGGGTGAGAAGTAATTTAATTATAATTAAGTAAATATGTTACTTTATTTATTGGTATTTATTTTGAATTAATTGTTAATTAATTATTATGTGGTAATTGATTAAAATATAATTGGTAATTAATTTTAATTAATGGATTAAGTGATAATTATGTAAATGTTATTAATTTATTTTCTGTCGCGGGTTGTGGGTTTATAGATGAATAGGGTGGGAAGTAATTTAATTATAATTTATTTTAAAACATTATTTATTTATTGGTATTTATTTTGAATTAATTGATATTTACATTTTTTATTGGTATTTAATAAAATATAATTATTAATTAATGTTAATTAATTGATTAATTGATAATTATGTTAATTTTATTAATTTATTTTCTGTAGAGGGTTGTGAGTTTATAGGGGGAATAGGGTGGGAAGTAATTTAATTATAATTTATTAAATATTTTAATGTATTTATTGGTATTTATTTTGAATTAATTGATATTTAAATTTTTAATTGGTAAATAAATAAAATATAATTGTAATTCATTTTAATTAATTAATTAATTGATAATTATGTAAAATGTATTAACAAAAATAATTAATATATATTTCCTTTTCAATGGTAAAACTGAAAAAAGGAAGAAAAATCAAAAGAGAGAAAACAAACAAACAGATACAACATATGCGTTCACGATCCTGTAAAAACCCACAGATATAATGAGGCTGATTACAAGGCCGATCAGAATGGCTGTCTGACCGCCGTGTCCGCGGGCCAATTCTGACCAGCGAGGCCTCCTCACTATTACAGTGCATGCAGTGCAAACCTCCAACTGCTGCTGTCGGAAAGCTCCCCGCATAGGCTTCGGCAGTCGGAATGCTTGACGATATGGATTCCGACCCCAAAACACTGTGGGTCTGATTACGATGGCGGAAAGTCCACCCCACTGCCGGGACTGCGAGGACTGTGAGGACTGCCGGCCCGGTGGTGGCGGACTTCCAGCCATCAACCTGAATATTCCCACCGCCAAATTAGGATGGTGGTGGGAATGGGAAAGGTACAGCGGCGGATGGAAAGACCGTCTGCCGTGGTCCCGCAAGGCGGTCCTTTTCCGCCCACCTTGCGGGACCAGGTACAATGGGGCTATGGTGGCGGTGCCGTGCAGGCACTGTCGTGGGCATTAGGATGCCTGTATTTTTTGGCGGCGATGCTGCCGCAATAAGACAGGAGGTGAATGCCTTTGGGGGCCCGTTGCGGGCCCCCAGGGGTGGGAGGGTGGGGTGCTGCATATTGGGGGTACCTATGGTACCCACTACAAGTGCATGTACAAGATGGCATGCACCGCACAGTGTCTGTCATGTTGTACATACATATGTAATACATGTGTTTTTACATTGTGGCGGGCGCATTGTGATTTGTATTGGGGGACCGCTGCACCTATGGCGGGCGGTCCCCTTTGACTATGCGATGGCGGGCGGACTCGTAATCGGCCCCCATGATACAACATGTCAGAGCCTGCAGCAGCGGATCCCCCCCTGTAAGCGTAAGAGGGGACATCTTAAGAAAAAGCAGATTAGGGTGCCAACGCACCCACCCGGCACAGGAATAAGATCCTCCCCTGATGTCATCCTTTGTGTATGGCACATTGACTCTATTCCTCATCCCTGTGCCCATTTCATTTCTGATGACAGGACTTTGTTGGACTTTGGACTATAGAGAATGTGGCTACAACTCCAACACTTTCCACCACCACCACTAAGAACTACACCCCTGTGTTTTACACCATTCACTGTACATGTACTGTAAATTAGTGACACATGCACTGCAATAAATACACGTTTTACACATTCAGCAGCTCATGTTGTATCATTCACATCTAGGAGAAAATGAAGTAAAAACCTTGTGTAACCCAAATGCAAGTAGAGGCAGGCAACTTGTGTGTGCATGGACTTGTTACATTTCGTAAAAATGTGCACATGAGTATACCAAACATGTCACCCAACACAGGATTAGAAGTGCACTGTCTCAACATATCTTTATTACAGTGGACCAACCTTATGTGGTCATAATGTTGCCTACAGAGGGAAATGGCACATCAGTGAAATGATCAGTGTCAGTGACCACAAAGGTCACGTTCAGACCTCAAGAACATGTTTGGAGAGGATACATTTGACAATGCCAAAATAAGTAGTAATGTTATAAATGTGTCAGGGAATCAGCTGGAGCCATATCGACTACTCCACAATACAAATCCCACATTGTATATTACTTAGAACCCCAGCAGGTGATCACTACAGAACTGAGCACAGGTACAGCAGTATAGCAGAATATGATGGATTGTCCAGACATTTGCCAGTGGAGTCCCACAAGCGCAATGGCATGCTATGATGAGACACGCAAACACCTCTATACAGCTCATAGACATTGAGAACTAACCCAATGTGAAGAGAGAGACAAGCAGGTTTTTGCCATACTACCACTTTTTGCACTTGAACATTATGCCACACATGTTACCCAAGGGCCACCACAACACAAGGAAGAAATCCAATGCTGCATCAGCAACTTCCATCCTATCGCTGTGCAAGCTGAATTGGTAGTGGAGCCACAGACCAAAGGCCTGTGCCAGGCATTCCCAGGAACATACTACGCCAATATGCACTTCAGAATAACATCTTCTACCTGCTGATGCCACTACTCTGAAACAACCAGATGAAGATGGCAGGCCCAGCTCCCCGCCCATGCAGCTCCGCTGACTGAGCCTTTGCTGCTGGTGCCCTGTCCTCCTCTGAGACAGGTAGTGGTTCAAGGGTGCTGTCTGTCCTTGTTCCCTGCCTCCTCTGGCAGAGCAGTTGCCGTGATTTCTGTGTCCCTGTCCGCTCTGAATATTGTCTCTGCCTTACTTGTATTTGTATTTTGCCTTTATTTTGCGTCCCTGTTCGTCTCATATTGTACTTCCCATTCATCTCTGTGTTCTGATCCTCGATCTATGACCATTTTGTCTGTTCCTGACCATTTTTTACCGCTGCTGGCTCCGGTCCCTCCAGCTCTCCCATGCCTGCCCCTGTGCTGCACTTCCCTCCCCTTCTCCTATATAATGGCAGCCGCTGCTCAGACAACCAAGCATGACCTCTGACCTCCTGGCCAGAGGCCCAGATCTCTGCCCATGCAGCTCCGCTGACTGAGCCTTCACTGCTAGTGCCCCGTCCTCCTCTGAGATAGGTAGTGGTTCAAGGCTGCTGTCTGTCCATGTTCCCTGCCTCATCTGGCAGAGCAGTTGCTGTTACTTCTGTGCCCCTGTCCGCTCTCATATTGTCTTTGCCTTAATTGTATTTGTATTTTGCCTTAATTTTGTGTCCCTGTTTGTCTCATATAGTACTTCCCCTTCATCTCTATGTTCCGGTCCTCATTCTGTCACAGTTTTTTCTGTTCATTCCTGTTTTTTGCTGCTGCTGCCCTCACGGCCCCTCCCCTCTCCAGTTCCCTTGTGCCCACCTCCCTGCTGCACTTTCCTCCCCCTTCCCCTTTATAATAGTGCCTCTGTGTGTAGATGCCGCTGGAGCGGCGAAGGCGCACCAAAGGCAAGTTCGTCTGCACCCATCTGTGACCCTATTGCGACCAGCGCCAGAACCCCTGGATCTCCTACCATCCACCGCTACGCCTCAGCAGCCCTCTTCGCACTCAACCCCAAAAGAAACAACAAATGCTAGCAGACCACTCCAAGATTCAGAGGAAGGACTGCCCCAACCACCCAGGAGGAGGACTCACCTTTGCGCACAAAACCTCCCTCCGCCTCTCCACCTCGAGCTATGCCTTCTTCACCGCTGAACACATGCACCTGCACCTCCAGATGAGCTCCTGCTCTACTTGGCGGCATACTCACCTACAGACCCCCCCTGCCCCTGCACCCCCTTCGCCTCCACCATCACCGACCTCATCGCACCTCACGCCATCGCCTCAGTGGACTACATTCTCATCGTAGACCTGAACTCCCACCTTGACAACCCCAGGACCACATCTCCACCACCCTCCTCGACAACCTTGCCAACATCGGATTGAAACAACTCATCACCATGCCCAGCCACAAAGCAGGACACACCCTCGATACCATCTTCGCAGGGGAAAACAGAACCCGTTTCAGCCACACCACGCAACTCCCTTGGACTGACCACCAATGCGTACACTTCCTCATCAACAAACCCTAGCTGTGCAAACCTGCTCCCCGCCCTCAGCGCCCTCCGGAATCACTGAGGAGCAGCTCAACTCCACCCTCAAAAGCGACACCCCCACCGCCACAATCATTGCTAACCTCGCAGCCAGGTAGGTTCACACCTGGGTCTCCAGCTGCGCTCCAAGCTTGCCCAACTATGCAACTCCGACAGACAGCATCACAAGAAAGCCACCTGGTTCATCCCTGACCTCCAAGAAGCCAGACACACATGCAAATGCCTCGAGAATAACTGGAGACAAAACAAGATGCCTAACAACCATACCACCTACAAAAACGCTGTGACAAAATACCCCCAACACATCAGAACCACCAAAAGAACCTTCATCCACAACAAAATCCTCGCCATCGACTCCTGGACACCAGTCATGACTGTAAGACTGCCTCAACCATGAAAGGCATCCACTCGGGGCCCCACAGACCCCTGCCCACCACATATCTACCACAGAACCACCGTCGCACCACATTTGTGACTGGCACCTTCCCGACCACTGGAAATGCACAGAAGTCATACCCCTGCTTAAGAAACCCTCAGCAAACCCCACAGACCTCAAGAACTACCAGCCCATCTCTCTCCTCTTCTTCACGGCAAAAGTCACTGAGATGACCGTCAACGCACAGCTAACTAAGTTCATCGAAGACAACTCCATTTTCGACCCCTCCCAATCTGGATTCCGCAGCAACCACAGCATGAGACTGCCCTACTCGCCGCCACGGACAACATCCACACCCTCCTTGACCAAGGCTCCACCTGTCAGCAGCATTCAACACCGTCTCCCAACACACAGTCACTGCCAGACTACACAACACTGGCATACAAGGAACCACCCTCAAATGGATCTGCGTGTTCCTCACTGGCAGAAACCAACAAATCAGACAGCCTCCCTTCCACTCCAAGCCCACGTAATACAACTGCTATGTACCCCAGGGATCATCTCAAGTTCCCTTGTGCCCACCTCCCTGCTGCACTTCCCTCCCCCTCCTACTTTGACCTGTGATTATAGAGGAATTTTCTTCTTTTTGCTTAAACCATCTAGAGTCGGCGTTTATGTGATATTCATTGTATCAAACAACTGAACTTTTTTGACCCACCATCTAAGATCGCTTGGATTTACAATAACTACTTCTGTTAATATTTATGTTACTGTAGAGTCAGGACTATATCGTTTCCTGAACCTTTTTATCAATGGACTGAAATTGAAAATATCGTAAAATCCAGTGACTCCTTGTATCTATAGTGAGTTTCCTTTATTTAACCATACATAGGAAACCAGTTAAAGGCCTGTGTTCCTTAATATCTGATGGGTATAACATTGAAGTTTTATTTTATTCTTTGAATTTTGTATAAACAACTGTTCTTACACTATGACGTGTTTGCACTCTGTTTTTAAATGACATGATTATGATGAATCAACTTTTTGAGTTTTTTGTAAAGAAAGCGCCTTTATCTTGTGGCGCTCATGCACTGTGTCTGTTATAATAATGTCTTTATCAAATCCCTGTTCTTCTTCCCCCCCCCCCACTTCCCATTGTTCCTTGATATGTGGTTACTCTATGATTTGCATTATGTATTATCAAATGTCTCTTTGGAATCAATGTATGACTGGTTTCAAGTAATGATGACAGTAGGAAGGTTTTTTAAATTTCTATTGTATGATGAAATATATGAAGTTTACTGTGATATTATTGCTGATTGAATACTATTGGACGGTCTTTGTTAAAACAATTCTTTTATGTATATGTTTCAGACTAAAACTGTGTGGCTCCTGAAGAAGGCGTTGTGTACGCCGAAACGCGCGTCGAGAGTGTAATCGCCACTGCTTTTCTTGGACAGCATTTATGTAATTTGTTTGGTTGTCCATGATTTTATGATTAATGTCTTTTTATTAAATGTATGATTTTCGATATATAAAAAAAAGTATTTGTCTGTTATCATATAGTGTTTACCTTGTGTTTAACTATATGATTTTTAAACGTGTTTATTAAAATTCGGTCCTTTTTTATAATAATAATTTCTTTGGGTCCTTCCTTTGCTGTCATTATTTGCCACTTGTTTTTCCAGTATATAATTGCCTAGGAATTTCTATTTCACACATTGTTTTTCCCTGTCCTAGGAGTTGTTTAATGCTTCTACTCAGGGGGTCCTTGTTTTTTACAATCCCCAGGGATCATCACCCAGTCCAACCCTCTTCAACATCTACATGGCTCTCCGCGTCATTGTCAGACAGCACGAACTCAACATAGTATCCTATGCCAACGACACTCAGCTCATCCTCTCCCTCACCATGGACCCCACCACCACCAGACTCAACTTCCATGTAGGAATGCAGGCCTTTGCATCCTGGATTAGCAACAGCTGTGTGAAACTCAACTCGGAGAAGACAGAAGTTCTCATACTCTGAACCACCCCGTCAGCATGGAATAACACCTGGTAGTCCACGGCCCTCGGCACCGCTCCCACCCCCACAGACCATGCCAGAAACCTCAGCAGCGTACTCAACGCCACCCTCTCCTTGAACAAACAGGTCAACGTGGTCACTTCCAGCTGCTCCGGAAGTCCTTCAAATGGATCCCCCTTAGTCAAGGAATACAGTCCCCCACACACTCATGACCAGCAGAATGGACTACGGAAACACCCTCTACGCCAGCATCAACAATCCCTACTCTACAAACTCCATGCCATACAGAACAACGCAGCCAGACTTGTCCTCGGCATCCCCCGACATGAGCACATCAGCCTACACCTACGGAACCTCCACTGGCTCTCTGTCAAGAAGAGAGTCACTTTCAAGATACTCACACACGCCTACAAATGTCTACACAACACAGGACCCCAATACCTCAACAAAAGAATATCCTTCCACATACCCAAAAGAAACCTCCACTCCGTCACCCTCGCCCTCACCGAAACCCAGCGCATCTGCAGAGCCAGATCAGGGGAAAGAGCCTTCTCCTACATCGCGGCCAAGACCCGGAACAAGCTCCCAATCACAGTCAGAAGTACCCCCTTCCTGAACACCTTCGCCTGGCTTTTCAAATGAACAAAACTGCTGCTACCCCTCCCCCCCCCTGGTGAGTAGTGCACTTACAATTCCCTGATAGATTGATTGATTGACACAAAACAATATCAACAACGTGTGCATGTGTCAAGAGCTCCTCCACTAACAGACCTGCACAGTCACCCACATCTGTACTCACCAAACTGTCAACCATCATAGACCTCCTCACAGCTGCATAATCATAGTAACTATATTAGTCACAGTCATGACATCTCTCGGCCTACTTACACACAAGAGAGGAAGTTGTTGAATAGCTGTTTACACATGTCAACTCCTCCCTCTTCCCCACTATAATCATCACTGCTCATTTCAGGTGCCTTACCCGGGAGATCTTGCTGGTCTCCATCTTCCATGATCAGATGGATGTTGCTGCGCAATGCGATATTGTGGAGCATGCCTCAGGCAATGGTGATCTGACATCCCTTCCTTCCTGAGTAGAGAAGGGCTCATCCAGGCTTGTCCAGACATCTCAATCTGGCCTTCAGGACCCCAAAAGCCCACTACAGTGGCCGCCATGTTCTACCATGGCCCTCGTTGAAGCGGACTTCCCCTGGTGGTGTTCGATTTCTCAGTGGGGCCAACAACCACGGGTGGTTGAGATATACTGAGTCACCTCAGATGTGTATTTATGATTCAGACATCTGCAGAACATGATAGCGGAACTCACAAACACAAGGTTTTGACAAATCTCACTCACCAGCAAGCCAGGCCCTCCTCAGTTGTAGTCATGACATCAACAGGGGTATAGTGGTGTTCTGCATTACATAGGAGTCCTGGGCAGATCCTGGGAATTTTGCACACGTGTGAGATGTAGAAATCCGCTAGACATGTGATTTGCAAATTGATGGAATGGAAGTTCTTCCTGTTCCTAAACAACTGTTTACGGGCTTGCTGAGATACTAGGGCTATATGTGTGTCATCAATAGGTCCAACTACATGGGGGATGCGACCTATAGCATAAAATTCTCCCTTCACAGTGGCCAAATCTTGATGTTTGGTGAACTGAATGCACATATCTATGTGTCTCATCAGTGCTGACAGCACATCACATAGCACCATACTAAACATCTGTTGAGACATTGCTCCTGATATGGCCACTGTGTATAGCATGGAACCAGTGGCCAGGAAGTGAAGTGTGGCCTTAACTTTCACTAGTGGTGTCAGAGCTGTAGGCCAGGTCCAACAAGGACATAAATGAGGCTCCAACTATTCACATAGATCCTGTATTGTCTGTCTATTGAGACAAAATTTGCTGATGACATCTCTTTTTTCCTTAGTCATTAGGCCAGAATACTGAAGCCATGCATCTTTTCCCTCTGCCAGGATTCCTATGTTTGGATTGAAAACATTTAATTAATGGTTGTCACACAGTCCACACTAACTCATACCATGGTACAGCCAACAGTCATGTAATTTAACAGTATTGCATTTGTGAACAGTGTACAACATTACAGTCATAGTTTTTTGCAATCATCGATTGTTACATTTTTTTAGTCTTGTAATTAACGAACCCCTTTTTAATACATTATTGTCAGAGTGTTTACTATTGTAAACATTTCGATTAATCAAACAATAAAGCCTTAAACCAATCGGTGCATTTCTGACAACATATCACTTGCTTCCAGACACTGCTGATGAATACACCTCCCCATTACCTGCTGCTGTTTGCAACCTCTGGGAGCACTCATGTTGTGCACTAAAGGGGAGAGGCCCTGTCTCTTCACTCCAGAGAAGCTGGAAGTCCTGGTTGATGAGATTCTTCCACCCTATGGCAGGCTCTACAGCTCACCAGAGGTACTGGTAAGTTTCTAAAGTACTCATTGCAGCCTATTTGACTGCTTACCTTCTGATCCCATTGGCTGCAATGTGCCTCAGAGTATGAGCATTAAGTTAATTGCGTGCATTGCATAACCCTTACAAAGATTCCCAGCATGGCAGAAAGGAGACTGACTTAAACATTACCTAGCGCCGTAAATCAGCCTTATTGTCACCTCAGCACAGGTGCTGCTGTTCAACCTATCACACCTTTGTAAGTAGAAACCAGCACAACTCCGCAGATCCAACAAAGCAAATTTGCAATCAGCATAAAAATAAAAGGGAACAAATACCCCAAACATCTGTTGTCTTTTTTGCACTTTGACCAGCATTTTTTCCACCCACACGGCTATTTAAGAACTCGTCTATAAATATCTAAGTTGCTAACGTCCTAATATCGTTTTTCAGTCCATTTGAATTACAATATGTTCCCAGCTGCATACCGGCCACTGCATCCCAATGTTTTATTACATTTAACAAAATATAATACAGTTATGATAAATAAATCCCCAAAATTTTCTTTTTTTTATTACATTTCAATTTTTTTTTAAATAAACTTAGATTTTACACTGCTTTGTAATATATATTTTTTATTTTCTTTGTAGGTTTTCCCACAGTTTAACATTGAAGTCAATGAGAGAAATTGTCCCTTTTCCCTTTTTACAGAATGAGATGACGCTGCCGCTTGTAAATAAGTTTTGTCATTCCCAGGAGTGTCGCGGTCCGGATCAGAAGCATGGAAGAGCTGCGTTCAGGTAAACCAAATTTTAATTATTAAAAATATTTTAGTGGTGTCATAGTTTATTGTAAGGAGAGAGGAGGCAGGTTGTAGGACCTAGGGTAGGTGTATTTTGATATATTTATATGTTTTAACTTTAAAGTTTTCCAAAACAGGTAGCAGTTGTAGACCCAGGTCGGGTTGATTGTTTTCATAACACTTTTAGTTTATTAGAAAAAATGTAAAAGTAAGGTTACTTTTTCTATTAAATAATAGTGTTATGAATGAAATATTTTTGGGGATTTTTGAAATGAAGTTATCTCGTCACAATGGTTTTCTTGATAGGTGGAAGGAACATGGACATAGACTTCGTGCATTGAAGGAAAACTCTTGGGGCCATTTTAAAAAAATATATTTTTATTTTTTGGGGCTTAAGCTGGAGTTAATTCGAGAAAGGAATTCATCAATGCATTTGTTTACAGTTTTTAAAAAAAGTGTATTCTTTTTCGTGCTCTTTTTACCCGAATTTGTTCGAAACAGGATTGCAACAATGGAATTCTTGCTGCGTTTTTGGCCAAAATATTTATTTTTGGTGGGATTTTTCAGAGGGTGGATGCCATTTTTTGTAGGTGAGCACAGTAGATTGTTAAGCACCATGTTTTTTGCTGATAAAAAAATGGCTTTGCCAAACTGTGTCCATGTTGGGTAGTTTAATTAGGGTCATGCCTTACATCAAGGCTTATGGATTATTTATTATGGATTCAAGGACTGATCAAGACTGGTGGTGAAAAGTGCAATTGAACATAAGTCCAAGAGTTGAAAAAATGAAGACAACAAAAGGTAAGAAACTCGACTTTTAATAAAAAATTTAAACATTTTTAGAACAATGTTCTTTTAGAGATTTGTGGGTTCAGACTACCAGTTAATGATTGCACAATTCTCATTTCTTGAAAACTTTACTCCTTCCTCAAAATATCCCAAAAATGATAGAAGTTAGGATGTGGGTTACTGATAGATTTATTGAAGGAGTTGTGACATCCCTCTATGGCAATATTTGTTTTTGCTCCTCGCTCTAAGCAAGTTAAGTAGCAATTCCACCACTTCACTTGTCAACATGGCTTCCTCCTGCGTCCTGACCTGCTTAGATGGCCAAGCCATGTGTTTTCAGAGTAATTTAGATGGGGCGCCAATGTGTCCTTGCTTGCAGTAATCAGGTTCAGTAATTGATGTGTAGTATTCATCAACGCTGTGAGTACCACTGTGAGGAACAAAGCAACACTGAGGAATAAAGCAAGGAACAAAGAAATACTGTGAGGAACAAAGCAAAATGCAGTTAGTTTCTTCAATTCAAATTATAGTTTACTGTCTGATATATAATCCTCAACTAAGGATGTTTCTGAATTTTTCACCAATAAGCCTGTGCAAAGTGAAATAAAAATACTTGAATTTTTGTATCCATGTACAATTTGGTAATTGTGTTAATCATAGGTAATTCAAAGTCAATTAACACTTTTCTACGACTTTTGTTCATGGTTGTAGCTTTTATCACTGACAAAAATTCAGTGTATGTTGAGGTTAGTTTATCAGCGAGTAAACTGTTTACTAAGGGCACTACTGTGTGATTAATGTAGGCGTGAATAGTGTATATTTGGGTAAATGGTTGGGGTGTGGATTTAAACGTCCCATCCATCATCCAAATATAACTACTCTCCAACTTAACAAGATTATGGGGTGTGCTAAAGATTATTATTTGTTTAAGAGGGTTTTTGTTATTAACCAAAAGAAAGGGTTTCATTAGTAACGGTTGCAGACAGTTCAGGTGGAATGTTGATATCAGAGAAGGTTTGGGGTGTTACACATAGGGGGTTACTTGCCTGCTTTTTACGCTGTATAATTCTGCTTAGGTTGGGGATTGTGGGCATACAACTTGCTAAAATGTGATGGGATGTGCTGAAAAACCTCCTTCAAAACTGAACTACAGGATTCATTGAGGGTGGATGAAAGTGTTTGGATTTCATTTATATTTTCTCTTCCCTCCATCTCCATTGCAGAGGCACATTGGTTATGATCGGTGGTCCTTTCAACAGTGTCAACAAGAGTAACTGCTCTGCCTGTTCAATGGGATGAGTAATATTGCAAACACCTCCAATGACACCTGGGCTCAGTTAATCTCTCCTTACAATAAACATACCCACTGTGATCAGCTGTCGGTGCATCCTGCCCTGAAGCAGGTGAAGAGGGCCGAGAGGAGAAGGCAACGGCAGAAGGCAGGTAAGTGTTTTGTATTGTTTTCATTCCCTCAAACCCCCTCAGACCCCTGCAGCCCACCCCAACACTATTTAACACCAGCCCCCACTGTTAGTACCTGTCTGAAATCCAAATACTGCAATAAGCAACAGAAGGATGACCTGTAAACCTTTGTGAAAGTCCTTCCACTTCAGAGCAACATGTGTTACCTCATTCTGACTTTTGGTCTGTTTAGGCTTTGTTAAAATCTGAAGATTATGCAGCATTTGATTTATTATGTGGCAAATATGGCAAATCCTTAATGTAGTGGAAAACAGGCAGATGCAAAATGTCATAATTATAGTGGCCCCTGAGCTGATTTTGGTGACAAACCAACAAAGACAGCTATTTTATAATCTAGAATCTCATAGACTATTTTAATAGGTGAGGGTAATGATGATGGTCACCCACTGTGACAAACATTAGTGGTGAACATTAGCACTGTGATAATCCTTTTAGAATGGCCTGGCAGATTTAGAGGTGTTGAAGAGTCTTGTAATAAAGACAAATTATTTTCAAAAAATGCATACCTACATATAAAGTCAGAGAAAGACATTGCGTCAGCCTTCTCCTGCACTGGTCTTTTCGAGTGTCATTCAAATACTGCTTCCGCCCATAACAGCATTGGTCAATATGTATCTCCACTTCAACCTTTGGCTCCATTGTCTTTGAGTGACAGCATTGTGCCTGATCACATGTGTACAAATGCTTGAAAATGAGTGTGTTGCAGTGCCAGGATCCTGGGTGGGACCTGTCACTTTCCATAAATCACCTTTCATTTTTTGAATGTTTTTTGTGTTTCCTAGTTTCCCGGAGAGTGCTACAAGGCTGCCCCTCATTTAATCTGTAGCTTGTTGCATCAATGCAGCCACTGTTTTTAAACGTGCAGGCTGTCTTTAAATTGTAGTGTATTATTGTTTTACCATTCCAAGATGACCAGGCCCGGACTGGTCGTTGATTGCACCGGGCAATCCCCCGGTGGGCTGCACGGGTGGGGGCCGGTTTGGGGCCCCTGGGGGTCGATTTTGTTACAGGGCCGTTTTTGCAGCATAGCTGCAAAAACGGCCCTGTAACAAAATCGGCCAAAAACCGGCCCAGGCAAAGAGCGCGGCCCCCGCCCCCTTCTCCCCAGGGGGAGGGGAGGGGGGCCGGCCGAGCACTTTGCCAGGGCCGGTTTTGGTTCCCAGTCCGGCCCTGAAGATGACTACCACAACTATGATATACTGTACAAAATACCATTTACCATTTCGAGGCCTCGGAGCAGTTTTGGCATGGTATTGCTCATAGCGTACCATTATTTTACCACTCTAAGCTGGCAAATATAATGCTGCTAAATGTGGCGGTGGCGATGGGACTTTATACCATAATACCATTCCCAGACCGTGACCCAATCCTATGTTTCATTTTTTTTGTATCACAAGCATATGCCAGCCACGTGTAAACGGCTGCATATTTTCTTTTTTCTACTTTTATTCTTTTGATTTACCTTGCAAAGTCCGTGTGCATTTTGCTGTTGTTCGGAAAGTGTATGTATACAATTTCAAGTCAGTGGGTGGGTTAATGGAGGTAGGAGCACAAGAATGAGGGCCAGCTTAAGGGTGCTTAAACTCACCAGTTACTGCTGATGGTTGCTGATAAAAAAAAAATCACATTTTCTCTGAGACATCGAAGCTATGATTACTCATTCGGCTGTCCCTGGTCTTATAGGATGTGGATTATCCTGAAGAAATTGAAATACTAAACTGAAGGGTGTAGATAATGGGGCTCTGATGATAGCTGTTTCCATGGGCATGGAGCATCTTGATGCTGTGGGACTAGCTGCCTCTCACAAATGAGATGAACAGTTTGCTTTATCGGGGTGGGGGGGGTTTGCAGTTTTACATAGCACAGGCATTTCCCTAGGGCACTGGAGCGCTTTACATGAGCACCAGATTACATTACACAAAGTCGATGGGCCATATTCACAAAGGTAAACTGAGACGAAAGTCTATCTTTATGGCTTTTGTTATTCACAAAGGGAATTTATGAGTAATAAAGTTAGACTTTTGTCTCAGTTAAACTTAAGATTTGGTCTTAAGATTAACTGAGACAAAAAAGGAGACAAAAATCTACTTGCCTTTTTCCGTGCTCTCAGCCCCTGCAGCCCCATCCCCTTCCAGTGCCACTTCCTGCCTCCCAGCTTAGTAGCCCCTCCTACCTCCCTACCACTACTTAATGGCAGCCGCTGTGTGGTCGCATCGCCAGGGCAGATAAAGTGCGCCAAAGACAAGCCTGTCTGTGCCTGGCCACACCCAGCGCCAGAGACCCTGGTCCCCGCGCTTTCACTGATATGACCCCCGCAGATTAAATTTTATTACAACATTGAAAGTGCATGTATACGAGAAGATAATACAATCATGTTGTCAATACTCAAATTTAGTCAATGCTATCTATTGCTCGATGGAGGGATCTCTTTTTGCATCCTAGTTCTGTTACTTATAATTGGTGCAACATTTTTATAGAAACACATTGAGGCAGAATAAGCTTCATAAACAATTAGAACCAGTCCCCTTTATAATCTTCCTTCCTGAGACTTTTTCCTGATACCCCACATGTAGCCAAGGAACTTAGCAACTGCACACACAAAAAGTGGTCTGGTATCTAATTTAAGAATTTGCATGGGATCCTGAAAGTTACGTGTGCCCATTTGTTTACATATTGGTTTTATCCATTTTGATCTAGGACCGGCATAGGCCGGACAGGGGAACATAACATGGGCCAAAGATCGTTTGAGTGCCTTGCAGCAGGGGGAAGTACTTGGTGTTTGTACTTTACTATTCCGTTTACCAAGAAAGTCATTCAAGGGGAGAGTAAAAAACCTAAACTGTATGTACACTTTTCTATCGTGAGGAATTCGGATTATATCTAGGTAAAGCTCTAGGGAGCTAAGCTGTTTGTGGAGCATGAATTCTGTTGCTAATTTTCCCCACTCGGTCCTGTGGCAGTCTACTTGTGTAATCCAATCCCACTAGTGCCTCTTTACTGTACTTTTTTGGAGCAGAGATAGATTTGAGCTTTCCCAGGCTTCTGGAAGACCTATATCCAAAAGAAGCCTTCCTAAATTACTTAACTACCCAATCTTATTGTAGTTATCTAGGCGGATAACTTCCACCATGGCTTTGGCATATGGTGCCAGTTCCGCGTCTTCATGATTCTGGGCAGATGGTCATATTTCAGTTCTTGACCAGGGAACTGTCCACTCCCTGGTAACTCACAGGATACAGACCTTGCCGCAATAGCTCTTAATCTTAGCTATGATGGCCCTCGGTGGAACACCTTTCACAATTCTGCCCTGAGCAAATTAACGTTGATAGAGAAAGTCTTGATTTTGTGCTCAACGGCTGTCCGGGAGCCCTGTATATCCCCACCAGCATATCCACCCTGGAGAGTTCCTGCTCTTGCTCCAGGAAGTGGCAGGCAGAAACCGTACCCCCTGGGGTGTAAATTGCTGAAAAGAATGCTGAGGCGTTGTGTACTGCATGATGGTTTTGCTCTGGTGCGAGCGCACTGACTTGTCTTTACCCATGTTTCATCACTCTAGAGGTCGCAGTATGTTCTCCCTCACCACTCCCTACAGACAGCTGACATTTGCCAGGCCCTCAGGCCAGACTCAGACTCCTAAAGTCACTGGCCCACCCCCTGGCAATTGAAAGTGTGCACCCTCAAGAAGGGGAGAGGATCGAGAACCCCACAGTGGCACCACCGCAGTTCTGCCTCTGACGCACCCCTGGGTGCCCCAGCTCCTACTTCAAAGGACATACCAGAGGCATTTGCCTGTTGCTCAGGTTGACCAAGCCATTCTACGATCCTGGAATTGTCAGGAGCCAAAGAGGACCTAATGTATGGCAGCCAAGTCCCTCTTCTTGAGGTATCCCCCATGGTGCAGTCAGCAAATATGCAGCATCCAATGTGGGCCCCGCCCGAGGCATACTCTACTGCAGGTGTGCAGCTCTACACAGGATACTGCCCCTTCACTCCCAGAGCACAATCCTTCCACTCCACAGGGCAGCAGCCCCACCCAGGGCAGCCCCCTGCAGATCTATCATGACTCTGGGGTCTCCTCGCAGCTGATTCTTTCTGTGGTGGGCGCCTACCGAGCCCAAGAGGTCACAGGCCTCACCGGGTCTCTATGACCCACTTCTTGGCTCCACCCCAGGTGTCAGGATGGACCCGTAGGCGCGTGGGCCTCCCGGGAGAAGGGTGGTGCACCCCAAAAGCGAATTAATCCTAGGCCCGCTGCACACACCCATTTTTAGCGGTGGCGGGTGGCAGCATGGCAGGAGCACCCAGGCAGCTTCAGCACCCGAATAGCAGTGAATAGCTGGCAGGATGTTGGAGGATGTCAGCAGTTGTGCCGGGAATCAGGAAAACTACGTCCTGATGACCATCTTGCTAGGCCATGCACCCTAGCTCATCATATCCTGAAACTTATTAGAGAGAGATTTAAGGCATCTTAAAAAACACTCTTCTTCCATGCTTTCTTTCCAGATACCCAGGGGGAGCAGCCTTTACAATGCGGGTTTTACCACGCGCTGCTTTTACGTGCGATGTAACGCATGCGATGTTACAACGCGTAGTAAAACCATGCATACCATTACATCGCATGCATTTTTACAACGCATGCGATGTAATGTGTAATGGCGGCGGCGGGGCGGCTATCATGTCGTTGTGAGGAAACTTAGGCTGTTTCCTCACAACAACCTGAAGCAAGCATGAAGGAGGAAGCAGGATACGACGGTGATGCTGGATAGGAGAGAGGTAAGGGGGTTTGTGCAAGTTGTGGGGGTTACCTTTGTACAGTTTAGGGTAGATTAAAAGTAGTGTGGTAATGTTTGTGTTGTGTGTGTGTTTTTTTAAAACAGTTTAGTGTGTGCTGTGGTGTTGTCGTGTTTGTTTAGCGTAGTGTATTGGGGAGGGTAGTGTAGTGTTTATGTAGTGTAGTGAAATAGGTTTTAGGGTCGTGTAGTATTGTAGTGTTTGTTTATTGTAGCGTATTAGGGTTTAGGGTAGTGTAGGGGTGGGAGCAGTATGGGTAGCGTAGTAGTGTTTTAGGGTTTAGGGTAGTGTAGGGGTGGGAGTAGTGTGGGTAGAGTAGTAGTGTTTTAGGGATTAGGGTAGTATAAGGGTGGGAGTAGTGTGGGTAGCGTAGTAGTGTTTTAGGGTTTAGGATAGTGTAGTGGTGGGAGTAGTGTGGGTAGCGTAATTGTGTTTTAGGGTTTATGGTAGTGTAGGGGTGGGAGTAGTGTGGGTAGCGTAGTAGTGTTTTAGGGTTAAGGGTAGTGTAAGGGTGGGAGTAGTGTGGGTAGCGTAGTAGTGTTTTAAGGTTTAGGGTAGTGTAGGGGTGTGAGTAGTGTGGGTAGCGTAGTAGTGTTTTAGGGTTTATGTTAGTGTAGGGGTGGGAGTAGTGTGGGTAGCGTAGTAGTGTTTAAGGGTTAAGGGTAGTGTAAGGGTGGGAGTAGTGTGGGTAGCGTAGTAGTGTTTTAGGGTTTAGGGTAGTGTAGGGGTGGGAGTAGTGTGGGTAGCATAGTAGTGTTTTAGGTTTTATGTTAGTGTAGGGGTGGGAGTAGTGTGGGTAGCGTAGTAGTGTTTTAGGGTTTAGGGTAGTGTAAGGGCGGGAGTAGTGTGGGTAGCATAGTAGTGTTTTAGGGTTTAGGGTAGTGTAGGGGTGGGAGTAGTGTGGGTAGCGTAGTAGTGTTTTAGGGTTTAGGGTAGTGTAAGGGTGGGAGTAGTATGGGTAGAGTAGTAGTGTTTTAGGGTAGTGTAAGGGTGGGAGTAGTGTGGGTGGCGTAGTAGTGGTTTAGGGTAGTGTAAGGGTGGGAGTAGTGTGTGTAGCGTAGTAGTGTTTTAGGGATTAGGGTAGTGTAAGAGTGGGAGTAGTGTGGGTAGCGTAGTAGTGTTTTAGGGTTTAGGATAGTGTAGGGGTGGGAGTAGTGTGGGTAGCGTAGTATTGTTTTAGGGTTTATGGTAGTGTAGGGGTGGGAGTAGTGTGGGTAGCGTAGTAGTGTTTTAGGGTTAAGGGTAGTGTAAGGGTGGGAGTAGTGTGGGTAGTGTAGTAGTGTTTTAGGGTTTAGGGTAGTGTAGGGGTGTGAGTAGTGTGGGTAGCGTAGTAGTGTTTTAGAGTTTAGGGTAGTGTAGGGGTGGAAGTAGTGTGGGTAGCATAGTAGTGTTTTAGGGTTTATGTTAGTGTAGGGGTGGGAGTAGCGTGGGTAGCGTAGTAGTGTTTTAGGGTAGTGTAAGGGTGGGAGTAGTGTGCATAGCATAGTAGTGTTTTAGGGTTTTGGGTAGTGTAGGGGTGGGAGTAGTGTGGGTAGCGTAGTAGTGTTTTAGGGTTTAGGGTAGTGTAAGGGTGGGAGTAGTATGGGTAGAGTAGTAGTGGTTTAGGGTAGTGTAAGGGTGGGAGTAGTGTGGGTGGCGTAGTAGTGGTTTAGGGTAGTGTAAGGGTGGGAGTAGTGTAGGTAGCGTAGTAGTGTTCTAGGGTTTAGGGTAGTGTAAGGGTGGGAGTAGTGTGGGTAGCGTAGTTGTGTTTTAGGGTTTAGGGTAGTGTAAGGGTGGGGGTAGTGTAGTAGTGGTTTAGGGTAGTGTAAGGGTGTGAGGAGTGTGGGTAGCGTAGTAGTGTTCTAGGGTTTAGGGTAGTGTAAGGGTGGGAGTAGTGTGGGTAGTGTAGTAGTGGTTTTGGTTAGTGTAAGGGTGGGAGTAGTGTGGGTAGTGTAGTAGTGTGGCAGTGTTTTTGGGTTGGGGCAGTGTAGGGGTGGGAGTAGTCTGTTGTGTAGTTGTAGGGATAGAGATGTTTCTTACCATGCATACTTTTACCACAAGTATACCTTTACCACGCATGCCTTTGCATTGTAATGGCATGCGTGGTAAAAGCATACTCGTGGTAAAAGTATGCGATGTTATGGCATGCGATGACATTGCGTACTAATACTCGCGTTGTAATGGCATGCGTGGTATTAGTATGCGATGTAATGACATACATTCATACCCAGAGGAGGGATCTTGGGGAGCAGATATTCAACCCTCCTCTTGGCCTCTCTTCCTACTTTACCAATGTCCTCCCTTTCTGCTGACAGCCAAATTACTTGCTCATCCTCGGAGGGATAGGGCAGATCTAATTCTTGTTACCTCCTTTAGGCTAAGAATAGGGTGTTTTACCCTGCTTAGAATAATGCGCCAGATGCCAGACGGATTTGTTTTCTAATGGAGCCATGTCCCCTGTACCAACTTCCTCTTCCTGAACCATTGTGCCATAAATTATCTCTATTGGCCTGGTTGTTGAAAGAAGGGGTTTACAAAATGTAAGCCCTTTCTCTCAAATTGCTATTTCCCAACTAAAAATCCTATTATCCATCTAAAAGTCCTTGCAAATCTCAAATTGTGAACCTAAGTGTGTTCCTCTGTTTTTCAGGTTGGATTTATTTGAGTTTTTATGTATCCACTTTGCATGTTTAATGGTAATCAAAGAAGGCAATAAGATCCCCTGGGGTTGGGGGGTGGGGGGCTTGCTGATTTGGAATGATTGATAAGTAGGCTTTTAAAAGTATTTCTCTTCTACCTCTTTCTGTCAAAGCAACAATTCTTTCTTGTAATCTTCATTTAGTCCTCCTTGCACTGGTCGAATTCTTTTCTTTAAAAAAAAAAGGCCAGGGGTGATACATTTCTTCTTCTTCAGCCCTGCCAGCCCCGCCCCGCCCATTTGTGATATCGACATGGCCTGAGGCTCGCTGATATGACTATTTCCAACCAGGGCGCTGAGGAGAAAAAGGTCATTGTTTCTCCATAGCATCCAGAGGAGATTCTATCCATAAGAACCTCCCCAGTTTTGACAGAGGCATCAATCGAAAGAGGAGAGTCTCCCCTTTGCTATGCCTTTCTCAAAACAGTTCCCACTCGTGGATCATGGATGGAGAACGATCCATGAGCAGTAACCACTAGACACCAGGGATTCTGGCCAGTTTGGAGATCGGCTCTCCTGGGACATGGGCCAACCTCCACTGAGGAAGCATATCTTTTTAAATTTGAGAATGCCTGATGGGCCTGATAGTGCTTTCAGAGCAAAAAACATTCAGGCACAAATGTATTTGCTTTTGGGGTCACTTGCCCAGTGTTAATGTACATTTGTTTTCCTCTGGGGCATGCAATCACGCCTCCATGGCGGACAAAAGAAATTGGCTGTCATATATTCATGATCTTTCTGAGACTAGCCCCTTGCGACATGGGCCGACACCCCCAGTGGGGCATATTTTTGTCAATTTGAGGCTGCTTTTCCCATCCTAGGGGGTTTGATCAACCCTCAAGGGAAATGACGTTGGAGGCAAAACTTTCGCTTTAGGGGATGGGCCTACTGGAATAAGGGCCGAACCCCATGGGCTGCATTATATTTTGATGAAAAATACGTTTTTTTTCCCTTAATGGGTGCAATCGTGCCTACCTGATGGGGACAATTGCACCCCCAGGGACAAACAAAATGGTAGACATGTCATGATGTACTTTGGGGTTCAGCCCCCATGTACCTTGTGACGACCCGTAGGGGAACCTAAATATATTTCTAAATTGTACTCCTGGGGGTTACGATTGTGCCTCTATAGAGGGTTTGGTTGCATCCCCCATGGGAAAAGAAAATGGTTATGGATAGCTGCCAGGTTTCCCTGGTCGATGTTTGATGTGCTGCCCTAGTCCAGGTTTTTTCCTTAGAATTCTGGAACTTAAAGTCCTGTTTTCTAATGTAATAAAAAGTCTACAAGTCCCAGAATTTAAAGAAAAGAACAGGACTAAAGCAGCATATCACGTATGGACTTTGGAAAGTTGGTAGGGCTGTGTATGTATTCTTCACATAGGGGAAAAATAGGCAAATGTTTGTTTTTCCTTGTGGGGGTATGATTGCGCAACTGAGGAGGGAGTGGTTGTAGCCCGAGAGAAAATAATGCTTATTAAAAGAAATGTGATGCCCATCACATAAAGAAGAGGTCCACATGTACAAATAGGGGCAGTTTTAAACTGGTACATAGACTCTGTATGTGTTTTGCAAGATAAAGACTGCATTTGTGCTTGGTTGCAGTAACTTCAGAGAAATCCAAAGTGAACTCCAGCCCACAAACAGAAAAAAGCCAGCCCACATACTTAACTCTCATACCACTCCTTTGGACATTGCCAGATTACCCTATAAGTCAATCTGACCATGGCATCTCCACAGTCTGGGAGTGGCCCTTACCAAAAGATGCATCAACTCCCCTTGGGGGCAGCTATATTCTTCTAAAAGGATGGTTCTTACCTGGCGGGGGTGCCACCAATGATGTTACAGTTCCTCCCCTGAGAGGAAAGCAAAATGGCCTTTTATCCACTGGTCCACATAATGGCCATGTTGTTAGGGTCCATTTCCCTGATATTTTATGACAAACATTCCCTGCAGCAAGCAGGAATTAAAAGCACAACCCTCTATCGGACCCTTCAGGAAGGCCCTAAAAACCTGGCTTTTTGCAGAGGCGTATCTGTAAGCTGGCACTCGGCTCCCATATCATGTTTTCATTTCTGTTAGGCGCCTTGATGCCCATGGGCTAAGTCTGCGCAATATAAGACTGCCTTCATTCATTCATTCATTCATTCAAGCACAATTTCTTACAATCTTCTACACCTACACAGCTTGTCTTCAGTAAATAACTATGGACCAGGCATACAAAGAGTTTGCCTCATGTTTGTGTGACTTTTTCATGCATACGCAACTCAAAGCCCTTGATGGGATTTTACAAAGCAAAGCAAATGGCTTTTTGAGTTGCTTTGTAAAAATAAATAATAAATAAAAGCACAGCCCATTGTGCAGCTTCGCAGTACTTTACATCTGGGAGGTGTTCCTGGGTGGTCAATGGGTGTTCCGGTGCATCTACCCTGGTTTTTGGGGTAAATCTATTTCTACAAGCAAATGTTAAACATGGACTGCCGGCAAAAACTGGTGCCTGTCTGAGGCTGGTAGAACGAGGAGAAATATCTTTTAATTTGAGGAGAAAGCCTTGAAGGATAGTTTTTATTCAGGAATAGCCACTTGCTGCACAAAAAATATCCTGCCATAATGCAAACACCGTATACTACTGAACAAGCACATAGTGCGCCAGCGCATTGAGAGGGCAAAGCTGCACCATGTGTCCCATGAAGTATGTTGCAGTTCTATGTGAGTGGCTTGGTAAAGTAGTACTTTGTTTTATTTTTTGTTTCTTTGTCAATGCCCTTGGCAAAGTTGCAGCAGCATCAAAAAGCTAAGTGTTTTTTTTGCTTTTTGGCTTTGACACATTGTCACGCACATCTCACAAACGCACACAGCCACCCACCAGTTTAGAACCATACTTCTGCCTTCTACATACGACCAAGTATTTTAGAAGAAAATCTTAAGACAGGTTTTAAAAAGTCAGCAGAGATGCATCTCAGTGGATGACTGCTGCCCAGGCCCTAACTCGAGTCATGGAAGACATCTCTGAAGCAGGCAGTATCTGAGGGAGAGGAAAATTGAGCAGAATCTGGAATGGATTTTTCCTTCTGTGGAGTTCATGATAGTCGTGATGTCCTTTTCATAAATACAGTCTGTGCTGCAGAGCAAGTGTTGCAGGGTAGATCAACCCAGAGAGAAGACACGTGCTGCCACAAATTCAGATGCAAAATTTAGTGCTGCCCCAAATTTCCCCGTTTACTGTAGATGCTGAATGTAAAGTTGATACTGCAAATCTTTTGCTGATTTACAATGTTCATCTGCTTTGGGATGTTGACTTACTTCAGGAATTGTGCAGCTAACATATCTCTGTGTCGAACAATTTCTGAGGGAGCATGGAGGCATTCTTGGGCCTCATTCTAAGAAACACCTGTAGACTCCCACTTCACTTGAAGAGTTGAAGACATTTTTGGGCCGTGCACTTAAAATGGGGTTAGTGCACAAAGCAAGCTCGCAGTCCTACTGGTCTCCTCACATGGCTTGGATAACACCCATCTTTGCACCCTATATTAGCAGGTTTTTTTTGCTAATGCAGTGTATGCTACATTTCAGTGATAATTCTCCAGCATTGCCATTGGACCATCCAAACCATGACATGATTTTCAAATTCGGCTTGTCTTGGAACATTTGCCTGGCAAGTTTCCAGAGATTTATGGATTTGGAAAGAATATGGCTATTGATGGTCCTTGATCTTGTACAATGGGTGGCTGCTGCTTGGGAAGCACATTTTGAGAAAAAGAACTTGATAGGGCACCAAAATGTAAATGCTGTGTGAGAGCTCCACTCGCTATGTATACAGCTTAAGAGTGTATGCAGGGATGGACTCCATGCTAAACCATGTAGATTGCCCTCCCACACTATGAGCCACAGGAAACATTCTATGGGAGCTTGTCCAGCTGCGCCTTTAAGTGGGCAACTTCTATGTCGGAGTTTAGCTATTCAGGGAGCTGTACAAAAGTGGTCCTATCGTATGAGGTACAGTTTGTTGTCACCACACAGGATTCCCACAGGAGCATATCTGTAAGACACTCCAAAACTCCCAGAGCACTGTGTTGCATGCCAATGGACTGCTTATATTCATTCTCTGAAAGGTGTGATGTGCAAGTTCATGATGAGAGCACTCCCCCATCATGGTGTGGGATCAGATGGCCAAATTTCACAAGCCGACCTGTGTCCACGGTGGAGTCGAGTAGAATACCCTGTTTCTTCAGTCATATAATGCATATCGTAAAACTCTCACTTGGTATAAGAAGCTGTTCCACCTGATCCAGATTACAGCATTCAATGCGTATGGGTAAGGCCAGACAACCACAGGAAGACCCATGTCTTTCTTTGACTTTCAGCTGACTGGCACTGAAAGTCTTACAGCTACAGAAGCATCAACCTCCACTTCATATGCTGTGGAGGATGTGGCAAAGCTTTAGGATGAACACTTTGCCAAACACAATTCCTGCAACAGCCAATACGACTTGACCATGGTGTCATTCCCAAATATGCTCTAAGCAAGGAAAGAGACAGGAGAGCCATTGTTACTGTCCCCAGGGCCCATCAAAAATCATGGTATCCAATATTCAAGTTTTTCATTTCAATCCAGTTGGTGGTGTCCTATTGATGAAGGACCCTCTGAATTGGGCAGATGTGTGCTCACCATTTTGCATAATTTCCACCTTTGGCTCAGAGTTGTGTGTGTTCAAGTGTGAGGAGTGGCTAGGGGTGGGAGAGTGAATTCGGGGCTCACCATAGTGTGTTGCTGCTGGCGCACCTCCGCAGCCCATCACTGCAATTTGTTTTATGTTTGTCTGTGCTGTGACAGGGAGTGGAACCCTTAGTGTTGAAGGTGCTCTGCTGATTTACATGGTGATATCAAAGGTCTCTGGTGGGCTGTATATTGATCATCATTCACCACTTCTGGGTGTAGCTAGACAGTCAGTATCTATTGACTGCAGAGGTGGGGTTTTGTGATAGTTTCTATTGTGGGAGGCGCAAATTGTTTTTGATGTGGGCGGCTTCTTTCTTATCTTGTTATCATGTTTATTGGTGGCAGCAAAGGCAGGAAATATGGCAGATAGGGAGGGGATGGCACACGTGGCAGCAGATTGAGACAATTTACATTTTTAACACAGCATGTAAGGGGGTGTGATTGTTTTGTGAAGCATTATAGAGTGCAGACATATCTCTGCAGGCACCGGGCACATTTGGCATTGTTGCAAGAGACACACCTCTCACACCCTGGAATTCAGAAGTTGCACAAACAATTGAGGGGTCCGATGTTTTTGACAACATATTCCATCTATGCCCGTGGAGTGGTAGTTTGGGTGGCTTCGCAGGTCCTGTTCTGGGTCCGCGGCTATACAGTGAACATAGAGGGGAGGTACGTCTTGGTCCATGGCTTGTTGGGGCGGAGATATGTAAGCAAAATGTTTATGACCCAAATGTGGATGATGGTGAGTTTATTTTGGCATTGGAGGAGTTCCTGCTTCCCTACGCATGGGTTCCTATAAATTGGGCCGGTGATTTTAACTGCATGCTTGATGGGTCACTAGATAGGCAACCCTCCAAGCTCCATACCAAACCGAATAAGATGTCCCTACGCGTGAGGTGATGGAATGTTTGTGCTGCATAGACATTTGGCACAAGACTCACCTTGGAGTACAGAGATGCATGTTATACTCCTGCTTGCGCTGTCTCCAGTAGACTAGATTGATTTCTACTCTTGAGTGAGGCCACAGCAGCCGCAATACAGACATGCGTACTGAACCATTTCCTGTCTGACCACACTCTTGTGCAGATGGAGTGAGGGGCGTCAGGCTGAGAGTCTCTTTGTGGCGCCTGCATCCCAAGGCTCTTAAGGATACCATGTTCCCGAGAGGAACTACAGGAGGTGGTTACTGGATGACTGAGAGCGCTTTCCCTATCAGCACTGCCTCTGAAATTCTCTGTGACATGCAAAGCTCTGTAACTAGTGTCTTCTTGGCAACGCATTGAGCAACCGTAACGCGTAAATAATTGTTCACGCTCCTGAGAACACAAGACTAGACCACATCAGTGTGTTGCATGGCAGCTGCACCTGCATAGCACATGTGAATGGTCTATTAAGTACCAGGAGATGTATTAGGAGCATTTATAAGGACAAATAATTAAAAAAGACAACAATTTGTTGAAACACAGAAAAGGAAAAATGCAAGCAAGAAGCTAGAAAAAAACTTAGCCAGTTGATTGCTAGGAGGGTGGCGGAAAGAGAGCACTAAACCACTACAAAAGGCTAATAAGCAATCGGGGGCAAAACAAAACTGAAGGTGCACACTGGCAGTGGCCATCTTGGCCAGCACACACCCGCCGGAAGCAACAAGGTTGGCGAAAAGGCACAGAAGTACATATGTACGCCTGCAACACCGGGGACATCTAAAAGCACAGCCCTGTGAGCCGGCGAGCCTGTGACCCTGAGAGGGCGAACAAGTAGTTCGGCCTAGGCGAGAAGTATAGGGCAATGGTGATGACACTGTACAAGGCACCCAAAGCCCGAGTTGCGGTGAACTGAGGCACATCAGAGGCCTATCTCTGGAAGGAGGAACCAGAAAAGGCTGCCCACTATTCCCGGCTCTGTTCCTACTGACCCTAGAACCCCTACTGACCATGATCAGGAACAATGCTGAGATTAAGGGGGTGGGGGTCAACGGGAACTCGGTCAAACTAGCAGCATATGCCGATGATATACTCATCATGACAGAGAACCCCGAGCCCTCAATAGAAGCACTAATGAACACCATCAAAGTGTATGCCAATGTCGCAGGGTACAAGCTTAACAGAAGCAAGTCTGAATGCAAGACACTCAACGTCCATACCACCAGGGGTGTGATAGGAACCTCCGGCCTACTCTGGCAGAAGGGGGCACTAAAATACCTAGGTATCTACTTTGACAGGGACCTCAGGTCAACACTTGAGCATAATGAAAAATCAATACTAAACAAAATAAAGGACAGACTAGAGTAGACACGTGGTCCCCCAAGTACGTCAGTTGGTGGGGCAGAGTAGAAACTATTAAAATGATGATAACCCCCATGGTGAACTACCTGCTGAGCATGTTGCCACTGATAGTCATGGAAGAATTCCACAAAAAACTGAACACAATGATAAACTCGTTCCTCTGGAGGGGTGAAAAAGCCAGGATTAACCTCCAGAAACTCAGGCTCAGCAAGGACCTAGGGGGGCTCAATGTCATAAACTTTAAGACTTTCCAGACAGCCTGCCTCGCAAGGCAAGGTATATACTGGCTCACGCAGGAACAGGGATACACACCAGATTGGCTGGAACTAGAGAAAGCTCTGCTGGGCTTGAACCCGGCGGCCTTCCTCACAGCTAACAAACACCCGGAAGCCAACAACACAATCCTCAGAAACACCAAAAAAGCCCTCCTGCAAGTAGACAAAAGAATGGGAAAGAGTATAAAAAACACAAAACACGAATCCATTTGGTTCAATACAAAAATTAAATACAAAAACAGCGTACTTAACATAAGCCCCTGGCTCCAGCGAGGTATCCACACCCCATCCCAACTAGAAGAACGAGGATCCCCTTCCACCTTCTCCAACCTACAAAAAGCGCACGACCTCAGGACATAGAATTATATAACTTCCTCAAAATCAAAGCGGGAATCACTACAGCAAAATTAAGTAAATAGGTACCAACAACACACCAATACCTGTTAAATCTCAATAAACTTGGGCACCAAACATCTTACCTAAACAAATTACTAAGGGCCAAAACAACCAATTTATACAGGAAAGTCATAGATCACTGGGAAACACTAAACGCAGGGCGGTTTAGTGAAAAAGAAAAAGCCCTCCTCTGGGCCTCGGCAAGCAGGAAGAAAGTCACCTCCACACTAGCACAAACAAAATTCTGGCTCCTACACAGAGCGTACTGGACCCCGGCACGTCTAGCAGCGGTCGGGCTCACAAACAACGAACTATGCTGGAACTGTCAGAAACAGAGATGTGACCTAGAACACATGATTGTCCAATGCCCTAAAGTTAAACATTTCTGGGGGAAAGTAACAGATTTAATCCACAATGTGACTGGGTACAATCCAAAACCGGACCTCCTCGGCATAGCAAACGCATTCACGGCACCGGAGATTCAATCTTCCAATGATCCGACAATCCTGTCTAACTGGAAGGATACAGGGAAGGCCACTTTCAAAGTATGGTTCAACTGAGTCACCTTCCTAAGGGGAGCAGACAACATGACGAAAAATCGAACACCACAAGTTGGACGCAGCAATGAGATGTGGCTCTCCCTGGACAAATACCTTGCCTCGCAAAAACCGCCATGAATGCACCATCTGGGCTTACACAGACCACCCCCCCTGGCGTAACCCGTCTGCAAACTCTCTGGCCATACAAACCTCTATTAACCGCACCTGTGTCCGTCCTTTCTCTCTCTTCTTCTCGTCTCCGTCCTACTTACCTCTACACACGAGCTCTTCCGACCGTAAGGGGCAATGCATATGACCGGTATGTAATGACAAGCACACAAGCGCCGTAACAAGCCTGTATGTATTATTACTGATGCGTATGTTTACATTTACCAGTGTTTCCTTCGATCGACTTACTCTGTACTGTTTTGTAAAAACTTCTTCTAATAAAATCTTTTGAAATAAAAAAAAGAAGCAGTAAAAGGTAGGAAAAACATTTTAACGAAGCACCAGGGGTGATGGTTGAGCAACACGCCTTTTATATGAGGAAGCCAGAGTAACATGAAACGAGTACATTGCAAGTTTGCGCATATTGGCAGAGTCATGTGAATTCGGAGACATGATGGACATTTATCTAAGGGAGCAATTTGTATTCCATTGCTATTTAAAAAATGTTCAGGAAAGAATTCTTGCTTGCAGAAACCCGACTTTGAATGAGGTCATAAGCATAGTGAAGGTAATAGAAAGATCACTCATTTCAATGAAACGTTTGGCAACAGAATGTACACCAAATCAAGCAAGTGTATGTGCAATACAAAAGTAAACGAATGAAATGAGAAACGAGAGCACATTTGTTTCAGGAAACCAATATGTCAAACAAGTATATATGAAAAATATGATATGTTACATGTGAGGGTCAAAACACATGTTGGAAATTATGCAAGATACCCAACGCAAGAGAAAAAACGAGTAAAGTGTTCAAAATATGGACATTTTGGGTTAGTGTGCAGAAATACTAAGATGTACAGCAAAGTAAAAGTAAATGCGATAGAATATTTTGATGAGGAAATGTGCTCTAACTTAGGGGTCGATTAGGATCGCGGATTTTCCGAATCCTCCGGGCCGGCGGAAGCCACCGCCGGCCCGGAGGATACGGAAAATCCGCTGCGGACCCACCAAAGACCCACCGCCACATTAGGATGGCTGGTGGGTCTTGGTTTCAGTCAGCCGCTTTTCCGCCGCGGTCGGCTTACAACTGCAGCGGAAAAGCTCTAATATGGTGGCGGTGTCTCTCAGACGCCGCCAGACATATTAGAATGGCTTCCCATACATGCTTTTCCGCGGCGGGTTCACCGCTGTGGAAAAGCATACGGATCTTCACTTTGGGGGCCCGTTGCGGGCCCCCTGGGAGAAGGGGGATGGGGGTGCACATGGGGGGTACCTATGGTACCCCCCTGCATTTACATGCAGAAAGTGGTAGCCACCGCGCGGTGCCTGCCGCTTTGTGCATGTAAATGCAATACATGCGTTTTTAACATTGCAGCGGGTGCAGCTTGAAGCCGCACCCGCCGCAATGTTAAAAATAGAGGATGTGACCGCTAGGATGGCGGTCACATCCTAATTCCACAGGAGGGAACGCCGCAGCACATACGGACGTTCCCTCCTACTCAGAGCTCGCAGACGGACGCAAGTCCGCCCGCGATCGTAATGTGCCCCATAGTGCTTACAATTGACAGCAAGCAGGGTAGGTTTAGAGAACCACTAGGCATGGTGCACATTAGACAACAGGATTTAAATATCATGGCTGATTTGGGACGTGACTTTTGGGGCCCATTCACTGCATATATGCTGACCAACACTGCTGACTGATGACATTCAGTTTGAAAATAATGAACATTGTGTCTGCTTTCAGATGAATCTATGTTCCAATGCTACCTTAGACTTCTGTAATGCTCAATCAGCTGTCTGCTATGTATTCTGTACAAATGTGAACATGATGTACTGTTATTATTGATGGTTGTATTATGGAAACTTATAAATAAAAATAAAAAAAAATTAAAAAGTTGGTTCTTGAGGGCCGGATCCATGCTTGATTTTTAAGATAACTATATTTGTCTAAATGGGTATATGCTAAAAGTCTGGCATGGATCCAGCCCTCTAAGATCAACTTTGGAGAACTCTGGTATAGTGGATGGTACCTTCTATTGCTGTACGGATCAGATGCCAGGATGTTGGAATTCTGATATTCTATTTCTATTTTACAGACATAAGACCCAACTCTAACCTTTGAGCAAACGCAGGAGTACCCTGTGCAAGTTCCGCCATCATGTTCAGGTGATCATTCCTGTTGACTGGTACTTAAGTTCTTCTCGTGTAACACCTCACGCTCAAAATTCACAATTGTTAGCTCATTGGTTTACCTTCGTACCTGCATCTTTTTGTAACCAACACAGCCATCCATTTTTCCCAGGGTTCCTAAATTATCATTGGCCACCCTGTGATCTGTTCAATTTGTTTATGAAGTTTCATATTAGAACTGAAACATAACATTAGAAGGTCTAACTAGAAGCAAATTTAACCAGGTGACCATTTAGACTGCACTTACATTTATGCTTTATCTTTCTATGCCTGAACTCTGTGGCTTAATTTTTTACACAGCTAGTTTTTAGGTAATCCTGGTTATAACAATAATCAAACTATAAAAGTAATTTAGTGTATTTTGCAGGACAGTTTGTATCAAGCCAAATAGAACTTCATCAGCTGCACAGAACAAGCATTGGATTATTACTTTACTTCCATCTAAAGCATTGTGCTTGTTTTAAAGCCTTACAAACATTAGAAATGTAGGTAGGAAATCAGTCTAGGATACAACCTTACCTCAGGACATTTGTTGTTGGTATTTTGTGTGACAGGGACCTGATCTGCCCAACTGTACCAGAGCACGAGAATCATTGTAATTCAATTATCAGTCATTGTAGTCTCATTGGGATATCCAAAGCAAAAATCTTCTTGCATTGAGTATTTCTGTCGACAAGGTCAAATACAGTTGTCAGGTCAAAGAATGCAACATAAAATGGAACTTTTCTTTGAAAAGCATATCTTTCTAATAATTTCAGAAGCAAACACCCATTGGTAGTAGAGTGATTCCTTCTAAAGCCTAGCTTCAAATTATGAAATATATCACAATTTTTCCCCCATTCCTTAAAAATATATGTTGCTAGGATTTTGCAAGAAAGGCAATCATCCTGTAATTATTAGAAAGTAAATGGTGTTCTTGTTCTTCCTCCCCATGGATGCAGGATTTAATTATTCATATCAGCCTTATTAGGTGGTGTTAATAAGAAAAGATACTACATGATGTTGGGGGCAGTAGATTGCTCTCGACGAATTTGCTTGCTGGGGCTGGTGAAGCATTTAGAACCAGAAAACAGGCGGATGGTGCTTATCGCATTATTACTGGCCAAGAGAAAGATGGCACAAACATGGGGCAGTCAAAGGGAGGCAAACTTTAAACACTGAATAAAATATTTGGTGTTTTGTCGAAATTAACTGGCGCACTATGCCGAAGAACTTCCTGCGCATTCTAGACCTAAAGATGTATGGTCCCCACTGACGGCCTATTTACTGTCCAGCCCTCAAGATGTCACAGGTGACAGGGGCTCACCCTAGAAGCCTTTATGATATAATGTATGAAGGTGTGGATTAATGTAATGCATGTGTTGTACGATGTTATACTGTAAATGCAATGTATACTGTTGCATGTAATACGCATTTGTTGTATGTTTTGGAAATGCAAAAATAAAATATAATTTTTTTATAAATATGAAAAGATACTTTAGCCTGCATTTTCATAATATTCCCTGCCATGCCATCTTGGTTTTGACCAAGACAGGACAATATAGATCTTAGTAGGTTCTCCCACTCCTTTTCTGCAAGTACGAAAACATTATTGTACATATAGTTAGCATCTTACACATTCCCTTTTTATATTGAGCTGCTTATGAAAGAGCTAATTAATATTTAAATGTCTAGCTGTATATTATCACTGCATTTATAACTACAACTTTGTTATATAGAAAAAAAATGTTGCTCTTTTACTGACATAGCCACAATATTTCTTCCAATGCCTACAGAGTTCACAATCAATTCTCAGAATTGAGCCACTCTCTTATGTTTTAAGGCCCAAACTAAGGGGCTCATTACGATGGTGGAACAATCGCCACTGCGGTGGCGATCGTTCTGCCATTGTCATGAGAATTACCCCTGCCACATTATGATGGCGGTGGGTATTGCGGCGGACGGAAAGTCTGTCCGCCGCTTTTCCGCCAGTGGCAATCATCATGATTGCCTGCCGGGCGGAGCAGGGGCTCTAATATGGTGGCCGTGCCTAGCAGGCACCATCTGCCCTATTAGGATGTTGATTGCGGAAGACCCGTTGCAGCCGTGAAAAGGCTGGTGGGGATCGCATACAGGGGCCCGTTGCTGGCCTCCCTTGTGTCTGGGGCGATGGGCTGCACTTGGGGGGTACCTATGGTTCCCCCTACATTTCACTGCAACATATGGCAGCCACCGTGAGGTGCCTGCTATATGGTGCAGTGAAATGCCAGGCATGCGATTTTAACATTGAGGCTGATGCTGCTGTCAGCAGCACCCGCCGCAATGTTAAAAAGCAGAATGCGACCGCCATGGTGGCGGTCAAATCCTAATTTTCGGTGCAGGACCGCCGCATGACTGGAGGCTGGTCCCAACACCGCGGGATGGCTGGCAGGTTCAGGTCCGCCTGCCATCCTAATGGGCCCCTTAGTTCTGGCCAGTGTCTCCTCATGATTTATCCTTGTCTGGTTTTTTATATCTATATTGGAGTGTAAAATCCTTTAGAAGTTTGAAGGTCTCCCAGATGTATTTATTAACTAGTATCTTAGCTTTGTATTGTAAATTTATTTCATATCGCACAGGGCCCAATTCACAGAATCTGATTGTTTGCGCTTCACCAATCCTCAACAGGGTGAGGAATTCCGCCTGTAAAATGGAGGCATGTGCAGGCGGTCCCATCTTGTCTGTACAGGGAGTATCTGGGTCCTCTTATCATCTCGGAATGCCCGGTATAAATGTGAGATAAGTCTCCTTCCCCGGGCCATGCATAGCCTTACTTGCAGGTTTGTGACAGGACGTTCTTCGGGAAAAAGGGCCACAACTCCTGAGCCACCTGAGAGATCTTTTCATATTGCAGAAACTGCCCATTTCCTAGGTCAAAGGCAGTCACCGCTTGTTCTTGTGTGATATATTGTGTATTTTCAAAGAGATCTCCCATCCTCAGGCATACGCCTTCCTTCCATCTACACACAAACGGTTCACTTATAGAATATCAACGCCCAAAATATCCCCATACACAAATATTGAGTCATACATATTGATATCAAAAATATCGACATCCTATATTTATAATGGTAAGTATAAAAGTATCCCAAAAATATTATTGATGTGAAAAATATTGATATACAAAATATTGATTATTTTATATATGTAAAAAATAATGTTACATATAGTAAATAATAAAATTACCTTTAAAAAAGAATATTTGGATTTAATATACATTTTAACAAATATAAGAAATAAATGTCATTTAAAAATGTAAACATACATATATAAAATGTAATATTTATATATTTTGTTTACTTGAATACAAAGAATAAAGTATTAAGTTTAATTTATTTTTAAATGTTATAAATATATAAAAATGTACAAATAAATGACTACATATATGTATATGTATATGTATATATATATATATATATAGATAGATATTTATATATATATATATATATATATATATATATATATATATATATATATATATATATATATATATATATATATATACATTCACACCTATAACATAAAATCAAATAAAAAAACATTATATTATACATTTAAAGAAAATGTAATAGTCTTTAAACTGACATTTTGCACTCCTTTGAGTGCAACAGTAGGGAAAGTGTTAGATAGTGGAGGTGTAAAAATAACTGTTCCCACTCCAGTGAGTGCACCAGTAGGGAAAATGTTGGATAGGGAAGGGGTAAAAGAATACTATTCCCACTTCAACTAGTGAAACAGTAGGGAAAGTGTTGGCTCGCGGAGGGGTAAAAATTATTATTCCCACTCCAGTGAGTGAAACAGTACAGAAAGTGTTGGATAGCGGAGGGGTAGAAATTAGAATTCCCACACCATGAGAGCAACAGTAGGGAAGTGTTGGGTAGCAGAGGGGTAACACTTACTATTCCGACTCCAGTGAGTGCAACATAAGGGAAAGTGTTGGATAACGGATAGGTAAAAATTACTATTCCCACTCCAGTGAGTGCAACTGTAGGAAAAGTGTTGGATAGCGTAGGGGTAAAAATTACTATTCCCACTCTAGAGAGTGCAACAGTAGGGAAAATGTAGGATAGCGGAGGGATACAAATTACTATTCCCACTCCAGTGAGTGCAACAGTAGGGAAAATGTTGGTTAGCGGAAAGATACAAAATTCTATTCCCACTCCAGTGAGTGCAACAATAGGGAAAGTGTTGGATAGCCGAGGGGTAGAAATTACTATTCCCACTCCAGTGAGTGCAACAGTAGGGATAGTGTTGGATAGCGGAGGGGTAAAAATAACTATTCCTACTACAGTGGGTGCAACAGCAGGATAAGTGGGGTAAAAATATTTCTTAATTTGAAACAAACAAAATATCTACTACAACACAAAAGATTAAAAAAAAAAAAAAAAAGAAAACATATATAAAAATATTAAAAATTTACAAAAGATAAAAACGGATTATGTTTTTTAAAGTAAAAAGTAATTTACAAACAAATACCTATGTTTTATTTAAAAAAATGTATAATCAAAAATATTAATTATTACATAAATTTCATATTTTTTATTTCGTACCCTCTGACACCACACAATTCACAACACATATCTAAATTTAGAAAAAAGTACCTCCATAATTAACATAATTATCAATTAAAGAAATATAATTAATTAAAAAACAAATTAAAACATATAAAAATTATTTTACTTCCCAAAAATTACCCCTATAAAACTGAAACCCACATACAAAATACAACTAAACAATTACCATGAATATTTATAAATTTATGAATTAATAATAATCATCAAATAATTATTATTAAATTAAATAGAAATAACTTTCCACCCTCTACCCCAACAAACACCACATAACTAACCTAACATTAATGCATTGATAATAATTAAAAACTTATTAATTAATTTGAAAAGTTATTACTTCCTACCCTTTACAACTATGAACCCCACAACTCACATCTAAAATGTATTACACAATTGCCATATTTGAATTTTAATTAATTAATTAGCATTAATAAAGAAATAATTACAAATAATTATAAATAAATTACTTCCCACCATATTCCCCTATAAACCCCACCACCTGCTCCTAAACAATAACACAATTAACATAATTAATTATCAATTAATTAATTATTTATGATTAACAAGAAATGAACAAATCTTTAATATTAAATTAATTTCCACAATTAACACTATGACATATAAATTAAATAAATAATAATAAACAATATGAATCAATTTATTATAATTAAATTATTTCCCACCATATTCCCCTATACTCACAATCTGCTCCTAAAAAAATTACGCAATTAACATAATTACAAGATAATTAATGAATAATAATTAACAACCAATCAATAAATAAATTAATAACAAATTAATGTCCACAATTAACGCTATCAACTCTACATTTAATAAATACTAATAAATATTTTTTTTATTTATGTATTATAATTAAATTGCTTCCCACTAACCCTGGGCGTAGTACGCATTATCGCGCTACGCGAAGCTACGCGAAGACGTTCTTGCACAACGCGAGCTTCGCGAGCGTGCGTAGTATCTTGCTGGACCCGTTCGCGAGCCGTTTTTCTTGCTCAGGAGCGCGTTGTGCGTGTTCGGTACGCTGTCTGCGTGTTCGGGGGATTGTAGCGTGCGCCTTATCAATGTGATGGGCTATGGGCGCGGCCATCTTGTTTTTTCAATTGTCCCGCACGCTCGTGTCCCCTATTTCCTCTTCCTGGTCGCGTATTACGTGTTCGCGTGGTGCACATCTTGCTCGGGAACACAACTACTTGTTCACGCTGACAAAGTGCGTGTTCGCGTGAAATCGAGCGCGAACTTACCGACGTGATTGCGATGGGCGCGGCCATCTTGTTTTTCCCACTCTATGCTATGGTTCTGGGCCTAGTTTTCTATCCACCTTTTATCTTTGCAATCTTTACCTATTTTCACAGTTTTTCTTACTTTTTTTACTTATCATCTATCTCTCTCTGTCCCTAAGTTTATATTTTGCATTTTATTTATACTTTTCCACCTTTTTTAAAAAACTTTTCTACTGTTTTATTTTACTTCTTTATTTAAGCTCATACTTCTTCCCCCTAACATTTTTTCCTTTTGTTCTAACTTTTCTTTTCCACCTCCACCTCCAATAATGTATGCAACAGTCATGCGGCCTCAAAGGTGTCTTTCTTACTGTGCAACAAGCTGCGAGGTAACATGGGCAAAGCAGTAGACCCGGATCTAAAATGGTTATATGGCTCAGGCTAACTTTCCAAAGACTAGAGTAGGAGTAGAGATTAGATGACCCTAGAGACCATCTAATAAATTAAAACTAAACTCTGTCTAATGTGACTGCTGTACAGTAGGACGCAATTTGGACTAGTTACAACGATTTATGTTGTGCGTAACTGTTTTTTCAATCTTCCTTCCTGGTGAAAAAAGTACAACTAGTAAAATAGGGGGAGGTGTGCAGGCATCTAAAAAATTGTACTTTTATAGGTGCACAATCACTACCAACCACCAGTGCCCACCGGGCCAGCGGCGATGCGATTGCCATCCAGGAGGGGACAGTGGCTGCGTCACCTGCAGGAGCATCAGTGGGGGAGGAAACTACAGCGGTGGGCGGTGGTAATTTATATTCATTACTTATTTGCATTACTAGGTGGAAGGGGAACATTTCCATCACTGTGCTATGAGACTTATTAAGAAAGTGTGAATTTGAAGTTGTACTCGACAATATACAATGGTTGAAGAAGACACCCTTTGCAGCATTACCAGTGTGAGTTGAGTAAACAAGGCCTCTTCTATCAGACTCCAACTCAGCTGTGAAAGTTATGGAGAAGACTAAAAGTCAGATCAGATGACCTTGAGGGATGTGTTGAACAAAAAAGGAAAGAAGTGAACTAGGGTGGAAGGACTAAAGAGATGTAATTATAAGACTACCATAGAAGGATACTTTGGAAGGTTCATGCACGTGGCTGATATGAATCTGATGCATGGGTAGAACTGAAAGGTGAAAGAAAATGCAGGCCTCGTTGGGCAAAACAATATGGGTGCATGGATATAGTGGATAGCAAGAATCATGAGCGGAGTTTGTGTCAATGAAACCCAAGGCAAGGAAGGAGTGGATGCATGGGTGGTTGCTGGTGAAAGTGAAACCAGCTAAGGCGATAATAAAGAATGATAGACATTTACTTTTAATGGGTGGATGCCCCTAAATGTATTGTATTCATCATAGGTGGAGACTGTCACTGGAAGCAGAGTCTAACTTTGAAAATATAAAAGGAGATACAAAAAAGACTGGTGTTCTTCTGTGTACTCAAGTCCACCCATAGTACAAGGGCAAGTATAATGCCGGAAAAAACTTCAACAAATGCTACAGGCAGGGGAAGCAGGAGGATAGATTAGATAGATACTAAAAGTTGACACCAATTGTATGTACTGCGCTTGGTAGTGCTACAATGTACTGTTGAATTTTCATTGAAGAGTTTCAGTTACAATTCTGTTTCTTTTTTTTATAGATACTCATACTCCTTCCCAAAAACCATCAAGGAAGGAGTTGGCAGCCAGGGCCCGGCAAAGGAAACTGTAGGTCATTGTGGAGGAGTACCGCCGGCTGGTGGCTGAGGAGGAGGAGGAAGAGGCGGCGGCAGCAGCTGCTGCCTCCTCCAATGCGTCTGGCCCCAGCAAGGCCCAACCTGCAGGAGTACGGTGCCGTGGCCAGGCAGCCGCTCACTGCCGGCATTTAACATCTGCCACCCCCTCACAGCATGGATGCAAATGTAGGTGCCGTGCATTTCGGCAAAAACTTCTCCTCCGGGTGGCCAAGCTGGAGGACCAATTAAAGGAGCGTGTAAAGATCATAGTGGACAAACACCTCAAAGCCCGCCAATTGTAATGGACCCTGTTGATTTGCCCCTTTTTTAATACTTTTGTTGGTGGGTGGGAATTGGGTGTTGGGGTTATTTTTGTGGGACATTCTTTGGACTTGGACATTGGTTGGGGTTATCGTGGGGATAGGGGTGGGATAGGACTAGGATATTTTTTTACATGAATAAATGTTATGTATTTTCAACTTACACATATGATGTTGTTTTGTGGTGGGGTTACTGTTATACGTCACAAAGTTTACTCTAGATGCAGGGCAGCGACCAGTGTTTGATTGAAATACTTTATTAATTGACCACATGTGTAACATGCAAACAGATAGATGCTGTACCCCTCACTCAGTTATATTTATCCTATTAGTACTACTACCAGCCTGTCCTCCATTATACCTCCCAGCAAACTTCTCTTCTTACCTGTGATTGATGATGATTAAGTTTGGCACCGCAAGGGCTGCATGGTTTCCCAAGACAACGGAGAATATGCTGTGATTGTGTGATGGTAGTAGTAGACTAGACACTGGCACTAGCATTAGCAAACAAAAACAAAGAGACAGTCATTTGCCTGAGTGAGAATGTGAGAGAAGTAGAAAAATACAGTACATAAGACTGACAAAAAAATACAAACAATATTGCAACTGCTAAACGAACTCAAAGAAATCAATGGTGTCCGGGACTGCCAAGTACAAGAAGATAACTGTAGTTGTGTTGGAGTCAGTAAAACACAATCCAATTCGTAAACTTAAATGCTCTAAAATTAAATTCAAACAATGCCAGCAATTATTTAGATTTATTCGTTGGGTCACTTTGGGAAATTAATTGCCTTGTACACTAGTACATAAAGTGAGCTTGGGTGGGCAAGCAGAAGAAGATCCATTAGTGTTGCTTTCACCACATCTGCCCCTGCAAGCGTGTGATCAATTGTTGGCGTAGATTTAATGTAGTAACATCACACCTCAATATAAAACCACACAGCCCGGGGGAAGAGGGTTAGGGTTTGATGAATGGATGGGAACGGGGGTTTGGGGAAAGGTTTGACAAAGAAAAACAGTACACATGGAGACAACAAAAGCAAAACAATGAAGACGATGATTGAAGATCCACTACTACCCAATAAATCTAAAGTTCAGAAAAAGGAAATGCATGCATGATGAAGATAAGTTATAACTTGATGGTTACTAAAAAGTGGTACTTAACTACTACTACACAATTCAAAGTAAGTATTTCTTATAAATGATATTAATATGACTTTTGCCTAGGCTGTATGCCCTCTGAGAAACCGTAATGCCTGCTGTAGCGGGCTGAAAGCTAGCAAAGAAAAGTAAGCAATAGTCTAAGTGAACACTCAATTACCAAACACAAGCGTAAAATAAATGAAGAGGAAAAAGGAATCTAAAATAATTACGGAAATGATACTAAAGTTAATGAATAATCCAGGTCCAAATGTGTAGTTGTATCTCGTCATTCATCTTTCTCCTCCCTTCCATGGACACTGTGACTGAATATCATTCTTGGGCGCCTCTGGCTGGATGATGAGGAGGATTGGTAAGGTAAGTGTGAGGTATTGCTCCAAGTATAATAGCACCGGGTAAAAGGCCAGCCTGTAAGTGTTGATGAAAAAAGAAATGGGGTATTCCAAAATAAGTTAACTGAATCGAAACATTTTAAAAAATCAATTACGGTGTAGTGCAAAAAAGAAAAGACAGTCACAAGACTCGTGAGCGAGAAGATTTTTAGACTGAGGCGGCTTGGATACATTGATTAACACTACTCTTCTAGTTGCACAGCCGTCATCGAAAAGAACAACAAGATAGGAGCCAGCACAGAACAGTTACAGGACCACACCACAAGGCCGGGCCGTGAGTCTGTGGCCCAAACTCCATTTACCTAAATTTTTCAGAGTTCCAGACAAAAGGCATTTACCGCAACCTAGCATTTGCCAAATCAAGTGATTAAATCAATGCACCATTGTCAGTCAATCATACCACTATTCTATTCCACCACTGCACACACATGTAGCCTAGGTCTGCTGTGGTTCTTGTGATTTGTTGTGTTTACCTTGTATTTCACTTCCTGAACGTATTCCATCAATCATCACAGATCAAACTGACTGACAGCGTGTAAAGATGGTATGGTGGTCATCATCATCCGGTGTGGCACGTGTACGTGTTGTCCAACAGACCACCAACAGCAACTCAGTCTGTAGTGATTGACTACGATTAAGTCCATACTGCACCTGCAGTAGAAGGAGTACAATTGCATACATATTATTAAACAACATGGAAACATTGACCATTACTTAAGTTGTGAGACACAAGTACTTTTTTATATTATATTAAACTACTAGTATACTTCTACTTCATGCACATTTGCTCTGACTCAGCAAGCATCCAATGCAATGTATGGCATCAGTCATTTCATATACCTGTCTTTCTCTTCTTTGTGACTGTCAGATCACAGATGCAGCAGAGCCTTCTGAAAGTGATGACGAGTTTACTTTAATTTTGGAGCCGTGCTCAAGTTCTGACATTGAAGAGTTGTGTATGCCAGTGCAGACAGAGGTGGTAGCCTTAAGACAGTGATGCGTTTCAGATTGGAAACAAAACAGAAGATGGCTATAGTCACGTACATTTCTCTTGCTATGGAGGGACGGTTAGACGCTACATTATTGTACTATTCTCCATCTCCATCCAATGTATGGCAAGATGGAAATGTATTTAGGGTGAGTCAGGAAGATGGAGCAGGAATGTGAGGAGTGGAGTGCACAGTTAAATGCACAGATGTGCAACTCCAATAGGTAATTAAAAAGGTAAAAGAAAGGATAGTGTTGGTTTTGAAGTTTGAACCAGAAAGACAGATGCACACAAATAAAGGAGGGGAGAATGTAACAATTTAAAAGTCTAGTTGTCAGGGAAGAGGAGCTCGTCCTCAAACCCTGGTGGTTCTTCTGACAGAAGTAGGTCATGTAACCCAGTAGTTATGTCTTCCGACTCGCTCTCCTCTTCCAGCTGTGATTCACGTATTTTGTAGTCTGGTGGTATGAAGTACTGATTCATTTTGAGCATGGTTAACCTCTCCACGCTTTTGGGCGAGAGACTGGTCCTTTTCACAGTTACAATGGCAGCAGCAGCACTGAAAACATGCTCAGAAGAGACACTTGCAACAGGGCAAGCCAGATACTTTATCGCCAGCCTGCTGGGCACTGGCCAGTCGCTTCTTTTCCTATACCAATACACCAATGGGCTTTGCTCCATGAACACCTCTGTTGTGTCATCCAGATAGGCCTGGACCATCAGCTCAATGTTCAGTGGTGCTCCGGTTTGCTTGTCCTCTTTCTGCTTTGTGACAGCAACGGACTTACCCATCCCTTTCTGTAGAGACCAAGCAACTATTTTTTTGGTTGTGTCTGATGAATCAGATCCTGTTGGTGCTGTTGTTGTTATTGGTAGTGTTGGTGACTGCTGGGAAGCAAACGCACTGCTCTCATGCTGTGAAGAGGAACTTGACTCTGTAGGATGCTCAGTAGTATTTGCACTGTCCTGGGCTGGCACTGGCAGGACTCTAATTGAGAGCCGTTCGTTTTCTAAATCAGTGGCTTCCTCAGCTATTACAGTTTTGTACTTGGCAACATCCCCTTCTGAAAAAGGAATTACTGCATTACTGTTCACAAATAATTTGTACCGTGGATCCAAAATTGTGGCAGTAATGTAATGTAGATGTGACACAATCTTATTTTGAATCCTTGTATTCTCAGATAAGTGGCCGGGTAAGGCCTTCATCAAATAACATGCTTCAAGTTTTCCTTCAACACCTTAGAATGTTTCAGACACCTCCTTAAGCTCTTGCTCTGGCATGTACAACAATGGGATAGCTTGGCCCATAGTACAGTCCTCCCTGTTGACTGCACGTGTGAAGACCTCAAAAGGAAGTAGCATCTCTGTCAGGCATTTAATGAGGTCCCATTGCCACATCTCAACGGTCATGGCTTTAACAGTAGGATCCCCTGATCTTCTTGTCATGACATAAGCATTAAGTGGTATGTACTGCTCAAACAGCCAATCAAGCATGTAATAAGTAGAGTTCCAACGTGTTGGGACCTCCTGGATGAGTGCTTTGACTGGCATTTTATGGTTAAGTTGAATGACCCGTAGCTGCTTCCGGGCTTTAAAAGAATGGTTGAAATGCGTGCAGATTCTTCTGCAAATGGTCAGTAAGTTGCTGACTTTGCTTTCATTTTTCAGAAAGTCCTGAACAACAATGTTAATGCAGTGTGCCAAACACGGTACCCTGAAATAGCGACCATCTTCCATGGCCTTAACTACATTACGGCCATTGTCGGTGGCAACAAAATCAATGTTAAGGCCTCTTGGTCGCAGCCATTCAAAGACCTTGATGTTAAACTCAGTCAAAATGTTTGCAGCAGTATGAGATTTCTCCATAGAAAACAAGGCCACAGTTGCATGTCTGCGAGTATCTTTAAAAATCTCAGCAGTGTCAATGCCTGCAGATAGCTTGTCTCTAACACCTAAAAAAGAGATCCAGTATGCAGTGATGCACATGTAATCAGTGGCTTGGCAACTGGTCCACATGTCTGTTGTCAGGTGGATACTATGAACAGCACTCTGCTGCAAGGCTTTTCCAAGCAATTCCAGCACGTCGTGGTGTAGTGCTGGAACAGCAACTCTGGCAAAATAGTAGCGGCTAGGAACCTTCCATTTTGGGCAGAGGGTTGTCACTAATTCCAGGAAACCCACCCCTTCAACAAAAAAAAAGGGAGAAGGTCCAGTGCTAACATTTTAGCAAGGTTAGCATTGTACAAACGTGCTATTGGGTGGTTGCGCTCGTACTTTCCCTCCTGCCTAAACATGCTAAGAATGGTACGCTGCTTGGTATTTCCTTCAGTTATGCTCAATGCAGTACTTCGCGTCGCAGACTTCTCACCCGTACTCCTTGGTGTCTCCGGGTTACTCTTACTCTGGTGCCACTGAGATGTTGCTGATGCAGAGGATGTGGGCTCTACCACTGCAGTACTTGGGACAGGGGTACTTTGTGTACCACTACCAGAAAGAATGTCTCCCTCTTCTTCCTGTTTGACCGTGAGTGGACCTTTTACTACTTCCCCACCAACATTAATGGTTCCTGCTTTCATGCTACGTAGGTGTCCTCCCACTGGATTGCATGGTGTTTTTTCAAATGGGTCATTTGGCCTCCGGTACCAAAGTTTGTACCAAGCTTACCACGACTAATAGAGGAATGACAAATGGAGCATATAGCAATGTTCTCCTCATTTGCGCTAACTGTAAAGAAGCCCCACACTAGGGAGCTTAACTTTTGTCTCCTGCTAGAGGTGCCACTTCCAATGCCGGATGAACTGGAGGTTGTATGTTGAAATTCACTATGTGGCTGTGCAGTAGTACCACAACCTACTTCTGCTGAGGTGGAATTTGTGCTGGAAGTAGGACTCTGCCGGCCCTGTGCAAATGTAAAAAATGGAAGTTAGAGGTAGTTTTGCTTTTGGTGTGGCCTGTGTTGGAGGTATGCGTGCTACATCCCTACTAGTCGCAGCCATTCTCGCTAGGGTTAAAATTTTGGTCTCCATGTTCTCAGGCCCAGGAGTAATGCTTGTGATGACTGGGTCTGACTCGTCATCACCATCATTATCCGGCTGTTCAACATCGCACTCCATAAGTGTAAGGCTTCCTGGAACCTTCCTTTTCCCTAGCCTGGTCTTATTGGGATGTCTCTCCCTCTCATGCTCAGATTGTTGTGGCTCCCAATTGAGATCAAGATCATCAGAAGGGATGCTTGGCGAAGAGCTCGATGGGCTAACCCTCCTTTTCCTTGGTGGGGATTTGCAAAACAATAGATGTCCTGCATCAGGTGCTGCCTCTTCTTCTTGCTCTGCATCAGGCTCAATTTCCTGAACTGCCCCGACTTCGGGAGGAACAACAACTACTATTCCGGGTGGTGGCTGTTAAACAACAACTATTGCAGGCGGTGGTTGTGGTTGTTGTTTTCGAGGAACATCTACTATTAAGGGCGGTGGTTGTGGAACAGCTACTATTGCAGGTGGTGGTTGTGGTTGTTCTTTTCGTTGAGCATCTGGTTGTTGAACAACTACTATTGCGGGCGGTGGCTCAGGGTGAACATCTACTATTGCGGGCGGTGGTTGTGGATGCTGTTTTGGAACATCTACTATTGCGGGCGGTGGTTGTTGTTCACCACTTTTCTGCTGTGTTCCCTCTTGCATGGATTGTGTACTACTTTGAGATATCGCTAAGTTTAGGTCAGGCTCAGTATCACTGCTTTCCACCATTAGGCTGGCTACCTCTTCCCCACTCATCTGCTTGGGCCTGGGTTGGTGGCTTGGGCCCACTGATGCGGAGGTGCTGGTCCCAGCAAGGACCCGGTCACCGCTGCTGCAGGTGTACTTTTTTTCCCAAAAAAGGTTTTCGGGTCAACACCATACTTAAGTGTCACTTCCTTCTTCTGTTCTTCCTTCTTCTCAGCAACTTTCTTGGTCTTGGAGGACCTATATGGCCAGAAAAAGGAGGATGCCTGTTACACATCACAGCTTAATGCACAAAAAAGAAAATCCTCATGGCTAAAAGGTTTGAAAGTTACACAACAACAACACAAACAACAAAGGCATTTACAGTTTTTTTACACATACCCAAACAGTTAACTACACCCTAAACACCACATTTGGGAATTCAATGTATTGCCAACCACACCCTAAATGATGTTAAATTCAACAGACAAAATGGAAACTGCTATATCAAGCACCCTCGCTGGGCTGACTACCTCTGGGACTCTAGGCCTACTGGCAGAAGAAATCACAAGTTTGTAGGCCTGCGACAAAACTGAAGCACAATAGAAGGTCACACAAAATGGCCGCCCCCACATGGCCTGGCCATCCCCAACAACATGAAAAGAAAGAGAAGACAGACATTACATGCCTACGGTAAAAGGACAATGCTTGGCTTTACAAAATGGCCGCCCCGCCACCCACATGGTCAGGCCACCCTCAAACAACAAAGTACATAGAGGACAGAAACAGTAAGTGGTCCATGCTCCAAAAACTACAACCAAATGACAACCTGAGGAGTTTCTTTAGCAAAATGAACAGCATCATCATTTTCGAGAAGGTTTTATGCAACTCGAGAGATATTGCTCGCGAGATTGCAAAATCGGCGTGTTCGGCAGCGCGAATTGTACAAAACGGCGTTATCGTGTGCCCGAGCACACACATTTAGCGCGTGAAGAAGACAAAAACTGTAAGGTCGCGTTGTCACACTGTGCAAAGTTACCAAAACTACGCAAGCTGAACTCTAGCATTACCTAGTGCACAGAAAAAGCCATATTATTAAACACACACCCAAAACCTGCAATTCAACACCAAACACACATTTTGCTAATCAATCCAAAGCCATCCATGACCTACATGATGTTACACTTACAACTTAAACACCACAATAACAGTTGAACAACTTTCATGCACCCAAGATGATGACTCTAGTAGTACCCTTGGGCCTACTGGCAGAGTAGGCCACACGCTTGGAGGCCTATGGCAAAAACACAGTGGCTTAAAACACAAAATGGCCGCCATCACCTGGCCAAGCCACCCACAGAAAGTAAATGAACTCAAGCAGGCCTACACTAACTACATGAACTACTAGGGTTACCTAATTTTACTAAAAAAAAATGAAATTCCACTACAGCAGAATTTGCAATTGAATCCAATGCCATCCATGATGTTTTACAGACACCACAGAAACATGGTTGGACCCGTGGGTACCTCTAGACCTACTGAATGAAATTTCAAAGACATACAACTTGGCCCCTCATGAAAGTACAGGCCTCCCTCAATATTAATTTTTAAGAAAGATTGAGAAGAACAGAAAACTGTAGTTAAAAAAACCAAAACCAAACAAACATTTACAGTACACCAATTCTCAAACTTACTTTTAAAAGAAAAGTTCAAATCCAAAATTCCTCAATAAATCCAATCAAATGCTATGATGCAGCAGACATACACAAAGAGTGATCCTTCCAGCTCCAAATCCAAATGAAAGTGAACAGCACATGGACAAAGCACTGGGAGGAGCCTGGTGGTCTGGAAGAGGAAGTTGGAGACTCAGGGGCACCTCCTTTCTCTTGAAAAAAAAAGTAGAAACAAAAAGAGAACTCCTCGCCCAAAAAAATACAGCCAAATCACAATCTGAGGGGTTTTCCTGAGCAACATGATCATTTTTGAGAAGGTTTTAACATGTTCGAGAGATATTCTGTGCCAGATTGCAGTTTCTGCGTGTTGGGAAACGTGTGCGTCCTAATGACGTGTTCGCGCATCCGAATGACATTATCGCGTTCTCACAGTCGGGTGGGATTGTGCGGCCGGATTCCAAACATAGTAGCGAACGCGAACAGGAGAGAAAAACGAGAAAGCGAACGCAGAACCACGGTAAGTCATTACCGCGCACGCGAGAATGCTATTGAGCGCGCGAGGATGAAAAACTACTACGCTACGCTGTAGATTGCGAAGTAGTCGACAGCTTTGCGCTCGCAGCGAAGTGCAAAGTGCGAAGTGCCGAAAATTCGCAAACTCCACGAACGGAGCGTAGTTCTCCGCCCAGGGTTACTTCCCACCCTAATCCTTTATAAACTCACAACGTGCCATAGAACTAAAAAATGCAAAATGTAATTAAAATAAAATTAATAACTACTAAAAATGGAACACATATATTAAAAAACAAAAGCAATACTTATACAAAAAATAGTTCACATACTTTCAAAATACATACTAAATTACATAACACTAATTAAAACATCAATATTTTAAACAAGTATAGGTTTTGCAAACAATATTAATGACTTCGATATTTTTGAAAACAATATCTTTTACCTCCAAGTCAATATTCTTGACCACGATATTCTTGCTGTCGATATTTCTGCATCACAATATTTCCAACTCGATATTTGTGTATGTCGATATTTAAAAATTGATATTCTGTCTCGACAATCATAGAAGTCAGAATTTTAGAAAAGGGTTGTATCACCCGCAGTGACATAACTGGGGCATACATTGCGCGATCCACCACCTTTCTAATCATGTGTTCCCACGTCTTATGTAAGAGCATGTAGTGGGCACCCAGCTGCCCCAGCATCAGGAGGTCAGGAAGTGAGCCTTCCGTAAAGGTTCTTGCCAGCAGACTTTTCCCCAGTTTCTGGCCTCATCCAGCCAGTGGACTGCATGTTGTAACTTGTACGCCATGTAGTAATACTTGACACATGGCACCTCCAAGCCCTGTCCTCTGCAATGTCGCCAAGCCCACCCTTTTACGTTTAATGCCCCATAGAAGGTAAACTAACAGGCTATCTAATATTATACACAAATGCTGGGGTATTCTATAGAGGGAGTGCTGCATTGCGTAAAGGCATTGGGGCAAGATGATTATTTTCGTTATGGGCTATCCTTAACATAAGGGACAGAGGCAGCTCCACCCAGAAGAGCACAGAACTCCTAATTACATTAATCACCTTCTCTATATTAAGCTTCAGGTATCTTTTGAGAGTGACGGCCAGTTTAATCGATAAATATCTGGGTTCCGTCTCCCCTCCAGCAGTGCCACGTTAGGTTGTAGGGCCAACCATCCAATCTGGAGTAGTCTTGATTTTCCGGGATTTATTTGTAATCCTTATACTTTACATTACCAAACCCTTGCAGTGTGTTTAATAATATAGGAACCACATGAGCGGGTTGTCGGATATACACTAGGGTATCATCCGGATTCATTGAAACCACATGATTAGTGTCTCCTAGCAGGGTTCCTCATGCATTTAATCACCTTCTTAGAGTCGCTGCTAGTGGCTCCATTGCCACCGCAAACAGGAACGGCGACCCAGGGCATCTCTGCCTAGTGCTGCGCTGTAGTGCAAAAGCTCTCGACACCAACCTCCCCCTTAGTTGCTCTATTCACCCCCCTGCACTAGAGTACAGTGTCCATTTGAGGAACTGTGCACCAACTCTCATTATTCGCAGGACCTCCCAGACATAAGCACAATTCACTGAATCGAAAGCTTGCTCTATGTCTAATAACGTCAAGGTGCAATCATCCTGACCTAAGGTGGGACAATGCCAAATATGAGCAAGCCTTTGCAGAATAAAGGTGATAGTACGCTCAGGGATAAAGCCTGCCTAGTCAGGAAGTATTAAGTGCTGCAAATGTGGCAGGAGCCGGGCCGTCAAAAGTCCGCTCAGGTTTTTATATCTAAGTTTAACAGTGAAATTGGTCGGTACGAACCCAGCAGGTGTGCCTGTCTGCCTCGGGAATCATAAATACTAGAGCATCTCTCATGGAGGCTGGTAGAGTTTGCTCTGTAAGTGCTTCATTATATACCCCCAAAATGTGGTCAACAAGGTTGATTATATACTATAATTCCCTCTCTGGACTGTATATGTACAATGGGGTGCACTGGGTTCTCGCCCTTGATTAACTTTTTGAGCAAAGCCCAGGACCGATCTCCCTCATGGGTTCTCTCCCTTGATTAACTTTGCGAGCAAAGTCCTAGACTAGTCTCCCTCCACATGCAGATGCTGCCAATATGCTTTGTAGTTAAACTTTTCTTAGAGGCATAGAGCTGCCAGCAGCAACTCTCGAGCTTCCTGTCACTCATTCAGGAGATGAGAGGCTGTCTGGAGGGTGTTTTCTATCTTCTCTAACTTCCCCTCCTACACCTTGATGTCCCATTCAAGCTGTTACCGCACTCCCTATGTCGCTTTAATACAAACCCCTCTGATCACCACCTTCATGGCATCCCATTCCACCACCCTTGAGGACGCCGAACCCCAGTTCACTTCAAAATATCTAGAAAGCTCTTCTTCCACTGTGGCTGCAAAGGGCGGGTCCAACAAGGCTTCAGCCCACAGCCACCATGTGGGAATCTCAGATCTGGGCCTCCCAGTACCCATGGAGAGCATCATTGGAGAGGGATCCGAGATATACCTCTAGAGGTATGCTATCTCCCCCACTCCAGGGACCAGGTCCACTGATAGGAAAATTGATCTAGTCTACTAAATATATTAGTTGCTGGTGTATGAAATGGGTACTGCATACTCCACACATCCCACAACTGCAATCCCTCAAGGGTGTCTCTAAGGGCCTCAGTCATCCCTGGTTTAGTATTCTGTTGGGAAGGATCAAAGTCCAATGCCCCATCCAACACACAATTAACATCACCCATCATGATCACCCCCACGCCTAAATATGGAGTTGCTGCAGCCATTGCGTCATGAAAGAAGCTCGGGTTAACTGAATTTGGAGCAACTACATTGATAAGACAGATCTCTTGGCCATCTAGCCTGCCATGTAGAATTACATGATGCCCCTCTGGGTCCACCACATGATGTAAATGTTGAAAAGGGACCCCAGGGCCCACCCAGAGAAGGGCCCCCCTTGCAAATCCTGAATAAGAAGTGGTGTATATCTGCACTCTCCATCTGTGCTTTGAAAAAGGCAGTGTATCTCCCCAGACATGAGTTTTTTGGAGGCATGCTTAAGATACTCTTTATCTTCGTAAGAAGGCGTACACCCGTCTCCGCTTCTTAAGTATTACCATACCCCGCACAATCCAGGTAAGCAATTTCATTATGGGGGGAGCTATTGAGATTCATGGTTGGTATTGTCTGTTGGTTCCCTCCCTTCCACCCTCCACAGAGATTGGCCACATAGCAATAGAGTGTATTCCCGACACGGAATTCTTGAACTTCCCCTAAATCTTTGCACAACACACATAACTGGTTGAACCCTCAACTCCCCCCCCACCCTCTGGGCAGTGGCACAGGTTCATCCTGGACTCAACGCTCTCTATGACCCAGCAAGTCAACACTGTTTCCTTCTCCTGCTTCAACACCCTCCGAATGCTCAGCAAGATATCCAGATGGATCCCCACCGAAACCAGGAGAACGGTCACCCAAACACTCATGAGCAGCAAGCTGGACTACGGAAACGCTCTTTATGCAGGAACCACAACCACACTCGGGAAGAGACTCCAACGCATACAGAATGCCTCTGCATGCCTCATCCTCGGACTCCCTCACCACAGCCACATCACCACCCACCTAAGAGATCTGCACTGGCTCCCGGACAACAAGAGGATCACCTTCAAACTCCTCACCCGTGCTCACAAAGCTCTCCACAACGCCGGACCTGCATACCTCAACAAATGACTGTCCTTCTACACCTAGAACAGCCAGCTTCACTCTGCCAACCTCGCCCTCACAACCGTCCCACACATCTGACGAACGACCACCATCAGCAGATCATTCTTCCATCTCGCCGCAAAGACATTTTAACACCCTCCCTGCCCACCTGTGTCAAACCCAGGACCTGATGACATTCAGAAGATGCCTCAAGACCTGACTGTTTGACCAGTACCTGCCACCCCCTCCTCCCCCACCCCTTAGTGCCTTGAGACCCTCACAGGTGAGTAGTGCGCTCTACAAATACTTGATTGATCCCTACCGATAACTCGAGGAGCTAGCATTCAAATCCCCCGCTCTATTCCAACCCCCCCAGGATCCCCTTGCAAATTAACTAGCCACTGCATCATCAGCCATATGTATATGCTGCTTATTCTTAAATATTTCAATGGACAGTAGCCACGTTCTTTTATAGAAATGCATAGCAAGTGGCTGTGCACTCGTCGGGGTGCAAGGTCAAGGCCTCCGGCTTCCCGGACAATACCCGGCCTCTAATGGGGAGGCGTGGTTCCTCCCACGTAACAAGGGCTCAATACTCCACTGGTCCCCCACTGAAAGCACATTTGAAGTGAGTTCCCAATGAGTACTTCCCTCTTGCCTGTCAGTCAGTCAGAATATCTTTATTCGACTTTTTTACAAGTCATACAAAGAACAAACAATAAAACAAAAACAACAATTACATTTACATACAATACTTCTATCTACATTTTCCTAGAGAAAAACCAACTAGGCATTTAAAGTTAAAAAAAGTTGTATACATAGTTAAAAAGTTTAACATTTCAGGTGAAGAATGCAAAATAAAAAGCCATTAATTTTAAGGCAAGATTTGGCCAACAGATTTCGCCCTTGCGGCAGCTACCAAAAAATTTGCCATGCAAAAAGTGATGCGTGGATTAGGTAGAAGTTGTAAAAAGAGCAAAGCTGGTCGTACCTGTGCGAAGCCTGCTTCTTTCAGGATAGGAAGCAAATGTTTCTTTCTCTGCTCGTGATACAGACTGCAAAACATGACAAAGTGCAAAGTGTCCTGCACCGAAAAATTGTCGCAGCTACACGGTGGGGCCATCGCAGCTACACGGTGGGGCCATCTTGATGTTAAGAACTTGGACGTTCTCCTGGGTGCAAGAGATTTTGTGATCTATTCCTGCTGAAACAGTTCAGCCGAGGGACACTCCACTCGCTCCGGAAACCCCACGATGAGTAGGTTGCTCCTTCTCAATCGACTTTCCTGATCTCCGGCCCGGTCATCAAGTTTAATCATCTTTTTCTACAGGTCCATTATCATTTCCCTGAGTGACTTCACCTCCAACTGAAGGATCTCTACATGTTTTTCTGTCGTACTGACTCCATCAGAGACCTTTGCGTAGGTCACATCACAGGAGGTTGACATCAATGGCAACCACATCTATCTTATTCACCATGTCCTCTGCAGTAGACTGGATTGCCGCCAGGATATTGGTTAGTGAAGAGTCTTGTTGGGCTATGATCGGAACCTCCTCAGTATTGTCAACCTCCCCCAGGTCCTGCTGGTCTGCCACCTGAGGTAAGGGCTGCACATAATTCAAGATGTTGTTAGTCTGCGCTTGGTTGGATTTTTCTTTCACCAGCCTCCGCTGGTGGCCCAGGAGGTGATGCTCAGTGATGACAAGCTACCAAGTACAGGGGTAGCCCTCTAATAACTGAGGCATGCACCTCTACATTTGATCTCAGGGTTGCGAGACACTCACCAGCGGCTCCAGGGTGCCTTGACATACCGTGGCCGCAATGTGGAGCTCCCCTTACTGTGCCAGGTCTCCTCCAAGTAGGCCTGATCCCGCTTGCCAGAACCTTGGTAGACCTCAGTCTCACTGTGAGCTCCCACAAGACCTCGGCTCTTGGGGCTGAAATTAAAATGGAACACCATGAATCATGTCAAGGCGCCGCTCCTATCACTAGAAGCCTCCCGGTCAGCAAGCCTCAATCCAGGTCAGGGGGTCTGTGCAGGCATCCGCTCCTGGTCCTCTGCTGCCCTCCGTTCACTCTTCCGGCCGCCCTTTGTGCATCGGAGGCTGTGCCTCCATCGATGTTGACCGAGGGCGAGCCCCGGACTTGAGTTGTGCGACTCCAGGGTCGAGATATGGTCAACCGTACCACAATCAGCTGCTCCCACAGCGCCAAGGAGGATCACTGGGCACCGCTTTCCCTTTCCAGATTTGGCCACATAGCAGTCAGCATCGGCCCAAAATGGTGCCTTCGTCTTCCCGGCATCTATGCGTTGTCGTCTGTTCCGTGGCACCAGCGGGATAAATTAAGATTTTTCATCGCAACAGGGGAAGCGCTCTGCCTCAGTGCAATTGTGGGGTCGATGCTAGAATAGCATTGCAGGATAGCAACGGATCTCCCTGTTTCCCAGGAAGAACGCCGAGCAACCACATCTTACTCTGCGATCTTGTCGGCCACCCCTCCCCTTGAACATGATAATGTCACCTAGCTTGCATACTCCAAAATCAATTATGTAGCTACCAGAACTGGGAATAGTTTGCATGGCACATTGCGGGGGCAAGGTTATGTGTGGCTGCATGGCAAATAACAGCACAACAGACTCAATGCCCCTAGAAAAAATGTCTGAATCTGTTGCTGGTAAATGTTGTAGGCTGTACAACTGAGTAACCAGACAGGAAGAAAATATACATCTGCCATCACAAGGCCATGAGGTTTGAGTAACCAACTAAGCAAATCATCTAAGGGAAGGCAGCCCTGGCTGTGGAGCATCATTATGGCTAACATTTTGGTGATTGAGCCCTTTATCCTCTCAGGACCCCCATCGGCAGAAGCACCCAAGTGGAGACTGTAGGCGGAAAGTTTGGGGATGTACTTGCCTGCCAAGGCAGTGAAAGACACCTGGAGGAGACAACTATTGCTACATCTAACTGGCGGAGACATCTATTAGACATCGTGTCCACTCTCTGAAGCAGGCCCCCTACACCTATGAAAGCATGTTCACAGTGGTCAGAAACCACTTTGAGTCCAGAGCAAACCCTGATTACCAGTGCTTCCCATTTTGACAGGCCTGGTGGGAGCCAGAAGAATCTATAGATGCTTTCAACACAAGACTCAAAGAGTTGGCAAGCATGTGCATGTTCCAAGATGCAGTAGAGGCGATGAAGATCCAAATCATCCAGGCCATGCCTCGTTGAAGCTGAAGGAACAAATCCTCCAGGAATCTAAAAACCCCCAGCAGGACATTATGACATTTAGGTAATCAAAAGAACTGTTTGTAACCAGAGAATCCCATATGAAAGCGGTCTTAAATAAAACAATTAAATTGGAGTCCATCAACCAATTTGCACAGGATAAACCTACAGAGGAAACAAAAGTCTGCCTGACAGTCATGTAGCCTCCCACCTGTTATGATTCTTAATACTGCAAGGATAAGCTGGAGTCCAGAGAATAGAGCTCCCAAGTCCACTACCAGATGGCCTGCAGCCACAACTGATAAGTTTAATACAGTGCATGCAGGAAATCCAACAACGGAAAGGGAAATGGGATGGTAGCGAATGAGGAGTCTTTTGTAGCAGCTGCAGACTTCAATTACATAGCATTGGTGGCAGTCCGGAACAAACACATAGGTAAGTCTAATGTAATTTACATTTCATGAAAGCCACCAAAGTGGTCTCTCACGGCTCTATTCTGAGCCCCACTCTATTTAATTTATACATGAAACCCCTGGCTGAAGTCATTAAAAGGCATATGGTTCAAATGGTGTCGTATGCCGATGACACCCAACTAATAGTAAATTTGTCGGACCCCACTGCCATCATGGCTGATAGGTTTAAGGCCTGCTTATCTGAGGTTGCAGTTCGGATGACAGACAATTGCTTAAAACTGAATGCTAAGAAAACGAAGATCTTACTGGTCGGAAGAACTCCCTCTATTTGTATATCAGCTTGGTGGCCAGTGTCTCTGGAGGAACCCCCAGCTCATATTCTCAAGGCCAAGAACCTGGGAATAATCTACAATTCAAAAATTAACTTTTGAAGACCACAGTAGGAAAACAGCAGGGAAATGCCCTTAAGATTCTGAAAAAAATCCTCGATCTAATTCCCACCAGATCTCTGAAAACCATAGTTCATGCACTTATCCCCTCCCAGCTGGACTACGGGAATGTACTTTACTTAGGTGCTCCCAAAGGGAGTTTTGGACTGTTGCAATGAGTTCAGAATGCAGCAGCCAGACCGAATTCCAAATCTACCGAAACATTGTCAGCTTCCAGCGCCCTTATCTTGCTACATTGGCTTCCAGTTACAAGAATCCGCTTCAAAGCTTTATTCATATGCCGCCGCATCTTAAAGAAACAGAGCCCCAGCTATCTTCACTCTTTAGTTCAAAACTATGTTCCTGCTCACAATCTCAGATCCTTTGATGCCAATCTGGCAATTGTGCATAAGGTCCAGAGGGCTAGAATGGAAGCTAAATATTTTGCGTATATAGCGCTCAAACTATGGAACTCCCTTCCCAGGAATCTCAGAGACTCCCCCTTGGAAACTGATTTTAGGAAGAAATTGAAAACATGGATCTTTAGCAATGACTTTTAAATTTAATTATCACTGTTTAGAGCCTTCCCTTTTGATATCTAAGAATCTTTACCATTTCTTCTACAATGAGAATTAAGGGTCCAGCACGGGGACACGCTGTCCAGAGTAAGCACGCGCTTTATAAGTTATCTAAGTATTATTATTGTAAAGTTCAGAAATGGCAAACTTTCTATCTATTCTTCTTTTCTCTTCTTCCGTTAGCGGAACTGCCTCGAGTTGTAAGTGCCGCTGAACTCAGGACAGCTAACTGCAGACCTTCAGGACGCTCGCCAGTCTTAGAAATCCACCCACTGTGATTTCTGGAATTGCAAACGCATGTTCAAGACTGGGCGTGACTTAAATAGGCAGCTGTGCCCAAGGTGGCTGTGGCTCTCATGAGATGTGGTCTAATCTCGCAGGAGCTAGGTCTTGTTCAATAAAACTATGCATATTTTGAATCTGGGAGCATACTGGCCAAGCCCTACTGCCAACTCAGTCAAAGTCTGGGCTCGGGGCATATTGTAAAATTGAGGCACTAGTTCCCTTTAACTACTACTAGTTGGTATCCCCAACTGTGGAATTTCGAAATTTAAATGGCTGTATAATGGGAGTTTCAGCTTCAAATTTCTTCTGGGTCTGTTCAGTTCTTACTGTGGGTGTGCATAGAGCTCAAGACTGACACAAACAGCATGGTGTCCCAGTAGGTAATGCTGATGGGTATCTCACCTCCTAGGAGACTGCCTTGAATGGGAAAAGAAGTGTTTGTCATGCTGTAAAATGGGTCCCTTTGCAAAGGTCTGTTGCTCAATACGGCAACCTTAAATCAAGGTCAGCTGCTAATGTGGTTGGCCGTCCAACGAGTGAGGGCAGTTGAATGAGACATGGATGACAATGAAGAAGATGGTACCCTGCATATAGTATTTACACTCACCCAGGTCTGCTCTGAAGTCAGTTCTTCTCCGAAGTATCAGATTGTGGTGGGAAAAAAACCTGTGACTTCAATCATAATCACAGGTGCCTCCATTAACGTGATGGCCAAGGAAGAACAGAGACACTCACCGCATGACCAGCCCTCAAAATGGTCAAAGTCAGAGACCACACTAATTGTCAAATCCAGCCACTGCCCCCAGCTGATGTGTTCCTGACTGACATCTCACACTTTACATAATATCCCCACGAACTGGCAGTCGCAAGTGAAAGCTGCTTTCTCATCGGTCATAGGTCACTCCAAGGAGTCTGACTGCACAGGTGTTCCATTCGGCACATATGGGGCACCAAGGATGCTACAAACTAAGAACTGCATAAGGGGAGAGGTGTAATTCTCACAATTGGACAGGCTGGTGAAAACAACATTGAAAATGTGTCATCGGTGCCAGGATTCAGGGAATTGTGGTCCCCTGGCTCCTATCATAACTGAGAATGGGCTGAGGAGCCCATGGGCTGGGCATTGCCAACCTCTGTGGTCTTCCAGGCACCAGATATATATCCTGGTTGTGCTGGTGGGTGACTACTCAAAATATCTGGAAATAGAGGTATTGTCTACTATATCATCCAGTGACGTCATACTCAAGTTGGAGAAAGTCATCTCCTCCCACGACCTGTTGCAGGAACTTCAAACTTCTTTTCTTCGTAAATAAAGACAGACACTTGATGTGACCAGTAGGGGCGACCCTAGTATGGCATGCATGATCGAGTGGTCCTGAATGCCATTCCTCATCATTCCAGTTAGACATCTGGCCCTCCTCGAAGATGAACAGGTGCTACGACACAGATGAAAGTGGAATGGAATCGCCAGTTGAAAGTTGGAGGTTAAATCTTCAGACCTGAAAGTGAGTGATGCTGGTGCGAGATCAATATCCAGGTAGCAATTTCAGTGCCATTTAAACTTTGCCCCTAGCTGGTAATTTGTCAGAAGGGCACTATGACAACAGCACAAGTAGAGATGAGATTGTCACATGGAAAATTTCATTAAAAAAAAAAATAATCCAATACATTTTGCGGCATTCATTTTGTGGTCCCAGGTGACATCCAGCTGGCTCTAGAAATAAACAAAGAAAAGGAGCCGCTGGGTGAAGTTAACAGCGAAGAAGACTTCCTGGCAAACCTGGGCGGCTCTTATGTCAACCCCCGGGGAAAGCAAAGTCGCAGACTAGACTTCCCCCAGGGATCCTCATGCAGCCGGAAGGAGAAGGTGGGGTAGGAGTTCAAAGGGGTGGGATTCGGGGCAGACCGGTGGTGAGTATAAAGGTGCTGGGGTGGGAGGTTCTGGCCTCTTTCCCAGCACCTTGCACCACCGGGATAGGGAAGTTAGTAGTTTTATTTAAATTGATTAGGAGTAGGTAGGTGCAGGTGGTAGGCCTTTTTTACAGGGGAAATTTTCGGGATCCAATGCGTGAGAAGAGCTCCTTCCACGGCGAATGGTCTGCGCTGATTCTGACGCGGTGTGCGAGGCACTGCATGTCCTTGAAGGGGCTGGCCATGTGGATTTACTCCGTCTCCGGGTGTTAGCAGAGGCATGGGTCGGCTGGTCCGGCCCAAGCTGTCAGCGTCTGTGGACGTTGCTGCCGCGATCGTGGTGTGTATTGATGAGCTGCTGACGTTGGAGAGAACCCCTAAGCCAAGGGGGCAGGGCATCTCCAGAGGGAAGCGCAGGGGCAGGAGGCAGAACCTGCCCACTTGCCTGACAGGCGCTGCATTACCAGGTGAGGGGGAGGAAGAGGGGGACGGGTTGCAGCGCGAGGCAGATGTAGCGTCTGTGGAAAGCGATGACGATGGGGAGAGGGTGAGGTGTCTGAGGAGAATGCCAGCATGCCGCTAGACCGGTCTACTGGGCCCAAAACAGCTACAGGGGACAAAAAAATCTCCAACAGGGCAGGCCGCAGCTAAAAAGAAGGTGAAGACTGCAGGTCTGCAGGGTGAGGACCATGTGAGACCTTCGTGCTCCAGGGAACAGGGCTAGGGGATGGGGGATGAATTGCCCTCGAGTTTGCCACAGTGGGTGGGGCTCTCCTTAGAGGACAGGATCAAGGAGCAGAGGTGACTGATCCAGGAGACAGAGGCCAGGGACCGGACGGCCGGGGAGGCTTGGAAGGCGTAGTAGGGGGGCGGGTTCAGGAGGTGGTGGCCCCAAGTTTGCTTCAGGATACAGAATAGTTGAGGGGTGAGTGGGTATGGGTCCCTGTCGAATGGCAGTTAGGTGGCAGATTAGGGACAGCCTGCACTGCGGTGAGACCCTGTGATGATGAGGACCCCTCAGGTTGGAGCAACCTGGGGGGCTTACCAGGCAGCAGCAGCTGGGAGGGGAAGGGGAGTGCCAGTGGGACGCCAAATGGCTCCAGCACATCTGCCAGAAGTAGCGGGGGTCCGCGGCGGCCAACATGCTGCCGAGGGATTGTGCTAAGCAGAAAGGCGTGGCGAGGAATGTGAGCACGGGTTTATGTGCAAAAGAGAGGAAGGCAAGAGAGAGTGAGTGAGTGAGCAAGCAGAGAACGTGACAGAGTTGGTGTTGGACTATGAGGATGAAAGTGATGAATGGGAGGATGGTGAGTTGCCTGGAGAGGACGAAGGGGACAGGATCTTGCCATGGATCTCTGGCGGGGCAAACAAGAAATTTGATGTCTTGCAGGAAAAGGCGGTGACCAAAGGAAATGCGGTGCACCAGCGGAAGACTGGTGGCCGAGTCAGTGACATGGGAACACAAGGTAGGCCTTCAGGTACGGGGGAGTGGTGGTCGGCCTGGGGGGAGGCGAGGGTGAGTGCGAAAGGGAAATCCTGCCGGTCAGTAGGTGTGGTGGACCGGAAGATACGGTACGGGCCTCCAGGTAGAATCTGCGTCAGTCCAGAAAAACAATGAGACGGGTGGGGGGCAGGTGCGTTTGGCAGGGAAGGGGGTTCAGACTGTCATTGTAGTGGGTGCAGACTGACGCACCGGTAGGTGACGAAAACAGGCCTCAGCCAGGCCCGTGAGTGCGGAAAGGGTTTGCCCTTCTGTACGCAAAGTCCTCAGACTACACAAGAAATTGGCACGGAAACTGGAAATACAAAGACATAGTTTAATAAGCCTTTAAAGGTGGTACTACAGCCCACACAACACTCTACAGGGCGGTTACAGCTCAAAAGTATGATTTACGGCCATATAAGGACATTTCTTGAACATGATCAATACATGGGTGGAATTAACGGTTTACGAAGCCCCCTGAATGCACATTCCGATCCCCTCTAAGCAGAAACAGATGTTACATGTACTGAGCATGCGCTAGATAAGCTGGAACTATTTATAGCTTGTTGCTGGGCATACTCCAGGGGTGACGGTCAGTGAGGTAGGACTTGTCTCGTGGCGAGCACATGGCGCAATGTAGCCTACAAGATGGAGGCCAGAAAACAAAATGGAGTCTGGCCGTAAATTCAAGTATGAGCGGGAAAACTATACTAAAAACACAAGAGCATGTCTTCAGCGAATGCTTAACATTATCGCTGTTTTATTTACAACAGACGACCCTTTCAGCATTTGCTGAAGACATTCGGTTTCCTTGGATAATCTAGATACTCATTGTTTATATCGATGCTCATCATATCCGCTATTTCTCTAGTTATAGTTTTCTTATGAGCAGCATCCGCAACAGCTTGTTTATTGGGCACACAAAGTGAAACACATAACGAGCATATCATAGGGTTACATTGAATGCATACACAGCAGGTGAACAATATGGCAACAATTATGCATAGTCCAGTAAGAACCTCCCAACCCCATGTGGAAATTAAGGTCCAGAACCACCCAGAGAACGTCCAAGACCCATTTTCTTGATGTATATCAGCTGCAATTGTATGCAATTTGTTAATGGCCTTATACACAGAAGGAGTATGGTCAGGTATAAAGACGCAACAGCTACTTCCGATAATTCTGCAAGCTCCACCTCTATCTGCTAACATAACATCAAGAACCATTCGGTTCTGCAACGCAACAACTCTAGTAATCTGTAGCTCTTCAGTAAGGTTCCCCAGGGCTGCTGCAGTTTGATTTGTAACAGCTTCCACTACTCTTGTTAATCGCCGTATCTTTCTGCTATTCAGAGCTGGTCCCACAAAGAAAAACAATCCTAAATTGAAATCTATATACTGTTGCAGACTAGTGTCTGTCTGATCAACATCATCTATGGATAAGGTCCGCTTAAATCTGTTCACAGTTACATTATTCAACAACTTCAAGTCTTCGTGATATGATGCAGGTGCCAGAAATACAGGTGGCAATAGGAACGATACATAACATACTCCAGACCATCCGGCTAGTAATCGATATTAGCCCTTATTCCCACATACAAAATAGGTGTTATGTGAAGCAAGGAAGGTACTGTTGTTCAGGCCGTCAATATTCAACACAACCACACAATCACTAACACCTACAGGAATATGGCCTACACTCTGTACACATAAATCGGCTTGTGCTTGGGACACAGAGATCACAAACTTTTCTTGTCCAACAGTGTCTCTAGTATTCCTGAAGATATAAGGGGTCGATGCATTGTCCGGTCGATATTCTTCCCACTCCCATATAGTTCCGTTGGCTTGTGGATAGCCGTCTTTATCTTGATGATTCAGAAAAGGGGGTGGTGATGAACAGAGTGTCTGAATTAAGCAGACCACTCTTACCCAGTCCAAAGATCAGGGCTTGATCCATCACCGTTTTTCAGCTCACTGCACCATCCCAGCTCAGAACTTGGCTATATGCAAATTAGTCTGACCCTGGCCCAGTGCATCATGGGAACAGGGCAGACCAAACTACCAAGCCAATTCTTATACTGGGAAGCAAACAAGCTACCGGGGACCGGTTTCTGGCATTTCAGCCGTCTTCGGCCCGGCTTGCTTGAATCCTGATGGTGCAATGAGCTAGGGACTCACATCTGAGTATACCCTTCCACGCTTATGGTGGACAAAGATGATTCAGAAAAGGGGGTGGTGATGAACAGAGTGTCTGAATTAAGCAGACCACTCTTACCCAGTCCAAAGATCAGGGCTTGATCCATCACCGTTTTTCAGCTCACTGCACCATCCCAGCTCAGAACTTGGCTATATGCAAATTAGTCTGACCCTGGCCCAGTGCATCATGGGAACAGGGCAGACCAAACTACCAAGCCAATTCTTATACTGGGAAGGAAACAAGCTACCGGGGACTGGTTTCTGGCATTTCAGCCATCTTCGGCCCGGCTTGCTTGAATCCTGATGGTGCAATGAGCTAGGGACTCACATCTGAGTATACCCTTCCACGCTTATGGTGGACAAAGATGATTCAGAAAAGGGGGTGGTGATGAACAGAGTGTCTGAATTAAGCAGACCACTCTTACCCAGTCCAAAGATCAGGGCTTGATCCATCACTGTTTTTCAGCTCACTGCACCATCCCAGCTCAGAACTTGGCTATATGCAAATTTGTCTGACCCTGGCCTAGTGCATCATGGGAACAGGGCAGACCAAACTACCAAGCCAATTCTTATACTGGGAAGGAAACAAGCTACCGGGGACCGGTTTCTGGCATTTCAGCCGTCTTCGGCCCGGTTTGCTTGAATCCTGATGGTGCAATGAGCTAGGGACTCACATCTGAGTATACCCTTCCACGCTTATGGTGGACAAAGATGATTCAGAAAAGCGGGTGGTGATGAACAGAGTGTCTGAATTAAGCAGACCACTCTTACCCAGTCCAAAGATCAGGGCTTGATCCATCACCGTTTTTCAGCTCACTGCACCATCCCAGCTCAGAACTTGGCTATATGCAAATTAGTCTGACCCTGGCCCAGTGCATCATGGGAACAGATCAGACCAAACTACCAAGCCAATTCTTATACTGGGAAGGAAACAAGCTACCGGGGACATGAGTCCCTTTCTCACTGCACCATCAGGATTCAAGCAAGCCGGGCCGACGACGGCTGAAATGCCAGAAACCGGTCCCCGGTAGCTCGTCTCCTTTCTGGTGAAGAATTGGCTTGGTAGTTTAGTCTGCCCTGTTCCCATGATGCACTGGGCCAGGGACAGACTGATTTGCATATAGCCAGGTTCTGAACTGGGATGGTGCAGTGAGATAAATAACGGTGATGGATCAAGCCCTGATCTTTGGACTGGGTAAGAGTGGTCTGCTTAATTCAGACACTCTGTTCATCACCACCCCCTTTTCTGAATCGTCTTTATCTTGATGGCATTCTTTGTTCAGTTTGAAAATCAATCGTCCTACAGTAGGCTTCCTTGTAGCAAAAAGCAAAGTGTACCATGCTCTACAAGAGCCATTATGCGAAAAGGGAAGTGGTATGAACGGCGTTCCCCCTTTCTTTTGATGCGCTGGCATCATCCCACATATCCAACAGTCTGTGGCATTTGTAGCAACGTGGGTATGATGCAACATCTGTATGAAGGTGTTATTCAAATAGGACTGTCGATGTTTCAACTCTTGGTAAGGGAGTGTATAGAAAAAGTGCTCATCAGGGACGGGAGTAGAAACAACATACAGTTCACGGGCAGGAGCTTTCTCCTCAACAAACCACTTGACTGTAGCGATGACTGCTATAACGAGAATGAATCCTACAGAACCAAAAATCTTTCTTTTATCCATCTTGAGCAAAGTACACAGCATCTTCCTGAAACTAAAGTGTTGTCAGAACTCTTACCCCTGAGGTAGCCGTTGTTTTCTTCACCATTGGTCCAAGACGGGTGTCACTACTCTAATGCATGGCTGATCCCCAGCCTTGCCTCATTGGCTCTCCGTTTCACAAACCTAGGGACCGTTCTGACAACTTCTCATACAATTGCAGATTCTTTCTTGGTCGTAGATTGTATCTTCTTGATGCAGGCGTTGTCTGGTCCGAAAAGAACTCCTCAGAATCGTCAGGTACCACAGCACGGCCTCTCTCCATAGTCAGGATATCTCGATGGTCAGTCAGTACAGCAGGTTCCACCAGATCAGGTTGCACCTTCCGGCAATGGATTGAATGGATCCAGTTTTTTCGATTCGTCACCCGTACTGCTGTTCTCGTGGCTTGGAGGACTTGTTCAGGGCCACACCATCTCGGTTCCAGACTATTCGACCTCTCAAACGATTTCACGAGGACAAAGAGCCCAGGCCGGAGATTATGACCTTCTCCTCTGGACCGATCAGGGAGTGCCTCTCAAACCTGTTGATGAATGGAAACCAAGCTATCAGTTAATTGTGCCAAATAGTCATTCATTAAAACACAAGGTACATCATACACTGAACTCGGTTTGGGCACCCCCCATATGTTCATGGGGCGCCCGAAGACGATCTCATAAGGCGTTAAGCCCGTCCGAGAGTGTGGTACCGATCTGATACACAACAATGCCAAAGGCAGAGTATCTGGCCAAGTCAGAGAAGTAGAAGCCTGTATCTTTGCGATTTTCAACTTCAGAGTGCCGTTATATTTCTCCACCAATCCTGCTGATTGCGGGTGGAATATGGCGTGGAACTTTTGCACAATGCCTAATCCCTTCAGGACATAATTAATAACGTCCGCCACGAAATGGGGCCCGTTATCACTCCACAAAAATCTACAAACACCAAAACGAGGGAAAAATTCCTTCAAAAGCACCTTAGCAGTAGTCATTGCAGTATTGTCCTTAGTAGGGTATGCTTCAATCCATTTACTGAATGCACAAACCACAACCAAGACGTACTTCAGATTATTACAGCGTTCCAGCTGAATATAATCCATTTGCAATACTTCAAAAGGTGCAGTGGGTGTTGCAAATTCTCCTGCTGGAGTTCGTGCCCCTTTTCCCGGATTGTACTTAAGGCAAATCATGCAAGTATGTACCACTCTCTTAGCAATGCTAGCAATCTCTGGATGCTCCCATACTTGTGTAAGCAATTTCACAATTGCCGAAGCTCCAACATGTGCTAGCCCTTGTGCCATCTGAACCATAGGTTCTACGAAGGCTGTGGGTAACTTCCATCTATCCATCTGCTTATTCCTCCAACAACCCTCATCATCCAGTTATCCATCTTTGGACCATTGCTCTGGTTCTTTCTCAGTAGCAGTCTTTTGCAATTCTAGTACTTTCTCCCTAGCATCATGCCACCGCTCAGCTTGTGACTTCACAACATACATTGAAGTGGAGCCAGGCTACATCGCAGTTTCACGTGCCACTCGATCTACAAAAGCGTTTCCTTGTCCCACTTTGTCTGTCACTTTCTTGTGTGCACTACATTTCACTATAGCTATTCTCTAAGGGAGCGTCAGTGCGATCAAAAGCTGGTGTACTAATTCTCCATACATTATCTGGGTTCCTTGTGATGTCAAAAAGCCCCATTCCTTCCAGAGCAGGCCGAAATCGTGCGCTACTCCGAAAGCATAGCGGCTGTCTGTGTAGACATTCACACATAATCCTTCACTAAGCTTACAAGCTCGTATCAACGCTATCAGTTCTGCTGCCTGAGCTGATTTCTGTGGTATGCGTGCTGTCTCCACTACCGTGTGTAATGTGGTAATTGCATATGCTGCAGAAGTCGTTCCATCTGGCAACTTTAAACAAGACCCATCCACCCACAGCTCTCCATCCACATCCGCGAAGGGCATATCTTGTAAATCAATACGACCCTTTGTCTGTTCCTCGGTCACAAAGACGCAGTCATGTGTCTCTTGCGCCTCAGGCTGAGTTGCTGGAAAGGGCAACAACGTAGCTGGATTCAATGTTGCACATCTCTTCAACGTTATTTGAGGAGCCAACAGTGTCAGCTCGTATCCTGTCAGACGAGCACTGGTTAAATGCTGCGTCTTCGTCTGATTTAAAAGGGCATCAACAGCATGGGGAACCAATGCCAACAGCTTATGAGATAAGACTATCCCTTCACTCTGGCGTATTGAAACAGCTGTTGCCGCAACTGAGCGAAAACACCCAGGCAACGCTCGAGCAACAGGATCAAGTACTGCAGAGAAGTATGCACAAGGACGCTGGTTATCGCCGTGCATCTGCACTAACACTGATAACGCACATCCATCTCTCTCATGCACGTACAATGTAAAGAGCTTTGTATAGTCAGGGGTGCCTAATACTGGTGCTGAACAAAGAGCCTGGCGTAATTGGTGAAAAGCATTCTCGCATTCATCCATCCATGGAAGGGGGACTGGGGTATTTTTTGTCAGCAGGCTTAACAGTGGTTTAACTATATGTGAAAACCCTAATATCCACTGTCTACAAAAAGAGGTGAGACCCAAAAAGGCTGGGACTTCTTTCTGCGTGGAGGGTACTGATGTGTCTAAAATAGCTTGAATACGATTTGGCGTGAGTGCCCGCCCCTCCTTAGACAAAAGGTGACCTAAGTAGGTTACCTTTGGTCTACAATATTGCAGTTTTTTCTTCGATACTTTGTGGTTGTGAGATGCAAAAAATGTAAGTAAGGACAAAGTGCATTCTTCACATTGTTCAGGGGTGTCGGCGGCCAACAAGATGTCATCGACATATTGTATAAGCGCCACACCGTCAGGTAAAACAAAAGAATCTAGTTGTCGTTTCAATGCCTGACTATAAATGCTGGGGCTCTCAGTACAGCCTTGAGGAACTCTACAGAATCTATACGATCTATTATTCAACGTGAAGCCGAAAAGATATTGACTGTCAGGATGAAAAGGGATCGAAAAGAAAGCGTTCCTCAAGTCTATAACAGAGAACGTTGTTGCAGTTGGTGGGACCAAAGTAAGAAGTGTCGTGATATCAGAAACCACAGGATATTGAGGTATCACAATCTTATTAACCTCCCTCAAATCGATAATAATCGATAAATCCTGGTGTCAGTGTCTTTCTTCAAAATCAGTAGGATAGGACTGTTGCACACATTGTATGGGAGTTCTTCAACCACCCCTGCTTTAATCAAGTCCTGCACTATTTGAATGAGCGCCTCCTCCCCCTCCTGTGAGATCCGATACTGAGGCAGGCGTGGCAACACAGCTCCCTCCTTTACACTAATGTGCACCGGAGGAATAACCATCTGTCCCACGTCGGTATCGGACGTGGCCCACAAAGATTCTGGCAAGGAGGCCAATGCAGCCTTCACAGTAATCATGTACACCCTCTCCATTGGTGGATAATTGTCATTCAAAATAACACGTACTCCCTCAGGAGAGCACCGTATCGTGGCCCGAAAATATTTGAGCATATCCAGGCCGACGATATTATCAGGGGTGTTTGGGGAGAGTAGGAATGGGCATGGTGCAGCAAACTGATCTACATAAAGTGCAAGAGGTTGTGACAGCGGGCTAACAGAAGGAGTTCCATCGAACCCTATTGACGTAATCGATGAGCCAGACAGGGGAGCCCTCGGAACCAATTATTTGGACAACGCGCTACGAGTAGCTCCTGTGTCAACCAGGAACCTATCAGTAGAGCCCAAAACGTGTGCTGTAACATAAGGACCCCTCTGATCTACTGGCACTTCAACTGGTTCCTTACCCCATCCTACGCAATCCTATGCATACTGGGAATCATGCTGTTCGGGAGGTGCATAATCAGACATTTGGTACTGGTTCCGTCGATCAAAAACATTGGACCCATCTCGGGATCGCACATTAGAGTCAAACCTAGCTCGGTCATTCGTGTTGTTTCTAGGGCCTAAAAAATGTCCTCTACCCCTCACAGACCCTTGCCCACGCTCCTGATGCTGTGCACGTAACACCGGGCACTCGCTCGCCCAATGGCCTTTCTGTCTACAATACGCACATTGATCCCGGGCCACATCAGTACGGGCCGAAGGAAAGTTAGGAAAATTTCTGCCACCCCGCTCGTTACCTCTACGAGGTGGCCCATATACTTGCACTAACATAACCTTCGTTTTTAGATCTTTAGATTTCTTTTCCTCACTCCCCTTCGCTTCAAATTCCTGACGCTCATAATACTGAGCCATCGTCAGGAGGGATGCTGGTGTCAAAGTTGTCCAAGAACTTTCACTCGCTTTTAATCGAGCTGCTATACTTGGTAATAGATTCGAGACATATTTATCAACAAAGAGATGTCGGCCCGTATTGTCCGTAAGCGACTGACCGCTAAAATCATGGAATGTGTCCTCAAACCGCGTGAAGAAATCCGATACGGATTCATCTACTTTCTGTTTACAGGACGCTAGCATAGTCCAATCAATCTTTTTAGGGGGATAAGCGTTTTTAATTTAGCTACAATGGCAGCAGGTAGATCCAAAATCGATTGGGGCGGCTTCTGTGCTGGTTTTCTCTCCCTGTCCTCATCCTCAAGGCCCGCCCACCGAGCTTTAAATACCTGAAGATCGTCAACCTTTGGTATCGATCTCCACATATCTGGTGGCAATATAAGCCCGAAAAACAAATCAATATCATTCAAAGTCATAGTACAGGAATTCAAAGTCCCCTCAACTTCCTCATAAAAAGCTGCGGGATTCTTTCAAGGATCAGGTAATGCTGCTTTCAATGCCATTACATCTGCTCTATTCCAAGGAGTATAAACCCAATTATAAATAAAATACCCTTGAGCATCAGGAGATCCTCTATCCGTACTAGTACCCGCTCCCTTAGGAGGAACATACAAAGGCGCCGCCTCCCGCATCGGTTTAGCATGCACTGTATCGATCTTATCTGAATAAAAAAATGGACGACTGATTCCCGCCACCAGCCGGAGTCAAGGTCTCGTCGCCAGCCTTCCGTTTCCGTGCTTCATCCCGGAGACGAAACATTTCATCCCGTAACTCAAATAGCCGTCGAATTGCATTGGGCACCTGGGGCGAAAGAAAAAGACCTTTACGCAGTTCCTTTGCATCAGCTATCACATCCGCTGGTTCAAGAACATCAGAATATTTTCCAAAGGCTGACACCCATTCATCAGAAAGAAAACCAGCAAAATACAATATTTCTCTATCTTCCCATGTCTCAAGCTCTGTCAACAAATCGGCAAGGGACATAGTATCTTTGGTGACCCGATAAGCAATCTTACGAAGATCAGCCATACGATCGGCCGATAACATAGACCCCGTATCCCTCTTCTGATCGGGCGGCCTAGAATCTTAATCTCCTCCATTCGGGGCGGACAGACCAGCCTACGGCGGTGGTGAACGATCTAGTAACGAAAAATCATCATCCGATTCATTAAGGACAGGATAGAGAGGCTGACGAACAGGGTACTGGCCAGATATTTGCAACAGTCGTTCTTTCTCTTGCTTCTCTTCTAATTCCTTAGCTTCTCGTTTTTTCAACTCTTGCGCCTTTTCACTCTCACTCTTTCGCTGGTCTTTCTCAATCAGTGCTTGCTCACGCTTCTCACGCTCTCGCACCTCTTTCACCCACATTCGTATACATTCAAACATATCTTGTCGCACTCTCCGTTTACACATACACTGTTCCACATACTCAATCTTCCTCAAATCAAAAGATCCATACATAGGCCGTCGCAACTCAGGATCCTTCTTGGTATATTTCCTCCACAACGTGCTGTACATTATGGGGGAAAGACCAAACTTGACATACATAACCCTATTCGGCGTCCCTTCTGGGGGAGCCGGCTGTGATTCTTCAAGTACCAACCGGTCATTTGTAAAACAGCAGCACCACTTACGAAGTGCGCTAAAAACAGGCATGTCTTAAAAGTAATGCAGAATATGCAATATTACAATTAAATGGCACTTAAACGTTGCGCCGCTCAAATTCATTGATCAGGAGAAGAATCCCCACATTGCCTGCCTATATGGGTTGCAACTCATATATCACTCTCATAGGCTCAATAATATGACTAGTAATCACCAAACAATCAAACAAATTAGTCGGGGCAAGCGTATCCTAAAACTGCCTTGCCAAACAAGACTATCAAAGGCTCGGAGCAAGTATCGTACAACGATTCTTACCAATCAAGAGCGTCCAGATTCCAACTGCCAAGTTCTGAATTCGCCCAAACGGCCACTACGCGGCAAACCAACAGAAGAGGTCTCAGTCGATGACCGGCGCTACCCAGATGGTCAGATCGGAAGGGAAGGAAGAATACCTCGGGATGCCAGGACTAAAGGCGCCACTGGCAGTGATCACGTCCCGGGCAAGGTTCCAATCCTTTGTCACGACCAGTCCTTCAAACATCCGAGTCGCCGATGAGCCCCACGTGACGGGCGCCAATTGACGAATATAGGCCTCAGCCAGGCCCGTGAGTGCGAAAAGGGTTCGCCCTTCTGTACGCAAAGTCCTCAGACTACACAAGAAATTGGCATGGAAACTGGAAATGCAAAGACATAGTTTAATAAACCTTTAAAGGTGGTGCTACAGCCCACACAACACTCTACAGTATTGTACAAGGTAGCACAAAGAACTCGAACATGCGGTCCCCTTTTATACATAAAGAAGGGGCTCATAAGTGGGCGGTTACAGCTCAAAAGTATGATTTACGGCCATATAAGGACATTTCTTGAACATGATCAATACATGGGTGGAGTTAACGGTTCACGAAGCCCCCTGAATGCACATTCCGATCCCCTCTAAGCAGAAACAGATGTTACATGTACTGAGCATGCGCTAGATAAGCAGGAACTATTTATAGCTTGTTGCTGGGCAAACTCCAGGGGTGACGGTCAGTGAGGTAGGACTTGTCTCGTGGCGAGCACATGGCGCAATGTAGCCTACAAGATGGAGGCCAGAAAACAAAATGGAGTCTGGCCGTAAATTCAAGTATGAGCGGGAAAACTATACTAAAAACACAATAGCATGTCTTCAGCGAATGCTTAACATTATCGCTGTTTTATTTACAACAGTAGGGACGGATGACAAGGAGGACAAGGCGGGTGATAAGCACCAGAAGAAGCTCCTGTACATGGGGTTAGCAATGCCACTGGGTTCCCATCTCTCGGATAAAACCAGGGCCAGGATATGGAAACACGAATATGTCAATGTTTTCAAATTACTTCATCTGGAATTACAGTCCAAGGAGGGTTCCAAGGAGGAGGAATGGGAACTGATGAGACGGCCTAGGGTCCCCATTACGATGGAAAATTTGACCTCAGCATGTCTGATTTTCACCAGTATATACTGCGAAAAATATCTGGACAGAGCGATAGCGTTACTAAAATACATGGACATGATCAGGAAGGCTCAGATGCACTTCTGTGGCTCAGCGTGGCTGTGTTACAACCAAGAGTTTGGGGCGCTAGCTAGCATCAACCTCGACATGCCATAGGGGGAGTTGGATCGGGAGTTGTGGTTGCAGTGAATGTCATTCACGCAGTCGACTGCATCCACTCATACAGAAAACAGGATGCCAGTACTACTGGTCCTTTCAGGCATGTTCCGCCCAGTATGGAGCAGGTGGGAACAGTGTGGGTGCAGGGAGCATGGGAGGGCCGCACAAACCAGCAGGGGCAAATACAGGGGCATGCTGGAACTTCAACAAAAGATCCTGCACAAGGCACCCTTGTAAGTTTAAGCACAAATGCTCCAAGTTTGTCAGTAGACTCCCCCTTGTCCAGTGATTCACCCTGGTCACCCCCAGTGAGCAGTGTCTGACCACAAAAGGGAGAGGGCTGGTGGGACCAAAGGGCCCCTACTCCAATTAAGCTGGATCCCTTGGGCCCAATGCTTCCAGTCTACCCTGAGAGAGAGGTGGCGCTGCAGTCACAATGGGGCTTTCAAGAAGGTTTTCGGGTGGAGTATCAGGGTCCTAGGGTTGGGCGCTGGGCGGACAATCTGAAATCAGCTAAGCAACTGCCTACAATTGTGGCAGCAAAATTGGAAAAAGAGGTGTCAGAAGGAAGGATGGAGGGCCCTTATACGGACTGGCCATTGGAGGACTTGATTGTGTTACCATTGGGGGGGGGTGCCCAAAAAGGACCCTGGGGAGTTCCAAATGATTCATCACCTTTCCTGGCCAGAGGGAAACTCAGTGAATGATTTTATTGTGGAGAGTGACTCTAGGGTGCGGTATGTCTCAGTGGACGATGCGATCCATCTTGTGAGGGTGTGCAGGGGCGAGCAGAAGTGGCCAAGTGTGATGTCAAGTCTACTTTCCGCCTGTTGCCTATTCATCCAATGGATTTCCCGCTGCTGGGTTTGCAGTTCAATAGGGCATCTACTTGGACAAAGTCTTGCCCATTGGGTGTGCCATCTCGTGTTCGCTGTTTGAGAATTTCAGTACATTTTTAGAATGGGTGTTCATCAAGAAGAGCGGGCGTGGGGCGGTGACACAACATCTGGACGAATTTCTGTTTGTGGAAAACGGTGACTTGGGTGACTGTGGACGAGCGCCACAGCAGTTTGAGGAGATGGCGCGGACGTTGGGGTTGCCCTTAGCGCCGGAAAAGACAGCTGGGTCCAGCTGTAGGCTGACATTCTTGGGCTTCGAGCTAGACTCTCTACATTGGATGGCACGACTCCCACAGGACAAAGTGGTGGGCATGCAGGGATTTCTGGCACAAGTGATGGGGGAAAAGAAGATCGACTTGAGGACTGTGCAGAAGTTGTTGAATTTCTTGAACTTTGCATGCAGAGTGGTGAGAGCGGGGAGACATTTTACAGGTGGCTTCTCATGGCCATGTCAGACACTGTGTTAACCCATCACAGGGTCTGGATTTCGATGGGAGTCAGGGATGACCTGGGACTGTGGCAAATGTTTCTGGAGGATTTCAATGGTGTCTCTTTGAATTTTGTGGAAGAAAACACGATCTGGCAAGTTCAGATCTTTTCAGATGCTGCTGAGGTGTTGGGAATTGGACTGTTTTGGGATGGGTGGTGGTGTGCTGAAAGATGGCCGACACATTGGTTGACCCACGGCCAGAGCATTGTTGCAATGGTGGTGTGGGGCAGGGAGCAGCAGAATTGGACAGTGCTTTTCCACATGGATAATACCACAGTAGTGGAAATGGTCAATGGGCAAAAGACAAGAGACCTGAGAGTGTTGAGACTGTTGCGCAGGTTTATGTTGAACTGTTTTCGTGCCAAGCACGTGCCTGGGGCAAGCAATGACGTGGAGTATGCTTTGTATCATTTTCAGTGGCAGCACTTTCGGACGTTAGCATCGGGTGCAGAGCAGTGCAAGACGCAGTTGCCGGACGACATCTGGGCCTTGGGGGAATGAGGCGGATAGGTCTGGCTGAAAAATCCTTGGCAGATTCTACGCGGCGCAGTTACAAGCTGGCCTGGTCAGAGTTCAGAGAGTCGCTGGGGCTCGGGTGGACATCCCAAATCATCGCCCGTCCAGAAGCTGAGCAGTTAGTCATGAATTTTGTGTTGCGTTGTAGAGATAGGGGACAGTCGCAAAATACCATAGCGGGGAAGTTGGCTGGGATATCCTTCTACTGTTCATTGTATATGGGCTTTGATCCAGTGAAGGGTGAACTTCTGAGCCGAGCACTGAAGGGTTGGGGAGGGAGAGAGGGGTGGCGGTGAGGGCGGCGATTGGATGTTTTGGGAGCCTTCTGGGTGTCAGAATGTTTGTGGAATTTTAGTTTGCGATCTGAACATCATCTGCGCCAGCTTGTCACCTATGCACTACGCGCACGGCAGCCATTCTAGGTCACCTATGTATTACGTGCACGACAGCCATTTTAGATATCATGGTCTCCCTGTCCACGACCGATCGCCAGCGCGCCCCTCTGACCCAGCAAGCATCCTCCGCGCACCCTGGCTCCCCCCTCCCTCCTCCTTATGAGCATGACCCATCTGCATGACCCTGTCCTTGGGAGTCACGCTAGCGCCTGACCAACACCTCCTCTCTTCCCATGAATGCCCCTCTGTTGATAAACCTCCCCTCTGCGCTGGATTGTCCACGCAGCATGAATACCACTCCATTGATGGCCCCTCACCCTGTGTCCGACTGTCCACACAGGTCCGAGGCCATTGCCTAAGCCGAGAGATACCATTTACTGCCCTTATTGTATGAGGTCGCTCTCCTTCAAAGGACCCTCTATTGATCCAGGCCTCCCCACCCCCTGTGACATGATCAGGCGCACACATCCTAAGACTCGACGAAACACTCAGCTGCGTGATGACCCTCTCTCTTATCAGCAGGTTGAGGACCTCCATTGTGAAGATATATGGGGGTGGGATTAACACGAGGATTACGGGGGTGTCTTTTCCCATGCCTTACAAAGTTGTGATTGTAATAAAGGAAGGTCACATGCCATAAACCAGTGTATAAGAGGCCAGGCCTCTGAGTGGCTGTTAGAGCACCTCGAGACGATACCTTGTTGTCTGATCTGATGTGTTCTGCTCCGTCGGAATAAACTTCTGTTTCCTGCCTTCTGGTCTCCGGCGCCTGCCTCATTGCTTGGTAAATTTGAATGGTACAAGGGCGGTTAGCGCCGGGCAAATCTTGAGAAAGGTCCTAGCCCTACCTTTTTCCACAAGTGGCGTCCCAAAGCGTGGGGCCCAGCAGCGACACGTGGATCCAGTGGGAGAGGTCCCGATGACAGAGTGAACGACTGCAACGATCGGGAAGAGCTCATGTCCGATAGACCCTCGTCTGACAGCCGATCATCCGACCTTCACTAGTTCTGAACAGACCTCTCTCGAGTGATCTACGGTCCTGACTGGGAACCATCAGGAGTGCCGCGAACATCACGAAGGAGAGAGGACGATCGGGCGCTGGATCCAGAGGACAGGAAACCGTCCATGCGGTCCGGGTAAGGTCGTGTAAACACGACAAATTGAGGAAAATTGTTTTGTTTGGATAATACTAGTATTACGCTTTGTTGAAACCTCTGGAGATTCGCTGTCTGCAAACGGGGAAAAACAAACAGGCTCTCTCTTTGCAAACAGTGAAGGATAGGTAACGCGGACTTTTTTGTCCCTATTGTAATCCGTCGTGACTATCTTCCTCCCCCACTGTTTCCCGAACTGTCGTTCGTGGATTATTGTCTGGAGATTCTTTTTCTGCAAACAGGGAAGAACAAGGTCTCTCTTTGCAGGTAGAGAAAGAGTGGATAACGATAACTTTTCGTGCCCACTTATTCTCCCCACTGAATTGTTTGATTGGCCGATTATTCGGTATTGGTTCGTTTGAGGTATTCACCGCCGGCAAACAACGGAGAATAGAAATATTCTGTCTAGTCTTTGCCCGCCGTGATAAGATAGGTAGTGCAGACTTTTGTCCCCGGTGTAAACCGTCATGCCTATCTTCTCCCCACTGGTTGGTAGCCTGTTTAGCCCGGACCGCTTATTAGAGATGAACCATCCAGCTCCACTGGAGGGCACCCCTAATAAGGACATGTTCACTAAGTATGGACTAGTCGCTATAGCTTACACTAAACTATGGCATAAATATACGAAAAAGAACCCTGAAAGTCAGTGGCCACTGATAGGTTCCTTTAGTGAAAATAAAATAAAAACATTAGAAATAGCGCTCCAGAAGAATAAGACCACGCCCACTATGCTCGACAGTATCGGCATGTGGCGCAGAGAAACGGAACAACGAAAGAAAAGAGAAGAAGCAAAAATAGGGAAAGAACTACGAAAGGCAGCCCATCTAGCCGCTAAGCAACTAGAAGAAGAAATAAAAGAAAGAAAAGAAGCTACACAAACCCAAGAATCAGGGTCAACAGGCCAATGTCCTGTTAGGACCCCCTCTGCGCTCTACCCTGAACTACCCTCCAAACAACGGACAAACGATGAGCTATTGCTAGGTCCACCGATCATCTACATGCCCCCTCCATATGCTCCCAGCCAACAAAACTTGCAAGCCCCGAGTGTGAGTGAAAGTGGCCCTAGTGCTAGTGCACCGGCCCTCATGGCCTCCGCACCAGCCACATTAACAACTTCATTAGACGACCCCGAGGCTAGCAAGCAATCATCCGCCAGGTTAAGTAGGTTAAGCAAAGACGAGCGGGATGGGATCAACGAAATAGCAAAGACATTGGTAGAACGAAGGGAGAGCGAAGAATACACAATGAGCGTATATAATTCACATGCCGACAGCCATAGACGGCATTTCATTTTGCGGTTCAGCTACCACACCCTGAACGCGTATGAAGATAGGTATCAGAGTAAGGGTCCCGCTAAACTCACAACACTGTATAGAAAGATTGATGTTGGAGATGGGACTGAACGTGAGGCGACGGAGCTCTTCATGCAAATGCTTGAGGTCTTCCGCCACCTCGCGGAACAGAAACCAGAAACCAAGGTTACGGTCCCTGAAACAACCTCGGCAGAGGTAGCCAATACTATGATGCCTATCAGAGAAGCGGCTCCTTACTGGATCCCACCACGGGGCCAGGGAACGAGCGATGATGTTAATAGTGAAAATGCAAAGGGGAGGGTTGTGTACAATTGGGTTTACCAACCATGGGACCGACAAGACATCCTAACCTTCAAGCAAACCTTGCCCGACTTAAGGAAGAACCCGACGGCATTTTATACCGAATTAGGCACAGCCTTGGGTTCGACAATAATGACTTTAGCAGATATTGACTTGTTCTTTGGGTTATGCCTGCCAGCTGATGTGTGGAAGCAAATCCGGAAGGTCGACCACACGGATCTGTTTGGACATACCTGGGACCAACTCGGTAAACTAGATAGACAGCGAGAGCCGGGGAGTAAACCAGTGAAGGACATACTGGAACTCCCAGACAAACTAGTCCAGAAGTTAAAAACCCTGGTCCCGGAAAGGAAAGTAGACTGGTCGATAGTCACGGCCTGTCGACAGAAACCCCAGGAGGATGTGTCAGAATACTTCTCCCGATTCGAGACCGTGTTCTCCGACTACAGTGGCCAAGATATGACCACCGCAACCGGACAGCACCTGTTTGTGCAAAATTACGTAAAGGGACTAACACAGGAGGTCTCCCAAAAACTACAGACGAGTGAGAGTAGTTGGGGGGCTTCCAAACCCGCAGCTATCCTTCAGATGGCTCAGTATTACGAGCACCAAAAGAATGAGAATGATAGGGCATCCAAGAAAAAGAAGAAAGATTTGAAGGAAAGGGTAATGATAGCCCAGATACAGGGTATAGCGCTAGGACGGGAACACCAAAGGGGGAACTACCAGTCAACTACCCCCAGAGATCTACCCCCTAAAGATCACACCCCCGCACCCCACACTGGACGTAGAGACGTTAGCAATGACCAATGCGCCTTCTGCAAAGGGCTCGGTCATTGGAAATTTCAGTGTCCAGTTCTGATAGAAATGAACAGAAATAGGGAGTCCAGGGATGTGGCGGGTGGTCCGAGGAATAGAATACAGGGACGAGGGAGCCCCAACGACACCAATAATGACAGATCAGGAAGACTGAACACATTTGACCGTCCCCGACAGAACCAATATCAGCTATCTGAAGGTGAACATGCCCCCGACTTTGCATAGGACTGCCAGGGGCAAGGGAGGGATCCAGTCGAGCTCTGTGTTGACCAGCAAGGTCCTTATGTCACCGCTAAGGTCTTGGGTACAGAGTCTCCATTCTTGGTAGACACTGGGGCGACACGTAGTGTGTTATCAAAACGACTGATTCCAAGGGCACCCTTGTCTGGCTCACACATAACGTCGATAGGTTTCGATGGGACGCCCTCCACTAACCCCCTGTCCGTACCTATTACCTTTGACCTAGGAAACAACACCACTGACGCGACATTTCTACTCTCCTCCAACTCCCCTGACGCCATTATGGGTATTGACTTACTGAAACATTTTCGAGCTACCATTAGGTGTTCCCCAGATGGAATACGAGTCATCCTGTACGACAACCCAGACATGCCCAGACCCCGTCCCCCACGACACATGTGCTCTATAACTGACGCTGACCTATCCCTGCTTGACACCCTACCTTCGTACCTGTGGGCCAAAAATGACTCTGATGTGGGGCGAATGATGATTGATCCTATTCACATAACTGTACGACAGGACGCTATGCTCCCGAAACTCCCGCAATATCGGATATCGCCAGAGGGTGAGAAGGCACTGGTAGCGATCATTCAGTCTCTGGTAGACGCAGGAGTGGTTGAAGAGGTGGTTAGCAACGTCTGCAACAGCCCAATTCTACCTATTGTTAAGAAGCAAGGTGAAGGAGATGAGAAAGCGTACCGCTTCATCATCGACTTGCGAGAGATTAACAAAGTGGTTGTACCCCAATATCCTGTGGTCTCTGATATCACCACCATTCTGACCCTCATCCCGTCCACTGCCACCACCTTCTCTGTTATCGACCTTAAAAACGCGTTTTTCTCTATCCCCATCCATCCAGACAGCCGTTACCTCTTCGGCTTCACTCTAAAATCCCGCTCGTACCGATTCTGTAGAGCTCCCCAGGGGTACACTGAAAGTCCCAGCATTTACAGCCAGGCCCTCAAAAGACAGCTGGATGCCTTCCAGCTTCCCGAGGGAGTGGTGTTGATCCAATATGTCGATGATATCCTTTTGGCGGCCGACACCACCCCCCTTGCAACGACAGCCACCGTTCAACTCCTACACTTTCTTGCAGAAAATGGCCATAAGGTCTCCAAAAAGAAGTTACAGTTCTGTCAGCCACAGGTGACTTACCTAGGCCATCTTCTGTCCAAAGAAGGGAGGAAACTTACACCCGACCGAATCCAAACCATCCTAGATACCCCCATCCCGAAAACACAAAAGCAGGTCCGCTCTTTGGTTGGCCTAACATCTTTTTGCAGACAGTGGTTGCCTAATTACAGCCTCATTGTGAAACCATTACTTGCCCTACTGACCAAAGATGCCCCCTCCCCGCTTCCTTGGACCGCTGAGTGTCAAGCCTCCTTTAAGGAATTACGGGATGCACTCTGTTCAGCGCCTGTCCTAGGAACTCCGGATTACTCCAAACCCTTCTCCCTCTTCACCCACGAAAGGGAGGGATGCGCATTGTCTGTCCTAACTCAATCAATTGGTCCTAAGCAGCGCCCTTGTGCCTACTTCTCCGCCACTCTTGATCCTGTAGCCAGAGCTTTGCCTGCCTGCCTTCGAGCAGTAGCCGCCGCTGCTGTCTCTATCCGTCAGAGCGAGGGAATTGTACTTTCCAACACTCTCACAGTGCTAGTACCCCATGCAGTTGACACCCTCTTGAACCAGACCAAAACCCAGCACCTGACTAGCGCCCGGCTGACAGGGTACGAACTGACGCTACTTGCACCCCACATCACGCTAAAGAGATGCACGACTTTGAATCCTGCCACATTGTTACCCCTGCCTGAAAATGACCCCGGCATTCCCCCCATCCACGACTGTGTGACCCTCACGGACGAACAAACTAGGAGTAGGGTTGACCTCCGAGACACTGCTTTCCCTGACCCCGATGGAGAGCTATGGGTAGACGGCTCTTGCATCAAACTCCCAGATGGCACCACCTCAGCTGCCTATGCAGTAACGACAGCCCGAACAGTAGTTGAGACAGCTTGCATCACACAACGATCTGCCCAAGCAGCAGAGCTGATAGCCCTCACCCGAGCATGCATCATAGCCGCAGGGACCACCACGAACGTATATACGGACAGCCAGTATGCCTTCGGAGTGGTCCACCATTTTGGGCTCTTGTGGAGAGAGAGGGGATTCCTGACGTCCCACGGCACCCCGATCCTCCACGGAGATCTAGTCTCCGCTCTGATTGAAGCAGTTCTCCTCCCCAAACGATTAGCGGTGATTAAATGTCAGGCACACAAGAAGGTGACAGACTTAGTTGGACAAGGGAATGCACTGGCCGACATCACCGCACGAACCACAGCCGAGAATAGGACAGCGACACACATGTACGTGACCAGGTCACAAGCAGAAACATGGAGTGACACAAGGATAATGATCAGGGACATTCAATCGGCCAGCACCCCTCACGAGCTGACTAAGTGGGCAGGGGTGGGTTTGAAGGATGAGGAAGGCTGTTGGCGAACGAAGGATGCAAGCAAATGGATGCTGCCCGACTCATATCTGATTCCCATACTGACCATGGCTCACTCCCCCGCACACATAGGATCTGCACCCATGATTGAACTCATTTCCAAAGTCTGGCATAACGACAAAATCCCTGATTCAGCCAGACGCCTAGTTCGACAATGCCTTATCTGTCTGCAACACAACCCCGGGAAAGGGACTGTAGTGCCCCGGGGAGGGTTTGGGACCCCCAATCACCCCTTTGAGGTCCTTCAGATGGATTATATCCAACTAGAGAGATGCCAAAACCTGAAGTATGTACTAGTCATCGTATGTGCCTTCAGCAAATGGGTAGAAGCCTATCCAACCCGTGACAACACTGCCATGACTACTGCCAAAGTACTACTGAAGGAATTCTTCCCTCGCTATGGCCTTTGCCGAATTTTATGGAGCGACAATGGCCCCCACTTCATAGCTGAGGTTATCCAACTAATCCTGAAGGGGTTGGGGGTGAAGCAACGATTCCATGCGGTCTTCCACCCCCAATCCGCTGGTCTAGTGGAACGCCACAATGCCACACTCAAGCTGAAACTGGCAAAAATAGTGGCCACCACTGGACTTAACTGGCCGGATGCCCTCCCACTGGCTTTGTTATCAATGCGCTCCACTCCCACCAAGCACCATTTGACCCCCTACGAGGTCGTGTTCGGGCGGCCAATGAATCTCTGGACTGCTCCCAAACCGACCTCCATTCATGACGTCCCAGACGTCCTACTATCTGATTATTTGTGCAAGTTAACTAAAACGTTGTCTGTCATTCATCAACAGGTGCAGCAGGCCATCCCCGATGCTTCCAGGGGCCCCGGTCACGACATCCAACCAGGAGATTTCGTATTGATACGAAATTTCCAGCGAACCAAGAGTCTGGAGCCTCGGTGGACGGGCCCCTGGCAAGTGCTGATCACCACCCGAACGGCACTCCGAGTGGAGGGGAAGAGGCACTGGCTGCACGCGCATCATTGCCGGAAGGTCTCTGCAAACCTGGCCACGACAGAAAACATCAACACCCAAGAAGAGCTCCTGAGCAACGACCGACCGATATTGGACTGTTATCCAGATACTGAGGCACTCGAACTTGCAAAATTCTCTGATCCTACTGTGCCATCCAGAGAAGGGTATTTCCTGCGTCGAAAGGAGGGAGTCTCGGCTAAGTAGGCCACGGACTAAGTTAAAATCTCAGAACGGTGACCTACACACAATCAAGGGTTGCCGGGAGAGAAGCTAAACGAGGTCTGTGGTTCTGCCCACTACCGAGCCCCTTGAAGGTGATGGAAGCGCCAAATAAGAAGATGATGGAAGCGCCAGATAAGAAGATGATGGAAGCAACGGGAAATACCCAGTATAGAAATCCAAAGACTGACAACCTGCACAAATCAAAGACAATTGCACTCTTCATTGTCTTCCTCTTCTGCCTCCTTCTCATGACCTCCTTCTGGATTCTGGAAGAGAGCACACCGGCTCATGAGACATTGCTACCTACTGCACAGCCAACACCCCTGAAAGAGCATCACCTAATCTCTCTGTCGCCTCAGCTCCGAGAAAGGCGCAGGGAATTCTGGAACAATTCCTTCGTGCAACTGTTGCACCAACATAACCTTGCTGCAAATGCTACGAACTGTTGGATCTGTGGGTTGCTCCCGCATGCCACTGGACACTCCATCCCCTTCATCCCTTCACCCTTCTCAGTTCACGGCTCTTGCCTCGCCTGGTTGATCCTCATGCAAGAGAGCCACAGGGACAATGCCACCTCCAGCCGGACAGTGTCACACTTCTACTCTGGGTTCTGGCTGAACAAAACAGGAAAGACTCCAGCTGCCCTGTGTCCTGCGCTCGCAGGCACCACCTTCATCAAAGACATTCCAGCCAAAGAACGAGTCGAAGTACAGGTGCTCCACAATCCAGCCAGAACCACCTTCACTCATCTGCAGAAACAAACTACCGCCACCCTGACTGTGGCTCTGTCCGTGATCAATGTCACTGGCCTTGTGTGCCTAGAAGGCCAGGGAACGCAGCTGGTGGGTTACAGCGCCTGCCGAGTCACCAGAACATTGGACTCAGCTGAACCCCCTTCTCTTGTTGCTTCTCCGAATATGTACTTTGTGTGTGGCACCAAGGCTTACACCTGGCTCCCGAGAGGATGGAAGGGCACCTGTTATATTGCCTTCGTTCTTCCACCCACATATGTAGCCCCTGCCAACCACCACCGGCAGAGGCGTGCAGACGACCTTGGACAAACCGACTCCACCGGAGCACAGTTCCTGGATGCAGCAAAGGGACTTGTTCCTCTGTGGGGTCCGATGGCAAACAGCCGTGCTATCCGACACCTGACCCAGGCAGTAGAAACAACGATCAACATCACGGCTGGCATCCTCGCCAACAACACTGCGGAGCTTCAGGCGGTCCGCCTCGTGACCCTCCAAAATCGTCTTGTCTTAGACGTGGTCCTGGCCGACCGAGGAGGAGCATGCCGCATCATCGGATCCAGCTGCTGCACCTACGTGCCTGACAACTCGCCATCAGTCTACAAAGCCATTGAACACCTCCACAGACTGTCCTCAGAGGTTCACCAAGAACAGGAAGGATGGTCGCTTGGGAGCTGGTTTTGGGACACTTTGAAAAATTGGGGTTGGAAGTTGTTTTCCTTCGTGCTGATACCTATTGTAATATTATGTGGGTGTTGCTTAGGTATCCAATGTCTGCCACCATTGTTCGGCCTTCTTTCTAGCTATATGTGCCCAAAGACTTTGGACTTCCGAAATGAGCACATGAGCCCCCTCTATGAAGTAGAAATACGTGGCCTTATGGGGATAAATCCGAACTGACAAGTTGGCGAGACATGTTAAAAGGGAGGACTGTGGAATTTTAGTTTGCGATCTGAACATCATCTGCGCCAGCTTGTCACCTATGCACTACGCGCACGGCAGCCATTCTAGGTCACCTATGTATTACGTGCACGACAGCCATTTTAGATATCATGGTCTCCCTGTCCACGACCGATCGCCAGCGCGCCCCTCTGACCCAGCAAGCATCCTCCGCGCACCCTGGCTCCCCCCTCCCTCCTCCTTATGAGCATGACCCATCTGCATGACCCTGTCCTTGGGAGTCACGCTAGCGCCTGACCAACACCTCCTCTATTCCCATGAATGCCCCTCTGTTGATAAACCTCCCCTCTGCGCTGGATTGTCCACGCAGCATGAATACCACTCCATTGATGGCCCCTCACCCTGTGTCCGACTGTCCACACAGGTCCGAGGCCATTGCCTAAGCCGAGAGATACCATTTACTGCCCTTATTGTATGAGGTCGCTCTCCTTCAAAGGACCCTCTATTGATCCAGGCCTCCCCACCCCCTGTGACATGATCAGGCGCACACATCCTAAGACTCGACGAAACACTCAGCTGCGTGATGACCCTCTCTCTTATCAGCAGGTTGAGGACCTCCATTGTGAAGATATATGGGGGTGGGATTAACACGAGGATTACGGGGGTGTCTTTTCCCATGCCTTACAAAGTTGTGATTGTAATAAAGGAAGGTCACATGCCATAAACCAGTGTATAAGAGGCCAGGCCTCTGAGTGGCTGTTAGAGCACCTCGAGACGATACCTTGTTGTCTGATCTGATGTGTTCTGCTCCGTCGGAATAAACTTCTGTTTCCTGCCTTCTGGTCTCCGGCGCCTGCCTCATTGCTTGGTAAATTTGAATGGTACAAGGGCGGTTAGCGCCGGGCAAATCTTGAGAAAGGTCCTAGCCCTACCTTTTTCCACATGTTTGGGTACCTCACGGAGGTCTGGTTTGTTGTACAGCAAGGGGGATATGCCTCACAGGAACCTGGGAATTTGGATGAAGCAATCAAAGACAGATCAGGTGGGGTGGGGTAAGTGAGTTTGGTTGCAAGAAAGTGGGTCCGCTGAAGTTTGCCCGGTCCGAGAATGACAAAGGACTGCATTGGGGGGTCAACAGGGGAGTGGGGAGATATTCTGCCACATTTCTGGAGGGAGGATTTTGTCATCTCAATTGCTGGCAGTGCTGCGCAGGACCCTCAGGAGGGTGGGAAGGGAGCCCGCTGAGTATGGAACACACCCCTTCAGGATAGGTGTGGTAACTTCAGCGGGGCGGCTGGGGTGGTCATGGGGTCAGATTCGTTATATGGGACATTGGCCTTCGCGTTGTTGAGAGAAGTATGTGAGGACATAACTTAAAAGGGGAGCGACAGGGGCTTCAGAGTTCTGACATTGACACGGGGTTTGTGGGGACAGGATGTTGTTTTCTAGTGTTAATTCTGTTTTCTTTTGCTGTAGGGTGCGTGAGTGGTCCAGGGACCAAGACGGTCACCTGGATAGTAGGACACTCATTTGTGCACTGGACAGCTAAGTACACAGATCAGAAAATCTATGGACATCATTTGGGCCTGAGAAGCAGCCATCACGAAGTGAGCTGGTGGGATAAGGGGGTATGCGATTGGGTGCGCAGCTGCCCTGGCTTACCAAGATAGTTGCTCAGAGGAGCTGCCCAGACATGATAGTCATCCGTTTGGGGCAGAATGAGTTGGCGTGGCTATCAGACCTGGCATTGCTGCACGACATGCAAAAAGATTTGGAGGTTCTGAGAAAAAACCTTGCGGGGACTTGCCTAGTGTGGACAGAACTGGTACCTAGTAGGGTTTGGAAAGGAGCTGCCAACCATGCAGCGATTGATAAAGCACGGAGGAAACTGAATCGTGCAATGAGTTTTTTGCCAAACAAGGAACATTAAGTCCTGGGGGTTTGAGGCTTGAAGAACAGGTCCTATTCAGGGACGATGGGGTTCACCTTTAGAGGATGGTAACGTTTATTACATGATAGCAATGAGGAATACGATCAGCAAGTTATGGAATTTATCCATTTGTTGCCGCAGGTTTTAGTGCACAAACGATGCGCCGAGCAAGTGGGGCAGGTACCACTCTATGGGGGTTACCTGGGTGGCAGAGCTTTGGAGGGGTGGTGAGTCATGGACGGAGGGAGAGTGGGTTTGTTTATTAGTGAATAAAGTTATTAGAGTCAAATTGTTATGTTAATAAAGTTGAGAGTTTTTGATAACCTTGTCCTAATAAATGGCCTTTTACGCTTCAAACCAGCATGGAGTGTACTTACTGCGCGATGGTAAGCCGCGGCTCATGTGACCTCGTCTGGGGGTCATCACTCTTGATACACCTTGAGAGCTCAGTCAGTCTTCCATCCGTTACCCGTTGTGTGAATTGTTTGGTTCGTGTGGTTTGTTTAGTTGCTAATATGTCGGGAGAAATGTAATGGTTCATTCCTCAAGAGTTGATAAAAGGCGGGAACGCGGGAAGGTATGTGGCCTTAGCATGAAATACAAGCAACATAACTACATGTGTTATTGCAGCAACATCGGTCAATCCACTCGAACATAACATCATAATTACGTACCTGTACGGTACGTAATTGCATTAGAATGTCAGGCCACTAAAAGCGCAAACCGCCACCCCTAATGGCTCACCTCCCCCACAGCGAACGTGACGATAATACTAATTTGCCACTTCCGTGCACAGTTTACTGAGGAGGCAGCGGCCACTTTACATAATGAGGCACACTGTTCGTTTTAATGGTTTGTAATAGCGCTGGGATGCATAAATGCAACACTGTCTGCGAAAAAGCTGCAGAAAAGAGCTCATTGAGGGAGGTGGTAGATGGGTGGGGGAGCAAAGGAAGGACGGCCGCAGCGTTGACGGAGGGGAGCGCTGGTGGGGGTGGGGACGCTCGACCGGGATATCATGAAACGGTGTGTGTATGTCTATGGGTGCGTGTGGGTGTTAGGAGCTTGTAAGGTGTATGTCTATGGGTGCGTGTGAGTGTTAGGAGCGTGCAAGGTGTATGTCTATGGGTGCGTGTGAGTGTTAGGAGCGTGTGAGTGTTAGGAGCGTGTAAGGTGTATGTCTATGGGTGCGTGTGAGTGTTAGGAGCGTGTAAGGTGTATGTCTATGGGTGCGTGTGGGTGTTAGGAGCTTGTAAGGTGTATGTCTATGGGTGCGTGTGAGTGTTAGGAGCGTGTAAGGTGTATGTCTATGGGTGCGTGTGAGTGTTAGGAGCGTGTGAGTGTTAGGAGCGTGTAAGGTGTATGTCTATGGGTGCGTGTGAGTGTTAGGAGCGTGTAAGGTGTATGTCTATGGGTGCGTGTGGGTGTTAGGAGCTTGTAAGGTGTATGTCTATGGGTGCGTGTGGGTGTTAGGAGCTTGTAAGGTGTATGTCTATGGGTGCGTGTGTATGTCTATGGGTGCGTGTGAGTGTTAGGAGCGTGTAAGGTGTATGTCTATGGGTGCGTGTGGGTGTTAGGAGCTTGTAAGGTGTATGTCTATGGGTGCGTGTGGTTGTTTGGAGCTTGTAAGGTGTATGTCTATGGGTGCGTGTGGGTGTTAGGAGCTTGTAAGGTGTATGTCTATGGGTGCGTGTGGGTGTTAGGAGCTTGTAAATGTTGTGCCCACTACTCACCCTGGTAAAGTGCTGACCTTCGTATAATGATGGGAATTCCTGGCACCCTAGGTCCAATGTTGGAATAATCCCCGATGCTCATCTTGAAAAAACGATGGTGCTCCTCAATGATGGTAATTCCTGGCACCTTTTGTCATGCCTGGGACGATGGCCATTCCCACCCTGGTGAAAAGATGTCCTTGATGCAAAGTTAGTCATTCTTGGCAACCTCTTAGTGCACATGGGAGGATTCCCACGACCTACCCATGGTAAAATGCTGTCCCTGGCAGAGCGGAAGTCGTTCTTGTCATATTGTGGGTTTTCATGATCTTTGGTACAATACAGAAACGTCACCGAAGATGCTCGCTGCTACTCACTGACGACTTTGCTGAAAGCTATGGGCTTGAAAACCAACATAAATGTTGCGTTCAATAAGTATTGCAAAATAGTAAAAAAAAGTTCGAAGACCTGGTGCCCTAAAAAATATTCGCAGTACCACAGAAATACATCCCACAAACCCTGGTTTAACGAGGAGCTCGTCAATCTCACGTTGAAAAAAAGTTACATCAGCTAGGAAAGCATATACATGTGAAATACAGACTGTAGAGGCATCATACATTCAGAAGCAAAAAGCCTTATCACAAACTTCATAAACGATCATCTTTAAATTCATCAACGAGACTATCACAGACTGTCTAAAGAAAAATGAAATTAATTATTTCTGGAGTTATTCACTAGTAAAACTGCTAAAAAAAAAACAATCCTTACTCCCTATGGCTCCACAAATCCTGAAAGCTGTCCTAAAACTTTCAGCGCTTGGAGCTCCTTTGATGTTCTACATCTAAATAAGCTTGTCGAACCAATCAAACTCATGAGGCCTAATTATGACTTTGATGACTATTTCCAGGCAAGTTAACAAAGATTGCTTCCATCTCTTAGCTTCTTTCTGGCAATCTCAAATAAATGCATTTCTGCAACAATGCTCTTATCCTAAAAACCTTAAGAGAGCACAAACTTTACAAATTCTAAAAAAAAGGCCGATACTGATCCAGAATCTCTTGACAATTACAGGTTAATGACTAATTTACCACGGTTTTGGAAAGATACTGAGAAAAAAGCAAACATCCCCGTTAAATACACGCATAGCCAACAACTCACAGCTTTCCGACACCCAACGAGAATTAAGGGCTGGCCACAGCACTGAAACAGCAACAATACCCTTTGTGACATCATAGGAATGACGGATAAAGGGGATACTTGCCATCTAATATCGATAGCATTTGACACAGTCAATCATAATATTCTTCTGGATATGCTTTAATGCAGACTGGGCCTAGAGATTTAGGAGCTCATTACAATGGCGGTCGGACGAGCATCGGACGACCATTGCAGCAGGATTGGGACCGTGCGACAAGTAGGAGGGTAGTTAGGGGTCCCACCCACCAGATAATGGTAGGGCAGTCGCGTAGGCAGTTGTAAATATTCCCTTTTTCTATTCCGGCAAGTGCTACGGCCTGGAAAAGGCCCACAGGAATCCAACCACCATCCCAACTGGATCTTTGATCGTTCAATTTCCTTTAAATTCACTCATTCTGGCGATGTGGGTAGCTATGGTATTCAGGGCTGGGCTTCACCAGCACTCACAAAAACGTAATGGCCCCAGATGTTTCTTAAAATTAGATGCAAGGAGTGCATGGTGATGTGAACTACATGGATATCACTATGTTTTCTTACTCAGAATCTGCTGCAGTAGTAACATTTGGGCTAGAATCAAGGATTTCCTTACATATCTGTGAGGGAAAGTTCGACAATCTTTAAAGATCCACAAAATTCCTACCAATCAACTTCCCACATTTCTCTCGACAAGAGCCAACCAGGGGAAAACTGGTCTTGGTTTGCTTGAGTTCCGGCTCAGAGCGGACCTGGCTTAGCAGTTCAGGTTGTCTTGTTCCTATCTGGAGCAGTATCCGGACTGTATAGCATATGGCAGGGTCCAAACTGAGGCGGCAGGGTGTGCAAAATAAAAAAGGACTGGGATGTGGCCCAGAGTAGCTATCAGTGGTTGAGATTAATTAAAACATTCCACCCATCACTTTTCTGTACAATTCAGTGTGACGCCCTAAGTGGAATGGGTATGCCCTGACGTTGGTCTCATGCACACTGGAACCAAGCTATACTCGACTGATGAGCTTTAATAAGGCTGAAACTGGTTTTGGATTGCTTATGTTCTGTTTCAGAGAGGACTTGCCAATCATAAAGAGATGGATGGTCCAAAGAAGAGAGACCAAATTCTTCAAAAAGAACCATGTGATCATGCAGGTGCATCACAAGCATTTGCGGCCCATCTATAATACCAAGCTCCCCGTAGATTCAAAAAGCAAGCTCAAATTCCTTTAAATCCCCAGGAGAGTTTATGCAACACTGCACCTGGTATTTATTGCACTTTCCTTCTCACCTGAGGAGGGCTGAGTGGGGTAAATTCTCAAATCTGACTTTCAGTGGGGCAGAGATGGTTTGAGCTCCAAAGGTGGTGTGCACCCTGATACAAGAACGTGCTGGACACCAACATTTTATATATATTTTTTTAATCCATGGCGCCTAGTGAGCTTTCTGTTCCCCTAGGATAGCCTACTGGGGCAAAATACTTACCTCTTCCCAATGGAGATGAAAGACTATTTGAACACTGGATGGCAGCAGCCTAATGACGGACTGGCCACTCAACCCCATTCCATTTTGCGTTTCAACATCCCTGATGCTAGTGGCTTTTCTGCCACCCAATTGAGCAAGGGACCCACGTCTGGGCATACCCTGCCAACTTATGGCGAATAAAGCGATACCAAAGGGGATGATGGACGGAGCGCTTGAGCAAATCAAACACTCACCCTCATTCAACTGATCTGAGTTTAATCCATCAACATTCTTTAGCTCACTCCACCACCCCAGTTCATACATGGCCATATGCAAATCAGTCTGACCCTGTGCTTCATGGGAACAGTCCAGCCCGAACTGCCAAGTCATGTCTTCCCTGGACTGGAAATAAGCATTCTGGGAAGGGTTTCTGGCTAATCAGCCGTCATCAGCCAGGCTAGCTTGAATCCAGTGGCAAAGTGAGCCATGGACCCACATCTGGGCATACCCTGCCAACTTATGGCGAACAAAGCGATACCAAAGGGGATGATGGTAGGAGCGCTTGAGCAAATCATCATCATCATCATAAAACTTTTATTCGGTTACATCTTTGCGAAACCATAAAAAGTACAGAAATAAAACACTACAGTGCATATAAAAATCACAGTGTTGAAATACATTTAAAAACAATTGTCACTTAAGTCCATTGCTAACAATAATAAATTAGCAGACTAAACAGAAAATAAACTGGATCACTCAAGAAATACAGCAAATTTTTAAACATGATTTTAGAAAACAAGCTACGTACTTTGCAGTGTATTAAGAGTCCAAAAACTGCAGAGCCAGATAAGCGGGCCAACATGTTCTCAGGCCCATTTTGCGCAGTAGGGGAATAATCCAGCGCTTGCGAGAGAGCTCATAGTATCTACAAAACAGTATTACATGCATCGTAGACTGGGGTGATATGCCGACACAAGGGCACTTCGTTGGATTAGGTGACCAGCGCTGCTTTTTTGGAAATGAAACTAGGCGAAAGAAAGAATTGAATCGAAACCAAGTCAATACATATTTTTCATAAGTACTTAGATAGAATGATAGGTATGGTTGAATACCCTGAGCAGTCTGCACTGATAGGATCTGTACGTTTGAAGGTTTGCTTATTACCTGAGAAAGACGTAGTTCCCTAAGATGGGTTAAGCATAGTTTTTTCAGGTCTTTCCTGGTAATGTCCGTCATCACGGAAGGTTCTAGAAAATAAGAAATACGGTCTAAATCCTTAAAAAAAATTGGACACGTACAGAAGCCATGGGATTTTACTCCAATTTGCCAGGGCCAAACAATCGGTTATCAGTGAGCGGGTTAGGTGGCACTGTGTTTTGGTCCAGATACGGTGCCATAACAAAATCGGCTGGCATCTGATATTATCTATTAGATAATCAATACCCAGCTCGATGTGGCAACCGTATGTTGGAGCACTTTGAGGTACTACCAGTAAATATTTAACAAACCCATTCTCAACAGTTTGAAGGGTGTCAATGGGAGCATAACCCCAAACCCCTGCACCGTAGGTTGCTACGCTATGACACTTTGCGTGATACATTTTTAGCAACTCCACTGGAGCGGGCTTACCCAGTTTCCTTGAAAAGGAAACTAGAGCTGAGGTCGCTCTCTGAAAAAGTAACTTTTTGCTAACCAGGGCTTGTTTCCAACATAATCTATTGTCCACTAAAATTCCTAGGTAGGTGTGGAATTTGACTAAAAAGCTCCCTTTTCCGCCTGGTGTCCCATCATGCACCCTATCCACCCTAACGTCGACCAGGCAAGCCGATTCTCCTACTCCAAGCACAAATCCCGTTATACCCCCTCTTGCCTGCTCTTTTTCTCATAGTACTGGCACATGCAAAGAATAATGACCAGCCATCATGTATCCTACGGGTTTCCGTCCCGTTCGATGTTTTTCCTTTAGACCAGAACAGAGTCAGTCGGATGGGTGACTCGGAAAAACACCCCTCCCTAACTCTGTCACTGAACGAGCAGCTCTCGCTCGTCAATGATTTCCTAGTTTGCGAGGACAGCCACGGGTTGGGTTAACAACCAAGGGGAGACATAATCAAGCACACGAGACTGCCACGAAGAAGAATAGTTTACTACAGCCCATTCTCCTTCTTCCCCGCTGCACACACATACCATTGTGAGACCTCACCGCCCTTGTGTACGAAGTAAAGAACACACAATGCCTCGTCCTCTTTACCTTTCCGACAGAAATGACCCTGTGACAATGCCTCGATTCTCTGTCCTCAGATACTAGCAACTCTGTAACTTGTCACCACAATCACCCCGATGCAATATGTTTGTCTATGTGTAAATGCTATTCAGGTTATTCTTTAAACGAGAACAAGTATGCTATGTCTTCTGTATGATTACATCATGAATGATTGAATCAAGTCTAAGGGAAACTCCTTCTTTCTGATTGTACTCGTATTGTATAAAAGTGCTGATATGTTTCAAGCAAAGTAGACTACTCCTGAACCCGCTTGGTGAAGGAGCTCTCCCTTAACTCGAGTTCTGGAATAAAACCCTTTCAACTCGAAGACCACGGACTCTGCTCCTCATTTTATGCATTACCATTTTCTTGGGTAATTATAGAAATTCCGACACGGCGTAAATAACTAGCTTTTTATTTACCACATTAATTGGTGCCTGAACATGGACGCTCCCTCTTCCCTACGCGCCGGCGATGTAAGTCGGGTCCTTGTCCCTTCCATACTTTCGACGGACTTCAAGTGCACAACAGCGGGGTGTTCCCGCTAACTCCCTCGAGACGAGGAGGAGGCAGACTGCGACTGATCATCCACACGAGGCGGTGAAGAAGATTGCGGAGCGTCCCAACCCAGAGCCTGACCAGTGAGAGTGCCGAGTCCGAGGTCTTTGGAGCCCCGAATTCCTGCGCAAGCGTCAAGAGTCCGATGACCAGGTCTTCAAGTTTTGCTTCTTGGTGAGTACCACTGAGATAGTATAAAGACGGGTTCCATTTTTGGAAAACGGTAAAGACGTGTTTCATTCGTGAAACCGGTATGGTTGCACTATATTCTAGTGTATAAAGTGTTCGTTTTGTTTTTGTATATTCCAAGTCTTTTTAAATCGTAATTTGTTGAGTTTAAGAATGCCTCTGTTTTCCAAATTACGTGCAATTGGCACCAAAAAGAATCTGTTAGAAAAAACAGTTAAAGTTCCGCCTAGAGATACTCCTGGATATTTTATGTACAACAAACATGGGTTGAGTGCCATATTGTTTTTAGACCTTTGGGTAGATTATGCCGAGAAATTAGAGACGGCGTATAGGTGGCCTGCCACAGGTACATGGGATGTAGAATGCATTATGAGAGTGGAGGAAGAGTTATGGAAAAGGAAGGCGAGGCCCTCACAGACAGAAGCCATTGAGTTATGGCGTAAGGAAGCGCATAGGAGGGCCCAGAAAGAACTAGGGCAAGTCGAGAAAAGTAAGAGAATGTCGGAACAGGCTAAAGAAAAGCAATTACAGGTAGAAGGTGAGAAAGTCTTAGCTGAACAGGTAGAGAGAGAGAGAAACGCCCTTGTTACTGGTATTTATCCCGTTTTGTCTGAAGAAATTGTAGAAGAAAACCCCAAGTCCCCGGTAAAAGTAATTCCCACTGCTCCCAAAAATTTCCTCCCTGCCTATCTGTCCGAACCACCCCCCGCTTATGTAAACATGCCTAGAACACGCCCGCCTGCATGTGCTCCTGAACTAGTAGCCGGTGGTTCTACCTCTGATTCAGGAGTGTCCGGGAACAGGGCTGAGGATAAAGACGATGTCCTGCCTCTTGAGTGTCCTTATGACCCCGAACCCGGTAGTGGCCCAATGGCCACGATATCAGAGAGATTAAGACTAGCCGTGGATCAACTCCAAAAGGTCCCTGATATAACGAAGCATTTGGATAGAGTTTACAAATTCATCCGGACAGGTGAAGGTCCGGATGCTCTGGTCCAGGTCATGAAGAACAGAAAAGTTCCCATCAGAGGACTGCTCCTGCGGTTCATCATAAATTGTCTGATCCGGGAACTAGACCCGGGTAATGGAAGCGTAGACTCCGAGTTAATAGATCTTAGCGATCAGATACACCGAGGAGCACACGATCTGGGACATCAGATCGACAAAATAACTAAAAGATTGGTTAAGAAAATTGTCACTATTCACTCTGAGAAAGTCACACAGGAGGACGACTCAGAGGAAGATGATAGCCCGACACTAGATAAAATGAATTTCCTGCGTGTAGCGCGACATTGTCCTGGCTCCAAGTGGCGAACCCCACGGATGTCGCTAAAAATTAAAAGATTAGATCCTTCTTCGGAAGATCTTTTTCAATCCACAGAAAGAGCCCTAGATGAATGGATGGACAATGAGCCTCCCCTTACACAGCAAGAAAAAGAATTGGCCCGGTCTGCCACCTGTTGGATATCACAGCACCGAGTATATGGCCCAGATATAGTGGCGCAAATGTTTTTGGCTCTTCCCCGAGCAGGACAACGACTAGCAAGTATTTATATGGTCCAACACCTGGCTACCTTGTATGAGAATAACTCCCACCGACCAGACAAGCTATACAAATTGTTACAGGAAGTAGTGACAGACAAATGGAGGTCCCGGGGACCGGAATTGATCAACACCATTCTGGACCTGCGCCTCCGTTTACTGCAACTTACTTTAGCTTCATCAGGTCATGAACCTTACGGTATAGGCCAATATCCTTTACGAGAAGTTCACCCCATACCCCAGCCAGATGGTACACTGCAACGAGTACATGTTTATACTCCCTTAACCAAGTTAGAAATAATGGAAATGAAAAAAATGGTCCCCTCTCACGAAAAAGATCCCGGAGGATTTCATAGGGAACTGAAAGACATCCTCCAAATGGGTAGTTTTACATATCCAGATATCATAATACTCCTTAAAGTAATTCTACCGACAGGCATATTCGACAAATTGAAGGAAAAGGATTGGGAGGTGGGTGGTAAAAAGATCACGTGGGCTGCCCTAGAACAAGAAGAGACAGACAGAAAACCAGGTGAAGGTTTAGGTGCGCGCGTAAGAGAACTGCCCAGTCTCCTCATACAGGTCTTGCCTCTGTTGTTGACAACGAAAAAGGAGGATTGGGATGCCATTTCTGCCTGTAAACAAAAGCCAGACGAGGATACGGGTGATTACTACACTAGATTAGAAAAATGTTTTTCTATAAATAGTGGACTCGTGCAGAGCAGTGAGGCATATCCCCATCTTTTTGTGTCCAAATTGGTGGACAACGCCTTACCTTCCATTAGGAATAGAGTGTTGAAAGTTGAGAGTACCTGGCAAGCAAATAGTCCTTCACAAATGTTGCAGATGTTACAGTACCACCGCAACAGAATAAGGGAAGAACAGGAACAGGAAAAGAAAAGAGTAAAAGACACAAAAATGAAGGTGCTGGTTGCACAGACGGCACCAGTAAATACGGGCCCCAAAGGTAATGTAGGGGCCAATAGAGGTACCTGTAACTACTGCAAACAGCAGGGCCATTTTGTGAAAGAATGTCCAGTTCTGAAACATAACATAGTGACAGGAAGGACAAAAGAACGCCCACACACTCCTAGACCAGGTAACACTCAGCAGCCTCAAACCATTACGCCGCCGCAGGTTCAGAAGCCCGCTACTGCTACAACACAGATGTACCAGTACACCCAATCAGATTACCCCGAGTTTGAACCGTGTGCATGAGACAGCCTTGAGAGGGAAAGTGACTTGCCCCTTATTCCAGTTCCAGTAGATCAGAAAGGCCCATATGTACAAGCTCACCTACTGGGACAAGACAGAAAATTCCTCATAGACACGGGGGGAGTAGGACTACCATAAGTCATAAGGAAGTCCCAGAGATTCCTCTCTCTGGCTCACATAATATATCTCTGGGCTTTTCAGGAAAACCGATCATAAATAAAGTATCTGAACAAGTCTCTTTAGGAGTGGGTCCTCTGACACGTACTACTGATTTGGTCCTTACAGAAACGTGCCCAGAGAATTTACTAGGTATCAAGACACTCAAAGAACTAGGAGCAGTAATATGCTGCTCACCGGAAGGTGTAAAATTGTTCCTACGAGACTTCAAAGGACATTACACAGTCAAAGAATTCGACCCCAGACTAAAAGACATTCCACCACATTTATGGGCGAAAAGCTCGACTGATGTCGGTTACATGGACATCCCCCCACATCAAGTCACGCTCAAGGAAGGTGTAGTCTTACCCCGTATACGACAATATAAGATTCCACCCGAGGCTGAACAAGCCTTACTAAAAATAATCCAAGAACTCATAGAGCATGGTGTGGTGATCGAGACTGATTCGAATGTTTGCAATTCTCCAGTTCTTCCGGTCCTCAGAAGGACTGATCCTCACTCACCCCCGGTCTACCGACTGGTGGTTGATCTCCGAGAACTGAACAAATGTGTAATCCCACAATATCCGGTGGTCCCAGATATTTCTTCACTATTGACTGCCATAGACCCCGAAGCTGCATTTTTCACAGTCATCGACTTGAAGAATGCGTTTTTCAGCATTCCAATACATCCCGACAGTCAGTATCTGTTCGGATTCAGTTTAAAAGGACGAAGCTTCAGATTCACTAGAGCTCCCCAAGGCTTTACAGAAAGTCCAAGCATCTACAGCCAAGCACTAAAAAGACAGCTTGACAGTATCAATATGCCTGCCAACACAGCGTTGATACAGTACGTAGACAACATCCTCGTCACTGCAAGGACAGAACCAGAATGTGAAAAAGCATCTCTCACAGTCCTACATTTCCTGACAGACAAAGGTCACAAGGTGTCTCCCTCAAAATTGCAGTTCTGCGCACAGCAAGTAGCTTACTTAGGACATTTGCTGTCGAAAGAGGGTAGGCAACTAACACAAGAACGAATCCAACTGATTTCGACAATTTCACAGCCAAAGTCACAGAAAGAAGTTCGCGCATTCATTGGTCTCACTTCATATTGCAGACAATGGATCCCTCAGTATGCCCACATAGTCAAGACACTCATACAGTTAACTACAGTGGAAGCAGCCACTCATACAACTCTCCCTTGGACATCAGAACACTCCCAAGCATTTGAAGCTCTGAAACTAGCTCTGTGTCAAGCACCAGTTCTGGCCACCCCGAACTATAGCAAGCCTTTTACCCTGTTTGTGACAGAACGTGACGGAACAGCACTATCCGTCCTCACACAAGACCAAGCAGGAAGAAACAGACCCTGTGCTTATTTTTCTAGCACATTGGATCCCGTAGCACAAGCTTTGCCTGCATGTCTGAAATCTGTCGCGGCTACAGCCCTGGCCATAAGACAAAGTGACTCAATAGTGTTAGGACATCCCCTGATAGTACAAGTACCATATTCTGTCGAAGTCCTTCTGAACAGAACACAGACACAACACCTGACTGTAGCAAGACTGACAGGATACGAACTAACGCTCTTTCAGCCACACATAGAGATCAGACGATGCAATGTATTGAATCCTGCTACCCTTTTGCCCTCAAGCTCAGATGACACGACACAACATGACTGTGTGGAAATGATTGACGTAGTGACAAAACCAAGACAAGACCTAACAGATGTTGCACTCCCAGATCCTGATGTAACACTCTATGTGGATGGATCATCCATGAGGACAAGTGCTGGAGAGTTAGTAGCAGCCTATGCAGTGACAATGGACTGTAAAGTTATAGAGACCCAAAGAATTGACATTCTGTCAGCTCAAGCAGCGGAGCTCATCGCTCTGACGCAGGCCTGCATATGGGCAAAACAATTGAAAGTGAACATCTATACCGATTCCCAATATGCATTTGGTGTAGTTCACAATTTTGGAATGTTATGGCAGGAAAGAGGTTTCCTTACCTCACATGGGGCCAAAATACAACATGGTCCCCTGATTCAAGCCCTACTAGATGCCATACACCTACCTACAGCCATAGCTATTCTGAAATGCAAAGCACATACCAAAGCTACAGACACCATATCCAAAGGAAATGACTTAGCGGACCGGACTGCTAAACAGACAGCCCAGAGTCCAGTGAAAACATCAGACTCTCAGTTACCAACACAGACTGTCACTATGGTAGTGAGAGACCCCTTGAAAGATGTGCTAGACATACAGACACATGCTACCTCAGATGAAATAAAGAAATGGGCTGAACAAGGAGGGGTCCAGACAGATCAAGGTTGGATGACTAAAGACCGAACAGTGTGGTTTCTCCGCAAGTCATAATTGATACGGCCCATAGCCCCGCCCACCTAGGCGAGAAAGGTATGCTGGATAGTTAACAGAATATCTGGTTTAACAAACATCTAAGAGCTGCAGCCAAACAAAAAGTAAAAACTTGCATGATATGTTGCCAATTTAATCCTGGTAAAGGTGTATCAGTAGAACAAGGTGGATTCCAGCCTCCTGATCATCCCTTCGAAGTCCTCCAAATGGATTATATCCAGATGGACAGATGTAGAGGGTACAAATATGTGCTAGTGGTTGTGTGTACACTGACACGATGGACTGAAGCATATCCCGTCCCAGACTATGGTGCCCAGACAACAGCTAAACAATTAGTGAGAGAATTTTTCCCCAGATACGGGTTACCAAGGGTCATTTATTCGGACAATGGACAGCCTTTCTCCTCCAAACTGATGGAGGCTGTTTCCCTTTTATTGGGATATTCCTGGAGATTCCATTGTGTCCGACACCCTCAAGCAGCAGGCCTAGTTGAACGGCACAACCAGACCTTGAAAACAAAACTAGCCAAAATATGTGCAGAAAAAGGGATAGACTGGGTCACTGCCCTCCCGGTCGCTCTCTTTTATATGCGAATGGTGGCATATTCCCGGACGGGACTGTCCCCTGTCGAAATAACATTCGGGAGACCTCCTAACATCTGGGGTGTCCCTTCTCCTAGAAAACTGACTGACGTTGATTCTAATATGTTGACAGATTACCTGGCTTCCTTGATGTCTGCACTCCAATCTTGTCGTTCACAGGTCACAGCAGCATTTCCAGACCTCACCAGGCCTGGAGTACACGCGATCAGGCCCGGGGACTGGATTTTGATCCGCAATTTCGATCGTACCAGCCCCCTGGAGAAGAGATGGACAGCTCCTAAACTGGTCCTCTTGACAACGAGGACCGCCGTCAAAGTGGAAGGACGCAAAGGATGGCTCCACGCTAGCCACTGTCGAAATTTTTTTGGACCTACACCCACAGACACTGTGCCTTGTCCAACAACTACCAACGCCCCGGATATATTTTCACCAATACCAGAACTCACTCCTCAACAGGAATACCGATCGCGGCTGCGATCTCACCAAAAACAGACTAAAGACATTGCACCTGATCATAACGCACTGGTGGCTAATTAAGCCCAGGAACAAGCTCTTGGTGAAGCTGCTGCTGGGAGACGTTTTGATCTCGTGTCCAGAGACATCTTGATACTAAATCCATAGACATCATGAGGAGAAATGACGCGGTGCGTCAATGGAAAAAGACTAATTATGTAAAATTACTGCATAGCAGGTTCTCGATTTTTCTGTTTACAATGTTGCTTGTTTGCTGTGTAGCAGCCTGTCTAGGATGGATCTTATGTACAGTTTTCCCTCCACATTCTTCCACGTTTGTAAAGAATACCACTATGCATTCCTATATTGATCTTCCCCCACACCTCGAGGACAGAAGAAAGGAATTTATAAATAATACATTCATTTCCACCCTCCATAAACACCAGCTCATAGTCAACAAGACAAACTGTTGGGTTTGTGGCTTGATGCCACATTCCGTGCATAAGGGAATGCCCTTTTTCTCCTTCCCGTTTGGTTATTCAGGATCCGCCTATGCCTTAGCCATGATATTCTCTGCCTCAGTCAGAAACATTCCCCCGACCAAATTGAAAAACGAAAGTAATTGGAATGAGGTAAAAACCAAAATAGTAAAGGCTGTTTCTAAAATGGTGGATCTCACTGTTACCTGGGGGAGGGCCGAAGATCACGGAAATATCAGTTACTCTCAGTTCCATGACATTGCTTCCTTCAGGGAAATGTTTTCCGTCGGTCAAAGACGGACAGATCAAGGAGGTTGGGTAGTACCGCAAAACGGCCGGTTTTGCATAAGGGGGAAAGGAAAAGGGGAAGTAATGGGGAACAGCGAGTGCGACAGGACATACACACTGCCTGCTCCCGATTTTCCGACCATAGTAACTGCCCCAAACACCTATTTCATTTGTGGACCCCATGCACGCACCTGGTTGCCTCAAGGCTGGTCTGGAAAGTGCTATATCGCATTCCTATTACCACCAACTTACACAGCCCCTGCCAATTACCACCTGATTGACCCTCTGACCCAAGTTAGAAGACAACGAAGGGGGGTCATAGATGCAGAAGATACTACAGGACAAGAAGCTGGAGACTTCTTTAAAGGTTTTCTCCCTTTCTGGGGACCTATGGCAAATAGTCGCCACATCCGGCAACTAACCCGTGTAGTTCAGGCCGCCATAGACAAAACTACTGGCGCCTTAAATACCATTACAGCTGAGGTCGCTGCAGACAGGCTCATGACACTGCAGCACCGTATAGTTTTAGATGTCCTGTTAGCCGACCGTGGTGGTGTGTGTAAGGTAATAGGGTCCAGTTGTTGTGTATTTATTCCAGACAACGCCCCATCAGTTTATTCTGCTATATCCCGCCTCCATGTACTATCCGATAAATTGGATATGGACACCGGCACATGGTCCCTGACCGGCTGGTTGTGGGATCTCCTGTCCACCTGGGGGTGGAAGGCACTAACAGTCCTGGGACTCGTTTTGGCCACTATCTTCACCTGTTGCCTCTGTGTCCAGTGTGGCCCCGCCCTTTGTGGACTGTGTGCCACTTCCTGTACTCCTCGTCCACGAAACAGAGGAAAGAAAAATGAAATGATCATGTTACAGGAACAAGTATACGACCTGATGAATATAGAAATTGATTAAGAATTTCTGTAATAGGATTTCTATGGGACAAGGAGGGAATGTGGAATTTGACTAAAAAGCTCCCTTTTCCGCCTAGTGTCCCATCATGCACCCTATCCACCCTAACGTCGACCAGGCAAGCCGATTCTCCTACTCCAAGCACAAATCCTGTTATACCCCCTCTTGCCTGATCTTTTTATCATAGTACTGGCACATGCAAAGAATAATGACCAGCCATCATGTATCCTACGGGTTTCCGTCCCGTTCGATGTTTTTCCTTTAGACCAGAACAGAGTCAGTCGGATGGGTGACTCGGAAAACCCCCCCTTCCTAACTCTGTCACTGAACGAGCAGCTCTCGCTCGTCAATGATTTCCTAGTTTGCGAGGACAGCCACGGGTTGGGTTAACAACCAAGGGGAGACATAATCAAGCACACGAGACTGCCACGAAGAAGAATAGTTTACTACAGCCCATTCTCCTTCTTCCCCGCTGCACACACATACCATTGTGAGACCTCACCGCCCTTGTGTACGAAGTAAAGAACGCACAATGCCTCGTCCGCTTTACCTTTCCGACAGAAATGACCCTGTGACAATGCCTCGATTCTCTGTCCTCAGATACTAGCAACTCTGTAACTTGTCACCACAATCACCCCGATGCAATATGTTTGTCTATTTGTAAATGCTATTCAGGTTATTCTTTAAACGAGAACAAGTATGCTATGTCTTCTGTATGATTACATCATGAATGATTGAATCAAGTCTAAGGGAAACTCCTTCTTTCTGATTGTACTTGTATTGTATAAAAGTGCTGATATGTTTCAAGCAAAGTAGACTACTCCTGAACCCGCTTGGTGAAGGAGCTCTCCCTTAACTCGAGTTCTGGAATAAAACCCTTTCAACTCGAAGACCACGGACTCTGCTCCTCATTTTATGCATTACCATTTTCTTGGGTAAATATAGAAATTCCGACACGGCGTAAATAACTAGCTTTTTATTTACCACATAGGGATACTCCCTGGTACATTCCAACCTAACTTTATCGATGAAAACTGGTTTAAGCTTCTTCGCCCTGGGACCAATATGCATAACATAGGTTTTATTTGTATTCACTTTTAGGCCCAAGGAGAGCATAAATTGACAATATTTATTTAGCTGTCTTTGTAGCTGATTTAGAGTTCTAGGTAGAATTACGGAGTCATCCGCGTATAATAACGTGGGAATAGGGTGGTGATTGATAGATGGAAGGTCCTGGCTCCCTTCAAGCAAGGCCGCTTCCAGCCCGTTTGTATATATGTTAAATAAAAAGGGAGCCAGGACGCAGCCCTGTCTAACGCCTTTGTTAACAGCAAATGATGGAGATAATTCCCCACCAATTCCGTATCTGATGCATGCAGTGGCATCTGAGTAAAGTTCACGAAGGAATTGGATAAGAGGTGGGTCTACCCCTAGTTCACCAAGAATAGACCACAGCCTTGAGTGGATGATGCAGTCAAACGCTGCGCTGAGGTCTACATACACTAAATACAGATTGCCACATTTGGCCCCCACATATTTGCCGATCAAAAGGGCTAGGTTCAATGCCTGCTCCACAGTTCCAAGTCCCTCCTGGAAGCCATATTGCAGATCGGTCAAGATATTATTCGTAGACGCCCAATCCTTGAGACGCTCCAAGATCAGCCGACCTGCAACTTTCCCCAGGGAGTCCAGGAGGGAGATGGGCCTGTAACAGGCCGGGTTGTTACGCTCGCCCTTCTTGAAAATTGGAAGCAAGATGGAAGTGGACCAGGAGTCTACTAGACCAATTTTTGTGACTGCAGCCATGACCTGAGTGACAAGGGATGACCAGAGTTCCGGGCTATGTGCAAAGATATCTAGTGGAGCCCCGTCAGGGCCGGGGGCCTTACCGGTTTTGGAGGATGACAATGCGTTAATGACCTCCTTATGATCGAAGAGAAGGTCAATAGGAAATATCTGGTCCCCGGAACGGTCACCTGCCACGTGAGCCTCGTTGCCAATATCCTCAGGGGGTCCACCAAATATCTTTGAAAAGTGGGCTACCCACTCATCAGTCATCACTGCAACATCAAGATGTCGTGAAGATGAAGCATCTACCAAGAAGGGTGATTTTACCGTACACCAGAACAGAGAACTGTCTTTTGATAAGCAGCTCTCATGTAATTGGGCCCACAAGTTCTTCTTGATTTCATTCCTACGGTTAAGCTGTGCTAGATTATAAACCTTTCTTAATTTGGTAATTTCAGTTCGGTCTCTAACTGGGTTATGAAGAGCTGTTTTTAAGTTAGTTAGGGCTTTACGGCAATTCGAGTTGAACCAGCCTTTGGTTACCGGTTTTCTGGACTTTTGGTTACAAGACAACTCTTCCTGTATGATTCTAATAATTTCCAGAAAGCTGATTATGATCAGCTGGGGTGAGGAGTCTAATACTAAGCAATTATTCACCCATGGGAGGGCTCTGGATACCACTTTGCTGGTAATTGCTGCTGGGTCAATTTTGGACCATTTTACAGAAAAACCGTTTACTTTGTCCATGGACAATGATTGTTGGTTCAGTAAACTTGGCCTGGTTAATTGAGGTGAAACATTTTTAATTAACAGGGTAACGCTGTTAGGAAAATGGTCGCTGCTAATGTCTGAGCCTGTTTTAAAAGTTACCAGTTGACCCTTTATAATCTGGGAACATAAAATGTAATCAATGACACTTGACAGACCCCTACCATGGAACGTTGGCAAGAAAACAGTGGGGGGATCTACAAGGTCATTCGCAAAGTCTATCTCTAATGAAAATAGACACTCGTTTAAACAGTTACCTAACTTTGTGTGCGTAAAGGGTGTCAAAGAAGATCCATTTTCATCCAGAAGAACACAGTTGCCATTCTTGTAATTATTACATAATGAAATATTAAAATCCCCCCCATATCACATAGGAGGGAGAAGAAATTTACTTATTCCACTGTTCATTTAAAAAATATGTAATTTTGTTTAAAATTTTAACAGTCAGTTATATGAAGATTGTTATAAAAGTTAACCAAAAAATACGCCATACATTTATTAAATGAAGCCCTTAGGATTTGATAGTTCTCACCAGACAAAAGAACAGTTACATCCATGGGTGGTAAATTGTTTGCAGTATATACTGCAAGACCTCCATTAGATCTACCAAAAGTTCTAGAACTAGCAGGGACATAGTACGTTTTAAAACCTAGCGGGTGTATAGGCTCAATGGCCCAGGTTTCCTGCAGGCATAATATCTGGTGTGCGCTAACTCTATCTAACCATGCTTTGAGGTTAATTTTGGAGCGGAGACCGTCGACGTTCCAAAAGAGAACAGAAAAAGTTAGGTAGGGGTTTGGCAGGTCATTAATTTCGAGGGGAACGTTGGGAACATTTATGCCTATCGAGGGAAACACTTCTGGCGCCGGAACGTTTAATTGTATTCTAGGGGGTTCATCAGGGATTATAAAACTATCATGGACCAAACCTACTTCTAGGGGTCTTAAAATGTCCACCTCCCCCTCGCTAACAGGTGTCTCAATCTCAGCAGCTAAAGTCTCTGGTAAATCAACAATTATATCTGGAGGGGAATTGGCTGTTATTAATTTTAATGCCATTATCCTGTCGGGGATTACGATGTTTGTGGAGGTTCTCGGGGAGCTGACAGATGGTTGTGGAGATTTGGACCTAAAAAATATTGGGCCCGGGCTGCCTTGACCAGTACACGATAGTGGTCAATCCACCATTTCTAAGCAATTAAATCTATTTGCGACTGGTATACCTCTCCATCCTACGAGAGGAGCTATGTCTCTACCTCCGATTCCTGACCAGTCGACCCATTCCCTTCTCCTATCCCAGTTTCCTACTTGAGTCCAGTTCCATTCTGGGCCTTCGTTATAACGAGTTGTTGGGGGGTAGAAGAAGGAGAGTCATTTTGTGTCTATCCCATCATTCTTTACTGGCATACCCCATGAACAAATATGATCAGCTGTGTGTGGGTCGTCAAAATTGACTATAACGCAGTCCCCCTGGGTTCTTTTCGGCTCCTTACCTATCCAGGGGACCCTGCGGACCATTGAGACTCTACTAGCAAAGTGCGGTGGCAGCGGTCTATTGGTGGTTAGCCAATACAGTACCTTATTTTTTAAAGACCAACCTGGTTCCTCCGCGTTGGGACTCAACTCGGGGACCCCTGTCATAATTACCACATATGGGCTTGCTTCTGGTGGTAAGTGTATTGGGTGCCCACTCCTCCCCCTGTTCCTATCGTTGGTATGTTGTGCCCCTAGTGGTTTAGCAGGGGCAGGCTTCACAGTGTCATGGGGGACTAGAGTATTTGTTGTCTCAGGGACCTTCTTCGCCACTAAAGGAGGGGGCTTCGCTTTTACAATTGTCGCTCCAGTAACGACTTTTGTGGATTGCACCCCTACAATAGAGGTTTTGCTGTTCATTTTTTTGAGCAAATCAAACACTCACCCCCAGTCAACTGATGTGGGTTTAATCCATCATCATTCTTTAGCTCACTCCACCACCCCAGTTCAGACATGGCTGGGTCCAAACTGGAATGGCATGATGAGCAAAAAAAACGATGGATTTAGGCCCAGATCTCTGTACTGGGGTGAATGTATGACATTGTTCTGCATTCTGTACATCAATTGTTCTTTTTGCATTTGTCACTCCGAGTGGGACGGGTATGCTCAGACGTGAGTCCTGTGCTCTCCATGCCACTGGAGTCAGGCTATCCTGGCTGATGAGGGCTGAAAGCCCGCAACAGGTCCTAGGATGCTTGTTTCCTGTCCAGGGAGGACCTGGCCTGGCAGTTCGGCCTGGACTGTTCCCATTGGGCTGAGGGTCAAGACTGATTTGCATAAGGCTGGGTCCAAACTGGAATGTCAGGGTGAGCAAAAAAAACGATGGATTTAGGCCCAGATCTCTGTACTGGGGTGAATGTATGACATTGTTCTGCATTCTGTACATCAATTGTTCTTTTTGCATTTTGTTACCCTGAGTGGGACGGGTATGCTCAGACATGAGTCCTTTGCTCTCCATGCCACTGGAGTCAAGCTATCCTGGCTGATGAGGGCTGAAAGCCCAAAACCGGTCCTAGGATGCTTGTTTCCAGTCCAGGGAGACCTGGCCTGGCATTTTGCGCTGCCCTGTTCCCATTGGGAGCAGGGTCAAGCATGATTTGCATATGGCTGGGTCCAAATTGGAATGGCATGGTGAGCAAAAAAATGATGGATTTAGGCCCAGATCTCTGTACTGGGGTGAATATATGACATTGTTCTGCACTCGTCCATCAATGATTCTTTTTGCAAAAGAATATGTGAATCTAGGCGGCAGAGTTTCAGCCAGTTGGCAATTTGGGCCAGCCTCCACATCATTTGGTGACATACAAAAACTCTCTGGTGCATAGAGATGCTTTATGCCCCATTTGTCACCCTGAGGGTAGGCAGGTTGGGGGTCAAGTGCTCTCCCCCCATCTCAGAGTAACAGAATTGCTGTTGGGAGTATTGATGGAGGAGAACAAATGACTATGCCTGGGGGTTGCCCCTCCTTTGCTTCTCCATCAGCTCGAGGAGTAGATTTAACAAGCATTTGCAATGCAATCGGTCTCGCCTTTGGGACTTTATATGTATTTAGCTATGCAGCACATTAGCCTGGGTGCTGAAACATCTTCTGTTCTTTAACATGGAGGGAAAGTAAGCACAAAAGTGTGTGACACACCAGGTATGGGAACACATGGAGAAAAATATTGCCTTCCAGCTGGAAATGGTATAGCCCAAAGCTCTGTTTTTAATATAACATCGGGGCCTTTGGTGGTCATATCACTGAAAATACAAGATTTGAAAAAAATATTATTGTCTGCAGGTGCTCGTGGAAGACAATTTCTATAGACTGGAATTCAGAGAATGCTAAAATGATTCTGGTATTTTACTGACCTCTGCTGGTTGTTTTCTATCAAGAAAGTTAAATAGAGGTAATTGTAAAAAGAAAAACCTCAGCACAAAGCAATTCTGGTATTTTACTGACTTCTACTGGTGGTTTTCTATCAAGACAGTTAAATAGAGGCAGTTGAACAGAAAAAGTTCCTAAGTGGAAGCAGACAGTCGTAGGGCTAGTCTCCAGAGCCCACTTTGTGCATACACATATAAGTATATACTTGAGTATATACAAGAGGTCTTGAATCCTCAACCTAAGAAGGAATAACAGGCATTGATCAATAGAAAGGAACATGTTTACTACCAGACATATTGGGACTTGATGATTGGAGCCCTCCAGGCCAAAGATATACATAAGCTTTTAAAGTTAGTCCAGAATGGAGGCAGTAAGTCAAAGTATCCTCAAGGTGTTTGGTGCCAAAGAACGCTTGGGTTTGCATTCCTAAGTAATATCTATATGGCCAGAGGGATGTCTGAGAGAGGAAGGTGGCCCATTCCAGGGGAGGATTTATTGGGGTTCTTCTCTGAACTTTCCTTAGTGAAACTGATATCCTCCTTAAAACTAACTAAGGCAGAAGGTCTGGATAACGCAGCTGCCATTGTTATAAAATCTAACTCTGAATGCTGGGCTTGTTTTTTCTCTAAAATCTTTGTTCCTGTAACAAGGATGGGTAACTTTCTGTTTCTGCCTAGTTAGAAGGGTGCAATTTGTAAGCTTAGCCAATAAAAAGGAGTTAGAAACCCAAGAAATTATCGTTTGATAAGTTTGCTCAACATTGCAGCTAAATTGTATTCTAAGGTGATTGATCCTACAGTGTCCGATAGATTGGACTGAGACCAATACCCTCGTCCCTATGGAACAAGGAGGTTTTAAACAAGGTAACTCTATGGGAGACCGTTGTGTTAGTTTGTGGGTTCTTGGACAGAAGGCAATGGGAACTGCAGAATCTTTTTTGTTGTTTTGTTGAATTTAGCTCAGCATTTGACCTTGTGGCTCGCACTCTTCTGTGGGATAAGCTCCAACTTCTGACCATTCCCAGTAGCTTACTTGCAATCCTCTAGAAACATTTTACCACCAGAATTGGGCTCAAGTAGAACTAGATTTAAATGGCAGCCTTTCTGCAAAAGAATCTAGCTGGGTAGTGGGCTAAGTCAGGGCTGTCTCCAGGCTCCCATGCTGTTCTCATTATTCCTAGAAGATCTGCCCTGTATCTTTGATAATCCAAAATCTTTTTCATGGAAAATAAGTACCAGACATATTTCATGCGTCCTCTAGGCGGATGATTTGGCAATTTTAGACCTGACACAAGTGGGCCTCCTGAGGAAGCTGGAAAGGTATAACTCATACTATGTGGTTAATAAATTGAAGGTTAATTAAAAAAAATAAAAAAAAAATTGGTAACCTCATTTAAATACTTAGGTATGATGTTTAATAATAAGTTTAATTGGGCCATACATAAAGAAATGGTAAAGGCTCAAACACTCTTCACTCTAGGAGGTCTAGTCAAATTTCAAGACTTTAACAACAGTTTTACCTCTGATACCATAAATCACGCAAAGGTTTTTTAGGCACAGATGTCCCTTTTATTGACTCTGTGTATGTGCTTCCTGCTTCTTTTACTTTGGCAAAGCTTTCTAAAATGTTAGGTAACCCTACATCTAATACATAATGATCTCAACAGTGTTTCTTGTCACAGTAATGCACAACATATATACAAAACAAAGATTTTACTGAATCGGAAGAACAGTTATTGACAAATTTGTACACAATCAAAATACATACACAGAAAAAATCAATTAGTCAAAGACAAAGGGCCAGATGTAGGTAGCCCTTTACCGATCGGAATCGGCCGAAAATACCGATTTTCGGCCGTTTCCGACTGGTAAAGGGCTATGGAGATGTAGGGGCACCAAAAATTGACATATTCGGTAATTTTACCGAATCAGTATTTTTACCGAATCGGTAAAATTACAGAATCTGTAAATTTACCGATTCTGTAAATTTTACCGATTCGGTAAATTTACCATTCGGTAAAAATACCGAATATGTAATTTGAGATGTAGGTAGCATGTCTAACAGTGCTACAGGGCATTAAGAATTCGGTATTTACCATGCAATACAATTGCATGGTAAATTACGAATTCATGTGTACATGCACATCTGTGCATGCACACCTGTGCCATGTGGCACATAGACATGCCCTAAGGGCATGTCTGTGTGCCACTTGGCGCAAAAGCCAGTTACAGGGGTGCAACAGGGTGTCAAAGTGACACCATGTCCCCCTTAGCAATTCGGTATTTTTACCGATTCGGTAAATACCGAATCGGTATTTGCTAGTGAATCCTATGGGCTTCAAGGCCCATAGGATTCAATAGCAAATACCGATTCGGTATTTACCGAATCGGTAAATACCGAATCTTACCGAATCGGTAAAAAATACCGAATTTTTCCCTACATGTCATTTACCGATTTTTGAATACCGAATCGGTAAAATTCGGTATTTAAAAATCGGTAAATGACATTTACCTACATCTGGCCCTAAATGTGTTCACCCAGGATTCTTGTGAGTCCAAAAATGTTTCTGCCTGAGCTGACCTTTTTTTCAGAGATGGTTTGGGGATTTATTAGGGTGATCCCAAACAATATGGCACTACCCACTGAGTCAAACAGTGTCCCTTATTTGTTTTTTCAATTCTGATCCACTAAAACTGATGCCAACGCGTTTCCACCTTGTGGATTCTGGACCTTCACTTTAGAAAAGGTCTTCATCAGGGCGAGGTAGATATGAGGTAGGACAGTGTTCAATCGACTTTTCTGACAGGATGCTCTTGGTGGAAGTTCATTGTTGGTATAGCTCTTGGGTATCACTAGAGGGCGTCTGTTGTTTTCTTTTATCCGTTTCCGATGTTCCCCATGGTGCTTCTGCTCTTTCTTGGTAAGGAGAACCGTGGATTTACATACGCGTCAGCCAGAGATGCGTTACAGAAGTCCCTGACTCACAAGCAAGCTTGGACTGACCTGGCATCTGCTTCAGCAAAACTTTGTTCAATGTAAATTGAAGGTCACAAGCTCGCCTGCACTTTCAGAACTCTAACTGGCGGTACATTGAGGCTATCAGCCTCGGTAGGGCGGGAGGCATTGTCTTCCTGCCCCCGCCTAATTGAAGATCGAGCGTGCGGGTTGAGTCAGTTCTGTGGGGACCCGAGGAAGCAACTGGAGTTTCAAGTTGCAGGGGACATTGCTTTCCACGCTATGCGAGTCATCCTGCCTCCCGCTTATCATTGCTGACATCGGGCAGCACACTTTGTGCACCACTTACCTGGAGGGCTCAAGAGGCATCCTGGGAGTTGTGGTCAACCGGGACTGCGTGGACTGCATAGGTGCACATGACATTCCAAATGGGGTGGAGCGGACATTCACCAGTTGCAGTGAGGCTTGATGGCATTTAAACCGCACTTTGCCAAGCCTTCTGAAAAGACCCTGGCACTGACGAAGACCGAATGAGGCCGAAATGCATTTGCCAAACAGCTGAAATAAAGGAAGTTTCCGATGTTCCCCATGGTGTTTCTGCTCTTTCTTGGTAAGGAGAACTGTGACTTTACATACGTTTCGGCCAGAGACGCGTTACAGAAGCCCCTGACTCACAAGCAGGCTTGGACTAACCTGGCGTCCGCTTCGGCAAAACATTGTTCAATGTAAATTGAAGGTCACAAGCTCGACTTGCACTTTCAAGACTCTAACTGGCGGTACATTAAGGCTATCAGCCTCGGTAGGGCGGGAGGCATTGTGTTCCTGCCCCCGCCTAATTGAAGATCGAGCGTGCGGGTTGAGTCAGTTCTGTGGGGACCCGAGGAAGCAACCGGAGTTTCAAGTTGCAGAGACATTGCTTCCAACATCGCTGACATCGGGCAGCACACTCAGTGCACCACTTACCTGGAGGGCTCAAGAGGCATCCTGGGAGTTGTGGTCCACCAGGACTGCATGGACTGCATAGGTGCACATGACATCCCAAATGGGGTGGAGCGGACATGAACCAATTGCAGTGGGGCTTGATGGCATTTAACCCGCACTTTGCAAAGCCTTCTGAAAAGACCCTGGCACTGACGAAGGCCGAATGAGGCCGAAATGCATTTGCCAAACAGCTGAAATAAAGGAAGTTTCCGATGTTCCCCATGGTGCTTCTGCTCTTTCTTGGTAAGGAGAACTGTGGGTATATATATATATCACTGATGACATCATCGAGTGAATGTGGTTTGCTTCGTTATTTCAATATGCATTATATATATAGCAATTTGCATTGAAGTATGAGTGGATATATAAAAATAAATATTTGGATGGAGGACTTTAACAATTTATAGTGTCTCACTAAATATAGTGGATAGTGACTAAACTGTGTGAATATCTGTATCACTTTGCCAGTTGTTGTGTAAACTGGTTCTCCAGTTGGTTACTAGCTATTTGAAAGTCTATATTAGTTATTGATTAGTTAACTGAGTATTTGTATGGGAGAGTGAATGTGTGTGTGGTTCGGTGGAGGGTGTGTGACTGCCCAAAGATGTGTGAATAGTTGATTCAGTAGATAAACTAGAAAAATAAAAGTCAGTGTATGCGTCAATTGTTGTATATAAATAAGTATACATAAGACTCAATAATTGTGTGTGTGACTGTATGGATAACTGTATACTTGTAATAATGATTTTATTCTACACTAAATTTGACTTACTATCTAAATAAATAGATGAAGTGGTGTTTGTATAAGTGTGTAGCTAAGTAAGTATGTAAGTATGATCCATTGTTTGCATAATTGAGTAGGATAACTTCATATGTGAATAGGTTGTGTTTTGGTGTGTAATGTCGATATAGGTGTATAAGTATTTGTATGAGTGAATCTACAAGTAAGTCATTCGATGTGTGTATACATCTAGGCATCAATGAGTGGGTTTTTAGATACTTGTATTGCTGTGTCAATGGATTCAAATATGATACTCTGTATTTTACAAAGAGTGATGAAAGATTTTACTTGTGTATGAAAAGGTGAATGTGATTGTCACGTGGATGATGTCATCAGTGATGTCATCATTGATGTCATTTGAGATGTCATCAGTGATGTCACTGACCATGTCATGAATGATGTAATATGTGACATCATCAGCAGTGGATTGCGGGTGCGCGAAATATAGTTAGTACAACTAACTATATAGGAGCAATTTCAATGTTTTTTAAAATGCTAATTCCTAACTATATAAGGCCTGAAACCTATGGTTTTGTTCAGTGAATTTCAAAGGTTTTTTAAATGCTAACTCCTAACTATATATGACCTGAATTTTATGGTTTTTTAAGTGAATTTGCAAGGTTTTTTAAATGCTAATTCCTAACTATATATGACCTGAAACTTATGTTTTTTAAGTGAATTTGCAAGGTTTTTTAAATGCTAATTCTATTAGCGGATAATGTTTAAATATGTTAATATCCTTCTGGGACCACTTTTTAAATGCTAATTCCTAACTATGTCAGGCGTGAAACCTATAGTTTTTTTCAATAAATTTCAAAGGTTTTCTAAATGCTAATTTTATTAGCGGATAACGTTTAAATATGTAAATATCCTTCTGGGACCACCTGAGCAGCCCTAGGGGGTCAGGGTGTTTCTACCCTGCCCCCTTTTTGCGTTCTACACGTTTGTTTTTCTGCTTCTTTTGTGCCTCGGTCTACCTAGCACAAGATGAATGCCAACACTTCCTAGTTAGAAGTGTTGACAGCCAATGAGCATGCTGCTTTCCTGTGAAAGGCATGCTGATTGGCTGCCACTGTCTGTCAACACTCCAAACCAGGAAGTGTTGGCAGCCTTCTTGTGACTCGGTAGAACCAAGGCACAAGAAAGCAGTGAAACAAAGGTGCAAAACACGCAAAGGGGGCAGGGTAGAAGCACCCTGACCTCCTAGGCCTGCTCAGGGGGTCCCAAAAGGACCCCCTAGGGCTCCCCCAATTTTTTTTTTGAAAAAAAAAAATGTTTTGTTGAAAATCGCTGGGTGCGACCCTGAGCAGGCCTAGGGGGTCAGGGTACTTCTACCCTGCCCCCCTTTTGAGTTTTGAGTTCTACAAGTTTGTTTTTCGGCTTTCCTGTGCCTCAGTCTACTGAGGCACAAGATGGCTGCCAACAATTTCTGTTTTGGAGTGTTGACAGACATTGGCAGACAATCAGCATGCAGCTCGCGCACGCTAAGGTCCGCGCACGTGCAAAGACAGTGCAAGACGGTGCGCGCACGGGCGCGCACCGTGTCTCGCCTATAGATATATAATTTGAAAAAAGTCGATTTTCTCAACAATTACTGAAGGTATTTCCACCAAATATACAAAAGGCATTTCTGTATACCAAGCTCTACCATTTTGCCAAGTTTGCAGTAATTCCATTCAGCCGTTCGGGCTGTAGCTGTGTCTAAAGGTCCTATAGAAAATTGCATTGGACTCAATTTCACATTAAATTTTCTCATAAACTGCTGGAGGGATTTACACCAACCATACAAAAGGCACTGCTCCATACCAGTCCCTACCATTTTGCCAAATCTGGTGTAATTCCGTTCAGCCGTTCGAGCTGTAGCCTTGTCAGAATGTCCCAATGGAAATTAACATGGGGTAAATACGTTTTGGGACCCCCCTTTTTTCTCGGCCCCGCTTGATGAATCCCCCCAAAACTTTCAGGGAAGGAGCGGAGTGCAGCGAGGCAAATTTAAGGAAAATTACAGGCAGATCCCTCAATCGGCGCCAAAGTTATTCCCAATAGAATGTTCGGCTTTTCCTATGGTAACTAGGTCCTAACTATATATACCTACTGGCTATCGCCAGTAGGTAATATATATATATGTATATATATATTCACTGAAAAAACCATAGGTTTCACACCAGTTATAGTTAGCTGGAAATTTTACTGACATAAAACCAATGAAATTCCACGTTATAGTTAGTTGGACTCACTATAACTTGCGCGTGTAATGCACTGCTGATGACATCACATATTACATCACTCATGACATGGTCAGTGACATCACTCATGACATCACTGATGACACCATCCAGTGAATGTGTGTCTTTCTGAAAAATAAATATGTTTTATATATGTATATGTAAAGGTCGATGGAAAAATAAATGTTTAAATTATTGTCTTAATGAATGTTTTTTTTAAAAAAAATGATTGGATAACTGACTTATTAAGTGTATCTTAGTGAATACATATATTAGCGAGTAATGTTTAAATATTTAAATATTTGTATCAGTGTTTCACTTTGTGTATAAATGGCTACATGGGTTGGTGAGTAGCTACATGTGTGTGTATATTGGTTATTAGATGTTTTTTTAGTATCAGTATGAGTCTCTGTATGGTTTAGTGGGGGTATTACTTAGCACATAGATGCATCAATGACTGACTCACTGTTTGTATGTGTTTTGAAGACAGCATATGTGCAGGACTGTATGGGTGGATGAGTGTGTATATATGTGTGTTAGTGAGTGAATGACTGCCTCACTAGTGTATTTATCAGTAACTACATATGTTTTAATCTAGTTTATGTGAGTATTGATATATATAAGTCAGTATATGCGAGAGTGAGAGATTGAAACAGTTCCTGTTTAAATAAGTATGTGTTTCTATAAGTGATTGTTTAAGAGAGTAAGTATGTGTAAGTTTCCTTAGAAGTAAGGTGGTAGTGTGTGTATATCTGTATATGTAAATAAATGGATGTTTATTAGTTTATTTGCATGTGTGAATATGTGTGTGAGTAACTTTTTGATGACTGTCGGTGTGTAACAGGATGTATAGATGTATCACTACATATGATGAGTGAGTATATGTATGAGTGACTATATAGAACTGTTGGTGAATGAGTGGATGTGTATATAGATGGTGGAATTACTGAATTGGTTGTTGTAACTGGTATGGGTGTATCCACTTTTTTGAAAATGTTAGTTTCTATTTTTGAATATATGTTTCAAGGGTTACTTTACAGTGAAAGGAGGTCTGTCACTCTGTCACAAGGATGGTGTCATCAGTGTTGTCATGAGTGATGTCACTGACTATGTCATGAGTGATGTAATATGTGATGTCATCAGCAGTGCATTACACGCGCAAGTTATAGTGAGTCCAACTAACTATAACGTGGAATTTCATTGGTTTTATGTCAGTAAAATTTCCAGCTAACTATAACTGGTGTGAAACCTGTGGTTTTTTCAGTGAATTTAATAGGTTTTTTAAATGCTAATTCCTAACTATAACTGGTGTGAAACCTATGGTTTTTTCAGTGAATTTAATAGGTTTTTTAAATGCTAATTCCTAACTATAACTGGTGTGAAACCTATGGTTTTTTCAGTGAATTTCATAGGTTTTTTAATAGCAAATTTCTATAGCTATGAAATGTAATATTTTCTAAAATGAATCCTATATATGAAGTTTAAATATATTTACAAGCCCCTTGCGCCACCTTTGCGTCACGTTTAACATGGGAAAAGTGACACAAAAGTGGTGCAAGTGGCTTGTAAATCTGCCCCTAAGTCTCTACATTGATACCTACATATTGAAGAATGAGTGGATGCATAAGTGTCTGGATGAAAGATTAAGTAGGTGCGTGACTGACTGTAGGAGTGAGTGATTAAATGTGTCTTTCTGAATGCATGGGTTAGTGACTAAACTGTCTGAATGTGTGTGTCATTGTGTTTGTTGTTGTATAACCTGTTGCATTTGTTGATCAGTAGCTATATGAGTGGCTATATGTGTTATTGATTGGTTGCCCAAGTATTTGTATGAGAGAATGAGTGAGTGTGTGGGTGGCTGGGAGGTGTGTGATTCTGTGCATAGATGTGTGAGCAGATGATCCACAAGATGTATGGATTCAAGAGTGCATGTGGAAACACCTGTTTGGGCGGTAGACTGTTTGCATGGGTGTATTGGTGAGTGAATTGATATCTCAGTGCTACATGTCCAAGTAAGTACATATGTAAAATACAATGCATGTGACAGTTGACATATATAAATGACTATACATGAGAGCCAGTGATTGTGCCAGTTCCTGTATGTATCATTGTGTACTTGTATCAGTGATTGTATTTGAGAGTAAGTATGTGTTAGTATATGTTTGAATAAGTAAGGTGTTGTATGTATAACTGTATAGTTGAGAAAATGGAAGTGTGATTGATTCTTTGCATAACTGACTAGGTCTGTGAGTAACTCCATGGATGAGTGAAAGTGTGTGAGTGTCTGTATACACTTTGTGTATCAAAGTTTATATTAGAGTGTGAAGAGGTTCATCGTATTATCACATGAATGATGTCATCAGTGATGTCATCAGTGATGTCATTTGAGATGTCATCAGTGATGTCATCAGTGATGTCACTGACCATGTCATGAATGATGTAATATTTGACATCATAAGCAGTGGATTGCGGGTGCGCGAAATATAGTTAGTCCAACTAACTTTAAATGCGAATTTCAATGGTTTTGTATGAGTAAAATAAGGTTTTGTAAATGCTAATTCTTAACTATATATGGTCTCAAACCTTTGGTTTTTTCAGTGAATTTTCAAGGTTTTGTAAATGCTAATTCCTAACTATATATGGTCTCAAACCTATGGTGTTTTTCAGTGAATTTCAATGTTTTTTTAATAGCAAATATCTATAGCTGTAATATATATTCTTCTTTATAATGTATACTATATTTTCTATGTATGTAATACATTTTTTTTTATATTTAATATTCTTTTTTTTTTGCCCCGGTGCGCTCCCGGTGCGCGCAATGGGGAGTGCACCGGTAAGCGCAATTTCGTGGAGCGGCCTGGTGCGCGCTCCGGTGAACGCCCCGTTAGCGCTATTGCCACAATCGAAAACAACATCGTGACGCGTCGCGTAAGCGTGACGTATCGCGTAGCCGCGTGATGCGTCTTATGGTGCGTCGCGTAAGCACGACGTATCGCATTGCCGCGCAATGTGTCTTATGACGCGCTGCGTAAACGCACCCGGAAGCGCTCCGCGGCGCGGCCCGGTGCGCATAACGTATGCGCGCTGGAGCGCGTAACGTAAGCTCATCGAGCCATGTGACCTCAAAATAACACTTTTCATTGGTTCTCATCATTTTTTTTCTCCAAATGATCAAAGACCCCTCCTTTTTTCCTCAGTCTAACTTTCTTCATTGAGAGAGCAAGAGCTATTTTTGATCAGTGCAATGGCATCACTTGTAGCTGCAGCTGGTGCACCCCCACCACCACCCCCACCACTAAGAAAAGAAGGTCCACCACCACAGTTCCTTGGAGGAGAAGAAGAAGAGGAGGAAGAAGAGAAGGAGGAGGAACAACCAAGGCGCTTCCTGACTGAAGAACCAAGGCAAAGGCACGTTAAAGTGCACTTTATTTGGCAATTCTTTTAATTCCCTGAAGGCCAGAAAAGGTGAACGCCCCCAAAGTCCTCTCCAGGGGCAATCCCAAAACAAAATATTCATTTGGTAATTTTACCATGATCCGCCACATGGAGAGATGGCATCCCAATAACTTAGCCCAGGCTGATGTACAGGAACTTCAGAACAACCCACCCCCTGTGGCCAGCACCTCCTCTACTGAAGATTCACTTTCGGGTCCTGAAGGACGCCAAAAGGTGCCAAATGTACGACAAAAATTCAGCACCATAAAAATAGTTTGCATTTTCTGTGGCAAAACGTTATGTTATGGTGAACTTAGTGTCACCGTAATAAATAATGCTGTGGACAACCACCAATGCAGCAAGAAAAGGAAGCAGTAATTCTTTTCTATTTTTTGCTCCTGTTGAGCCATTTCCAATTCCCTGTTTTTTGTTTGTTCCCTTAAAAAACACAAAAAAATATAAAATTGTTCAAAAATACAAAAAAAAAATGTTCAGAAAAATAATAAAAAAAATATAAAACAACAAAAAGAATTTTAAAAAGTTCTTTTCAGAACTACCTCCCATTTATAAAATATTGCAAAAAATTTTAAACTGCCATTCTTTTTTCTTTCTTTGCGCTTCCCGGTGCGCTCCCCGGTACGCGTACCGGGCGCCCCCTCCGCGAAAATCGATTTTTTTTTTTTTTTGCCCCGCTGGGCCCTTTTATAGCCCCCACATCAAACCTAGGTGGTCAAGGGGGTCTACCCTGCCCCCTTTTCGTCATTTCCCCCTTTGCTTTTGCCACCTCTTGCGTCTCGATCCTACCGAGACACAAGATGGCGGCCGCTCCGGACTGTTTCGAATGTTTACAGACACCCGAGAGCCAATCAGCTTTCCGTGCGCAAGTCACGTAGCGCGCCCGGTGCGCTCCCCGGTGCGCATACCGGGGCGCGCTTATAGATATATATATTTTTTTGAACCTAAATTACTCAAAATCCACTGGAGCACATATCTTGAGACATAGCAAAGGCACATCGAGCTACCAGTCCCTACAATTTTGCCAAGTTTGGTGGGAATCCATTCAGCCGTTCGGGCTAAAAGTGAAGTCGACCGCCATATGGAAATTACCATGGGGAAAACACGTTTTGGGACCCCCCTTTTATCTCGGCCCCCGTGAGACGAATCCCCCCCAAACTTTCAGGGAAGGAGCGGAGCGGAGCGGGCCATTTTCTTGGAGAAATTTGCGAAGATTCGTTATTCCCAATAGAATGTTGCGGATTTCCTATGGAAAGTAGATCCTAACTATAATTACCTACTGGCGACCTCCAGTAGGAAATATATATATATATATATATATTCACTGAAAAAACCATAGGTTATAGACCATATATAGTTAGGAATTAGCATTTACAAAACCATAAAAATCCACTGAAAAAAACATTGGTTATAGACCATATATAGTTAGGGATTAGCATTTACAAAACCTTATTTTACTCGCACAAAACCATTGAAATTCGCATATATAGTTAGTTGCACTAACTATATATCGCGCACCCGCAATCCACTGCTGATGATGTCACATATTACATCATTCAAGCCAGTCAGCTTCACTTCGCGAAGTTCCGGTACGCGTCAGGTACGCGAACCGGGGCGCTAACCGGAGCGCTGTCACAGATATATCTGTTTTTAAAAACGTTCATTTCTCAAAATCCACTGGAGCAGATATATTGAGACATAGCAAAGGCACGTCGGGCAAACCATATCTACAATTTTGCCAAGTTTTGTGTAATTCCATTCAGCCGTTCGAGCTAAAAGTGAGTCCACCCGCCCTATGGAAAACTCAATGTTAAAAACACGTTTTGGGACCCCCCTTTTTTCTCGGCCCCCACTTCACGAAACCCCCCCAAACTTTCAGGGGATGCTTAGAAACAAAATGTGCCATTTTCCTGAAAATTTCAGCCAATTCCGTCCACAAACGCCAAAGTTATTCCACATAGAATATATATATATATATATATATATATATATATATTCACTGAAAAAACCATAGGTTTGACACATGTTATAGTTAGCTGTAAATTTTACTGACATAAAACCAATGAAATTCCACGTTATAGTTAGTTGGACTCACCATAACTTGCGCGTGCAATGCACTGCTGATGACGTCACATATTACATCACTCATGACATGGTCAGTGACATCACTCATGACATCACTGATGACACCATCCTTGTGACATAGTGACAGACCTCCTTTCACTGTAATGTAATCCTTGAAACACATATTCAAAAATAGAAACTGAAATTAAAAAAAAAAATGCAGATACCCATATCAGTTACAACAAGTAATTCCACCATCTATATACACATCCACTCATACATATACTCACTCATCATATGAAATGATACACCTATACATCCTGTTACACACCGACAATCATCGAAAAGTTACTCACAGACATACTCACACGTGCAAATAAACTATTGAACATCCATTTATTTGAATATAGACTTATACACACACTTCCACCTTACTTCTATTGAAAATTACACATATTTATTCTCTTAAACAATCACTTATAGAAACACATACTTATTTAAACAGGAACTCTTTCAATCTCTTACTCTCACATATACTCACTTATATACATCAATATTCACATATACTAGATTAAAACATATGTCGTTACTGATAAAGACACTAGTGAGACAGTCATTCACTCACTAACAAACACATATACACACTCATCCACCCATACAGTCCTGCACATATGCTGTCTTCAAAACACATACAAACAGAGAGTCAGTCACTCATGCATCTATGTGCTAAGTAATACCCCCACCAAACCATATAGACACTCATACTGATACTAAGAGAAACATCTAATAACCCATATACATACGCATGTAGCTACTTACCAACACATGTAGCCACTTATACACAAAGTGAAACACTAATATATATATTTAAATATTTAAACATTACTCACTAATATTTATTTTTCAGAAAGACACATATTCACTGGATGGTGTCATCAGTGATGTCATGAGTGATGTCACTGACCATGTCATGAGTGATGTAATATGTGACGTCATCAGCAGTGCATTGCACGCGCAAGTTATAGTGAGTCCAACTAACTATAACGTGGAATTTCATTGGTTTTATGTCAGTAAAATTTACAGCTAACTATAACATGTGTCAAACCTATGGTTTTTTCAGTGAATTTCATAGGTTTTTTAAATGCTACTTCCTAACTATAACGTGTGTAAAACCTATGGTTTTTTCTGTGAATTTCATTGGTTTTTAAAATGCTAATTCAGAAAAATGTCGTGTATGCAACCTATACTTTTGGCAATAAAGTTCTGGCAATATTTTTTTCGAAAACAAGCCATTTTCTTCACTGTTCAAGTTCCATAGAGACTCCTTGTAAAGCAATACAGAATTCGAAAGTCTGTACCTTGCCTTTTTTTAAACACATTAAAATTTGTCTATAAATAAAAATAGCCTTACTAAACTTTCGTGCGCGACCCGGTGTGCGCACTCTCGGCAACAGTTGTCAATAAAATGGATATCGCATTTCCAGGCTTTCGTGCGCGACCGAGTGCGCGCACAGGCCTATATATTTCGTGAAAACGTTGCGATTTGAACTTATTGAAATTCTTCATACACCCCTCAAATAACTTATAGTACGTCAAAGAGACTGTACCTAGACTTCTTTTTTATTCTTATGAAACTTTTCAGTAAATGGAGCCGAATGTCTTTTTAAACTTTCGTGCGTTACCGGATGTACACACCTTGGTATTTTTTTTAGAAATATAAAACGTTTCATACTTTAACAATTGTGCGCTTAAATCCAGCTCAGAAGATATACAAAATCATGATGGTAGTTGGTTCAACCCGGACCGTTTATTAGAGGTAGATCGTCCGACTCCACCGGAAGACACCCCTAATAAAAAGGACATATATATAAAATGCGGACTAGCCGCTGTATCGTGCTAGCAAACTATAACATATAAATCGTTAGAAAAAACAAAAGGAATCGAGCAAAATCAGTAGGCCACTGATGAGATCTTTTTTTGACCTCGCTAAAATAGAAAAATTAGGAACAACCCCTCATGAGAAATATGAAACTAGTGAGAGAAACCGAGCTCGACGCCATGATGGCTGCAAGACAGCTCGGCTCCGCCGTCCACCCCACCCAAAATAACGACAAATATTATAAAGATACACAACACACCAGCAAAGTAACAGGGTAAAACGTTTTATTAAATAACTATTTACATGGCAGCCTACTGCAACATGAAAACAACACTTTCAATTGGTTCTTAATAGTTTCAATTCTGGAATTTACACGCAGCACTCCACCCACTTCCCTCACTATCTTTTCTACTCTCAGGAGACAACAACGTCCTACATCTTTTGGAAGACTTTGGTGAAATGGCTACCGTATCTCATTCATCTTCCGAATCTGACCAAAATGATCGACTACCTTTAATAAGAAAAAATAAATCTTTCATCTGGCAATTTTTCACTTATCCTGAAGATCAAAAGAAAATGAATGCACCAAAAGTAACCTGCACGATATGTGACTTGGTTCTCTTAAGAAGAAATCCAGCAAAAAAATATTTCTTTTCCATACATACCATGGTGCGGCATGTCAAACAAGTGCACCCTCTGCAATTTGCAGAGGCAACGACAAGAGCCCTGGCCACGCTATTACCATTAGAGGTGGCCAGCACATCTTCTGATCGACGACCTGTATCTCCATGCAGTGCAGAGATGGACTTCAGATATTTAACTATATATGGTCTATAACCTATGGTTTTTTCAGTGTTTTTCTTTGTTTTTTAATAGCAAATATCAAAAGCTTTTTTGTGGAAAATTACTACAATTAGGTATACATAAGTGGCGTTCATTTATGTTCACCACAGCCATTGTTAAAAGTAGAGTGAAAGTCGCGAAACAGTGGCCACGCCATCTAGTCCCTTTTAGGCCCCATCATGCACGTAAGTAACAGCCATTTTCTGTGTCATGGCCTCTCTGCCCACTGCCAATAGCCTATGATTGTTCAAAATTGGTTCTCTTTGGGTCATTCTCTGTTCACAAATAAGCATAAAGTCGCAATACTCTATTTAGTTTTTAAAAAGGACATATATATAAAATGCGGACTATCCGCTGTATCGTGCTAGCAAACTATAACATATAAATCGTTAGAAAAAACATGAATATAGAGAGAGGAACCGAGCTCGACGCCATGATGGCTGCAAGACAGCTCGGCTCCGCCACCCACCCCGCCCAAAATAACGACAAACACTATGCAAATATTATAAATATATACAACACACCAGCAAAGTAACAGGATAAAACGTTGTATTAAATAACTATTTACATGGAACCTACTGCAACATGAAAACAACACTTCTAATTGCTTCTTAGTAGTTTCAATTCTGAAATTGAACACCCAGTACATCCAGAGGTCATGTCCGACAAGTTGTGTGGGGGGATACCTTCCTAATGCCGCCACCCCCACCACCTTCTGTAGGAAGGACTCTGGATATCCCTGCCTTGCACAAATGTCATAAGTTCTGGATGTTGAGAGCCATACTTCAGGGTCCGACAAGTTGTGTGGGGGGATGCCTTGCTAATGCCGCCACCCCCACCACCTTCTGTAGGAAGGACTCTGGATATACTTGGTCCCTGAGAGGCTTCGATGTCCCTGCCTTGCACAAATGTCATAAGTTCTGAATGTTGAGTGCCATACTTCAGGGTCCAAGAAACGCGGACTCGGAGGGGGCGCTTGGCTCCTGCCCCCTCCCAAAGTCTTGTTCCCCTGGTATGGCCTGAGATCGCCCACGACATAGGCGGCCGGCTCCCAGGGTCAGGCGGAACTTCTTGCCTTTTAATGCCTCTTCCATTCTGGACCTTGTCCCACAATCCGTTTGACCTGAAGACACGTCCTGCGGTGCCCTGGTCCAACCATCACATTTACACCGTCTCACCCGCCATCCGGCTGAATTGCACCCACTCTTCCGATACAGCGACAGGCGGCTGCCACGGAGCTCAGGAAATGGCGGTCGGCTCCACAGACTTGGGCCTGGCCTGCAAGGATGGCTCTGGGCAACCCTGGAACTCGGACGCTTGACTGCTAGGGCATGAGCCCCATTCCCAAAAGCGTCCCGTCAGCCTTGAAGATTCTACAAGAGTCACCGAGGCCCCCGACTCCTGCAGACTTCCGGTGGGGAGCGACTGCCATGATTGCTCGCGGAATGGCCACGACGTAGCCACGAGGTGCTCTCATGCTGACGCCAGCTTCAGTCTGAAACATCCAGAAACACTGTACACTACCAATTCGATCAGTTCCGGTGGAGCCCCAACGACGTATCGCGTTCTTGCGTAATCCGTCATATGACGCGCCGCGCTAGCGCACCCGGAAGTGCTCCGGTGCGCGAGGCGCGAAGCGCAGCTTCCCGGAAGCAATGCGGAGCGCGTAACGTAAGCAATTGCATTTCAGTTGGTTCTCCCTCACAATATTTTCAATGTCACATAAAACTCACCCATCACCCACTGCCATCTCTGGCTGTTTCCATGGTAACACCTCATTCTGCACCTGGCTGAAGGCACAGGTCAAAAGTTCATATCTCAACGTTCTACAGCAAAGTAACAACACTGTTTTCCCTCCAGAAACACCTGCCAATCCACAGCTCTGTTACATGTCTTTTTTTTTCACACCCAATAGTACTTTTCGTTTAACATAAACATTAACATGCAACGTAATGTTCAATCTCCACTTCTTACAATCAACCAATCATTTTTATTTTTTAAACCACACCCAGCCTCTTCCTTTTTCTTTATTTAGAATTTCAACTTCTAACTACCATTCCACTTCCAGAACCGATCGGAGGACGACTACAAATCCCTTGAAAATGAAGGTCTGGCTAATAGGACACAGTTATATTCACTGGAGTGAAAAATATGCAGTAAGCAGACGAATTTGCAACCTCAGCTTACCAAATGCACACATAACATGGATTTCCAAAAGAGGATTGAAATGTCACCAATTGATTCCATTGGTGAAAACTTTTATGCATCTCCCAGAACCAGACCTTATAATTGTGCACTGTGGGGGGAACGATCTAGGCACAATCACTGGGGTAGGTCTGGAAATGCTTCTAAAAGACACCTTTCGACAATTGATGACACTTTTTCCTCGATCTGCCTTGGTATATTCCAATATATGCCAAAGACAGAAATGGAATTGGTCCAATCACCATTGGGCACAATTTGAGAAAGCAAGGAGACATGTAAATAAATCTGTTTCTGCGTTCCTCAGAGATTATAGCATGGGTTCTATTTACCACAACAACTTGCGATACCACATGCAAGACGTCTATAGGAGAGACGGAGTTCATTTCACGAATGAGGGAAACAGAATCTTCCTCTGCAACATCAGGCTCTGCATCGGTACTTACTTATAAATGCAGAAAACACTCAATTAACACAATGGCTCTTTTCAGAGCCAACTTATATCTAAGCACTCAAACTTCTGATTTATCTCCATTTTCACACTCTTGTAAAAAGGTGTGCGCGACCGAGTGCGCGCACCACGCAACATTTTTAAAAAAAATATATATATATTTTCGCGTTTAAGGGCCTTACTGCACACCCTGAGAAAACCTACGCAGCAAAACAATCTCTACCTTCTCCCCTTTCCATATTCCAACGCTTTGAAATCAACAATATATTTACTCGCAATGACAAAATGGCGGTCAACACTTCCTGATTTCCTTCGAATCGAACGTTAACAGACGTCACGCAACAAAATTCCGCTCGCGCGCGCAGCCGTTTGGGTGCGCGCACGTGTGCGCGCGTATAGATATATAATTGACTTTAACTTTAATTTCCTCAGCAACTACTGAACGGATTTACACCATTCCAAAAAAAGCGTAATCTGCGAGCCGGACTGCACAGTTTTGCCAAATTTCTTATAAATCCATTCACCCGTTCGACCTGTAGCCGAGTCTAAAGGTCCTATGGAAAATAACATGGAGAAAACACGTTTTGGGACCCCCCTTTTATCTCAGCCCCCACTTGACCAATCCCCCCCAAACTTTCAGGGAAGGAGCGCAGCGGACCGAGCCATCTTCTTTGAGAAATTCGCTAAGATTCTTCAACCAGGGCCAAAGTTATTCCAAATAGAATGTTGAGGATTTCCTATGGAAACTAGGTCCTAACTATAACTACCTACTGGCGACCGCCAGTAGGTAATTCACTGAAAAAACCATAGGTTATAGACCATATATAGTTAGGAATTAGCATTTACAAAACCTTGAAAATTCACTGAAAAAACCATAGGTTATAGACCATATATAGTTAGGGATTCGCATTTACAAAACCTTATTTTACTCACACAAAACCATTGAAATTCCATATATAGTTAGTTGCACTAACTATATATCGTGCACCCGCAATACACTGCTGATGATGTCACATATTACATCATTCATGACATGGTCAGTGACATCACTGATGACATCACTGATGACATCTCAAATGACATCACTGATGACATCTCAAATGCCATCACTGATGACATCACTGATGACATCTCATTTGACATTACTGATCACATCACTGATGATATCATTCATGTGATAATACGATGAACCTCTTCAGACTCTAATATAACCTTAGATACAATCAGTGTAAACAGACACTCACAGACTGTCACTCATCCATGGAGTTACTCACACACCTAGTCAGTCATGCAAAGAATCAATCACACCTCCATTTCCTCAACTATACAGTTATACAAACTTTACTTATTCAAACATATACTAACACATATTTACTCTCTTATACAATCCCTGATACAAGTTCACAATGATCCATACAGCCACACACACATTCACTGGCTCTTATGCACAGTTATTTATATATGTCAACTCTCACATGTACTGTGTTTTACATATGTACTTACTTTGACATGTAGCACTGAGATATCCATTCACTCACCAATACACTCATGCACACAGTCAACCGCCCATACAGCTGTTTCCACATGCACTTTTGAAACCATACATCTAGTGAATCAACTGCTCACACATCTATGCACAGAGTCATACACCTCCCAGCCACCCACACACACACTCAGTCTCCCATACAAATACTTGGGCAACCAATCAATAACCCATATAGTTACTCATATAGCTACTTATCAACACATGCAACAGTTTACAGAACAACAGACATAATGATGCACAAATTAAGACAGTTTAGTCACTAACCCATGCACTTAGTGAGACACATTTAATCACCCACTCATACAGTCAGTCATGCACCTACTAAATCCTTCATCCAGACACTTATACATCCACTCATTCTTCAATATGTAAGACATAGTTTAACTTTACAGAAACATACAGTCACTGGATGTTGTCATCAGTGATGTCATCAGTGATGTCATTTGAGATGTCATCAGTGATGTCATCAGTGATGTCACTGACCATGTCATGAATGATGTAATATGTGACATCATCAGCAGTGGATTGCGGGTGCGCGATATATAGTTAGTGCAACTAACTATATATGGAATTTCAATGGTTTTGTGTGAGTAAAATAAGGTTTTGTAAATGCGAATTCCTAACTATATATGGTCTATAACCTATGGTTTTTTCAGTGAATTTTCAAGGTTTTGTAAATGCTAATTCCTAACTATATATGGTCTATAACCTATGGTTTTTTCAGTGAATTTTCAAGGTTTTGTAAATGCTAATTCCTAACTATATATGGTCTATAGCCTATGGTTTTTTCAGTGAATATATATATATATATATACATACATATATAAACATATATCATCTGTATATCTATATAAATACAAACATAAATGCATGCATACATATACTTATATGCATACAGATGCATGTTATTTACATGAAAGTTGAAAAAACACTAATAAAAGCAAAGCTAAAAAGCCACCTCATTACAAACAGAATGGCTTTAACTTAAACGAGGGCGAGATCTATTGCATTTTCAATGCTTGTTTACTTTGGTTCCATCAAGAAGGCATTCAGATGTGTCACACATTTGCCATAAATTCTGAATGTTAGCACTCTAGTTGCACATTAGATCACTGTAGTAAAGCTACTGCTCACCAGGGACGTCTGCTGCTGGTATTCAAAGTGCATGTTTCAGTCTGCATGTCAGAATTTTTTTAATGAAATAGAAGAGGATTTGAGAAGTCACTCAAAATGATCCCTAATTTTCCTTTCTGAAGCACTAATCATACTTTCTATGGCAAAATTAACCCCCTCATGTTGTTCCTTTTTAAATTGAGTGTTTTCAGACTTACCACTTCATTCCAATCAAGATGGCTTCTGGTGTGCCATACTTTTGTCATAAGTAAGACTGTTAGCGCTCTAGTTGTTCTTTAGAACACTCTGGGACATTCTGTCATTGGGCTATACTTGGGGTACATCTGGGTGATATTTGGGCTACATTTAGGCTCGTTTGTCTCTGGTGGCCATCTTGGGAGACTGTATGTCAGAATTTTTTTAATGAAATTGAAGAGGGTTTGAGAAGTCACTCAAAATGTGCCCTAATTTTTCTTTCTGCAGCACTAATCATAATTCATATGGCAAAATATACCCCCTCATTTTGTTCCTTTTTAAATTAAATGTTTTAAGAGTTACCACTTTATTCCAATCAAGATGGCTTCAGGTGTGCCATACCTTTGTAATAAGTAGGACTGTTAGCGCTCTAGTTGTTCTTTAGAACACTCTGGGACATTCTGTCATTGGGCTATACTTGGGCTACATCTGGGTGATATTTGGGCTACATTTGGTCTCTTTTATCTCTGGTGGCCATTTTGGGAGACTGCATGTCAGAATTTTTTAATGAAATAGAAGAGGATTTGAAAAGTCACTCAAAATGTGCCCTAATTTTTCTTTCTGCAGCACTAATAATACCTTCTATTGCATAATATACCCCCTCATTTTGTTCCTTTTTAAATTAAATGTTTTAAGAGTTACCACTTTATTCCCATCACGATGGCTCCAGGTGTGCTATACCTTTGTAATAAGTAGGACTGTTAGCGCTCTAGTTGTTCTTTAGAACACTCTGGGACATTCTGTCATTGGGCTATACTTGGGCTACATCTGGGTGATATTTGGGATACATTTGGGCTCTTTTGTCTCTGGTGGCCATTTTGGGAGACTGCATGTCAGAATGTTTTAATGAAATAGAAAAGGATTTGAGAAGTCACTCAAAATGTGCCCTAATTTTTCATTCTGCAGCACTAATCATACTTTCTATGGCAAAATATACCCCCTCATGTTGTTTTTTTTAAAATTAAATGTTTTAAGAGTTACCCCTTTATTCCAATCAAGATGGCTTCAGGTGTGCCATACCTTTGTAATAAGTAGGACTGTTAGCGCTCTAGTTGTTCTTTAGAACACTCTGGGACATTCTGTCATTGGGCTATACTTGGGCTACATCTGGGTGATATTTGGGCTACATTTGGGCTCTTTTGTCTCTGGTGGCCATTTTGGGAGACTGCATGTCAGAATGTTTTAATGAAATAGAAAAGGATTTGAGAAGTCACTCAAAATGTGCCCTAATTTTTCATTCTGCAGCACTAATCATACTTTCTATGGCAAAATATACCCCCTCATGTTGTTTCTTTTTAAATTAAATGTTTTAAGAGTTACCACTTTATTCCAATCAAGATGGCTTCAGGTGTGCCATACCTTTGTAATAAGTAGGACTGTTAGCGCTCTAGTTGTTCTTTAGAACACTCTAGGAGGCTGCAGTAGAACACAAAGGAATCAACTGACAGTCTCTGTCCTTGTTGGATGTACATGTTTTACTGAGAATGTCAGACTTCATTTTCACATGACTGAGAAAGATAATGTGAATTTACAGAAAATATGCTTTCAGTTTAGCTTATAGATCCCCTTCCAAACCACTGTGGGAAAATCATGAGATATTAGTTTTCTTTCAAACAATATTCATGATATTACAGCAGAAGGTTTTTTCACATGGTAAAATCACCTTAGAACCCACCACAATTCCTAAAACGAGTATGGTACCATCAACAAATGATTTATAATGTAACTAAAGTCCTAAAACCCTCTATTAACTACAATGCTTTTTAATGAGGTGCTATCATGTATATTGGTCCCAAGATGGCTGCCAACACTTCTTGGATGAAGTGCTGACAGCCAATCAGATCAGATGTGTGGTTAGGCTCCGCCCAGATATATATATTTTTTTTAACCTAAATTACTCAAAATCCACTGGAGCACATATATTGAGACCTAGCAAAGGCACATCGGGCTAACAGTCCCTACAATTTTGCCAAGTTTCGTGCAAATCCATTCAGCCGTTCGAGCTAAAAGTGATGCCAACCGCCCTATGGAAATTAACATGGGAAAAATGCGTTTTGGGACCCCCCTTTTTTCTCGACCCCCCCTTGATGAAACCCCCCCAAATTGTCAGGGGCTGCTCAGAAATAAAATGTTCCATTTTCCTGAAAATTTCAGCCAATTCCGTCCACACACGCCAAAGTTATTAGACATAGAATTTTCAAAAATCCCATAGAGAAAAAATCCTAACTATATATACCTACTGGCGACCGCCAGTAGGTAATATATATATATATATATATATATATATATATATATATATATATATATATATATATATATATAACCATAGGTTTCACACCAGTTATAGTTAGGGATTAGCATTTAAAAAACCTATTAAATTCACTGAAAAAACCATAGGTTTCACACCAGTTTAAGTTAGCTGGAAATTTTACTGACATAAAACCATTGAAATTCCACGTTATAGTTAGTTGGACTCACTATAACTTGCGCGCCTGCAATGCACTGCTGATGATGTCACATATTACATCACTCATGACAACTTTGCCAATCACTGACAAAAACCCTCAGACTGTTTTGTGTACCATGCATATTAAGAATGAACATCACCGGCGCCAAAGTTATTCCCAATAGAATGTTGCAGATTTCCTATGGAAAGTAGATCCTAACTATAACTACCTACTGGCGACCGCCAGTAGGTAATATACACATATATATATATATATATATTGTCCCAATGTTAGTCCTGATTTCCTGCTAACCGGCGATCATTTTGTGGTGCGTTTTCCAACGGCTGGACCACGCTGTTATTATTGCCAAAACTCCTGGAACACCAAGAAATGAGGGTCGCACTCACCAAAGATACTCGTTTTCGTAACTTTGCCTTTTTATTTCATTTTTCGTTGCATTAAGTACTCCAAACTAAGGCAAACAAAGCAGACGCGTTTTGCAGCAGCCGCTGCTTGTTCACGGCGTCTACACACACAACTTTTTTTTCCGTGATTAAAACATGTTTGAAAACCCGACCCTTTGCGTCATTTCCTGTCATGTTGTCAACCCACCCCTTGGGCTTATGGGACATGTAGTCTATATATATAAGCCTGCTTCGGTGATCGCGAACGATTGATGATCCGGCCTTGGAAAGGAATCAAATACCAGGCAATACCCATATCTCCAGGCTCAGGTAAGAGGCAACATAGCCAAACAGATTATTTCGGATCAAAAAGAATTAATGTGAACCATTTAAAAGTTTAAAACACTGTCAACCAATAGTTTCGCTACCTTGTCGAGATTGTGCATATGAACCTTACAAATTGATGCTAGTGTGTTAAGGAGAAAACGAAAGCTGTCAAATAAAGGGCACTTCTATGCAATACTGATATCTCAAACAAAGCAACTCGTAAGGATACTTATTAAACAAATTAACAACGGCTTGAAAATACGAAATACAGAAATACTCCAAACGGGGCAAAATGGAAAAAAGAGACACGAATTCTTAACATCTATGTTTGAAAAGGACCAAATACAAAAAGATGTGCAAACACAAAACACAATGGGGAAATTAGATGTGAAAGGCAAACTACGACTTTAGGAAAAACTAAGTAAAAAGGGATGGGGCGGAGCTTGCTGGCGTCAATGGTGGACGCGTGAGCGCTGGGCTCCTCGCCTTTGCCCCATTATTATCCTCCGAAACCATCCTTGAAAGTGCCTAGCCTGGCCCCAATTACTCTGTGCACCCTCCAGGAGCCCCCGGGATTCGATGTGGTGACTTGGTGACCCGTCCGCTTGCGACTCGGAGCGAGGCAGGAGGAAGGCTCCGACAGCGGCGGACCAGGCCCGAAACCACGGCCTGACCTGAGTCGCCAGCCGAGCGACGTCATACGACGTGCGGCTAGAGCTGAGCTGCATGCGCCGGGGGCTCGGACCTCTCGGCGGAACCGGGACATTCCGAAGCGGTGACCAGCTTTTCCCCCCCTGAGACTGCGGTGCCTCGGCAGTGGGGGGGTTTGATTGCGAGTGGAGCCCTCGCTGGCCGCTTTGCAGCAGAGACGAGCCGAGGATCTGGGAGCATTCCGAGGGAAAGATTCGGGTGGCCCACCCCAGCCCGGTTCACCATTGTCGGAGGAACTGGCGGCGAGGGGGCAGACGCAGCAAGCAGAGGCCCAGCAGGAAGAGTGCGGCCAGGGACTCAGCGATGCCAGCGAGTACAACGGGAGAACTGCAGCGATTTTTGCAGCAACCGTGATCTGAGCGCCAACCGTGAGTAACAGCGGGGATCTGATGGCTTGGCGGAGCATCGGATTGGGATAGCGCTCATTGCGGACCCCCGTTATTGTGCCCTATACATGACCAAGAGGACGCGGTGGTGAACAATACAGTGAGTGCGTGGGAGGGCAGCCCCCGATAGTGGCCTGTTGCGGACTTCAAGCCCCCGCGGCAGCCGCCATTTTGAGGTCCGACTACGCCGGGAGCAGAGCTAGTGTGGGGGTGATTACGGCCTGCGACAGCGGCTAGGTAAAAGGATTGCCTCGCAGCGGTGCTGGGCTGTGTTGACCTTGGCAGCGGTGGTGACATTGGCGACTGCAGCCGCGAGCCCTGACGAGGGCGGCCTGACCCCTGGGATCACGAGGAGATGTGGGAGCCCTCCACATAGGCAGTCTCCGTACTAGGCTGGGTCCCCTGCGTGAGGGCTCCGAAGCGAAGGGGCTGTCCCACGCATTATGGACCTTGCGCGCCCGGTGGGGGAGTACCACGACTGACCGCTGCTTGGCACCATTTTGGTGAAGCGGGGTACAGGATCACAAGAGCGGCCGTGCCCACCCCAGGGTGCCCACCCGTGTGGTCTGGTCTCAGACGCAGGGAACGTGTAGGCCTCCGAAGCATGCGGCACAACACCAGAGCACTCTAACTGGGTGCAGGCGCTGACGGGACAAAGCTTTTTGATGTCCAGCAGAATAGCCATGGGTAAAAACGACAGAACGCAGGCCAAACTCACCTTTGAGCAGCGTCGGACCAAGGGGACGGAGGTACCAGCTACAGAGACGTCCCCGAGGGGGGCCACCTCCGGTGGATCTGTGGGCGCCGATATCCGAGAACTGCTAGTTTCCATGGAAAAGGGGCTACAAGACAGTATAGCGACCATTGGACCTAAAATCGACGCCCTGACATATCGTATGGATCGCATGTCGGAACGTGTTGACAAGCATGCTGAACGTCTTGACATGGCGGAAAGACGACTGACGGAGGCGCAGGAGGCGCAGTCGGAGTGGGACAAAGACCGTAAGCAGTTTGGCAGACTTCTGCAGGTGATTCAAGACAAGTCAGAAGATTTGGAGGCGAGGTCACGAAGATCCAACATTCGCATCACGGGAGTGGCGGAGACCACACAGACCGGCAAAATGGAGCTCTTCGTGGAGAAACTTCTGAAGGTGCTACTTGGTGAGGAGGTATTTTCACCCATGTTTATTGTTGAGAGGGCCCATCGCACTCTGGGGCCTAAACCGAAGCCAGGCGCATTCCCCCGTCCCATAATAGCGAAACTTCTGAACTATCGTGATAGAGACACGGCGCTCCGCTTGGCCAGGGACAAAGGCAAGCTGCAGTATGAAGGCATGGACATCTCACTCTACCCGGACTTCACTGCTAGAGTACAGGAGGAAAGGAGGCAATTTGCTCCTTACAAAAAACAACTGCGCGAATTGGGATTGGACTATGCCATGATGTATCCTGCGAAGCTCCGGATCAACAAACAGGGACATTCCCATTTCTTTACAGACCCTAGGGAACTCCAGAAATCTTTGAAGGAGTGGTCCAGAGAGCTCAGGAGCGGACAGAGGAGCGACCGTGACGACGCTAATGTTTCCTCGCAAATGGATGAGCAAGACTGAACGTACAGTGACAGTGTACCTTGGACATGACTCCGTCATGATTGGAACACTCCCCTCTTGTGGGCTCACGCAGCACTTGGAGTGGTAAGTGGCAGACCTGATCCGTACTGACGGCTCCCAATGGACCAAGCTCTGGAAGAGCCCAGCGGGCGCTCTGGTGGGTGAGAATGCTCTGCTTTATCCCTGAGTTTGGGTGTGCCGCGAGGAATCCTCACTCTGAGCTGCTGCTTCACGCCGAGGATTATGTTAATTGGGGGGCGGTTTGGGTTACAGAGGAACCTGAGGGGCCTTGGGCCACGAGAAAAGTGAGATAGATTATACCCTTGGACTCGCAGATCTGGGTCTCATTTATGGTACTGACCTTTCAGCTGGGGCTTGGCACAGGGGCGCGCCAGCTTTGTAGTGGTGTGCTAGTGGATAACTGCTTCTGGCTGGCAACGTCTGCCCTAGTGCTTTTGGCTTTAAGGCTCCGGTGTGAGTCAGTTAAGGGACAGGTTTGAGTCTGTTTTTTCTGGGATGGAGGGGGGTGGTTATGGGCTCTGTCTGACCAGGTTGGGGGTGGTCGGCTGTGGGCGGGTTGGGGACTGTCAGGCCGGGTTGGGGGAGGCCGACTTTAAGCGGGGGGGATCCATGTTGGGGATTGTAATTGCTGTGTTGACTGTGGGGTTTTGATACCAATGCCAAGCAATGTGTTACCTGATTGCAAACCTAGAGTGAGTGTACGACATGACAATGCAGCTGTCTGCGACCTATGGTGGTCACCGTTGGGATGACTAGTGCTAATGGAGGGAACGTCCCGCGCAACCTGCAGGAATTAAAGATGTTGACGTGGAATGTGAGAGGGCTCAATGATTACCGTAAATTACGGAAGGTACTAAGTTACTTGCATAGACATCATGTTGACCTTGCTCTCCTCCAGGAGACTCACCTCCCACTTACTAGCAGGATGCTGCAGGCCAGGGGACTTGGGGGACATATTGTGGCAGCAGGGTACACGACACACTCCAGAGGCGTACTTACCTGGGTCAGCCCTACCTCGCAACTAAAACTGGTTCCACTGGTGTCGGACCCGGAGGGTCGTTTTGTCATAGCTAGGTGCGTGGGCAGGGGTCTTGATATGCTGGTGGTTAATGTTTACGGACCAAATCATGATTGCCCTGACTTCTACACGAATCTGTCGACACAATGTAGAACACACGTTTCCTCTAGAATGTTGTGGGGAGGGGACTTTAACTTTGTATTTGATCCTGACCTGGATAGGTCGGCGGGGCCTACTCGGAGACCTGTGGCCTCGGCCTTGCAAATGAAGGCGGAACTGATTAAATTGGACCTGGTGGACGTGTGGAGAAGCAAGCACCCCATGAAAGGTGGTTTCACTCACTACTCTGCATTCCACAATATACACACCAGAATAGATTACTGGCTAGTGTCTCAGGCTATAATAGATAGCATTAGGAGATGCGAGGTGCTCCCCCGTACTCTCTCGGATCACTCCCCCGTACTGCTGCACTTAGTTACCCCAAGGAAAACTATTCCCCCCTTTACCTGGAGATTTCCCCCTTACTCCCTACTGGATGATGCTTTCCGGGGTGAACTGGCGGACGATATAGATACGTTCTTTGAAACAAACCTGGGAACTGATGACAGTTTTCAGACTATATGGGACGCGTTTAAGGCCTACATCAGGGGTATGGCGATGTCCAAACACTCGAGTGTGCTTAAGTCTATTAGACGTGACTTGACAACACTTGAATCCCAACTGTCCGATTTAGAGGTGCATCTACTGGGTGACCCTGAGACTAACACCGACTCCCAACTCAAGCACCTGCTGACGGAATACCATGAGCTAGCCGACAGGGAAATACTACACATGGGTAAATAGGCTACGGCACGAACTTACGGGGAAGGGGAGAGACCGGGAGCGCTTCTGGCTAGAATGATCCGCGGTACCAGGAGACCACTGGTGGTGGACTAACTACACACGCCAGAGGGTGAGGTAATCTCGGACGAGGAGGAGATCCTCCAAACGTTCAGGCATTACTATGCTGAGCTATACAAGTCCAGATCGCTGCGAGTTGAGGAAGAGATAGATGACTACCTCGAGCATATCGCCTTGCCATTCTTGCCGGATTCGTCCAGGGAATTCTTGATGTCTCCCATACAGGAGGACGAAATATTGGAGGCACTGGCGAGCATGCGATCAGGTAGTGCCCCGGGCGCGGACGGTTTGACAGTAGGCTTTTATAAGTCATTTAAAGACAAGCTGGTCCCACACCTGATCACCCTCTTCGATGATATCAGCGAGGAGGGTAGTATGCCCCACTCAATGAGGGAGGCCCTACTTGTCACCATCTTAAAGCCTGGGAAGCCCCCGGAGTCCTGCAGTTCCTACAGGCCGCTCTCCCTGTTAAATGTTGACGCAAAACTCTTCGCTAAAGTGCTGGCCAATCGCTTGGCGCTCTTGGTGCCGGACCTGGTAGTTCCTGAACAGGCAGGTTTAGTTCCCAATAGGAACCTGACATATAATATCCGCACAGTGCTAGGGACAATGCAGCACGTGCGCCAGGAAAACACTGCCTTAACTGTCTTCCTGGATATGGAAAAGGCCTTTGACTCTGTGGAGTGGCAGTTCATGATCAGAGTCCCTAGGAAGCTGGGTCTGGGAGAGCCATTCTTGCAGATGCTGGGAGCCCTGTACTACCAGCCTACAGCGAGGCTGAAGATAGGGAATAGAGTAACTGACCCGTTTGATGTCAGCAGAGGTACCAGGCAGGGGTGTCCTCTTTCGCCCCTTCTATATGCGCTGGTGGCGGAGCCTTTGGCTTGTGCTATCAGAAAATATCACAGTTTGGAAGGTATTAGTTTTCCAACGTATAAAATAGGCATCTCAACGTATGCTGACGATAATCTCCTGTACGTTCGCGATCCGAAAACGAACCTCTCGGCCGTTCTATGCGAGGTTGTGCGCTTTGGCGCACTCGCCGGGCTGAAAGTGAACTGGGACAAGTCAATTGCCTTCCCGCTGACGCTCGTGGCGCAGCCCTTTGAAATGGAGTACCCCCTGAAATGGACCACTGATTCAGTCAGATACCTTGGCATACAACTGCACACTGACCCGGATGTTTTAGTTAGGGAAAATTATGGCGTAGCATACACTAGACTGGTAGAGGATGTGGACGCATGGTGTAAACTCCCACTGTCCCTCATGGGCAGAATAGCTATCATGAAAATGATAGTACTGCCGAGGTTCCTATTCCTCTTCAACAATATTCCGGTGGTCCTATCAAAGGCTTTCTTCAAACAGCTTACGCAAGTGCTTACCAGGCTGGCATGGGGGGGTAAACAGCCTAGAGTTAAGTGGACGACACTGCTGCTCCCTTGTGAAATGGGGGGCTGGAGGCCCCTGATATGGAAAGATACTACCGTATTGCGCAAGCGGCCCATTTACACTCGTGGATCCATGGGGACCTGCGCATACCACATGTGACTTTAGAACGCTTGTTCGCGGAGCCCCTCCCCCTTCCGGCCACCGTCTGTCTCCCGGAGGATCGCACTATTGGTCAACTGGACTCCCTCAAGTCCACCAACCATGCATGGCACGCGTTGACCCGTGCGCGTGGCTGTCGATTCTTGTATTCGCCGCAAATGCAGATTGACTGGGTACTGTGGCTGGGTCCACTCAGGGAAAAGGGAGTTACGGAGGCGCTACGAGCGCTGGAACTTACGAAAATGGAAGATCTGTTTGCTGCAGGGGCCCTGAGGACCTGGGAACAGTTTCCCCCCCGCGCCGTCGGGGTCCACACTTCTGCAGCGGTTTCAGTTCCATAGACTTCGGAGTGCGTTCAAGGAAGTAATGGGCCCTGAAATGGAGGAACCTCCGGAGGTCCCTGAGCTCACCTATGTATGTTATTAAAACCACGTCTTCCTGTAAACTAATCTCTAACCTGAACAAGTTGGGTGTTGCACACCAGCAGATCTAGCATTCCAAAGCTAGAGAGGAGTGGCAAAGAGATTTGAAGTTGCCAATCGATGACGACATGTGGAGATACTGCTGCTCTAGTACGAGAAGACTTTCCCTTAATGGAAGGCATAGACTGGTGCACTTTAAGTTTCTTCAGCGGGTATACTACACTCCAGAGAGGCTGCACCGGTATGGACTTAGGCAGTTGGCGGAGTGCGAACGATGCCACGCGCCGATTGCAGATTTTATCCACATGGCGTGGTACTGCCTGGCATTCAGAAATTCTGGACGGAGGTCTTCTCGGAGCTCAATGCGATCCTGGGCTCGGAGCTGACTAATGGACAGGCATTGGCGCTACTGGGGTACTCTAAGCCACTCCCGACGTCCCAGCGTCGACTTGTTGATATGGCTCTACTGATGGCTAGGAGGGTAGTGGCCCAGTGTTGGATGAGGGGGCCACTTCCTACCAAGAAGAGATGGGCGGGTGATTTACTCTACTGCTGCACTCAGTCAGAACTTTATAGCGAGCTTCTCCCCCTAGGAGTAGGCCTTAAAATTTCTGGGGTCTCTACCAGGCATACTTACAGCAGAGTGAGGAGGAGAACTCGGATGGCGCCGAGGCGCTGGACTTACCGGATTCCCCAGAGGGTCAGGTGGAACAGTTGACATAGTTTTCATCGGAGGGGGCTGCGGGGAGGGGGAGTGGGGCAATTGGTAATAGAATGAGCAGAGTCCCTTCTGGGTGGCCCGGGTCAAGGAGTAGGGAACTCGGGGTGATAGCTGTAGGTAGTGAAATATGAACTTACTGATAGCTCCGACAGGAGTACACCACTAGGAACATTATTATTGGCGCATGGGGGAGGGTGAGGGTTGGTTGGGGTAGCTAGTTTGTTTCTAGGCTGTTTTCGTATTCCTAAGGTTTTGGACTCGAGTGAAAACCAGATGCTTGCAAACACTCATGGACCTGTATACTCTGCTGCATGGATGTGACTAGACACAGTTGACTCTGGCAATTTGCTGCATTGTACGCCGCCGGGCCTCCGGGATGCCGGCTAAATGGCTGTCCTACATAATTATGCTAGGCAATCAAGTTGCGTTGTTATGACTAACTATACGAGAATGTGTGATATGCAAAGCATGCTATGTTCCATGAAGAATAAAGGTCCTTTAATAAAAAATAAAAAAAAACTAAGTAAAAAGGAAATAAATAAATCTTGGGAAATGTTGGCTGTGAAAAAATACTTGGAGGTACGAAGAGTGCCTAGAGGCCTGAGAATCATGCTAATGCCTAATTATCAGGATGCAACTAATGATTTATTGGAGGATTGGGGCAATTTCGTGTTGAAATCATCGTTGGGCTTGATGGAAATCCTAGTCAAACACATTGACATTGCTTTGAATAAAATAAAAGAAGAATTATGTGAAATGGAAAAGGAACTGGCAACACTGAAATTAAACCCGGAAATGACCAAATATAAAAATGAATTGGAAGGTCATATACAAAAACATGAGGAAGTGGTAAGACAACAAAAGCACTCGAAATTTATAAGAGACACAGTTGACTATGCGGAAGGGCAAATATTCACCTTCGCCCGCAAATTCGATTCATTCAGAAAGAATGCCCCAGGATATGACACAGCAAGTGTTTCCAGCAGTGTCTCATCTCTAACATCCACGGAATAAACAAGTGGAGACGATTCTGATAATCAAGCAGAACGAGAAAAACAAGATTTTGTAGGGTACTTGCGCCTGGTTCTTCGCCAAAGGGAATGGGAACAGAACCGCGGAGCGCAGAATCAAGCAAGAGGAAGGGGCAGAGGTCGCCCCTGGCAGGGAAAAGGAAAAAACCGCGGCGGAGAGGAAGGCGGAGCAAGCGGTTCAACGGAAAAAACTGGCACAACAACAAGAAGTATGGCCCAAAGGAAAGAGCGCGAATGAACAATAACTCTGAAATCAATGAAATTGATGAGACACCGGCAATGGAACTCCAAGTAGTCAACTTATCAAAACGACAACTATCTGAAACAGAAATAACCCTCCTCAAAAAAGGCATACATTTCTGTCCTACCAAACCATGGACATCGCACAAACCAGAATAGATTTATACCTTTATATAAGAAAATTAAAACTTTCAAAATTCTTCATGGAACATCCAAAGAAAGAAACTACACAAAGCATAATTCCCCATTCCACCTTAAAAGCAAAGGGTGAAACAGCTTATTTAACACTGTTGAATCTTAATGCCTCAGAGGACGAAGAAATAATGCTCCAAGATGCCTTTGACCAAATAGGCGCAGGCCTAAGCAAAAAACATCCAACATCAAGAATTTATCCCCAATTACAACCAGGGAACAAAATAGAACTTTTTCAAGAGGCTGTCATACATGATCTTTACAAAATGAAAAAACAAGGGTACAAAGACAATTTAACAAAGGAGGAAAAAGTGGCACTTCAAAACCTTTCAAGTGACAAGGAAATAGTAATAAAAATAGCCGATAAGGGTGGAAATACTGTCATTTTAGACAAACAAGCATACATTGATGAAGCCCATCGACAGCTTGGCGACATAACCTATTATGAAAGCTACAAACGAACCCAACAAACAAAATGAAACAAGAAATTGATCAATGTATAAACAACTGGACAGTTCAAAAACTAATTGACGAAGACGAAAGGAAATATTTGGTGGTGGATCATCCAGTAATGGCCACTATATACTTCCTCCCGAAGGTGCATAAATATGCTGGGCACCCCCCAGGAAGACCAATAGTCTCGGCAAATGGATCTCTGTTGGAACCCATGGCAAATTATATAGATCATTTCCTGCAACCCTTTGTGGTAAATTTAGATTCTTATATCAAGGATACCAGCGACATGCTCAGAAAAATTGATCTAATTACTTGGGATGATTCATATTATCTAATCACAATGGATGTGATTTCATTGTATACCACCATAGCCAATGACTTGGGAATAAATGCGTGCAAATACTTTCTACAGGAAAGGGACATACATCTATGCAATCATAATCGAATGCTAATGGAAATGTTGGAAATATGTCTTACTGGCAATATCTTCCTTTTTGGAGATGAAATATATAAACAGCGCAACGGAACAGCAATGGGCTTTTCTTGTAGTCCAAGTAATGCCTGCCTCACCATGGGATGGTGGGAAAGAGAGGTGGCATGGAATACGTCGAATAACAAATATGTGACAAAAATTACCCAATGGACATGGTTTATCGATGATTTATTGATTATATGGAAAGGCACAACAACTGAATTCCAGGAATATTTTGACATACTGAATACGAGTATGGAAAGCATCAAATTCACTTACCAAATTGATAAAAGTGAAGCTATCTTTCTGGATTTGCGAATATATATAAAAAACAACAAAATTGAGACCACTCTTCATCGAAAATCAACGGCCACCAATGCCACCCTACAAGCTGACAGCTTCCACCAAAGATCGCTCATTGAAAGCATCCCATACGGGGAATTTCTCCGGATACGCAGAATCTGCAGTGAGGAGAATGAATGGCTGAAACATAGTAAAAACTCAATACAAAGATTCCAGAATCGAAAATATAGTGCCAGAATAGTGGGAAATTGTTGGAAAAAAGCAAATGAAAAAACAAGGAATGATTGCCTAACAACTAAAAGAAAGGAGACAACGAACTCACAGGAAATAAGATTCATCACAGACTTTACTCAGAATTCCAAAATGATAAACTCAATCCTGAAAAAGAATTGGAAGATCCTTAAATTAGATTGCAGCATTGGCACTATGGTGGGGGATCACCCAGTGGTAACTTATCGCAGAGCTACAAATCTGAAGGATTGGCTAATACAAAGTCATTTTGATACCCAAAACAAAAGTACTGATTGGCTGAAAACAAAGGGCTTTGTTAAGTGTTATAATTGCAAGATTTGCCAAATAGCGAAACCAACATCTGAAATCCAAATGGCAAATAACAAAACGTGGAAAATTGAAAAACTTATTACCTGTAAAAGCAGGTATGTGGTGTACGTGGTTGAATGCCCCTGTAGACTAAAGTATATAGGGAGCACAACATGTGAACTAAAAAAAAGAATTCTGGAACATACACGTGCAACCACAAACAAGGACAAAAACAATGCCATAGCGAGACACATGGAAACAACTCATAAAGGGGACTGGAAATTGTTGAAATTCTATGGCATTGACCAAGTATCAGAAAATAAACTAGGAGGAAATTTGGAAAAAATACTGCACCAAAAAGAATCACAACACATTTTAAATTTCAGGACAATGACCCCGTTCGGCCTAAACCAGTCCCAAGAATGATATGTGCATATTAAGTAAAGGATGATTGGAATATGTAAAAGCAAATAGCGAAAATATTTTTTCGAATTAATGTCATATCAGAATGCACAGTATCATTGATTTGCAAATTTGCACTATATATTGTAATGTGAAAACAACACCGGGAATAACAAAGAAATGTGTCTGATAATAACTTTGCCAATCACTGACAAAAACCCTCAGACTGTTTTGTGTACCATGCATGTTAAGACTGAACATCACTGTATATATATAGACTACATGCCCCATAAGCACAAGGGGCGGGTTGACAACCTGACAGGAAATGACGCAAAGGGTCGAGTTTTCAAACATGTTTTAATCACGGAAAAAAAAGTTGTGTGTGTAGACGCCGTGAACAAGCAGCGGCTGCTGCGAAATGCGTCGGCTTTGTTTGCCTTAGTTTGGAGTACTTAATGCAACGAAAAATGAAATAAAAAGGCAAAGTTACAAAAACGAGTATCTTTGGTGAGTGCGACCCTCATTTCTTGGTGTTCCAGGAGTTTTGGAAAAAAAAAAAAAAAAAAAAAAATATATATATATATATATATATATATATATATATATATATATATATGTATATATATATATATACATACACACATATATATATACATATATATATTACCTACTGGCAGTTATAGTTAGGACCCTTCTTTCTATTCAAAAAGCATTTTTTCTTTTCCCAGTAACTTTGGCGCCGGTTGATGAATCTTCGCGAAATTTTTAGAACTAGTGGGGTGCTCCGGTCAGCTCCTGTCCTGAAAGTTTCAGTTTGATTCGGCAAGCGGGAGCCGAGAAAAAAAGGGGGTCTCAAAACGTGTTTTCTCCATGTTAATTTCCATAGGAAACTTTAGACACGGCTACAGCCCGAACTGCTGAATGGAATTACACCAAGTTTGCCAAAAAAGGTAGCCCTTGGTTCAGAAAGAGTCCTTTTTAGGTCTCGCTGAGTCAGTGCGCATGCGCTGATCAGAGAGAAACTGCTTCAAAAAGCGCTACCTTGCCGGCCACCAGCTTGCTAGAACGCGCACAAGCGCACGCGACATGCACAGTACTTTTTACCGTCTCGCGCAAGCGTGTGCACAAATCACCTCATCACTCGCATTTTTTTTTATTATTTAATTTTGCGGCCGCACGGCGTTACCTTTACCGCCTTGCAATCAATGCTTGTTCAGACAGAAACTTGCAGCTGCAAAAGCACCACCCCTCTGTTGACAGACAACTACTTTCAAGCAATAGAGTTCAATGTGAGCCATCAATTGCCCAATCAGGCATCAGAAGGTGGGCCCAATCACAGATGAGGGTTGGTGGCTTTGCACAATCGCGTGTGGCGCGTATGACCTTGCCTTGGAGTGGACGGGGCTTGCGCATTACTCACCTCGCAGCCTTCTGCGTTGCTCCCGGGTATGACGACTAATACCCTCAAAGGTTCCCGTGATCATTCGGCTCCCTTTGGTGGCACCTGCGCGGCTCAGGGTAAGTCCCGTTTCTCCTCCCGCTCTGCACAGCACATGAAGCGCATTGCTTCTGGCTCCATTTCCTGGTGCCCGGCGTCGTATTTCCTCACTTCCGTTGGGTGCGCCTTAAAAATACAGTGGCTATTAAAAAAAAAAAACCTCTCAACTTCCCTACTCAAAGGCCACGATTCTTCTGTGACCAGGAGAGATTAACCTACGTTACTCTCTTAGTTCATCCCCCCTCAAGCAGACACACACACTGGCACACACTGCTACAAATGCTCTCCTTCATCACACATACAGACACATACACACAGACTCACATACAGAGTTTTACAAACACATTAGACAAGCATGTACGGACAGGCGCACACACATCTGAGCAAGTCAGCCCTGAGTTAATGTTTCAAGGGAAAGCACCAGTTAGAATAACAATCCTCTAAAGTCGTATGTGGCCAGAAAGACAGTGGCGCCCATGACTGACTATGATGTCGATGAGTGACTCTAACCCTAGGCAAGATGGTCATCAACCAAAGTTTGGCCGCCGAGCAAGATCAAGCTATCGCATTGACTCAAAACAAACCATATTCTCACTGACTGACCCTGAACAGGACTTCAGTGCACTGACTGACACAGAGCTTGAGGACCCTGGTTGACGTAGAGCAAGGCTGGAACTCAGTTCATTGTGCAGGCTCACATATAGCTGTCAAGCTTTCTGATTCCATGTTTAACGGTTCTTCTTTGCGACATTTCAATGTTTTTCATTTCACACTTTGTGTGACACTGTGTAGTAAGTAGGAACGTGAGAAACACTCCTCATGTGGACTGCAAGGGTCTTAAAAACTGCCTTAAATGGTTGAAATACTTCTGCAGTGGTTATGCTGTCATACATAATGTTCTACCTACTGTGTATCTCTGGGCCCAGTGTTGGTAGAAAATTTCAGACCTGGACTCCTAGTGTCAGTTGTATCCAGTCACAAATAAAAACGAACATCCACAGACCTTAGCAGATGTTGACCATTCAACTTAGCACTTTTATTGTCTTGTTTTATGTTGCGAAGGAGCATGGAGGAGTTACAGCCTTTATAGACTTCTGGGTGGCTATTGTTCACATGTGTTGAAGTATAGCTTGGCTGCATTCTTGGCTGGCAGAGTTATTTACGGGAGTGAGTACTCACATTGTAGTGAGTGCTCATTCCACCATTGTGTCTGCTCCAGTGCCGTTTCTCTTTGGCATTTATCTGTCACAGCCCCCCATCCATTGTTGTGCTGCATCCAGGCTCCCTGCTCCCAAATGACTGCAACACAGAGAGTAATGCCAGAGGTGACGCTGCTGTGATCGCAGCAGCTCACAGCAGTTACTCACTTGGTGTTGAGCTTCATGCTGCAGTCATTTGGGAGCAGAATGCCTGACTGCAGCACATTAACTCAGGGCTGACTTGCTCAGATGTGTGTGCGCATGTCCGTACATGCTTGTCTTATGTGTTTTAAAACTCTGAATGTGAGTCTATGTGTGTTTGTCTGTCTGTATGTGTGATGAAGGAGAGCATTTGTAGCAGTTTGTGTGTCTGTTAGAGGGGGGACGAACCAAGACATTTACAAGGAGAACCAAGCCAATTGTCTGCATGATCTGATGTACAAAAATGTTTTGGAATTAAAATATTGCAGCTAACAACATACACAAATATGATAACTTCTGTGAAAGCTCAATAGAATGTTCCTTTAATATGTGGAACCATTTATCTTAGTGAATTAGATTATACTGCTGCGAGCGCCATTTGCTAGAAAATGAATTTAGGAACATTCATGCTCTCCCCTCCTCCTGCACCCTGACTCCGAAGCCATTAGTAAAATAAGAGGCAAGTCAATTATTTTAACTCTCTCTCTGGCTTATGTTTCTATACATTGAGCAACAGCGAGTAGAGGCTTTTAAATAACAAGCATTGGCATAGCTAATAGGTCTCGCTTTTGGGAACTTATAAGTATTTAGTTATTCCGCACAATATCATTGGTGCAACAAAATAAACTGTTGCATGGCTAAACACTTATAAGGTCCCAAAGGCGAGACCTATTGGCTATGCCAATGCTTGTTGTTAAATGGTATAAATATGTTCTGTAGTTCCTGAGAAATTAAAAAAATAGAGGTCGAAAAATGCGTTTCCCATAGGAAACTTTAGACACGGCTACAGCTCGAACTGCTGAACGGAATTACACCAAATTTGACACAAAGGTAGCCCTTGTTTCAGAAAGAACTCTTTTTCTTAAATGGTGTACATCCATTCAGTAGTTGCTGAGAAAATAAAAAAATACAAGTTTCGCTATAAAGAGGCACGGAGGATCCGCGGACCCTCCAGAGCACAAGCTTTATGCTAATTTCTGTCAACACTCCAATTCATGCACAACACCTGATCCTGATATCTATAAGCTTTATATTCCTTTTCATCATATGTTGTTTCGTGTGTGTGGGTTCACTTACTCCTATCACTCACTATGCCTCTTACAACAGAGTGTGCTTATCTCTATAATGTCCTCGTAACAACTGTGTGTCTCCCCATGTGTGTCTGCCCTAATCACTCTCAGGCGCTACTGTGTGTGCACCAACAAGAGTAAAGGAAAAAGTGTGGGCGGAAGGAAGGGACCTCACAGGAGCAACCACCAAGGAACTGCTGACTGGTACTCGTCAGTATGTTCCACTTCTCATCATCGGCTCCTTCCCACCAAAAAGAAATAGAATTTCAGAAGAGGAAAAATACCAATGGGAAAAATGATAAACAACTCAAAAGTGTGAAAACCTCATTGTATTCATGTGTATCTATCCCCTGGGGCGCCACGACCGCTAGTCAGTCTGGTACCCTGTTAAAAATGGAGTTAGATTACCCTGGCTCTCTGATATGCTTTATTCTGTGCTGGGTACCTACTCCTATTAAAAATTACACTCTCCAGTTGAGCTTCATTTTTAAAGTATATGAAGCCAACATGTTTCGTTGCCTATCTGTGTTGGGCGCCGACTTCTTCAGGGCTGGGGGTTTTCTTTGCCACACTGCGCTGGACTGTGCCAGTTAATAAATCTTCATGAGGGTGTCTGCCAGTATACCTGGGGTCTTCATGCACTTGTACGCTTTATTGATCCCCTTCTGTGTGCTGCGGTCGCTTTTCGTCAACCGTCAATAATGCTGTTCACCGTCTCTCATTGGGCTCCCGTTCCCATTCGAACTGTGATGAGAGACGGTGAACAGCATTAGTGTGAGGGATTGTGTACGTGAGGTCAGTCCCTGAAGTTGGAAAGACTCCCTTGTAAGGCTCCCTTCCCCTGCCCAGAGGAACCTCACTTTAACCCACTCACAAGTCTAGACACCATTTCCTGAGCACACAATGCAAAGGCCTGGGACTCAGGAAGGAGGGAGAGACGGAGCGGGGGACACGGCCAGAAGGGAGAAATCAGCATGGGAAAATGCAGGACTGGGAGGGTGGAAGCAGTGGAGGGAGGGAGGGCAGAGATAAGGACGGAAGTGAGGAGAGATAGGAAAGGGAGCCGATGAGGGAACCATGAGAACTGAGAAACAGATGGGCAAATAAGGTGGGAGAAAGAGTAAAAAGAAAGGACGAGATAGAGATAGTGAGGGAAAAGAGGGAAGAAAAGGAAACAGATGGTCTACGACCAGGGCACAAGTCCTAAAACAAGAATAACAAGCCGATCCTCAAGCAGAGATAGCTTATTGACAACAGCTTTTCAACACAGCTACCTCCGAGCATCGCATTGCTTCTTAACTGCGTAGAACAAAAACAAGTAGATAGTAACCCGGCCAACAAGGAGTGAAGCTGCTACCCTGCGTGCAACTGCTCGCTCCAGCAGGCAAAACGCTGTGGGAGTGAACATTAGAAAAGAGGTGGGACATTACCCGCCTTTAGCCCTTTTCGTGCTTTCAATATTGAAAGACACACGCAAAAGCCAACCCAATACAGGGGGGGGAGTCAGACCCACATAGAGCAGTTACAAGAAGCCTCGCAGAGCAGCACATGTGCTCTGCGCCAGGCTCGACCTAAAAAGGGAATCTCTCTGCCTAGAGCACCAGAGGAATCTCCTCCCTTTACCTTGGAAAGCTTTTGCAGACGTCATTAAAGTCTCAACCTCCACACTGAAGAAGTTAAGAAGTTAATAGTAAAGCAGTGATGGAGGGTTGTTGATGGGGTTAAAGATAGCAAACAAAGAAGAAGTAAATAAAACACTTACATGCTTAGCGTTACGGATATATTTAGACAAAAAAAATGTAAAACCACAGCCATTATGTTTATAAATAGTTATTTCTCCTCAGAAACAAACCACGGCAAAGGTTACAAGAATGAATCTCTTCTAAGAGAGAAAAATAACCAAGGGCATTTATTACATTGAAATTGCTGAAAGGGGGACTTTACTGTCAAAACTGACTCCAAGATGGATGAACACCATCGCAAAGGCTAATAGATGAGGGAAAACA